>NC_134455.1:167160574-167785574 GCF_047948215.1 Lycorma delicatula | reverse complement strand
TGTCTAACTGTAGCATTAGGGGTAATCGTCTTGTTCGCCACGGGCCTCTTCTGACTGATTTTGCCCAGTTAGTTACTCTGCTTAGTGCATCAATTGTAGAGAAACCTTTTCTGAATCCATATTGGTCTGGATGTAAGCAGTTTTTTGTATCAAGTTCTTCCTGGAGTGTGGTGGCTATCACACGTTCGACTGCTTTGCCCATATTATTAATTAAACTGATGGGCCGGAAACTTTCCTGTCTGTTATTCACCCCTGGCTTAGGTAAAAACACTGTCCTTGCAGTCTTCCAGCATTTTGGGAATGTTCGATGTTGTAGCCCATGACTAGCTACGTCCACAACTTCCCATGGTACGACCTCTGCCAGCCCCTTAATCACCGCCGCCGGTATTCCGTCCGGTCCCGGACTCTTTTTGTTTTTTAGTTTCTTTATTGCATTCATGACATCTAATTGGGTGAATCTAGCCCTTTCGCAGATGATTGTCTGATGGTTATCCCTCTTTTGTCTCGGAAACAGGACTCTCATTTGTTGTGTAGCCTTTTCAGTATTAAGGACTGGTACATGTCTACCTAACCGTTTCGTTATGATCTGGAATGCCTTCCCCCAGGGGTCGGCATCCAACTCTGCGCACAACTCTAACCATGTGTTGCGTTTAGACATTTTGATCATGTAGTTGAGTTTTTCCCTGGCTACCCTATATCGTTCTAAAGCGAGATTGCTTTCCTCTGTCATTCCTGTGCGCGCTCGTAGTCTTTGGGCTCTTCTCTTACTATTTTGCATCAAATTACGTTGTTCAGCAATCACATTAGTCCACCAGTATACTGGGTGGTATGTAGTTGTATTCTGGGGGATTCTAAATATTTCATCGGCAATTATTCCCTGAAATATATCAGGATGCATAAGTGTGCTTGTCATTATTTTATTAGCTGATCTCCTTATTACCCGTTGTATTTGGTGATTTGTTAGTCTATGACTTATGCGTGGTTGTAATGATCTAGCATGTTGATCTCTGATGGTGATAGAGACTGGTCTATGGTCGCTTCCGGCTTCATCGTTGATTACTGAACATTCAACTATGTTTGGATGAATTCTTCCATCGATTATAAGCAAGTCTAAAATGGATACAAGTCCTCTGGCACTATAAGTGGGCGTTCCGTCGTTTATACATACAAAACCCGTGGTCTCCAAGAATTCCTCAAGGATTCCACCTCTTGCGTTAGAGGATTCTGAGCCTGCTAACATGGTTTTGCTATTAAAATCCCCTAGGATTATCACTCGCTTACGTGGCTGTGTGACGACCCGTTGTACACAGAACATTCTATCTTGGAAATCCTCTATTGTGATGTTTGGGCTAATATATACCCCGACTATCATTAATTCGGCCAGCTCAACAGCTATAATGCCCTCATCTCGTAAATGAAGATTATAATCTTTGTTACCAGTTGTACTCCTAAACGCCACGTCTCCATTTCTATCTACAACCAATTGATTCCCGGCTACTGAGAGTCTGTTTGGCTCAGTAGCCACGATGAAGTCGTAGTTCCCCTATTGGCTATTTCTTCAGTTAGAACGTGTGATAATCTGCTCCTATTATTGTTTATTAGCAATACTTTAATCATGGGCTTTATCACAAACCGAATTGCCAGTCCTGTTGTGTGACTTCTACAGTCCAGACATTTAGAGGCTTCACGGTAATCCTTTATGATATGTCCGGGTCCGCCGCAATTGAAACAAAGATTAGACCTATCTGGGCCTCTGCAATCTCTTCTGCCGTGTCCTACCGCCCAACACCTATAGCATTTTTCGTTTTCTGTTCTTATATAAACTCTACAATTGATCCACCCATCTTTCAGTCTTGAAGCTATCAGTTTGATCGCGCCTCTGTGAGAAGTCACCACCGTGGCATTTTTTGTCTCGCCATATGCCTCTCTAACTGAGGTGACCCTATAGCTCTCATCAGTGCCAAGAACCCTCTCTATCGCCTCATTCAGTTCTTGTTCCGATGTATCGCCCAGTAAATCTTTTACATGTACCACAGTTCTTCGGTCTCCTCTGGTTTTAACGTCTATTTGCAGATACGTCGTCCTGTCTTTCAGCAGTGAGGAAAATTTCCCCCGCCCTCTGGGTCCCCTTAACTCTCACTTCCATTTCTTGGTTCTTGCCTCTTCTTATTGACAATACATCACCGGCTTCGTCCGCTGTGACGTTATCCTTCATAGTCTTGAGTAAGTCCGCATAGGACTTGCCTGGTGCTTTTACTACTATGGTCTTACTATCGTTAACTGGCGGTGTACCCCTTCTTGCGGACGCCGATCTTGATCTGGCTCTCATTTGTACCCCCAGGTTGGGTAGAAGCATTCTGGGAAGAGTTTTCCCTTTTCTCATTAAATAAATTACAATTAATCCCTTTCGTAATCCCTTATTCGTAATCCCTTCCGGTCCTGTCGGACCGGAAGGGATTACGAATACTGAAGATTCCAGATTTCCAACCGTTCTACTAAGCGCCTTGATAACATAAGCCGCCATGGTCCTGTCGCCTTTACTAGAGTCATACAACACTGTAAACGTTGTGCCTGCTGCGGTGATTCTGTTCTCTTCTAATATCGTGGAATCCTGGAGCACCATTGCTCCAGGACTCGCACCAGGGTATTAGCTGTTAGGCCTCACCGTAGCTAGATCAATAAAATGACAACTGTCCTCCCCCAGTCTTAAGGCGCTCACCTGGGTCGGGCGATTCATCACCCAGGTGGACCACCTGGATGACAGTCTGTCCATAAGCTGTTCATCGGACAAATCGGTATCTAAGATGTCCGAAATTTCATTTTTAGACAGCCCCTCGGTCTGTGTACTCGTTGATCCTAAGTAACTCTTTATATATTTCAGTCAAGTCGCGTTCATGGGCTTTCATTACTGTCATGCTTATTTTTCCCAAGTTCTGTCCCATTTGACTTAACACATTGCCTAATTTATACGTTACCTCTTTCAATGTTAAAGGAGCCTCCTCCTCCTCAGATGAGCCAGCTCTAGCTCTTTTGGCCCCTCTGCCTTCAACCACTTTCCAGTTCTTTTTATCCTGAGTGGTACTCGTCCCGCTAGTGCCAGTATCCATTACTTCAGACTCCGTTGTTACATGTTCTTTCCTTCCGCCAGTCTCTCTTGAGGGCCCGGCCACTTGTGAGGTCGTATCTTCAATAGGAAGTGCTACGTCGCATTGTCGTTTTTCGTAACCCTGACGTTATTCGGAGTTTATCGAGTACCCACTCGACCTTTTAGGGTGGCCCGGGGGTGGTCCGGGATGATGGGAGGGGGGTAGGTAAAATGTATGATCTCAAAACTGGAGGAAAAAATTTTGGGTGTCGGCGGGGGGTGATTTTGGGTTAGGGGGTCAGGACAAAGAAAAACTTCTGAAACGGATAGATATTGAACAATTTTTGGGATAGGAGGTATATTACGGAAGTTATTAAGGAAAAACTGTAACCCCTTATAATGGCTCGAATAACTTAGAAAAAATTTACACACATCTTTCTACTCACAAGAAATTTTAACAAAGTCCTTGTTTACTACTTTCAGTATGACGTAGACAGCAAGTATAAACTCGCTGTTTAACTTTGAAAATTTTATACTAATATAACGTCTAATGTATAACCTAAAAAAAATAATTATTACCAATAAAACAATTAATTACTCACTTCTAATATCCAAGATCACTTGTCACACTACTAAACTATAAGTATAACACATATACACTTTTTTATATGGTTAAAAAACCACTTAAATAACCAAAAAACTATTGGCTATTATACTATAACACTATTTTAAGAAAAAACAAAATAACTCAATTAATCCATGTCCAAATCTCTTAAAACTTTATGTCCGTGTCCATAAGTAATTATTCTACAAGTTCCAATGCACAATACAAATAAAATCAACCAAAAAATCCACCAAAACGACCAAAAACGCGGAGCTATACAAAGCTAGTGTACACACTACGCAGTCCACAACTCGACTCCAAAGGTATATATGAGTTGAATCAAATGAACACTACAGTTTACATGACAGTTATCATGTCATCACCAATAAGAAACTTTAAAAGATATAAAGCTCAGTAAAATTCATAGATAACTGAAATTATGACTACGGATATTAGTACTCACAACAACTCATTTATATGTGAACAACAGAGGAATGTCGGTAGTATCTTCTCAGTCAAAAGGCTTATGTTTTTCTTCCACGAACGGAAAAATGAATAAATTCTTTAACTAATTATTACTTTAAAACTGGTTATTGGAAACGGGTCTTATTGGAAAAGAGGAGATAGGTTTAAAAATCATAATTTTAAACTTAATAATTTATGGACGGCACAGTACTGTAATTCATGTTCCAAAATATATGTTTTAGAGTAAAAATTTCAAGCAGTTTTACTCGTTTCTTGTTTTTATTTTTTTCTTCCACCCTTCCCCTTTGGCTGGATCCACAACAAAGCAAAGAACACCCCAGAGGGTTGGCTACTAAAACGGGCCTCCTCTTTCGCCGGCCATAAGTCTAGTCCGACAGTTTAGCCCGCCGGTTACATATTTTCATTTCTTGCCTCTAACCCCTAGGACGGAATATCCAAGCCCGACTACGTCTTTCCTGGACCCAACCCCAGAAGCCGGGACTCGGTCTTGACATCAATGTCTCTAGTGAGAACACCCTGTGTAGGGCACTCACACCGGATCTCGATCTTTATCGCGAAGGGATGAGAGAGTCCCAGTCCATCATCCCTGGCTTTGTGCTGGAGTATCTGTGTCACAAAGACAGTTACCGCACGAAACCTCTCTGCCCCTGATAACATACAGTCTATGATTTTGTCAACAGTAAGGGGCCCAGTCACCGACTCACAGCAGCGAAGTCCAGCAGCCCACGTCCGGCAGTCGAACACGACGTGTTTTGGTGTACTGAACTCTTCGCAAGAAAGGCAAAAGGAGTCGTCACTCTCCTCCTGGCATGTAAGTACACCCGAAATACGTAGTGGCCAGATAAAAATTGGGTCAACCAGTAGGTGACTAAAAACCAAAGCTGCGGTCGCCCTTGACCTGCCGGATCAGACGATGTGTCTATCGCTCCGTGAAGGACAGGTCTCAGTGGACCTGCCATTCTCGGAACAACCGCCTGTGCATATCATTCCTGTCAGCTCCTCCAATAATCCCAATCCTCATCCCGGCTAGTTGTTTAAATGGAGGGATGCCCATAATGACTAACACTGCCGTAGTCTAAACTGAAGAGTATGTCGAAACGATGCGGAGGGCAATCCGCCTCTGCACAACCTCCAGTACCCGCCGATTTAGATCGCACCCCAGAGCTTTCGACCAAACAATAACCCCAATGT
This sequence comes from Lycorma delicatula, assembly GCF_047948215.1. NCBI lineage: Eukaryota > Metazoa > Arthropoda > Insecta > Hemiptera > Fulgoridae > Lycorma > Lycorma delicatula. The sequence continues at coordinate 167,780,208 of NC_134455.1, read as the reverse complement.
AGCAGTACAGAATTGATCACATGGCCGTACAACTTCCTTTTGGAGAACCGGGGGCCGGCCATGTGTCCTAGGAGTCTACTCAGTGTACGCACCATTGCCCCTGCACGATCAGATGTCTCTCGCACGTGTACGGAAAACGTAAGCCGTAAGTCTAGCCATACCCCGAAATAGTTTACTGACTCCACCTGGGTGGGATACTAAGGCTCCACCAACCGTGATCTGGATGGGAGAAAGAGGACGCCTGCCAGTCAGACAGATGAATGATGTTTTCTCAGGAGACAAGGTTCGCCCCTTATCCTTCAACCAATGTTGCACTAGATTGATAGCTTTGTTTTTATTTATTGGTTAATAATAAACGCACAGTGTAACGATTTTAAAGAAAATGAATTTAATTAAAGAAATTGAAATGAATTCGCCGAATTAATTTCGTTTAATTAATACCTTTATTACTTTATAAAATATTATTAGTGATCTTAACATAAACTTTACTTTTATGTAGTTCTGATAGCGGTAGACTAATTTAGGGAGAGTTCTAATGCAGTAGGCTTTTTCAAGTTATAATTTTGTCAATTAAAAAACTATCATCTCAGTGTTTAAATTAAGTATAAAAAAAAAACATCATATAGTACATAAATCATACATCGTTTAGTATATAAATCAATGAAAAACGAATAACTTATAAAACAAAACACAAAAATAATATTATTTTGTTAAAAGACGAAATATTAGGCAGCACAGAAAACTTCTAAAAAAGAAAGTAAAAATAAAATCGCTAGCTAAGTAATAGAAAAGAATTTTCTAACAATGAAGAAAGAGTTTTCATAAGTAAGGAGGATGAAAAATTTAAACTCTCACGTGTCTTTAGATTTACTCTCTGTGATCCTACCTCTTAAGTTTTGATATGAGAGATTCTCGATGATACCACTAACTTGGTTTATCTTCATCTATTGTTCAACGATAATAGAGGGTACATTTTAAAACAAAAATTAATTACTTAATTACAAACAACCTAAGATTTATTAAAGTGGTATTTAATTACATTTTTAAGCACTTTAAAACAGAATGAACGGGACTGAATTTGTGTTATTTTTATAACTTAGTTCAAAAATACATCAAGATAACATAAATAAATGTAAATGAAAATAATTCGTCATAACGGTAATAAAAATTTCCAGATTTGGAGGAAGAATTAAATTTTAAGCTCTGTCAAACCGGAAAGTTCAAACCGGAAATATGAAGTATTCATATTTATTATTATTTTCTATTTTGGTTGTTGTTTATTTTTACATTATACTATTGGCTGTTTTCTAGTTATTTGTTTCATTCTGAATTATATTTTGATGAAATTGCATCAAGGTATGTTGTTTAGAAATAAATAGGCGAGACAAGCTGTAAAATTTCAAAGAAAGAGGATAGTAATGGGAGTAATGCGAGTTTGAAACGGGTGAAAACGTACATAAAAGCCAGAATAAAGTCTTCTTTAGTTTCAGTAATAGTTTCTTTAGTTTTATCAAGTTGAATTTATGGGGCAAGGCAAGAGTTTAAAACTTTATAACATAAGACGACTGTTGTTTCACAGGTTAGTATAAATAATATTATGGACGATGCGTTACACACATACACTCACGCGCGCTCGCGCGCCCATATATATATATATATATATATATATATATATATATATATATATATATATATACACATGTGCGTGTGTGCGCGTACAATTCTTCTCCGATGCGATAGAAACTTATTTCGACTATAATAACATGTCTTTAAGTTATATTTATGATCATCGTAAAAAGATGATGTATTTTTCTTATCAAAAGTTTATATAAATAAAATATTCATGAACGATTAACGATAATTTTTCGGTACTCTGTATTCATTTCTTTTTGTTACATTATTACTGAATAATCCATATAAAGTTCCAATGAAATTCTAGAACAAAACCAGTAATGTCATTTAAGAACCGTGAAATTGCTATTACTATTTAATATTAATAAAATAAATAAATATATTACGTGTGTGTACAAAGTATATATATTAAGTATATATACTTATATTAAGTATATATATTAAATAAGTTTATTAAATCACCTATATTGTCTTAAAATCGTAAACTCAAGTTTAAAATGTACTAGACACAGTTTAGCGATTGGATTGGATGTGGCCATTTCTGAATCCCAAATCAATTGATTTTTAATTATTATATTATTAAAAAGAACCTTAATTATAGTTATAGCTAAAGGTAAGATATTATGACATATTTTTTATGAACTTTGAAATAAAAAATAATTCTGGTACGTAATACCAATGAGAATGTAAAACTGAGATAATTTTAGAATTATATTTTATGATATGTAGTCTACATATTATGCAGATAAAAGTTGTGTCACTGATTTAATTTGCCAGAACCTTTACTTCCTAAATTATAGTGATATTTTATGATAATAAGCGAGTAAAAAGTTAAAAATAAAACCATCTAGCATGTGCTCGAACTAGTCTCAGAACTAAGATGAATTGTGTGAGGATGTAGATTGCAACACGAATTAATTGCTCGGTTGAAGGTTAGACTAAAACTTCATCGCTAGTGTTATTCTATTAGCTGTTATAGAAAATTAAGGGATCGAAAATTGATTAAAACTTTTTACCAATGCATTATTGTTCTTCGAACATTTTTTAATAAAATGTTAGAGGTTTACACGTAAAATTCAATCGTTCGAAAAATCCAATTAAGGAAATAAAACTCAACAGGAAGTGAGTTTTATTTCCTGTTAAGGAAATAAATCTCACTTCTATATCCTAAACGTATCGGTATCTCATGCAAATTTCCCTCATGCTTAAACCTTTTCCCCCCGACAAATTAAGATTTAATTTTTAATTGTTTTAACTCCCGTTATCTTTAATCTAATTTGTAATTTTTTTTAAAGCATAGAGTACTTTCCCAAAACTTACAGTATGCTGTTGAAAAACTATTTCCAAATACTGTATTTTTAATTTTTAAATAAATTATTAAATTTAAGTCCAACGTCATTGTTAAATATCTTTTTATGTTATTCCATCGCTCTATTTAGTAATGCTTTATCTTGGATATCTTGAACGGGTTACCGAATAAATCGACGTGTAATGAGATCATTAATAACGCCGGCTGTTTCAAGATAACAAGCATAAATTAACGTCATCTGAATTTAATAAAAATATGTCGTGGTTTAATCCAATCATTTATTTTTCTATAATAAATTTTTCACATTTTTTATTATATTATATGGTTCAAAGAACTGTAAGTACAACGTAGAAGGATGAGGCAATCAAACGATTTCTTTGTCGAGAAGATATTTACTTGACGATGATACACTTGTACGTAGGACGTGGAGAAACTAACAAGAAATGACTGTAGTTTACTTCATACGACACGTTACGTTAAGATGCAGTAAGGCCGATGTGGAAAGATACTGTATAGAGTCGCTCTGGGGTTCTAACAAAGTTCTCCTGAGAATTCATTCATCATCACGAAGACTTGCAGCGGTGTTGGCGGTACGGTACCTAATGAAATATTTGTTTTCGGAACTTTCACAGATCGGTTGGACCGGCCATTATGTAACCCCCGCTTAGGGCTCAGGAGCTTTACGCATGAATAATGCATGTAGACTTGACAGACTGTTCCCTTGTTAAAAACATCCTTCATTCAATAATTAAATAAATAAAATAATAACATGCCTCGCTGTAAACAAAACATAAGATCGAATACGTATAATATTGTAATCTTTTTCCTATTTAAACGTAACGATAATTTTCATAAGTTTTTGGATTAAGATTTACTTAAAATTACAGAAATATTTCAGGTGTAGTGGATATTGAATGATTGATTAATCTATTATTCCTAACGTGGACGTTGCAATCTATACAACTAGTGAACATAAGCAACCTCCCCCTCATGACCCAGTGAGATGAAGATGATATGTATGCAATGTAAATGAGGTATAGTCTTGTATAGACTTAGGCCGACCATTCCTGAGATGTGTGGTTAATTGAACCCCAATCACCAAAGTACACCGGTATACACTTATTTAATGGTAATATAGGTATTATATTTTATATAGTTTATTTAATCGCAGAATTAATATAATAATATAAAATTACTGACTACAATTACCGCATGTAACGTAATAACGCTATGTATTTACTTGTTAATAAGCAATGCAGGCTAATTTAATTTAGCTCTAGATGTTAACATTATGTGTATATATAGAGAGATTTTTAAACACTTAAGAACGAGAGATAAGCTAATTTTAATACTTCGCTACTGCAATGCAAGTGCTGAGCAGCAAAGTAGCAAATATTAAAGGGTGTACACGTACGTGGGATCTGTGTGTGTAAGCTTCTAAAATTTTCCTCTTGGATTATTCATTATGAATGTTGAATACAAGCAAATTGAGTGTAAATAAGACTAAAAACTAATTTAAAAAAAATGTAAATTTATTGTTGAAATTTAAAAAATATAAAAACGTAATCTGCATAAATTCATCGAAAAGATAATTATTTCTTAATTAAAATTGTAAATAATGTAAACAGTTGTGTTAAACGTATCATTAATCTATTTTGGTTAATGTTAAGATTCTTGAATATTAAGATACTTGAAGTTACGGAACAAATTGTCGTTATACATGCTAGTAACGTGTATAATGAAGAATGAAATTATGTCTAATAAAGAAACAACTTCACCGGATTTCTTTCAGCAAATATTTCACCATATTCTCTCCAAGACCAACCCAGACGCGGTAGTATACACAGATGGGTCGAAACAATACGATACCGTTGGAGGGCGCGTTTATTGTTAATGACCGAATTTACATGTTTGGTCTACCCGGTCTTACGAGTGTGTTTACTGATGAACTGTACGCTATTCATAAGGGTTTAAATATCGTTAATCCTAAATATCGTCATATCCTTATTTGTAGTGCTCTTCAAGCCTTAGAACATTTTTATTCCAGACATTCTATCGTCATCGAAATCTACAATGCAATCGCCGAGTTGAACCCTCGCAACACGCAAGTGAGTTTCTGCTGGATCCCTAGCCAAGTGGGGGATTAATTCCGGGTAATGAACATGCAGATTTCGCTGCTAATGACGCATGTAGTCAACCGTTCTTCAGTACCTGTGTTACTACATCCGACTTTATTAACTATGTCAAACACGCACTTCGCACGAGGTGGCAAGACGACTAAACTACCACAGTTGATAAAAAACTTCGCTTTATCAAAGATACTGTGTTGTCATGGGATTCTATCCACAGGAGAATTCGCCGAGAGGAAGTAGTCCTCTGTCGATTACGGATAGGACATACGAGAGCTACACACTGGTACCTAATGTCAGCAGGAAATGCACGGTATGCGTACAACATTACCTCTGTGTCAAAATTGAATTTTGTGAAAAATAGTCGTACAGTAATGTTATAATGTTAAATTTAATTTTTATGTTTTAATATAGAGTCATTTGATATCTCTTTCGCCTCTAGAATTCATTTCAGAACATTGCAGTACTGTCTTCAACTCATAAAGAAATGGAGTTGTGTAAAGGTACTGCATATACTACATATTTTTACTTTTTAAGCAACACGGTAATCGTGTATCATTTATCGGCAGGCATTCAACTTTCGATTAGAGAAGATGAGTGAGTATACATGATATTTCATATAGATCGTACAGGGATGTGAATGATGTTGCCTAACCTTCCTCGTTTGGCTTATAGATGAAGAAGCAATGGCTTATCTGCAATGGATTTGTGAAGCAGAATTCGTTCGAATACGCACACAGGAGAAAGAATACGAGAATACGTTTAACAGTATTGAGTTGTTATTCGTTTTGGAGAAAATATCTGTATAGTCGGAGCTGATGTGTAACAGATTTCTTTCTATGGAAAAAAGGAAAAATTTTCAGGATGAATTTCAATTATATTTCTGGTTAGGGCCGATGGGTTTATATGTATAAATCTACTTTTCTTTACATTCCACATAATGAAGTGATGCTCTAAGAAAGAAAAACATGTACCAGTAATTTACTAGATAGGGTTGCTGCTGGCGTTATGCTTTAGTGCTCCTTTGGAGAAGATTATAGGAAGAGATTTTGTTTATTTTTAAACTTAAAAGAAAAGCCTAGGCAACCATATAATTCAAAATTAAAGATTGTAACTCTTTCATTAAAAATATCGCTTATGATTTTGAAATACTGAAGAAACCTGTTTTTCTGTTACCATTTTATAATACGTCGGCTAATGTACCGTGAAATTCAGCTTTAGTATCCTGGCAGTTTTTTGGTAACTGTCTATAACTAATTGATTTATAATTAATGATATTCAATAATTTTGTTTACGAAAAAAAACAAAATGTTGAACATCAAATCTCTAACGTCAAATTTACTCATTTATCTTCCAGCTCGTTCTTGACATCCTATTATAATTTAATTTTAATCTGGATATGTAAGAATCATCTCATATTGCAATAGCTTTCACGTTCATCCGCTCCTATTGCAGTACCTAGTGAATGTTGTTACAGGTATAAGAACACACATAGAAATATTTACTTGTTCAGGCTAGAATTAAGCTCAGTGATATAGAATCTAATGTACTGTCTGCGGTAAAATGAATAAATTTCAAGTGAATTTGAAGAAAAGATAAACAATTTATTAATTGGCAAATAGAATATATGAGAAACGCACGTTTTTAGGAGATACAATGAAGATAACCTTTTTGTTCTAATTCAACAACGATATGATGTTTTCTATTTTTTTAACATCTGCCGAAATTATTATAAAAGAAGTGTAAAAAATAATGATTACTGCGACAACATTATTAAATGGAAAAAAAAATGTCGGAAGCTGTTAGTTATCAATTTTTTTGTACTTCAACTTTTTTTCGGATTAAAATAGCTCTTTACTTTTTTCACAAACTAGTTTTAAAAGTTGTAAAAAATGTTTGCGCAATTGTTTTTATCATGTTGGATATGTTTCTGATAGGTTGATGAAATGATCACTAATTACCAAACCGGTATAAAAAATTCTTTGACTATCTTACTAAGCATTTTGAGCAATGTTTTTGGCCTCGTCATTTTACATATTTTAAATCCTAAATAAAAAAAAAAAAAACAAAAATGTAGGTAAATATTTTTAGTTTCCATTATCAATTTCTTACTCAGCGAGATCGCTTGATAGGGTTTGCAGATTCGAAACAAGGAAATTTATGCTTTATATTTGATGTCTGTATTGGCTGGAGCGTCCGCATAACCGAAAGTAATATAACTACTACTAATTTATATAGGACAATATATTTTTAAGTTTATGATAGAACTTAAAACAAAGCCTTCACTTTTTTTTTGTGGATATTTGACTGCTGTACGATGCAATTGTAAATAAAATAATAATAATAAAAGACAGTGAATGCTGTTTTTCTAAATTTGAATTCAATGTGATGGACAGGTTAATTATTATTTAGACTAAAAGAACTGAAATGTAAAACTCGGAGCCGTTTTACTGCATTTAATTGAGGACGAATAATATTTCTTCTTTTGAATACAATGGAATGCAATAGAATAAGCAGGTCTTGTTCTTCCCTCATTAGTATAAGAGACACAAAGCGAGCTTGCGGCCACCTGGGAAATTATTAGTCACCGGGTCACAGACGACATTCTTTTTGAATTTAAAAAATGGAGTACCGACTCCTCTAGTATTTATTACATTAAATTATCCTGTTCAATTATTAATAACCTATAATATAAATTTTCTTTTGTGTCGTTTCACAATGTGTACTCCAACATTTTAACTCACGCAATATCCCTTTCGATAACTTCCTTTTTCTTTTCCTTTTTATAAGTTTTTCTAACCTATTTATTATTTGTAATAATAAAAATCCCTTTTAATTTAAATTCAAATGACAATAAATAAAGTAAACCGAATCGATAAAATGTTTTATGTAGTAAAATCGAAAATATTCTACACGGGATTTAATATGTTAAAGAATTCTAATCGATGAACTCATTAAGATTCACTGATCTTATTTTGATGAAACTTAAAAATGAGTAATTTTAAAATAAATGAGTTGAATTTTACTTTAAAATGAGGGCTAGGTTGATTATCATCATTGATTAATTACTTTGAAAGGAATGGAAAAATAAAAAGAAAATAATAAAATGTGATAGAAAAGAGAATAATAATTTTATATTAAGATAGATCTTAATATATCTTAAAGGTGTCTCAAAAATGCTTTTTGTTTAGGTGTAAGTATTAGTGAGAACGGATAAAGAAAGGAAACCATCAAAAGCGGACTAACACAGGCAGGGAGAGCTTTAAAGTAAAAAATAAGTCTGTTTGTTTAAAACACGGATCTAGGGACCAAAAACAAATTTCGTAAGATATTTGATTGGGACACACCTTTTTATGATAGCGTAAGTAAACTATTAAGAAAATTAGAAGGAAATCAGTGGAGAATTTCAATATGTAGCGTTGGAAAGGAAGTTGGAAGAAGAGGTTAGCGAAAATCAAACGTAAAAAATGAGATAAATGGGCTAGTCTTAAGGAATTTGCAGATAATTAGTTCAGATATAATGGATCATAACACAGGTCAACAAAAAAATAATAATTTGGAACTGACTTAAAAGTAGGTGAATCAGAATATATTTATTATTTTGAATCTTAAAATGAAATCAGTTTTTTATCACCCTCAGATTTTTAGTTATGACCCATTAAAATATTGAGAAACTTCTTAAATAATAAAATACAAAAGTAAAAATAATTACAATTAAAATTCCTATCTTTATTTTGTAGACATTTGCGTTTTATCTAATTTCTTTTTTCTTATTTTCCAGTTATGTTCAATGAAGTCTTCTCTTTTATCATGCAACAGTAGTCAGTCATCATAGATTCATCCCATCTGCCTTGATGATGTTGTTCCATCTGACATATATCTTGGTCGATTCTTTCTCCTTGTTCGTCGCTGATGTCACCCAAATTTAAAGGGAAAAAATCCAAATGAGAATGTAAAAAATGAATTTTCAATGACATTCTGCAGTTTACATTTTTGTAGTTCACTAAGAGTTCATTTATAAGCTGATCATGGTGTTCAGCTTTTTCGTTTCCAAGAAAACCAGTAACGACATCTTTAAATGACTTCCATGCTGCTAGTTCTTTAGGATTCAGATTGCTGTCAAATATATTTTCACAAATTAATTTTATTATTTGTGGCCCGATGAATTTGGCTTTACTTAATTGTAGAAACTTCAGCTAAATATTTAAAGCCGTTTCCAACCTATTCTAATGTTTTTAAAAAAAATCATAGATTTATGTATGGAGGTGGTAAAATAACACGATCTGTTTCGAAAAAAGGAATATTGACAGCATTTTACTTTCGTGGAGTAAACTGATTTCTTTTTGGCTAGTATTAACTGCGTAGTGTTTATATGTAACCCGACTATCCCAGAAACACAAGAAAGACATATATTTTGTAAAGCCACTCTGGAGACCGAGAAGAAGCCTTATCACTTTCAGGACGGCAATGATTCGTTATGAGTGTTCATCATACTTAATAGCTTAAGCTATTAAGCTCATAATATTCCAGAAGAATCAATATTTGATTCCTCTGGAATGCAATTAATATCTACTGACCTTGAGGATTTATCCGCTGTGAGCCTTCTTGAGAATCAGAAAGAACTTAGAGAAGTTGGAACAATCGGAATCGGTATATCAACACCATCAAGCACTGGTTTCGTAGCTGAACCAACATTTGGATATGCAATACTGCTTTTATTGTTTGAATTGAATTCAGCAACAATTTTTAAGCAAAAATAGCAGTCATCATAATGGTTAGTAGGTTCTCGCCAAACCATAGCTATGCCAAAAGGCAAATGCTCTTTTTCCCTTTTAACCAATGGGTCTGTTAACGTAGCACTTTATGCATGCTACATGTGGAGCCCAAGATTTATCTTGGTCTCCCAAAGGACAGTCAGAATAATGTTTGCAAGCAGTTTTCAGCAGGTTCAATACTGGTTATCGTTGATTTTTCGTGGTGAATTCACCGCAAACGTAACAAAAAATATTTGGAGAAATTTTACAAGCCCGATTTTTATTCATTGTAAAATTCAAAATATTCTAATGAATGAAAGTAAACTGAAATATTAGAGAAATACCTACTTAATTATAAAAATATTCAAGCGCGCGCGCGCACACACACACACACACAAAACTTAGCAAATTTAGATGTTCGATAAAATAATACCAAAAGTTTTTCCGTCATAAAAATCTTTCACTAAATTTGTGGCATCACTTACGAAACAATCTTTATAATAACCGTACAATAAAACCACTACCACAACTAAAGAACACAGCAAGTAATACCAAGAGCTGAACTCATACTGAAGAAAATTCCATTACGTCTAATTAATTACTCATTACTTGACTCATTGATATATCTGTACATGTCTGGTTTGACATGAAATGACATCATTTGATCATATGTATCAAATATAATCCACTGAATGGATCACAATATAAATCAGATGCGAAAAGCAAACATACAGACGTACTAACTTATTCGTACTGTTTGTTCCAGGAATGATGGAACAAATAAATTTAAGGGGTAGTAACTTAAGAACGTTACGTGATGGTTTGTTTCGGAATACATATTCAGATTCAGTATATAAAATACTACACAGAACACTTACTGCCTTTTCAGTTCCAAATTTCATGTTGACCAGTGATAATCAAAGATTACAGACCCAGGCAAGGAACGGTCGAATTTTTCCTGTCTTATCTGCGGTGGCTTTTTAAAAACTTATTCCATTTTTATTTTGCGTAAAGTCTTTGTCAAATAATTATTTTCTAAAAAACTCAAATTACAACTTGGCGGCTGAGTTAGGAGTTTCATTGCATCATCAAAAACATTTTTGTTTTTTGTATATATTTAATTACCATAAACATTAAGTAGATTTTGCTTAAAAACCGTGCCTTTTTCTTAAAATTAAAAAAAAAATGTGTTTGATTAAAAATAATAAAAAAGTGAATATGTTAAAAATTACAACCATCCAATATATGGTTACTTACGTAACCTTTGTTTTATTTTTATAAAATCGTCTGAATTAACAAATCGATTAAATAATTTTTTAAATATCCAGATGAATTCATGTAAAGAAAATGTATTCAGAATTAAATAGCTGGAAGTTTCACATTAAAAACATATACTTTTTTATTTAAAAAAAAATTAACCGATACGTCTTTAAATAGGAACAAAATAATAAATAAATAAATAATCAAATTCATACACCTACTACTATACAGTTGTTTATTAGATGATTTAAAAAAACAATTAAATTAAGCAACCCACCGGGATGGTCTAGTGGTGAACGCGTCTTTGCAAATCAGCTGAATAAGAAGTCGAGAGTTCCAACGTTCAAATCCTATTAAAGGCAGTTACTTTTATACGGATTTGAATACTAAATCATGGATATCGTCGGTGTTCTTTGGTGGTTGGGTTTCAAATTAACCAGACATCTCAGAAATGGTCGATCTGAGACTGTACAAGACTACACTATACTTATACATACAAATCATTCTCATTTATCCTCTGAAGTAATACCTGACGGTGATTCCCGGAGGCTAAAGAGGAAAAAATTAAATTAAGCAGGATAATGATGAAAGAACGTATACTTTTATATTTATTATTTTTCATTGTTCCTGTTATTTCATTTGTTCACAAGTTCTTTTAGTACATCAACTATAATCGGTATAATAGTAATTTATACAACATATACTCATATCGGAAAATGTGTATAGTTTACTAGAACAAAAACAATAATCATTTTTATTTTGTTGTTTACAATTAATTACAAAATTATACATTACTTTATTTGCCGTTAATTATTTTTACTTAAGTTCTTATTTTTTATTATAGTTCTCATTTTATGATAACTAGCAGTAAAATCATTTTCCTTTATTATTCAATTATAAAAGTAATTTAAAATACCACAGTATAATTTAATTTTGTAACACTATTAAATAAATCAAATTATGTGGATTATCTATATTGTTTGTTTTCATTTAATTCAATATTTTTTCATACTCTGTTATGAATTTGGAGATTAATAAAAAAAACAATCACTTTTGGAAGTCTGCTAATTTGGACGAGTGCATTTTATGCTGTTCGGAGGAGAATATTTCACCCGATTACAAGCATAATAAATAAACGGCTACAACCGTAGATTTATTGTACGTAATTGGAACAACATGAACCAGTGTGCCGCAGCAACCCCGCTCGACCATTTAATTCATTTTTTTTTCTAAAAAATCTATCTCTATTACCCGATTTCATCATCTTATTTCATTAAATTAAAAACAATCACTTTTGGAAGTCTGCTAATTTGGACGAGTGCATTTTATGCTGTTCGGAGGAGAATATTTCACCCGATTACAAGCATAATAAATAAACGGCTACAACCGTAGATTTATTGTACGTAATTGGAACAACATGAACCAGTGTGCCGCAGCAACCCCGCTCGACCATTTAATTCATTTTTTTTTCTAAAAAATCTATCTCTATTACCCGATTTCATCATCTTATTTCGATTTTTGAATGCTGCAGTCCAATTAAATTTTTTGTAACGATTTTAAAAATGCCAAATTGTAAGGAAAATAACACTCATATCCAAAACTACTTGTCAAAAAAAAAAAAAAAATCATTTAATGTACTAGTTATATCTAAAGAGAATTGCAAAGAAAACAGTTATAAAATTATATTTTTTTAATAGCAGTCAGTTATAATCTTTTAGCTGTTTAAAGTTGATTACTACAATAATCTGTTAACAAACAGCGACTATTACCCTTTCAACAACGGTAAAATCTAAACAATGAATGGTATAAAGTATAATTTCATACATTTTTACGTACAACGGTTTAATAATCTATAAATAATTTTTTTTTGCGGTATTTTTAGATGATAAAGTAACATAGCAAGTCACACTATAATTATGTAAATGCCTACATTAAAGTATTTAAGAGGAGGATTGTCAGCTTTGGTGTCCCTTACAGGTATTTGAAAATATGTTGTTTATAGTTATAAATAATTACTTTTTCACAAGTCAATCGTTTTATTTCCTGAGGGATATAATGTATAGATATCAACTAATTGTATCGTACTACAACGTATCAGAAAGGATAAGAAACCAGGTTTACCTGATAAGCACCTCGGCCCGAACTTGAGCTCTTTGTACAACTACCAGATAGGAAATACAGTTGGCGACAGTCTGTAGGTCATCTTCATCAAACCACTCAAATACTAACGGTTTCGTAACTTGAACAGGTCCAAAAATCAAATGAAACCGTCGTTCTCGAAAGGTTCTACAAAAGGGAAATTTGTGGATAGTGATAAGAAACCAACGAGAAACGAGATAAACTACTTGATCATAAGGTAGGGCTCAGTCTTCCTCCATGTAGCGGTTAAGGATCCTACTTAAAATACTTCGGGCGATCGGGTTATCGTTACCCAGGATGGGAACGATAAAAAATCAAAGATCTTCTGATCTGGTTTTTGAGCGTGTAACAGCATAAATCATGTTTCAGCAAGTTGCGTTCTTTCCGGATATTAGAGAGCTAACTGGCGAATTATTTCAGGGTTTATTAAGGAGACTTCTCGCCAGTAACCAGAACTGTGTCAATCGTATTATTTAATCCAATACCGTTGAACCCGATCCCCGTGGTGGGTATGAATGAATACTTTTAAGTGAAATCCTTTTCCTAGAATCAGATTAAACTTATGGAGGGAAAAATATTTATTGGTAATTGTATCTAATGTACTTAACCAATTTGAGTCACATCGTAGATGAGTAAATAAATTAGTGATATTAAATAGGTTTACGGTCATTTTTATTCGAATAAATCGGTTGTGTCTTAAAATAGAATTTACGGATATAAAGTTTTTTAAAACCAAATAGATGTATATGAAAACGTATTTAACGAAAAATAAATAATTTTATTTTAATATAATACTTTTATTTTATTTATATCAATTTTAACTTTATTAAATATGTAATAAATTAGTAGTTAGTTTTATTTTATTGTTATTCTTGACGGTGTATTATTTAACATTATATGTATTTTATTATTTGATAGTATAGGAAGCCAGTATACAGTGATTCATTAAATATCATTAGTAAATGAAACACGTACAGGTTCAGTTGGAATTCTTCCAGCAAAGGAAGAATGAAAGGATTGATGGATTAATATAACCTTCTAACTAACGTCGAGCAAAACTTTCCATTTATTCATTAAATGAGTCATTGTATAGCTAAATATATAAAGTTAAAATAACATAGGTTTTAATATAATCTATTGAAAATTAATCTTAATATTATTCTGCAAAAAATGCAAAAAATAAGTTAGTTTTTCACGATTTGAACTTTTAATTTTAAAGATGAACGATTCAAATGCAAATTAAATAATGTTATTATTTTTATTATATTTGTGCAGTATATATTTTGGAAGTATTATTTATTTCAAAAAGTAAGATCAGAGTCACTAATCGGTGAGAGAAAATAAACATGTTAAGATTTGTTGATGTTATTTTTTATTTTGAAATGAATTCGAACTAGAAATGAGTTCCAAAAAATAATGAAAATATTTCCTCTATTATTATAGATAAATTTAATCTCAAGATAAATAAAATAAAATAAAGGTAATGAAAATATGATGCAGACTAGATGAATGGGAAAACAAATTTGAACATCAGATTGGAGAACACGTAGAAGTTGTAGAATTTTGTCATTTAAGTATTAACATTACAAAGGATGAACAAAGAGGCGCGAATAAGAAGAATTTTCACGATATAAAGAAGTCTGTTAAAATGTTTTAAGAATTAAAAAGTCTTGAAAATATTGCGTTTTATGATACTGAACCATGGAAAATATGAAAACAGAAAGGAAAAGATTAGAGATCTTTGAAATGTATTGCTGCAGGGGGGGGGGGAATTGGAAATAAAATGGATGAAATAATTTGAAATAAAAAGTTCAAGATATGCAGTAGAGAAAAGCAATTTGTGTAAAGAAGAAGAAAAATGAAAATATATATAGAGAGAAAGAGTGGATATGTGTAATTTGTGTAGAGAATAAAAATTCTGAAAAATATAGTTTGTAATAAATATATTGAGGTTAAAAAATTAATTCAGAATAAAAAAAATGGAAAACAGCAAAAGTTTGATCGACTGACGGTCTTCGATGGATGGTCTGAAGGGAAATCGCGTCAAAAGGAGGGGACGCAAATATTTTAGGAGGGGACGCAAGGAATAATCCGAGTAAAACAATTTTCACAACACGATCTACAAAGGATTGAAACTCAATCCAGAACTCCGTCCATCTTAAAAACAAACTAAAATAAAATATATAACCGTCATTAAAATTAAATACCCGCCAGATAAATAGAAAAACCCGCCAGCAAGGAACAGATGTCCAGGTTTTTTTTTGCAATAAACAGGAGGATAAAACGTCCTCGACATCCTTGGGTTTGATTCCGTTCCCATCGACTGACTGAAACAAAAATCTTTTTTCAGTCGTATGTATATGCAGAAGCTTCTTTTATAGATAAAGAGTTACTAAAATTCAAGGGTAATTTATTGAAGAAACAATAATTCCATGATTCTCCGAGGATCGAGAGTATTACTGAAATTCGGTGGTTTCAACGATAATCAAGGAGGAAGACCGGCCAACTAAAAAACTAGAAATGTCAAGTACTGTTCTTAATATTCGTGACAATTATTTATAAAAAAAAACCTGCAAACGAAGTCCTTAGTGGCAGGGACAAAAATTGTAACTTGTTTTCGTTATCAGAAAGATGCCTTCAGAAGAACTGCCAAAAGAACTTATTAAGAAAAAGCAAAGGGCAAAGAGTGTTTGTAAAGTGCTTTTCATAATGCAATATTTAATGAGATTATGAATCGATTAATTATAAAACTATAAAACAAGAATCATATTAGTGGTAAACTACTACTAAGAGTCCAAAACTGGTAAGTAAATAAGTAGTGTTACGCTATATTATTTAAGATTAAATTAAAAGGACGTGTGTGGAATAGACGTATTCTGATAATATTAATTTCAAAACGATACGGTTTGACTGAGGAATGGCCTCGACCAAGAAAAGGAAAGAGGAGCATAAATTTGATATAGAAATTATCATGAAAAATATTAGAAGAAATAAAATACATTAATCACATTGCAGAGAGTTCATTATTTTTATTTTACGAAAAAGCTTTGTGATATTGTTCACATAAAATACGCATGGACAACTGAACGCAGGCAGCCAATCGTTATATATGTCCGTGATATTTCAACGAGTTTTTTAGTGCTGTAAAAATAAACCTGTCTACAGAACATTAACAATTACGTGAAGTATTAACGATTAAGACCTACAGTACCTTTACACCGATTTTCTATTCGTCAAGAGCTTGAAATCAACGTTTTAGTAAAGATCAGGAATCTTTCTTTTCTTCCTTTCTCTTAAGCAATTAAACATAAGTTGTCAGCCTTTTCTGTAACTGCTCGTATCGGTACCAATTTTCTATCTGCTGTACTGAATTCCCTCCCGTTCCCATCAAATTACCCGCGAACTCTTTTCAACCTGTTCTCCTCCGGCATTTACTTCAAATTATTTTCCTTCTACTTTCATATTAATTGATTTTCTCTTTTCAATAAAATTTTTCCCTAAAAACTATTTCCATAGAAAGAAATTTCCAAGGTCTCCTTTAATTAAAAAAAAAAAATGATTTTGATATTTTAATCTGAAATTGTGTTTTCTATGTTGGCTAGGTTGATAATTTTTATTTCGTATCCTTATTTTAATTTTTTTTATGTAGGGGGTATATGAAAATGTATTGCTTAATTTCGTCGATTTGGAAACCGAGGAAAAACTTTCTTTTTAAAAAAGCTTGCTGTATGTGTGTGCTTGACAGATAATTCTGGCCGTAAAATCACTGGACTGATTTCTTTAAAATTTTACGCATACCATAGGAAGTGGCGGAAGGTTTTCTGGAAGCGGATTGATTTTATTTTCCCGGATCAAATTTTGAAGGAAAAAATAATAATTCGGAGGTTTTTAAAAGTAAGCGTAAGATTTCATTTAACCTACAATCGATGATTAACTTATAAGAATTATAATGATAACGGTTCACTGCGGTAAGCAATAACCGGCTGCCTAGGACAATTAGCAGGAATTTATCCCTCATTCACATATTTTTAAATTGGGAAATTACAATATCATCCTACGTTAGATTTAAAAACTATCAACACAAATTATAAACTCGTATGTCAATAATGACCAAATATTTAGACTTACAGCAATTTTTCTTTTTAATCTTTTCACTGTTATTAGTCGGACGACTAAATAATGGGGTGGAATTTATACTAACCGTGAGGCAAATTCCATCTACTGAGCAATAAATTTAATCATTACCGCTATCCATAATCTACTATATGGCGATACCAAATGGTCTCATACCAAGTTTAAGAATAATCAAATTACCTAGGTGGATAACTAAAGTAAGCGTTAAAGACAGAGAATGATTATTACCTTTTTTTTTTAAATTTTAGATCGGAACAAGTGTGGCTGATACGGTACAGTTGATTAGGCAAGTGAGTGTGGAATAAGATTTTATCTCGTGCTCAAACAATCACGCTATTTGCACAGTTCAAAAGGGTAAAGATAACCTTGAAGGAGATGGCATGCCTAGGGATCCAATTTGTATTCATAACGAGGAATATATTATTTAAATAACAGAAAGAAGACTGTGTGTAAGACGAGACTTACTTGTGTTGGGAGTTAACACAGACGCTTAGCAAATACTGGTGGAAGATTGTGCGCATTATTTGTCGAATGGGCAAAAGAGATACTCAACCGCCCTTAAAAATAAAAATAAAAATTGAATTCTATCATAACTGGTGGTGAAATCGGATTTTTCCCCTACAATATTACCACTAAACGTTAAAGTCCTGAGTGAAAGTCACCAAAAGACGGAAGAAAATTCGTTTTAAAAAAGACAAAGAAAAAGGCAGAAATTCTGTTCTGCATGTTTCTACGATTGATAAGCTGTTACTATATTCACTATGAATTTCTTCATAAGAGACCTAATGTCGCAGGAAAGTTTTGAGTGTTATCGAACGAATATGGAGCAAAGTTGTGAAGTTCATAAATGCTCAAGGCACAGCACATGAGGCATGAATACTGAGGCTGTGTCTGCCTCGATTTATGCACTTTTACAACTTCAAGTAGTAAATATTCTTATAAAATTATCTTATAATGTGTAAATCACTACCCTCTTCGATTGGATTTGTACGTTCTGAAAACAATGCTTAGAGTATTCGAGATGAGATACATTATTTAGAAATACAGTAGACGAAAGTCTATATACGGAGTGATTTTCGATTTGATGACCGACTGTCGAGTTTAATAATTTCGGTTATTAGCTAAAAGTATTGGATTTTATTTAGTCCACCGATACGAGAATTATCTATCTTATTAGCAGACAAAGAAATCCAGTATCTATAGCATCAAATCTATTTAGTATGGATCTACATTGGAAAGTTTATTAGTTTATTTTGGGAAAGGGATCCTGAAAATTCCGAATAAGGAGATATGAACAAAAAGGTATAGATAAAAAAGTGCTAAGTCCGAATGTAAAATTTAATTTACTTTGTACTGGACATTAGCTATACTAGTTTCTCTTACAACAAACCTCCGACGGCTGACGAATTCTAAAATGGAAATTTACATTTTTTAACTACACTATAGTAGTTCCTTTTTTCTAACTTCGCAATTGACATTCTTATTGAAATAAAAAATAATTTTTCCGGTTATTCAAGTACCTTGACCCGTAGAATGAATTTTCTGAAATAAAGTTGTTTTATAGATTAAAATTTAAAACTTTGTTTTTATTAAACCAGGGTATTTATTTGTGAAACCAAATCAACCAATATTTATTTAAAAAGTATAATTTCCCCTGCCTAAAATTACCGTACTTTGTTTATTATCTTCATTATTTAATTGGTTGTTAGTTTTGTGTTTTGCTCATGATTTTATACTGTATTTCCTAAATTATATCATCTTTAGTGTAGACTGAAGTATCGATAATTGAAGAAATATGGTCTTAGAGCATGAAAACACGAAAGTGGTTACATGAAAAGTAGTAATAAAACTGCAGTAGATAATTGCATTTATAATAATCGAATACTTTTCCTTAAACAGTTTTTGTTAAAAAAAAAACTTATTTAATACTTACATCTAATTATAAATAAAAAATTACGAATAAAATTAAAGGCATAAAGAAGAAAATCTTTGTACTCATTACTCTCTCTATAAATTTATTACTGAATTCAAATATTTCTTTTTCTTCTTCATCTTCCAAGGATTAGGTGGTTAGGCCTGTTCCAACACCCATATAAGTCTTGGTCTGCGTCTGTTTCTTCTTCCCCATGGCGGTAATTAATAGCGACCAATGGAAATCTTCGCTCTACCATTGACGAAAGCTGTGCAATTCATTTCTACTATTTTCCGTTATTCTGTCATTGACGTTAAAAGTATACAACTATCTTCGTATTTAATAATTTCTTAAACTGTCATGTCTGGTGCAGCCTTTTGTAGCTCTAAGAAACCTCATCTACGACGCCTGTATCAAGATGTGTTCTTTAGATAATCATACCTAAGTTTCGCTACGGTATAACAGAGTAGGTACTGCTACAGTTTTATAAAATTTCATTTTTGTTTCTACTTTGGTTTTTTCTTCAAGTTTTTATGAATACATCCATATACTGAATTAAATCTATTCACCTTTTGTATCTTTCCCGTTAAATATATTGCAGCCCAGGTATTGAAATTGCGATATTTCTTCTAGTATTTTATCGTCAATGATAATCTTACTTTTTACTGGTTCAGCGGCTTTAAAAGCCATAACCCTCGATTACTGTACTGATATTCTTAAACCATATCAGTGCAATATCTCAGAAGATGTAAACATTGCTGTCTGAAATTTATCTTCCGTTTCTTGAATCATTATTTTATCTTCAGCATAAAATAGTGCACTCAAAATTATATCATCAGATTTTTGTACTCCAAAGTTAAAAATTTTCTCCATTCGCGGAATGCATCGGAATTCAAATATTTCTAAGTTTATACACATTTGCCGTATTGAAAAACGTGATAACATAACCGACTTTCTTACTTCTGAAAAGAAAATATGCTGTTTATAGCTCATGCGTGGCCAACAGCTTATGCCTCAACAGCTGAGCCGCTTTGGAAAGAAAACGTTTTTCACGGACCGAACGAAAAATTTAAATTAAAAAATGTTAAATACAAAAACGATTCATTTAAGTAAACAAAATTTTATTATGGAGTTTGTTGTACTTTTATTTAGATTCATTAAAGAAAAAGTTTGTTCACAAACATAAGTTGAACTGAAGATTACTAAATATTTCTTGGCAAGTTATTTTTAAATTTCCGTATTTTTCATTATTCAATTGCTCATAAAAAAAATCTAATATTGAAAAGTTTCGCGGGCCGCATAAATTCATTACGCGGGCCGTTTATTGGCCATGCCTGATGTAGCTGCTTTTATTTTTAAGAAGCAAATTATTTTTGTTTGATTACAAAATTTTCATTTCTTCTATTTGATTCTCAGTATATATATATATATATACTGAGAATTATATATATATATATATATATATATATATATATATATATATATATGTAACCATATCGATGGAAAAAAATATAGTATTAAAATTTATAGATATTTATGATTTTGTAAGTATGTTAATTTGAAAACAAAATGTCATAGGACTTGATTATATTATCTGATGTTAGGAAGATGCTCATTTTTCTTAAGCTCAATTAGAATTTCTAAAATTTTAAATAGAAACATTTCGTTTCTGGGAATTTTTAATTTACTGATGATTGCACTTTGCTACGAATTTTTGTGTATGATTGTTCTAAAACTACAAAAGAATGATTAAATTCTATTTCAGGTTTCCGTCCGTCAAAATTGGATTAATCTTTCTTCAATTATTGAAAATTATATTTTTTTGTTCCCATTGCCGTTTTCTGCAGGTATGGACATTCTTCATTGTTTCAAATAGGAAGAAAGCATCTATTCTTTTACATCATGAGTTAAAGTCTTTTTTACGATTACGAAACCAATAAAGCTCCTAGATTATTAGAGAAGTGAGCACACTAGAGCCACTTTCTCTAAGAGTAATAATGTTTACTGTACAGTTAGCTACTGCAGTGAATGCAGGAAAATGGCTTTTGTAGGACTGAATAACATAAACATTTCGATAATGTCGGGATAGTGATCGATGAAGAAGAAACGCTACCGTATATCTCTTTACATTCCGAGTAAGCCTAACATACGACTCTTATTCTTAGTCAAAATAGTTACTTGTGTCCCTTATCACATCGGCTAGAATTCGTTTTGTTATTGTATACGTAACATGCTCGGTTGAGTCAAAATCAGCATTTTGTAAACAACCTCTTTCTTTTTAGTTTTATGAGAAATGTTTCAAAAAATCAATCAAAAAAGTTTCTTTGCAATAAAATACACATATTATTTTTTTATTTGATATAATGAACAATGTAGAAATTTAAAAAAACTGAGATTTAACAGTTCAAAAATCGGAGTCAAGGCTATTTTAATGCGTTTGTTACAGTCGGTAAATATTTCATGCTATTATTATAACTTTGATTTTTTTTTTTAAATGCTAGTGCATTTTCTCTTCTACTATCGGACTATAAGATGCAATATAGTAAATACACTACTTGATAATGATGCTGAAGTAAAATTTGCAGTTCCATATTTTAAAACAAGTTAAAAACGTTTGCTCGTATATTTCTGTTTGTAAGTAGACGTATTTTACAAGAGTAACTTAAAAATTTTATTTGCCGTAACATTAGAAATCAGAACAGTGGTGGTATATCCTCTTCACCACAATCAGAATTTGCATTTTTATGAGTTTTTTGGTGAAGGATAATTGAAAATATCATTCGGTTCATCTTAAATCAGATACGTTTGTATAGATTACTTACATAGAAACATTATTGTTGTTTATTTTCGATAACGAAACTCGAAACCGCTACTTTTCAAACCGTAACAACAAATTTATTTTAAAAAATAAAATAAAAAAACCGTAAAATTAAGCGAACATTTCTAAAGGGAAATTATAAGTGAGCTCATTCATTCGGAATCTTCCTGAAAGAGATTCGTGGAACCGGAATAAATTTTCCGAGTTCCTAGATCTAAAGCGTGTATTTTCTTTTTTATAAAACTGTAAATTCACTACTTCATTAAAAAAACAAGTTCTATATTCTAACAGAAAAGTAAAATTTCTTCAGAAGTCGTTCCGTTGCTCGCAAACTTATTATAGAAATAAAGCATATAAATATTCAACGAAATTACACTTAAGAAAAAGTAATTTGCACTTTGAATGTTGATTCAGTACTTTCATTAAAATTTATAAAAAAAAACAAATGAAATATTTTTAAAATAAATTAACGCTATTGAATATAAAAGTTGCCGTTGGAAAAATTCATAAAAAGTAACAATCCTATTTGTTAAAATAAGATATGGTAACAGATTGTAATTCATTAATATTTCATATATTTTATCAAAATTTATAATGTTTAACTTTATAACGTTAGTTTACAATCTGGAAACTTTTCACACAGTAGAAAGAATGGTAAGAATAAGATGAAAATAAAAATAAAAAATTAGGCAAAATATATGAAAAGAAAAACCGTTACTATTTATCAAACGAGTAGAACAAATCTCAGTATTATGGAAGTTGAGCTTACCTTCATATTATCGTAACTTTTCACCGACGACTTGACGATGGGATTCTATTTTCCAGGTACAAGACGTTCTGTAGACGTTTGAATCCCGTGAGAAGTGCTCTATTCTGCTATGATTCATTATAAGTCACACTTTATAACGCGTAAATTTATCGCATCAAGTGAAGACGAGTGGTTTAGTTACTTAAATAAAGCTTACTACTTTGACGATTAAATTTACGGATTTCTTATTAATCTTAATTTCCCCTAAAATGTAGACCGATGAAATATATGACAAATATAATTTAGTAATGCGTTTGTATCATCATTGATAGAATGTATTTTCCTGTCGTGTTCTATTGACTAGAATAATTATGTAGTATGCAACTCGCACAATACTTTAATCGTAAAAGAGAAAAGGAATGTATGATTCCTATAAAAAGAAAAGTAAATAAAGATCTATGACCTTTCTGTATTTTGCTTACTGAATAATTTTATTGTCAACAGAAATAATTTCTCGGGTTAAAAATCGATACGATAAATAAATAAAAAAAGAACAAAAATTATTAATTTAATTTTTAACCTGCTGGAAATAAAAGTTAAGTTTAAAGAAAAATCTTTAATCTTTTAAGGTACTAATAACACAGTTTTTAAAATTAACCGTTATAAGAAAATTGTGTTTTCAAGAAACCACCTCCACACTGGTTGGAAGCGTTGTTAATTTTATTCGATTTAAAAAAATTGAGACCAATAATTCAAACTACATACCTGTATTTCTTTGACGGCTGATCACTTAAGAATCGTTCAATGACTGATACAATTTTTTTGTGGGTTAGGAATCTGTAAGTCTGTCAGAGATTGATCTAAATAAAATCAAATTGTGCTAATATTGTTTGTAATATATTTCTCTACTCATGTGATTAGCTACTTATCTGATTATATTTATCTAATTATATTTAATTTTTGATTAAGATATTTGTTTTCACCACTGCCACGGTCGAAAGACTCATTGGAATTAATATTAATGCATTGCTAATATTATATATATATATATATATATATATAAAACAATAATAAGTCGTTCGGTAGAATGATGCCGGCGAGAATTTGTCCACACCGAAAGACTTTTCAAAACTTTCTAAATTGTTTAAAATATTAAAAAAAAAAATCATAATTTTGTGGAATAAAGCTACACGTCATCGCAGAAATAGGTTCTTAATGAATATAGATTTTTTTCGATAAAGATGTGATAATCTTCGTAATTTCACGTTTTTTAATTTGAAAATGTGAAATTTTTGTTCTAACTTAGATTTTTCTTTTAACCCGTATACGAATCGCGCCGCTAGATAGCAGTATTGTTAGTACTAGGTAGCGTACGAAAAGTTGATATGTACACTAGAAATATCAAAATTTAAAAGAGAATATACTACAGCTTGTTTTAATAGTAAATACTCTTATGTAAATGAAAGTACTGAAGATGAAACAATTTTTTACGCCCAATCACTTAAAAAAAATAAAAGTATTAGTTTACAAGAGATTATACTAGTTTTATTAAAAAAGGAATAAATAAAACAAAAATAAATTGGTAAAATTTTTATTCTACAATTAGAACTATTTGGTGGCGCTGGGGTCGTGATATTTCAAAAAATTGTACATATAATGAATATATATATATATATAAATATACATACACAAATAACATATAAATACACATATATATGTCTATACAAACATATACGATATTAGTTCATTGTTTTATATTTATTTAGAATTCATATTCAACTTTTTCACCGTTTTAAAACCTGTATTTTTAGATAATTTTGTGCCAACATTATTAAAAGATTTTTTTAATATTGTTGAACCGTTTTCACATTATTATTGCAATTGCTCAAATCAATGAAAATAAAAACTCAAATACAATAGATGACTGGATATCGACTAGAAACACTGACTGATATGAACTATATCAGCATTAATTTCATTTTTACTGCAGTTAAAAAAAAAGAATTTTATTTATGAAGATCGAGTGCTTTATTTGATGAGAATTTTGGATGTTTTTTCATAAAAATAAGAAGAATCTTATTATTAACAGATGACTACTTATTGACTAGACTTGATATATCGTCTAAAATTTCACAGAATTTAACTAATGAACAAAAAACAGATGATATCAAGAATTCCAAAACAATAAAATTGTTAAGGTTTCAGCAAGACATTTCCGTCAATTGAAAACATCAAAAATCGAAAATCAAAATTCAACAATTTATTTATTTATAGTTCTTCAAAAAGACATTGTCCGAATCAAAAAAGTACAGATATGTATGGGATAATAATTGTTATATATTTTTCCTAATTCATTTTCTCAAATACAAAAATATACACCGTTATATATATTTTCTTCCTGCTCTACTATCATTGTAGCTAAACGATAGAATTTTTTATTATAAAACAAATACGAAATCATCGAGAAATAATTGGAGATAAACAATTTTTTTATATACTTGTATAACTTAATAACACAAAACATATAATAAAAAATTCGTCAATTTTTCTCAAATATGTTGAATTTTGATTTTCGATTTTTGATGTTTTCTGTTGACGGCATTCTCCCTCAGAAACTTTAACAATTTTATTATTTTGGAAGTATTGATGAAATTATTATCATCATGACATAAACAAATAAATAATATTGTTACAAAAAAATTTAACAAAAGTTTATGTATATTATATTAAAGAACGAACTTCTTAGCAATTAAAGATGAAAGCTATAAGAGTGTGAAGATAAACACACATAACTCCTTGTAATATGTTTCCCTTTTTATTTTTGGTGAAAGTAGTAAATGTTTTTAATACATCTTTCAAATTACTGTGAAATGAAAAAATTGCAATCTTTACTTAACAAACTATTTTAAATAAGATCGACTAATGAAGCGCAGTATAGTTTGTATTGAAGGATATATGTTGTTATGTTTTTTAAAATATAAATAAAAAATAACTTATATAAAATAAAAATTAACGTTAATTTTGCAAATTCATCAATTTGCAGTCGTTATGTACTTTTATCGTGAAGGGTTTTCATATGATTTTATGTGATAAAATTTATTCAATATCAAATTTAAATATTACTGAGCGTAAATAGCTAGTTTATGGAATTCACTCATTTATTGCGAAACCCTGTTGAAAATTTCACGAAATATTTTGTTGTGTCCCATTTGCTTCTACTGGTAAATATTTATGCCGCATTTCAACGTTCAGTGACAACGGGAAATGGCTTTTTTAGTGCAGACAGAGGATGGTGAGCAGTAAAACTGGCAATTTTCCATTATTATCAGATTTTATTTATTATTTTATCTTTAGTAATCTCCATGTTATAGCCTATTTTCTAAAGGGAAGTAATCCCTTTCTTTTTAACGAAATACACTTCGATTACGTAAGTTAGACGACATAACATCACGCATCTAGAAGGTCCCGAAACGAATAAATAAACAAGTTTTAATTCCATAAAGATGGAATATTTCAATCTTATAAAGTTTTACTGATGAAAAAACTAGATTTTGCTCGTGGTGGTAAATTCACCTCACACCCCTTCTTAAGAGGTGTAATTTGTAAACCCTCATCACATAAGAACTCATTTTGAAGGATATAATCTAATTTAGAAAACTGCGCAAAACAGAGGTTACTATTTCGTCCTATATAAGGAAAAAAATTCGCAAACTGTAAACACTCGCAAAATCCAAAGTTGTTTACGTACTTCCATTTTTCAGTAGCGTTTAATTTCCGAGACAATATTTGTTTATTAACTAACTTACTTACATTATCACTGGAAATATATTCAAAATATTTAATATTACATCGAACTGAAAATAAGAGTTCATTTTTGTAAATTAGACGTTCGAATGAAGGTTTATTTAATAATGGATGTCGAACCTATTACTCCATCTCTCACTCTAAAATTCGTGAGGTGATAACCTGAATTTTTATCTACTTTACGATATGCCGCTCAACACGGACCGAAAACAATTTTCAATGCACTTGTACCCACCAAAGTTTCAGACCAGAAACGTGTACAGTGGATATAAAAAATCTTGACTTCAGCTAAGTGATATTCAAACTATAATTTTAAATGTTGTACACAATAGAGATTTACATTTAAGAATTTTGTGATGCCTCTAAAAGGACAGTTTGTGATTAGAGATGTGGTGAATTAACCTGAAACGACAAAAACAGTTTCTTATACTAGAAAACAAATATAAATCTCAGTTTTATTTTTTCAAGATTTACTCATCCAGCATCTAACCTTTTAGACTTGGGACTTATCCTACTGACTTACCTATTACATATCACCGTATAAGAGTTTTCATCGATAGATGACTATTTAAAAGTTTTGTTTAAAAAAAAATTAATTCTGTTTGCTTGTTATTTAAGTAATAGAAGGATTTGATGACTTCGCTTCCCATTCGGCGCCAGTCTTTTAAGCTCAATTAAAAAAAAAATTAACTTACTTTTAACTTCTACACCTTATCTATTTTATTTATGCGGGTTAATTTTATATCCCCGGAAGAGTTTCACCTTACACTATTTCGATTTTTTTAACATTAAGTAATTTACTTAACTGAGCGACTTAGTTTTTCATTGTATTTGACTTTTCCACCTAGTTTTTTTACTGAGAAATTGATTAATTTTTGTTAATCTATTCATTTCAAAATAGTTTACTGACATAATTTTAACATATATAAAAACAAAATTCAAAACTCATTCTTTGCCATTTTGGATCGCTGTGATGTAGCGTCAAACTTCACATAAATATTTAAAAAGAAAATCTCAATCTCTATTTTATCTACCAAAATTTTTCTGCCTTGAAAACTTCATTTACGGTGATCTTGATTTATCTTCTTCCTTATACCATCTAACCTTTGCAAACTTACGCCTAAAATTTTTATTTGGAGTTATAGTATATATTAGTTTGGCTATCACACACTTTAACTCCACCTATTTCATTACTATATTATTTAGTCACAAATCATTGCTTCTGAATGATTTACTATTTATTTTAATTTTATTTACTATTAATAATTTTTCATATTTCTCTCTGTCAGAGAGTTAATACCAATAGTAAGATATTTCTCAACATGACCTTTGCTTTCGGTATTATACGACAGAAATCAATGAAAACTAAACTCTAATTTTCCGAAACATGTTTTCCCATTACCTTTTTTCTTTTTCAGAAATACTGTCTTTTTTATTCTTTTCTCGAAATTAATTATTACTATCATACGGTAATATCGTGCGCGGGCATTAATAAGAAATAAAGTGTATATAACATTTCAGTTATAAATTATAAATTAATATACATTACAACTCTGAGCACTAATAATTGAATCATTTAAGGTAGACATCGTTGACATCATATCTAATTTTTCAGAAGACACAAGAAATAAGTAATTTTGTAAAGAAATAAGTAATTCATACTTACGCTTAATGCTACAGTTACAAAGTTCAAGTGTAACTTAAATATTTTGGTATTTTAAATATTAACTTTATAGTGTTCATGCTTTTAAAATAATGGATGGTTCTTAAATGAACAAAAATAAAACAGAGAAATAATGTTCAGTAACACAGAAATAATAAAGGAACTGTAACTTATTATTAGAAATTATTCAGGCCTAATATTGTTTAATTACACAGTGTGCATGCTACAAAGTTACATTAAATTAAAGAAAAAAGTAATTCGGCTGAAACAATTTCGTTGTTTCAGCAAAAAAACGTTGATGATCTGGAATATAACAGTAGTTTTGACTAATCTTCTAGTTTTTTCTCATTGATGGGCACTTTATTAATGAACGTAAATACGATGGGCAGGCTCACGGTGTTGCAGTAGGTATTTTCAAATCAAACGTGTATCAGACAAAATTTCCATTGATGCACAAACTTGCCCTAGATGGTTCGAATAATAACTGAATTTCAAGAACATTGTAAGCTGCAGCGTTATTTTCTCATTCCGTGATACTCTTTGAGTTTCACTTGAAAAGCAAGTGTTTTTAATAAAATGTTTGCCACTGTTGGCTAACATTTAAAATAACCTGGTGGGATAAAAGTTTTACAGTAACCCTATTGTTTTTTTGCAGCGTTTACAATAATCTCAACGTATTCCCATTATAGAATATATTCCGTCTCATTTTTGAATAAATCATTTCATAAGGCCAAAGTTTCGGTCACAAACATTAAAAATTGGCCTCTGATAGGGAACAAATAATATATTTTTTCAAATCGTTTGTTCTCGACTAAGCTATTATATTCTAATCAGAGTGTGATTTTTGTTTCATCCCGTACTCCATCTGATAAGAGATGAAGTCGGGTTACTTTGTCAGGAACAAAATGCTTTATATTATCAAGAATGAAGGAGCAAATTTCGTTTGTACCCTTTCTCCCTTCATCTTCTTGGTATACACACATAACAGATTTTCCTGTCCCTAGATTATGTATGTTAAATACATAAACCCATAATTTTCGGAGATAAAATACGAGTACATCCTGCACTGGGATCCGCGGCAGGAACAGGTTTTGATAAAGTCGTGTGAGATAATCGTATCGCCTTTCTTACTTTTTTCTTTACTTTCTTTCGTTTCGTTAAAAAATTTTAGCGCGGTGCTTGTGTACCGTATATTCAGCCGCAGCGACTTGTTTGGCACGTTCGTTCAATGTGAGGCTTTTCATTTTTACTACAGGTTACTCGCATGTAACACTGTGTCCATTTGGGACTGCCGAAAAGTAAGTTAATTTTCGGCAGTCCCAAATAGACACAGTGTTACATGCGTCCATCAAAAAGTAGTTTTTGAAATAAATAATTACGAACCAACTTCGAAAATTCACCACCAGATGTCAGTACGTTCATTATAGAAAGGGCTTATCTCCTGGAGTTGAGTCGCTTCAGAAATGAATGCAATATTTAAATGGTTGTATATTCCATATGTTATGAGATCGAGCCATTTCTTTACAGAATATGTATCTACCCTATAGAAACGCATAAATACAAAAAACACATTTTGTACAGAAATTGTCATCGAACTCTTTCTTAAATAACTAACTGAATTAATAAATTTAAAAAGTTTTGAATTTTTTCAATTTCCGTTCAACATGTAAATATGTTCTCAATTAATTTTCATTAAATCATTATGATTTGTGATCTATATCGTAATTATTTCTTCCTTATCATTATTTCATTTATTTACATTTTAAATAATTAATGTGGACTTTAATCACGTCTATTTTTATTTAATAATTATTTATGTATTTTGTGGTGCTGTTCGGTTCAAGATTTTACCACGATCTCCCTTGATCTATCCAGGGAAATCCTTGAACAGCACTCTATTTTATCCGTAGAGTCGCACACCTATCCATTCCTTACGATATATATATTTTAGTTAAAATGTAAAAATTAAAATCAACCTTACCACAATTTATTGAAAAAATTTTTGGTATATATATATATATATATATATATATATATATATATACTGTATACAGTATTTTATATACCGAACAGAATAAAAAGTTTATTTCTTTATAAAAATGTTGGAAATCTACCATCTACATTTAACGAGAACTGAAAGTAGATATTCATAGTTGAATAAAAGTTTGTCAATGCTTTGGTCTGTTATTTTGTGTATGAGATTAAAATATACAGTTAGGTTAATGTTAAAGCATCTATTATGTTGTTTTAAATGTATAACTTAGTGACTTTTACGTTGGGAACTATCCGTATTTATGTCTTCAGAAACATTTTCTTCTGGTTCCTTAAATAGGAAACAAGGAAAGAAGAATTAGATCTATAAAAATAATAAATCATGCAATCTATTATTGTACACATGGGATTTATTTTTGCAATCTATATAACTTTTTGTGAAGGGACTTTTATCGAATAATCTGATATTTATTATCAGGAGTTTTACTTAAGGCTCTATGTTTATTGGCATCTGCATTTACAATAAATTACAATTTTTGTATTTAAATACTTTATTGTTTTATCTTCATAATATAACCATTTCCTTATAATATCTAGAGGATCTAAAAAAATTGAGATTTTCGTTGTGGGGATCTAAAAATCCTTCCAATGTAAGTATTTGAAATATTGTCCACTAAAATCCATAATTTTGTGTGGAATTATTGGAAAAGTTCATGTCAAGTTCCAGATTATACATACTGAACGAGAATTGTAATTGTAAATTAGTGTAGACTCTTCTAACCGGCTCACAGTGCAGGATCACATGTTTTTGGAGGATTTCCTTCCAAAAACTACTATGATTCTTTTCTCTGGTATGGTTAAAGACTGAAAAATTCACAAGGTAGATTTAAACTGCTTCATGGGTGACATATGTGACAAGCTATTAGATATTCTATTTAGATTATTATAAAATTGTAATTTGCCAAATAAAAAAAAAAAATTAAAAAAGCAAATATATTTTTTATTTAAAAATAATTGTTTGAAAATTCGATTTTAATTAAAAATAATACTTTTTTTTGCATGGTTCATCTAATTATAAAGAATTAAAAAATACAATACAACCTAGTTAACAGTAAAAGTATGAAGTACTTATTTTTTCTTACATTGCTAGGAATCGTTCATTAATCCTTTCAAAGGAATCAAAGACAATAGAAAGTTTTTTCTATTAATAGAGTAGAAAAAAAAAGTTCAAATAATTTTTTTCTTTTCATTAAGAAGAAAGAAAATTAAAAAACTTAGAGATGATAAGAAAATAATTAATGCTTACTCTCATTTATTACATCACTACACTATAGATTCTGTATTCTGTGTACATATTATTCAAAATTTATCGAACCTAAGGTTTCTAAAACTTTGCATACTTCTCTAAAATGAGTTTTTGAGTAAAATCACGTAAAAAAAATTGTAAATCGTACCTGCATTAGTTCCTTTGAAGTTAAAAGTTAATTTTTCAATTTATTATAAACGTTTACAACATATATTTAAAAAAAAAAACTTTTTTGAGCAAATGAAATAATTTTATGATAATTTTACTTATGTAATTAACAATAACATCGGCTGAGAAATAAATTGGTTGACAAGTATTAAAATTTTATTTAATGTTATAATTTCTTTACAGTTATTAACTCGATAAGTGTTGAACAGACAATAAACTAAACAAGAATAACGAACGGAAACGGAGGTTACGCGTTAAAAAAAAAAAAAAAAATAGAACAATCCACTTAATCAGCTTCCACTTCTGATAATAGTCTTTTATACATTATATCGAATTAAAACAATCGATGATTTAATGTGCAGAAAAACATTTACATTTGATAAATTTAATAATTTCCCAAGGTATCGAGCGAAAAGTGCACATGAAGAATCATGTTTATTTTCATTTTTTCTTTTCAATTGAGTATAATTTTTACAAATAAAAATGGATTTTTTGAAAAATCTTTTAAGTTTTACTGACCTTAATGAAACTGCGATGGTTTTTTAAAGACCAGTTTTTTTTAATAAATAAGGTTATAAAAATATCTTTGTGATAAAGTTTTTGAGAGATGCTGATGTGGTAGTGCCATTTAAATGAATTATTCATAAGAAAAAAATCTAAATTGAAAGTTGATTAAATGCAATAATTTGAAACCATTCAGAAACAACAATTTGAATAATTGTAATTATTAATTATAAATTGTATAGTATTAATTGTTATTATTGTATAAATGTATATACTGAGAGAATAAGCTGGTTTCATTTTTTATTATTCATATAGCTATTATTATTACCTTTCTTTAACAGCTGTTCAAATACTTTTTTGATATAAAATTACAAATAGATTTTTTAGTCTCAGATATCCATTAACAAATTATTTAAAATTAACATTGATATTAACAAAAGATATTTACTGAATTACAAGAATAAGTTAATCAACTGTTTCATATTTCAGAAGCACAAAATTGTCTTCTTTTAATTAAATTCGACAAAAATAAAATATATGAATTTGTTCAGCTATTAAGCAAAAAGTTAACACAAAAAAGCAAAAATTAAATCAATCAATATTTATTACAAATACTTATTAGTTAAAAAAACCAAGAATGACCATCTATTTATAATTGAGTTACCCAAAACCATATCTATATATGTATCTTGACGTGCTTCATTAATTAATCATTTAATTAAACTAATGATATTAGATTTAATTAAAAGTTCAACATAAAAGGTAACATCCTGGGTGATTTTATAAGTTACTTGAAATATTACCAAAATATTAGTTTATTGTAAGATTTTCAAGCGTTTAAATAAAATACTTATCAATTTCAGACGTTCATTTTCGTATAAATCCAAATAAAGAATAGTCTATTAAAGGTTTAATAAGAGTAATTCAATATTTATTATTGTTTACAGTATAGTAACTTCTTTTAATCTTTGGTCCATACTGTTTACTTATACATTTTTTCAGTATATTGGGAAAATCTAACCAGATGATAAATTTGTTTGATTAAGAAAGTTTTCATTCTGTTACGTTATTTTAAAGAGAGAGAGAGATAGAGTGATAGAGAGAGAGAGAGAGAGAGAGAGAGAGAGAGAGAGAGAGAACCTTATTAATAGTGGTACAGTTGTTTTCTCTGATCGTGAGATTAAAATAATTTAATTTATTGTAATCTAATCTAGTAATCTAAGACTTAATCTGATAACTAACACTTACATCTTAATCGTTATTTATACATTACAGATTACAAAATTATTACAAGGAATAATGTCATTGAATGTCATTTAAAACTCTTTACACTGAAACGTTATTTTTTGCTTATTTGAAATGATTATCAATAAATTGTAACATAGAATCGGTATAAATTAGTTCAATAAAAGGTCTTAGTTCAAAAATAGAAAAAAAAGTAAAATAACTGATGCATGGTGTCTGTGAAGATAATAAATATATCGCACAATATAAATAATTGAATTACGATTTAGTGAATGAATAATTTTGAAAGTTATTTTAAAGTTGCAAAAAGAATATTGTGTAATTTTGAAGGTTCAAAATTGTATTGACGTTAAGAGAAAAATGAAGGAAGTAATACTATTCTGAATTTTTCATCTGATGTATTTTTAAAATATTTTTTACATAAGTTTATGACTAAATTAACGGCTACTAACAACAGAAAATTACATTACTAACATTTTGTTTTTTTATAAAAAAAAAACTTAAAAGTAGTAAAACAAAACTTTAAAAGCAAGCGGAATATGAGAGTAAGAACTATGAAAAACAAGAAGGGTGTTAGATAATAATCACAAAATTAAATCAAAACATTGAAATGAAATGAATGTTTTAAACGGAATGGATAATTAATGTAGAATGAAGATAGACACATTAATTTTGGTGGACTTTGGTTCGAGTCTATATGGATGGAAATTAAATGCATATTTAATATTTATTATTTACTAAATAAGAAAGTTTAGCGATATTTTGCTTATGTTTATTTATTTTTTGGTTTTGGTCATACCTTACGTAACGGCTGGTCATATCAAAAATTATTTCAGACAAAAGTAACGTAACGTTTACTCGTAAAAGTAAGGTAACGTTTACAGGACTAACAACGACTTTACACCGATTCGATACTGTGTCTATTAGAGGAAGTATGATTTTTTTTTTTGTCTTCGAAACCCATTTTTCCCACCCCCTGGGCCAATGGTTGGTGATATCAGAAATCTTTACTTAGATACTTTTTAAGCTCTTATCCAAAAATTAGTAGGAACTTTAAACGAATTCGATATTTTTTTTTAATAAGAAAGTTACAGCGATATTTCGTTTTTTCTTTAAGATCCCATGGTCTGATTTTGGCCGTTAACGAATTCGATCGAGATTTTGGATCGAGTTATTTTTAGGGAACAATTTGAAAAAAAATTACGGTAGTTATAGTGTCCACAAGAAAGTGAAAAAAAGATATATATATATCTTTTATATATATATAAACGTTTGATCTGACGGTGGTTTTGGGGTCTGGGGGATGTGAAACCCGAAGATATGTCGAAATTTTCCGGAAATCGAATCATGGTACCTATTACAATAGGTAGCTTTCTTATGAAATCTACCTAAAAATCAAAATGTTCAGAAAAAATACGGGTTCGATTGACTCTTCTTGATCAAATGACATTTTGTTTTAAAAATTGTGCATTATTAAAAATATAATTAAGAAAAACATTAAAATTTTTTATGCAAAATTTTAGTCTCTATTTGATCTCCTTCCCCGATAACATTTATAATAACATAAAATAACAGCCAGAAGTATAAAAACAAATAAAATATCAGAAACTATAAAAAAAATTTTAATTTTTTTTAAGTCGTATCATATAGTACTATATTTCCGCCAATTTTGCCTACATTAATACTAGGTACTGTTGGATTTTCAATCTTGAAAACTGAAGTTTAAGAGTATTGTATTTCATCCCATTTACCCTTGTTCTATTTTGCTTAAAAGTTGATTTACTTGAATTACTAATCTCAATAAGTCGGAACAATTTGATGCAATGTTATTCAACAAAACTAAAAAAATTATACTTTACTAAAAAATATATATATTGTGATGTTCTCTTTGCCGACGGTCTCGAAAACCAGATCAAAACTGGAATATATATATATATATATATATATAAAATATATTTTTTTTTTACCAAATTTCAACTTTTTTGTCAACTTCCAGGCAAAAAACGTTTTTTTAAAAATAATCTTGAATATCCCCATCCCTAAATCTGATTGTCTTAATGTTTGAAATTTTAATTAACTTAATTATTTTTATCGTATTAAATGTTAATTTTTTACAACTATAAAGAAACCAAAAAATAAAAATGCCGAGAAAAACCCTTCTTCTTTATTAATTTGACCCAAAATTCATTCCAAACTTACTTATATGTAGAAAAAGTTTGAAGTTTTTGAAGAATTTTGTTGAATCAGTCACATGGAAGTAAAGTACAGGTCAACACACGTACGTGTGTTATACACCTGTATACCCTTCTGGAAATTTCTGTAGTTTTTTTGAATTTTTTCGACCAAGGGGTCTTGAAACGTCGACAACTGCAAACATCCCGATACCAAAAATCTTGGGCGATCGGTATACTTTCCATTTATAGTTATATTGCAGCAGCAGCTATAGAATTACAGCTGGGAAAGTAAAAATAAA
The DNA here is from genome assembly GCF_047948215.1 of Lycorma delicatula. Lineage (NCBI taxonomy): Eukaryota > Metazoa > Arthropoda > Insecta > Hemiptera > Fulgoridae > Lycorma > Lycorma delicatula. The sequence continues at coordinate 167,744,218 of NC_134455.1, read as the reverse complement.
GTACAACTCACAGTAAAAAAGAAAGAAAATATAATATTAATAAACATAAATAAAAATAAATTTACTAAAGGAAAGTAAAAATGAAAGAAAGTACATTACTTAAATTTAAGAGAATCAACGGAAGATGTTTTTATTCATTCTATTTCTATATAGTGTATATTTCAAGTTTTTTTTCTTCCATTTTTCTGTTTTTAATAACTGTATTCTTTACTTTCACAAATAATAATAATATGAGCGAGGTACTTTACAGGTTTATTTTCATTTTATTTATTTATATTACTTCTTTAACTATTTCTTCCCAATAATAATTAATTTTAAAATTTAATTTTAATTTATTTTTTAAATAAATAAATAATTTAATTCTGATCAATTTTTGTGACCTATATTGCTTAGAGGATGAATCAATTTAAGGAAATTATTGAATTACCTTACAGATGGAGGAAGGTATATTGTATTTATATAATTTATACATATATATATTAAAATATGTAATTTTCAAGCGGCCGCAATCAGAATGAAGTGTCTGCTGCAGATCACTATTTGCAGCACAAACTTGCCGAATTTTGACCGGAAGGAGGATGACATAACACGGTTAATTACTTAGCTTCCCCCACTCATACTACCGATGGATGACTTTAATGAACATAATTCTCTTCGGAGATCGGATCGAGTAGATAGGGAAGAGAATTGGAAAAATTCATGTTAAATTCTGTTTAACTTTTTTCAATGCCAGAGCTGGATCGACGTCCTGTATAGATTTAGAATTTTTAAGTGCGTCGATAGCACCGAGGTACACTTACAAAGTCTTAGAAGATCTACATAGAAGTGTTCATTTCCCGTTGCAAATTACAACTGATGGTACAACGAAATTATATCCCATCTCCAAAAGATGGCTGTTTGATAAGGCAGATTGGACGAGCTTTACAGCTAAGACGATACTCACTGAAACAACCGGAGTTACTGAAGTCGATGTCGATGCTGTAACGAATGCTATATTTGACTCGGCATCAAGATATATTCCCAGAACATCCGAAAACTCAAGAAGCGACCCGTTACGTAGTAAAACGATGAAATAAATGAAGCTATAAGAAGAAAGAAAAGAGCATATAACGATTTTAAGAAACGTGCAGCAATACTGGCAGGAATTCGAGTCATCCATTAACAGAAGTACGACTGCATCGAACGTTTGGAAGAAAGTGAAGGCTGCTTGTGGGCGTATAAACTTTACTTCCATAATTTGTCTTCAATATGAAGATAAAGTTAGAGATAACCAAACGAAATTCCAGAGTTACTAGCCAATTATCTCGATAACTATTGATTCATTCATTATTGATAACATTGATTGCTTTTTATTTAAAATTTAATTTTCTTTGATTTAAAGTTTAACATCAGCTGGATGTAACTCGTCAGCTGGGCCAGACATAATGAAACTAAAAACACCGATTTATACGCCTACAGCATTTTTGAAGATGAATAACTAAAAACTATCAATTTTAGAAAAAAAGTCTGAAATAAATTTTTATTTTTTTTCCAAAGAATTCAAGTCTGCAATAAAAAACACAGTGACTATTTAAAAAAATTATGTTGATCTTGAAATCACCTTTATTTGACCTTAATAAAGACAAAATAGGTCATGAACTTATTTCTCCCTTGAATTGGAAAAACTTTAATAGGAAAACTTTTTTCCTAAAATGTGTAGTTTTTGAGGTATAGATGTGTCTCAATTAAAATGGACCACGCAGTATTCGAGTGCTTAAATGCTTTATGTTATTATTTTGGTGTTTTTAAATAAAATGTAAGGGCCCTTTACACCCTTATATATAACGAATCTCGTGGTGATTTAAACCCTGTTTTAAAGAATGTGACGAGAGCTAATGGCCGTAAAAGTCGCTGCCCATATAAACACACACACACACACACACAACAAAAAAACAGTAGTGTGTTTCTTATGTATAGACGTGATGTGTTACGTTGTTTTTATGATATAATGTAAAATCAGTTTATAATAACAACTAATATCAACAGTTGATCATTTATTTCTACGGCCGTTCGTACATTTTGTTGTGTAAATTTCGTTTAATCACATAATTGTCAAATTTAACCGCTAAACTCGAATATAAAAGTAACAACGTCTCCTCAGTTGTAAAGGTTTCCTGGAATTCGTTCACACTTTTTACTCTAAATGAAAAAGATGAGGAGTCTGATTTTCTATACGGGGGGGGGGGGGGATTCCTTCTTTTCTTCAAAAAGGTTGTAAAATTGCACGACACTATAACAGAAAATCGAAGGAAATGACTAGACAGATCGAAAACTCTTTAAAGATACTAGGTAAATCTACAGTTAACTTACACTGCAACAATATATTCGCATGGACATTATTAGTAACAGTAATAATAATATTGTACAATACAATACAAAATTGTAATTGGCACAGTTGCTTCCCTTGAAACTTGATGGTTCCACATGCGGGTACTGATGATTCTAGTGATGTTTATGGAACTACTATCCTAAGAAAGGTACTATAAAGCTAACTAAATAGTGGATGTAATTAAATAATAATGAATATATTAGGTTATGATTTAGCTAAATAATAAACATAATCTTTTAAAAAAATTATTTTATTCAAAAATTTCTTAATTTTTGTAAAAGATTTTTTTTCTAACTTTTTCACTTGTGTGTTACTTAGATGTACTATTTAAAAAGATTATGTTGATATAATAATAATTATTATTATTATTATATATTATTATTGCGTTATTTCAGAACAGAATCAAATAAATAAATAAATAAATAAATAATTTTTTAAATAAAATATAATTTATAATTAACGACGATCAGGGCTCGCTTCGCTAGCCTGACCGTCTAGCTATGGGACTCTGCCCTCTGGGCCCTCGACGCATTCGTATCCTCATATTTGTGACAATATTCAGTATTTTACAGAAATATTTTAAGAAAAGAAATATAAGTGTACTTCTGAACATTTTGGTATTTTTATATTTAAAATAGGCTTAAGTAGCGGGTAGATATAGAATTTATTAGTTTTTAATAGAAATGTAATATTTAACGTTAGCCATATTGATAACAGAGAGCTGGCTTGTGACGCAGTCTTCTTCGTTTAGACTTGTGTGTGTTCGTATGACGTTTTGTTAGTCGCCAGTCCAGCTGCTGCTATTGGCGCAGAGCGGACCAGGTCATGCGCCGGCCGGATGCGCGCCAACGACTCTCTCCCGCTAAATAAAAAATCCTTTTTTTTACTGCTAATTATTAACTAATAATTTCTTTCTTTTACTAATAAAATTAATAAATAATAATAAGTAAGCAAAAATACAAATATAAATTATAAATAAAACTCATCTACGCTTAGAAATTAAATTAAATAGTCTGTGAATTAATTGACAACGTACTGCTTCTAGCGGGAAAGAGTCGTCGCCGTGTACAGCCGTCCGCGCACCATCATTGATCGGGTCTGCGCCAACAGCAGCTAAAATGAAAATGTGAGCACATACAACAAACAAAGAAACCCACGCACCATCCTTTTTTATGGAGAGTCATTATTTTTAAGTGCCGATGGCGGCTATATTCTTTGTGATATAATTTTCTTATGTTTCTTCCCTTGTGGAAAACAAAAAATGCAGTACTACAATATGTTTGTTTCGATCGTTGAAATTGTAAGTGCTCTTTCGTACAACATAACATTTTCGATGATTTTTATTTCTGACTTTTTTCTAATTGGAAAATATTCATGAAGAGTTCCAATATATATATTGTTGAACCTATAGTGGATTCACTTTTTTCATGTTTGAGAATTGATAAAAGTACCTGCAAAAATGGTTTAAAAAATTAGAATTTAATCCCAACTGACAGAGAAGGAAGAAAAGGTGATCTCTGAGCAAAACCGGTTCTACTTTTTCTTTTTATTGAAGAAAAATGAAAGATGAAAATTAAAATGATTTCGAAATGGTAAAACATCGGATGAAATACTTCATCATTTAAGTAAATTCGGATTTTTAATTCAAAATTAGAAAAAACTTTTTTATCTTTCATAAAATACTAAAAAGTAAAGAACGATGTTTATATGTTACCTGGCTTATCAAATCGTAACTTTTTATTGGATAGCGAGAATTTAATATTTTATGTTATAAACAAAAAGGTAATTTATATTATCTATGTATAAAAAAAATTAATATTTTCATTTGCCTTTTTTATAGTTGTCAAATTATTAAGTATGAGTAATTTTTTTTTCTTGTATTAAAGATTAATAGAAATAATTTATTTTAAACCCTTGTTTAAAATTGGCCATTTTATTAAAAATTCATGAAGTAAATAATTTTGGGTTGTTCTAAACTTTAATTTGGAATTTCCTCTTTCATTTGGGCCATTTAATTTTTACTACGCTGTAAGAAGGAAATGAATCTAGGCTGTTAACAACAACATGAAAATATAACTGTAGATCGTATACATATGAAATAAATTTAAGGTATAGCATATGAAGGATATGTTCTTGATGAAATTACTGTTGAGGAGAAACATTTTTTGAATTAGTATTTCTTATTTTGTTATTCTCATGAAGCTTATAATAACTAACATTACAGCCTATAAAAACTGATAAAATTATTTTTCAAATTTATTTTTGTTAAATTTCAAACCGTAACGCTGCCTGTTTCTTGTAAAATGATGAGATAATTATTGCTTTTTCTCTTGAATTCTCTACGGCATCACCAACTTCCAGATTCAGGCAACTATGATTAAAGTTACAGACTAGTTGTGACCAATAAGGCTGTCCGCGGTGTACTGTCTGCGTCATACCATAACTAACGAGTTGTTCTCTGATTACATTTCAGCACTAGGTTCTAGGTTTATCGGTGAAGGGGACTGGAACGCCCAGTTGTGGGGTTCGCGGTTGATAACTAGCAGAAGAGGGATGTTGAACGGTTGATAACCAGCAGGGGAAAGATGTTGAGGGCGTGTGCACAAAATCTTCGCCTTGACGTAGTTTTGGGATTTCAGCTGACTTACTGGCCTACTGACCTATCGAAAATCCCGGATTTACTTAACTTTTTTATCACTTTAGGTTTATCAACTACATAACTCTGGTAGAATACAGCCATGATTCGACGTCAGACCACTCGCGCATTTTACTTGCAGTGAGCACGACTGTGTTGAGAAAGAAAAGGAGGCCTATCTTGTATACGAAACGAACATCTTGGGTCTCTTATCAGGACTGGATCGAGGAGAAACTGATTGACCCATTTCCGCCCAATACCCCGGAAGATATTGACTACGCAACATACTTTCTAACGTCGATCATGCAGGAAGATGCATGGCGATCTGCACTAGAGGAAATACATTCGACCAGAGACAGTACCTATTCGAGAGAAGTAATAGATCTAATTGGCTCAAAACAACATCTCAGACGAAATTGGAAGCGATTCAGGTGGCCAGAAGACAGAACATTTCTTAATAGGTCTACGTAGAGGCTGAAAAGGCTGTTGAAGGCTATCAGAGACCACACATTCAAGGAACACATCTTTCTAACCTGAATAGGGACTATCTACACTGACAAAGGGAATGCCGATCTATTTGCTTCACACTTAGGCGAAACTTTCCAACCTCACGATGAAGAGGGTCCTAGTGACTAGGATATTAAAAACTTCGTATTTGAGAGCCCAGTGTCAGTCAGCTTTCCGATTAGACCGATCTTAACAAGGGAGTTACTGAAGTTAATCAACCAGGGAAGGCGAATAAAGAAAGCCCCGGGCTTTGACTTTGTGACGCACAAAATGCTTGTCATGCTACCCCTTAAAGGGATCACGTACATTAAGGATCTCTTTAATGCTGTTCTGCAGATGTCTTACTTTCCAGCGGAATGGAAGGTATCACAGGTGATAATGATCTTGAAACCAGGGAAGCCTGCAGACGAGGTTTCTTCTTACAGGTCAATTAGCCTCTTATTGGTCATATCTAAATTATTTGAAAAGCTGTTACTTCGCAGTTTTAGGTCAGTTTTGGCGAGTGAGAAGGTAATTCTGGACTACCAATTTGGGTTCAGGTACGGCCACTCCACCATCGAACAATCCCATAGAGTCGTCAAGATCATCAGTGGATGCCTGGAGGAAAGAAAATTCGCTCGACGGCATTCTTAGATATGCAACAGGGCTTTAATAAGGTATGGTTGCCTGACTTGCTCTATAAATTAAAATTTCCTCAACCCTACTATCTTGTCTTACAGAATTATCTTGAGAGAAGTTTCTCTCAGGTAAGATGTAATGATGAGTTATCGAAATTCTTTGACATTAGGTCGGGTGTCCCTCAGGACTTTGTACCTGGTCCTGTGTTATATTCAATATTCACTGCGGACCTTCCTACCCTGGAAGCTAGCATCGTTGCCACATTTGCCGATGACACTGCTATCCTTGCTGTTAATGAAGACCTTGAATTAGCCTCGCGAGAGTTGCAAATGACATTAGATTTTGTCTGCGTATGGCAGAAAAAAATGGAAGATTAAAGTTAATGAGAATAAATCAAAGCATTCACGTTTGCTATGAGAAAGGGTGACTGTCCCAGGGTGTACATGGATGGCATCTTGATTCCACAAACAGAGTGTGCGGTACTAGGACTTCACCTAGATTTACGTTTGACCTGGAAGTGTCACGTGAGGATGAAAAGACAACAACTGATTTTAAAGTATAGGGAACTGCATTGGTTGCTACGGAGAAACTCACACCTCACGTTGTCCAATAAAGTTCTGATCTACGAAGTTAGCCTATGACCAATCTATACTTATGGCGTGGAGTTGTGGGAACAGCAAGTAACAGTAACGTAGATATCATACAACGCTTCCGAAACAAGGACACGAGAACAATTGCAGAGGTATTATGGCTCACATGGAATAATGAAATTCATGAATATCTGGAGCTTTTGACGGTTTTTGAATTCTCCATGCGTTTGACTACTGAATGACAGTTTACAGTTACTGTCGCCAAATCTAGTGATATAATTTTTGTTTACTTTATTTATTTATTTTTTTGTTTGTATATACAAGTTGTTTTGCTTTTTGTTCGACTAGCTATCTCTTGATTATTTGTTTATTTTTTTATTGACTATTTAATTGTTAATAATATTTTGTTTTTATGAAGTATGAAGTCACAGCAGAAATATTTTGTCTAATGAACTTTAGTATATTACTGGTTATTGATAACTATTATTACGAATTGACATTATGGGAGTTCTTTAAGAACTCCTTATCATGTGCTTATTATCAAACGATCTACTTATGGTTCCACTTAAGAAGCAGATTATAAATATTCTGGTTGTGGAATAAAAAAAAATTAGTCGTTTTGTAATAATGAAGAACAAGAAATTTCCCTAATATATACGTAGTGTAAGAAGAAAATGTCATTTGACAAAAAAAATCAGGTGGATCATTATTAGCGTAGTATTTTTATTTCAATAGCGCCAAATCCAATTAAAAATAAAATACAAAAATAATAATTTAAAAAATAAATAGTACTGCTATACTGTTTTGACTTTTATTACTTCATTTTTATTCAGGGAAAATTTAAGTTGATTTAAAACGCTTACAAAAACTAAATAATTTTTTTATGGTATTCTTTTCTTACTTTAGTCTTGCTTAATTTTACGTTTTTGTAGATTCAAATTAAGTTCTATTCATAAGTCATAATTAAAGGTAAAATATTTAAATATGATGTAAAAATAAAACAGAAAATCAAAAAAATTATGTACAGTATGTAAATTTAATAATCTTAGTTTTGATTAAAAAAAAGTTCATAACTAATAGAAAACAGCTGCATAAATACTATTATTTAGGATTAAATCAGTTTCCAGTAATTAACTATAACACTATTTATGGTACAGTAAATAATATGCAGAATACATATAAAACAAGCAAGGAATGAATTGTCTGCAGGTAAATAAAAAGCGCTCGTTCTGTAACTAATGAAACTTATAACAAAATTTCTTTAGAAAAAGAGAAAGCTATTTTTTTAATTTTTTTTTTTCAAGAGAGAAAATTATTTCTGAGATAAAAGAATGATTCAATATTTTCTTTTAAAGTCTAATGACAATCTAATTTAAAGAGTTTTTTTTTTGTTGAATATATAAGCGATTTGAAACGCTGTTTTTGACGTTGTTAACAAAATGAAATTACACAGACTGAAATGTAAATGAATATCAAGTTGTTCTGAAGAAAGTATTAAAAATTCTTAAGTCTAAAAAATTGATTAATACTGTCTTAGGCATACAGACAGATACTATTATTGGCCTTAGGAAATATAAGATAAGACGATAAACTCGAGTTAAAAATAAAACGAAATTTAGTGGATTTGCATATTACTTTATGTTCAAGACTCTTTCTTTTTATCGCTATAAAGTCTAAAATCTCAATTTTTTTTTAATATGTTTCTAAGATAAACATGAACAAATGATATTTACAAACTTATAAAGCAATAAAATTCACAAATTACTTTTTACATATCTGGAAATATTCTTCCGTGCCTTCTTATAATATGTGATCCAATAGTATTTATATCATTTAAGACAACATTGGATCTTAAGTTTGCAAAGATCTTAGCGGAGCAAGTGTTTACTAATTACAAAGTAAACAGTCGTAATCTTTATTATTTTTTAAAACAAAATGCTGAAGGAGGAATAGATTTTGACCAATTAGCTACTATAAATTATTTTTCAGTTACGTTTACTTACAGTTTTTACGCGCCGTAAGATAAGCAAAATTAAGGAGTGATCGACTTACAGGAGATGGGTTTCCGATTGATGTTTCTACCAATTCAATTGTAAAAGCTAGATGGTAATAATTTCTTTTGAAACTAAATTGTTAAATATACTGAGTATTTACAAAACACACATTAACAGAAGTTATCAATAATAATTAGATTGTAACATAAGCACAAGTTTGAATTTATTTAAAATACTACTGTTTTGGTGATTTAAATCTTTCTGCAAAGATTTGTATTACTAAACATTATCACTCTTAAAGCTTACAGTTAATATTTACAGTTTTTTCACTAATTCCATCACACGATATAAACTTTTATTCTGCGTGTTTCGACAAGATATTCTAACTTTTACTGTTGCAATGTCGGTATATATGTAATAACACAAATCTAAATTTATCTGATCTACTTCTAAGCCCATAAAAATATAATTGACCTATTTGTATAATTTACAATGACAATCTTGTTAATAACACAATATTAGGGTTCTCATCCGTTCAACAATAAACTTCTATCTGTTTCCATAATTTATTTAGTTTAGTTATTGTTTTTTTGTATATTTCACAACAATTATTATATGTAAATAAGAAATATTTATTGTAGGGAAGCTATACTGAAATTACATTTTTTTGATCGTGAAGGTGCGAAAAGTTTGCATTTCTATGGAGGTTTCAAGTATTGAAATTTTGAGCATATTTCACTGCAATTTATTTTTTCATTTTCGCCGTAAAAATCAAGATGTTTTTGATAAAGTCATCTAGTCATCTTTCTAGATCTAGATCTAGAAAGGCGAACTATTATTTTTAGGATAGTATTGTGGACCTGTGCACGTTTTATACATAGTGTGGACTGAAACACAACCGTACAACCTTACGGTTGGAATCGAATACAATGAGTAGTTTTATATTTTCATAGCGGTTTTAATTTTATGCTAGAGTTAGAAATGAATTTAATATTAAATATACATCATCGCTTATCAGCAAAACATTCTACGTATAATTTTTCCTAAAACAGAGTTAATTATAAAGCTTTGGCCTTTCTCTAGAGTGAGACTTCATACGTGATAAACCGTGTTCAAAATTTAATAAAGAACGTTTCCAAAACCTCCAAAGTGCAAGCATTTTTAGTTTTTGTTCGGAAACATCTCTTATTTGTCACTGTAACATATTAAAGGTTTTTCAGAGAATTTCTTGCGTATTGATATTTCAGATTATTTGTAACATTTTTGAAAGCTTTTCTAAATTATTCTTAAAGTTTACACGTTATAAAACTATCCTATACTTCGGTATTCCTTACGAACATGAGGGGTAATGAAAGACGCCCTGATTAATTCAAAGACTGTTCAAGAAAAGGATAAGTTTTAAATTAGCAAGATAAAACTGAAGATAATGATGTAAAAGAGTCGGTGACAGAAATGCGCAGACAGTGCTCTAATAGAGAAATTGATCACATTATTCAGTTATATCATGAAGAAACTTGTCAAGAGGATAAACCTACTGACAATAGTGTTATACAAAGAAAAAAAACGAAAAAAGGAAACAAAAGAAAAAGCCGGCAAAGAGTTGTATAACTTTCTCGGATTTGTCTTTGACAGGTTTTTATTTCAAGTATTCCGCAGGGGTTTTAAATATTGACATAATCATGCAATACTTAGAATACAATTGCGAAAAATATCAAAATATAAAAAAAATTGAGTCAGATTATCTTTAATTAAATGATGTTTTTACCTAAAGAATTATACAACATTAAAAGCATCATTTAATCACATTTATTTTTTATCTTTTAAACAATTGTGTATTTTATGATACAGCTCTATTTTACCACTGCTAGAGCGTTCCTTTTTTTAATCGTGGAGTAGTATTTCTTTTCATTCCTGACATGATCTGTGTAATTTGTATGATATGATCTATAACAATCGGAATAAAAACTTTATTTTATTTAGTCTTGATACAATTTTAGTTCATTTAATTTAGTTTGGTTTCAAATGTGATAATCAATCACTTATTCATGCCTCATATTTAGATCCGTAAGATATATTTTTAGATAAAAGAAAAATGAATGTAGCATGAACCTTAACCAATCAAAGATCTTCCCATCCATAATTTAATGCAGAGGATATCCGTTTAATACATATATATATATATATATATATATATATATATATATATATATATACACATATACCGGTGGCTGAAAAGTAACTTATACCCCCTCACACTTTTTATGATAGAAGTAAATGGAAGCGGTTTGCGGTATTCTTCCTTGTACTGAGGGGTTACTTCGATGAATACATATTTCACTCTTTTTGATTTTTGGCGACTGTGGGGTGGGGAGTAACTCAAAAATGGTGATCGCCATTTCGGTTTAAATAGTCAGAATTTAATTTTTTTTATACAGCTTTGCCAGTCTCACAAAGACCTCTAAAACAAGGTATCATACATCCCATTTAAAACCTTTCAGACTCTCTTGTCCCCCCTTGAAAACCGAACACTTTAAATTGGGGCTTCCTGAGTTAACCTCTCTTATCGGAGAAGATTTCCAAATAGATAATCGCGACACCACAAATAACAAAAAAAATAAAATAAAGAAGAGCATACAACCGTAATTCTAGCTATCTGAAACAAAAACGCTGTTGGCCGCCATTTTTTATTGGGCGATAAGAATTTAGTTTTAATTGTATATTTTTCTTGCTCCATCGACTCTTTAAAATGATATATCAAATGATCACTGGATGCATTTGAAATCTCTTGAGTTACCTTCCACCTCACTGCCACCAAAAATCAATAAGAGTGAAACGTACAATTATTGAAGTATCCTCTCAACACAAGAAAGAACGATACAAACCGCATCCATTTACTTCAATTATATGAAGTGTGAAAGGATGTAAGTTACTTTTCAGACACCCAGTATATATGTATATATATTATGTAAATTGTATTATTATGAATTGATAAGAAGAAAAGATTTATTTATTTATAAAAAATACGGGTTGTAGAAAATCCAGATTAACGACAAAATTGTTGAAAGCTAAACCAGAAAAAAGGATAGTATCTACAAGCTAGTATATTCTACAAAGATAAAAAGATCATGTATTACGCACTTGAATTAAATAAAATATATTCCTTCTTATTGTTTAAAAAGTGTAAACATATAGATATTATATGTCAGGTGTCAAAGGTTTGGTACTGGTGATAGTAAAGAAGAGCAATAATGTTCTACGACAGGATAAAATCACGTACAGAGAGGCTTCCATCCAAGCTTCTCAAAAATTACATACTAATATCCTTATACAGAACATTCAATGCTAGTACACAGAGAAAGTTAAGTTAGAAAACAATGCTACTGGCTCATCACAAAACAAAAACAAGCAAAGAATTAACAAAAAAGAAAAATAATGAAACACTGAGAGAAAACAAATGAAAATAAAAATAAAATTAATAAAGAAAAAATAATTAAAATTAAATGAAATGATGGATAACACTCAGTTGATGCAATTTAATCCCCATAATAACATCAAAGTCCAACACGTGGAGTCGTTTTACCTTTCTAACGTCTTCGTTATTGTCTAGAAGGTTAATAGCTAAATAATTCACGTGGTTGCTTAGCCGCAGTTTATACTTTGTACCTATTCGCTCTATTTGTTCCCAACGCGGTAAACCCAGATATACTTGTATCTCACTTTTTCTTATAAATCCAGGCGCTTCTGCTATGCTCCTTAGCAACGTTTTTTTTTTTTTGGAATTGCTGTATCGACTCGACGTTGTTGCTGCTGTTTGTAATACCCCAAAGCTGAATCCCGTAAGTCCAAATCGGTTTCAGAATAGTGTGCAACAACTGCTTGTTAGACAGTGAAAGTTGTGATCTGCTCAGTAACCAGTGTCACATTTCGTTAAACTTAATATTCAGATATGAAATATATATTAAAAAAAAAAAAAATACTAGAAAATTGAAATCCAGAATAAATAATGCCTAAATCTTTGAGGACAATGAAACACTTCCAAGACTGAAACGACTAACCCTTGCGGACGTTTTTTAACAGCTACATAACCAATATTTACCGATACCTAAAGATTAGGCGTAAAACAATAAGGTATCTTCTAAATAAAATTATGAAAGATTCAATATCTATTTATTGTTTTAATAACAGAATGTACATATATTCTTACAAAAATATATAGAAATATTTAAATAATAGATCTATTATTTCAGTTACAATTTTAACATGTAAAATGTGTTTTCAAGTTATCTGAAATTTAGCATTTAATACCTTCTTACGGTTTGTTAGTTTAAAAAAACAGGATGTAAGTATACATAATATGACATAATGTGATACATAATGTGTTTAGTCACTACTTGACTAAATACGATGCACAGAATGTAACAAAAGTAGATTATCACTAAATAATTATAGTTAGATTTCTTTTCGTTTACATGAACAGCGGCTAAAAATTTCACTCATTATCGTTGAATATTTAGGTAATTTTCATTTAATCTTAATTTAGTGAGGGAAAATTTTTATGTAAAGTTTATATTGATAAATCAAAAGAAGCTTATAAAAAACTGATTAAATTTATTTTATATTTATATTAATCGTATATATTTTCCAATAAAAAAAAAATAATTTATGATTTTAATATTAGTGATGTATTATAGGAAGAATAAAGAACTCAATTATTATTAGTTTTTTATTGTTAATTTATGTTAATTACATTTTTGCAAGATGCCAGGAGAGTTACAGCGCTGATTGCCAGCCGAGGCTGCAGGCGGTCCCGCCTGTTTCCATTATTGCAATTTAATTTCTTGTTATTCCTTCATCTAATCTACGAACGATCCTCCAGGGTTATTTTTTTAAATTTAAAATTGTTAAGGGCTTCATAAAAAGCAAATATTTCTGTAAATTATACCAGATTATTTTAATGTTTGTTTTCTTGAGCGTTCCAATTTAGTTCCTTAGGATTATTCATAACTGCCCGACTATTGAGCCGTATATTTTTTATTATTAATAATACAGCAACAAAACTTTATTTTTTTTTTTTTAGTATACTACTTCATCGTACGGTTATTTAATTAGACGAAACAATTTAGTAAAGATAAAAGATCAATATTAAATGTATAAAATAATAAATCAATATAGTGATAATAAAATACGTTACGGTATATTGTAGACATAGAAAAGTGAATTCAGTTTTTATACACTTAAAACACAGTTTCTTTTCAGTCAAGACTAATATGTTTTTTAAAGTTTAGTCACTCGAGCTTATTCTCTTTCTCTATTTCTTCCCCTGTATGAATAAGTATACTAAATATAAATAATAATGAAGAAGATTTTTACAAGTTTATAATATAAAAGAGAAAGCAGCTGGCTACAAAGTTGTAAGATTTTCCTGGCATTGATTATTTATTCTTAGATAGTGGAAAAATTGTGATACATGAAATAAACCAAAAAAAGTTTTCAAAAATAAAAAAATTATATTTTTAAACTATGATAGGCTCCCCCAACCCTAATATTAAGTATTTTTTTTTAAATCACTTGGACTGCTATTATACCATTTTTTCTTTTTCCTGTTTAGCTTTCGGTAATTACCTTTCAGATAATACTTCAGAGGATGAATCAGGATGATATATGTGAGTGTAAATGAAATGTAGTCTTGTACAGTCTCAGTTCGACCATTCCTAAGATGTGTGGTTAATCGAAACCCAACCACCATAGAATATAGAAATATATTTAGTCTCATATAGAAATAAAATTTGTTTAGTAACAGAATTGCCGTCGGAAGTTGGAGACACGCACAGTCTACACGATATAGGTAAGAGGAAGACATCAGATGAAGACGTGACTCAGCGGCCTATGTATACTCCAGGAGATATATTAAAGGACGAGATTTCGATCATAGGCGAGGAGACAACTGAAATAAAGCGAAGTAATTATAAGTTTTATTATGATTCAGCAGCACCTGAGAAGAACATATTGACAGTAATACTAAGAGCAATGAGGAAGGTGATACAGCAATCGCCAAATGTGACGTTTATTTTGCCGTCGGGTATAATTGGTTACTTGACAAAGAAGATCTTATTCTACATAATGAGAGATAAGATAGAACCGGTTAAAGTGTTGAAACTACAGACAGAGACACAAATGAGACAGATTAGGCCGGGTCAAACGCTGATTAAAAAAGCAACATCACCTACAGAGGAGAGCCGCACTGTAATAGTGAAGGCGGCTGGAAAATCATATGCTGACTTATTAAGAACAATGAAATCGGCAGTTACTAATGATGTGATTTCCCTACGTAAAGGGAGAAATTATGAACTCCATGTTAGGATACAAGAAGCTCAGAAGGCGGTGGAGTTCACAAATGTTTTAAGGGACAAAGCTGCGGAGGTACAAGTAGACCTTAAGACGCGAGCTGGTAAATGTACCATAGTACACATCAGAGACGTGGAAGTCGATACTTCTGAAGAAGAAATAATGGCTGCAGTAATTAGTAGGATTGGAGAGAAATAAGATATTAAAATATCATCAATTAGGCGTGGTTATGTAGAAACGCAGAATGTCACAGTGATAACTTCATACAGGGCAGCCTGAAAGTTAGTAGAGCAGAGAATTAAAATTGGTTGGGTGAACTGCAGGGCTTACATCAGGGAGCATGAAGACCGATGTTTCTGATGCTGGGGCACGGATCACCGCAAATATGAATGTACAGGCCCAGATAGATTGGAGTTATGTTTTAATTGTGATGGAAAAGGACATAAAGTAGCCGACTGTCAGGAGCCTAAAAACTGTTCGAACTGTGGAGAAAAAGATCATCGCACATTAGGGTGGGCGTGCTCAATGAACAAAAATGCTTAAAGTACTGCTAGCAAATGTTAATAGAAGCCCGCTATCTCATAGTTTAGGTAGAGAGCTTAAAGAGAAAGATATAGACTTCTTGATAGTAACAGAGCCTAATATTTACGTAGCGGCAATGTCTGGATGGACTGCAGATACTGAGGGTGATGCAGCGATAATGGGTGTCAGTGGTAGAGTTTCTTGGCAACTAGGGACTAGAGGAAAGGGTTTTGTAGGTATAGAGACTGATACTGCGATGATTATAGGAGCGTATCTATCACCTAACTGAGATCATCGTGAGTTTGACAGTTTTATTCATTCAATTCAAAGAGCGGCAACAAGAAGCGATAAAAGATTGATAATGCTTGGACAGGTGTCTTGGGTATGCTTGGACACACGTCTTAGGTATGGTCGAACTGAGAATGTACAAGACTACACTTCATTCACACTCATACATATCATCCTCATTCATCCTCTGAAGTATTATCTAAACGGTAGTTACCGGAGGCTAAACAGGAAAAAGAAAGCCTCAGTGGTGAGGGGCGACATTCCTTGGTGTGTCAGCTTCAAAGATCCACTGGGGATGCTAGGGTAAAAAAAAATGAGAAAAGAGCCGATATCGCTTCTCAACAGAAATGTTTGGGCGTGGTGTCAAAAGAGCAGCAAAAAATAACTCAAAACAGCTGACCGGCGAGCCGACCAGCCATACCGGATTTCGAGCCGGTAGGTGGGGAGGCTCGTTAGAGTAAACAGACACTTCTCTGGGTGGCGTAATACAAAACAGTCGGACCAGCCCAGGGGAGTAGAGAGGGAAAAAAAAAGAAAAAATCCACCAAAGAACACCGGTATCCACAGATCTAGTATTCAAATCCGTGTAAAAATAACCGACTTTACCTGAACGCTGGAACTCTCAACTTCCAAATCAGCTGAGTTGGGAAGACGCGTTCACCACTAGACGAGTCCGGTGGGTTCTGCTATTTACCCCCAAAAAATGGGTTAAAACATATGCAATAAAAAATTTGCTTTTTGATTGCTTTTTTGATTTTTGTAGAAGAAAGGAATTTTGAGGCAACATCTTTTAAATGTATTTTTTTTTTTTGGATTTTTACGGGCATCGAGTGCTAGGGTCATTAGCCCTCGTCACATTCTTTAAAAGAAATAAGTATCACCATCAGGATCGTCATATGTAAGGGTGTAAAGGCCCTTACATTTTATTTAAAAACACAAACTTCATAAAAACACTAAGACACAACACTACAAAGACAGACACAACGCATAAGGGGTGTAAAGGGCCCCAAAATTTAAATTTGAGTTAAAAACTCAAAGAACATATAGTTAAAAATTGTAAGTCATGCCATACCATTTCCTTCTTCTTCCTCCTGTCTCGTTTATAATTTGTTTAAGCACCCTCGAGACCAGAAACCGCCTTTGAGCAATGCATCAGTGGCGCCAGGATGCCGTGGCAGTTGACTCCTCTTTATGAACAGGCTAAAGGCATGCACCACGCGCACCCATAGCCTCGCGGTCTCAGACCACCCTTAAGGGCCCCCCATGCCATCATCGGACCCACTCCGACTCACTGCTCTTGAATGCAGACGAGCCAGGGGGGCCTAAGCAAGAGGGCTACCTCCCGTCACTACACGTGCCACGCTTCGAGACTCCCATACATATAAAATTTCCATCTTAGAGATTCTCTAACACAGATTTAAAATTTTGAATACTTTTACAGACTTCTAAGAAGTCCACTGGCGTACAAAAAAGCAACTATTTTTTCTTCATTTCCATTATCCAGATCAGCAGTAATGTCATTTCTTAGACGGAACCTCTTTCTGAGGTCCTTATGTATTGTACACTCTTCTATTAGATGCTTGATTGTCAGTGTTTTATTACAAACACCGCACATTGTTCTCTCTTCGCCGGTTAACAAATGTGAATTTGTTAATCGTGTGTGACCGATTCTAAGTCTGGTCACAGCTACTTGTTCACGGCGAGTCAATTTCACGTCACTTTTCCATTTATATGGAGAGGTTGCCGAGTTCAATTTGGTATTTAATCTCCTCCAATCAGTACTCCATTTGTTTCTTACTATGTTAGACGGTTTTTAACGTCTTCCACTCTTACAGGAAATGCATCCAAATTATCGTAGACTGTTGCCTTTCTGGCAGCTTCGTCTGCGTTTTCATTACCTGTAATACCAGCATGCCCTGGAGTCCATACAAATACGCATCTCTGTCCTCGTTGATTTAGAGCGTATAAAATGGAAGCGATCATTTCCCGGTGCAAATTGTAACTGATATTACAAGAAAAACATATCCCATCTCTAAAGATGGTTATTTGATAAGGCAGACTGGACGAGCTTCACAGCTAGAACGATACTCCCAGAAACAACAGGAGTAATCGGGGACGATGTCGACGCCATAAAAAATGCAATACTTGAGTCGGCATCGAGATATATTCCCAAAACATCTGGGAAACTTACTAAGAAACCCGTTCCTGCTGATCTGGATAATGGAAATGGAGAAAATATAGTTGCATTTTTACACGCCAGTGGACTTCTTAAAAGTCTATAAATTGAAAGTTTAAAGCTGTGATAAAAGAATCTCTAAGCGGTAGTTTTATATATATATATATATATATATAAAGAAAGAAATGGTATTGATAAGTTGAAATTTTAATTTCATGGTCTTTTGAGAACCTTATCTCAAATTTTAATATTGGGGGCCCTTTACACCCCGTAAGTGTTTGTGATTGTCCTTGTCTTTTATGTCTTAATGTTTATTGTGAAGTTTGTGTTTTTAAATAAATGTAAGGGCCCTTTACACCCTTACATATGACGATCCTGATGGAGATAATAATTTATTTTAAAGAATGTGACGAGGGCTAATGACCTTAGCAGTCGATGCCCATAAAATTTCAGTTAAAAAAAAATAAATAAATAATAATAATAATTCAGAATAATACGGGTAATAATATTATCCGTAGGAAGACGGTACACGTACGTGATACAGATGAGAGTTGAACGTGACATTGGGGAGCTGTCGTATAGAGGAACAATACATTTTGGATGAAATTCTTTTCAAAAAATAAGAGCTTGTTCAAAAAGAGAAAAATATACGTCCAGTAAATGGTTAACTTTTTCCTTGTGATCAATTTTTGTCACATTTTACTGTCGCCCATTCCCCTTGGGTTGCGGTTGTGTTTTATAAATTTCCAATATATTTGTTTAATAAAACTAGAAAATTTTCAGTTTCTCTCTGTTAAAGACGGATATAACTCTATTTCTATTTTACAAAATTTAATATTTGACTTCGAGATCAAATACGAGTAAGAAGTACTTCATTATAAATTCATACAGGTGAATTAATTAGTCTACTTGTGAATTGATGACTAAGTCTTTCACAATGATCTTTAATTAAAAATGTTGGCATTCTTCCAGAGCTAATAAACATATCTTCATTAAAAATTCTTTGTGACTGAGTCGATATCCTGCAGTGAAATGTAGAGTATTGAAAGCGTGAGAAGATCCAATACGGTACAAAAATATTAGTGCTACATAATAATCATTAATATAATCTTTTTTTATAATAACTAAGAACAATAAACTAGGATTATAACAACCTATTTTCTCGGAAGGTTCCTGCTTCTATAAACATTCCTGGAAGTTGTAGAGGTAGATGGGTATCCGCTGTAAGTACTTTCTTCTGTCGTATTAGTATACCGATAACTTTTATTTCAGTTGTAAAATAAACCTCCATAGTTTAAAAATAAATTATTGCCTTAATATTATTTATTTCAGCGTAGATAATTATTTCTCGCAAGATTCAATTTTATTATTAAAATGACTTTATAAACAATGTGAAGCGAATATCAAGTATAATTAATTTCTTTATATTACCATTATTTTTTAATAAAATTATAGCTTTGCCTATATAAACTAACGTTTTTTATTTTATTAGGTAGTATATAATTTAAAGGATATTCATTAGGCTATTAAGATAAAATTATATTATGACAGACGTAAACGTTTACACGTAATTGAAAAATCACACGTTATAGGTGTATAATAAAAATAATAGAACAATTCTTATTTTTTTTATTGTTATACGAAACGGATCTTGATGAGGTCTTGGAATTCGTTTACTTTTTCATCATTATTGGTCGAAATAGAGTTACTTTGGAATGTATACAATACTTCCGGATTATAAAAGTTAAAATACTTAATTTTAATATACATTATACATAGAACTGTATCTGGAGTAAGTCGGTATAGTTGACTCATGTTTAAAATTTAGCAAAATAGCAAAGAAATCTGATTTAGGTATTCAGTATTTTGTTGTATGTAAGGAATGTAACCTACAGGATGAAGACAGTTCAATCTTTTAGTAGCCATTTTTACATGTGTATGTATATGAAATAAATCACATAATGGTTAAGTAAAATGTAATGAAATTAAGTAGTTTATTCCTGTTTTATTACAAAAAGGTTTTGTTAACAAGGACTTTTGAGGAGATCGCCTTGGTGCAAGCGGTCGATTTCGTCGAAAGGAATAACCTAGTAAGACCAATTTCAGTCAGTACGAACAGGAAATCATCGGGTGGAGTGATTTTTCTTCTGATGAAGGAAAATTTATACTGATTTATACTGCGATCCTTCAATTTATGTCAGATATAATAACTTCTAGTTTAAGCTGCGGAGTTCACGGTGTCGATAATGTCTCCATAATAAATGGTTTCATTTATCTTCAATAGATACATTTCGGCAGGTTCTGGTTTCTCTTTGTGTATGATAGGAAGTATTATTATCTGATTGCATATCGATGAATACGGAATATCACATAATCTATATTCTGTCCTTTTCTTTATTCGTTTAATAAATACAAAAAAATTGTCTCATTTTTTGCTATTTAAGACTGTTCAGTTGTTTTTAAACAGCAGATTAGTAAATCTAACCGTTTAGTAATAAATCAAGACTTTTGAAGTTATTTTTTATCAATTAGGGATCATTGTTCATAGAAATAAAACAATTATAGAAGGATCAGATTAATAGAGGATAAAACATTAATAAGCCGTTTTTATTATTGTTAAAATAGCAAAATATTCTTTTTATATTTCTCCACATTTTTATTGTTTATTGTATTTTTTAATATAAAGAATAAAATTTGGGTATATTTTCGAGAGTAATTGCACGGAATGGATATTTTTTAGTACTGGGAAATTTTTCCCAACGGAAGAGAATATTTTAATTTTAATACGAAAGATTAAGATGGTTGATGGAGTTAACCGTGTAAAATATATTGTGCAAAATTCCCTTCAATGGCTTAATATTATTAACGTTTCCGGTTTGAATATATCTTGAAGTTGGGAATTTTGTAAAAAAAGTGAAAAGTTAACGAGTTGATTATAATAAGTTAGTTGTGTAGGAGTCCGATTATACAGTGATTTAATACTAAATTTCAAAAGGATATTAATTAAAAATTAAACTAAGTGAAAAACTCATGATGATTTAGCGTACACCATTGTAGAATTTTAAAAAGACTTAGATGGATTGGGACAGAGCAAAGTTTCTACGGGTTTATGTTTGATTAGGAGTTACAATGTCTTAAAACATGTTTTGTCATTTATTTATAGTTATTCTTAACCTTCCCAAAACTTCTTAAAACTACGTTTTTAGACTTAGGATTTTTTCCGATATTAATATTAAGAATAATTTATATTTCTGTTACCTTAATTCTTTTGATTAAATTTTATTATCTTTAATGGATTTATTGCTATATTTACGTTGATTATTTTTGATATTGAAATGTTTTTTTTTTTTTTTACTCTTTTTCGTGACTAGTAACGAATCATACCCTTCCATTTACATCACGGCATACGTTTTATATTTACTTGTTACAAAAAAAAAAAATAATAATAATAATAAAGATGTCTGTGTATTGTACATTAAGATATTGAGGAATCATCGCGGCATCACCGAGTAATAATTTAATGATGCATTCAAAGTAATACAAAATTTTCTGGTAATAGAATACGATATTTTTTTTTGTATTTGTATTTCAATACTATTAATTTATAATTTAAATATTTATTGTGGATATTTACTGTTATTTTCAGAAACACCATGAATGCATTTATATGACGTGTAATTTTAATTATCCACTTTTTAAATGCAGTTGTGTAATCATATTATTACTTATTGTAATAAAATAAATTTTTATTAGGTCAAATGATTTTACATTAATGTTTTAAAAAGTATCGATTTATTAATCGTCAGTTCAATTACATAAAAATGAACATATTGTAGTATGTAAATCTACTTTACATGACCAATAAAACTTTTACTTATTCCAATGGTGTTGCTATTCTGTAGTATATAATAACAATTGAGGCGAATACTTATCATAACTTTCAGTAAAAGTGACTGCAACGCTATTTTTGTTCTTTTTCTACGGCATAACGAAACAGAACCAGCGTTACTTCGTTGTTTGGTTAAGCGTTTCACTTTGAATAGGCTACCTTTTGCGTAATTAATAACAGTGGAAGTTTAATGTTATTTTGATAATGCAGCAGATTATTATGTTTCCTTAAATGTTCTGATGTAATATTTTGTTTGTGTAAAATTAAAATATTAATTTTAATTTAAATATCGTGCTTCATAAATTCTATTGAAAACTTTTCATGTAAAAGAATATTTAGAATATCCTATAATGAGTTTAGAATTCTTAATGAACAAAGGTATCTTCTTTGATATTAAAAATAATGTCACACGAATTAGTTGTATTATAAGAACTACAAAACCACCTTCATATAAAATTAAAAATTATGGTAAGTACGCTGTTTACAAATTTCTACTTTAATTATTTTCACTTGCAAATTAGGTACAATTATTTAAGAAAGAATGTAAGAAGCTAACTATACCCTAAGGTAGGGGAGAATGCGTGTTAGTAGATTAACATATGAACGTAGAACATTTGTAAGTTTGTACGGAATCGATGTCCGCAGTGCGTACAACATACCTTTTACATGCTGTGCGTGCCAAGGATGTGTTACGTTTACGATGAACCTACCGCTGAAATAGAGAAGGGTTCTGGTGCTAATTCAGCTCTTTCGTTTAAGAAACAAACAACTACCAATTTTATTTTGACTATAATATTTTAAGCGTCTGTTATCTACTTTTTACGAATATAATTTTTTACCATACAGTCAAATTATTTTTTAAATGAATAAAAATATTAACAATTATTATTAAAATAAATATTATAGACGTGTACACGAACATTTACACAAAATAATTTTATTAACGATGACTCTAACTGAATTTTAAGTAAAACAAAAGTTTTCTAATCCGGAATAACATTTTTTAGTTAACCATACATAGCACTATTTAATATAGTCGCTTTGTTATTCCAGCAAGGTTATTGCTGGGAATATTTTTTGAACCGAGAAGTAAACACGGAAAATTAAAATTTTAATGCCAAAAATAATCAAATACAATAGAAATTTTTAAATTGGTTATGAATCTTGTAACTTTTACCGGCAAAGGAATCTGGTAACAGGCTCCCTCATCTACAACGTGTATCGTGTCAAAATAACTAAAAAATCTGTTTTAATATTTAGCTCATCATAGTTTAACAAATATGTAACTTATAATGACGAATTTTTAACAAAATCAATACGTGTTACATAAATCGATGAGTACTACGGCGGAGATATTACATATTCATATCAAGCATAACAAATGGAAAAGCCTTGGGATTCAGTAGATATATCAAAATATAATACTTCAAAATTTAACAGTGGTTATTAATTCAGGGGTTATAATTAGTAAATTCAAGTCCTTTGGAATTACAAATTTAAAGTCAGGCTCTTCTTTGGTATTCCAAAAACTAACTCACGAAAAAAAAATCTGAAATATTTTTAAAGGCGATATTTTTATGAAAATCAGTCTATAAGAAAGATACATTTTATTCTAAAACTCGACTGAATGCAATATTAAAATTTGGTAGGGTAAAACCACATTTTAAATATAGTTTTTAGTAATGTATTTATTAGTAATAATAAATGAATATTTATTTAGACTGATTTTTTAATCTGAACTTTTCAATTCGAATTAGTCATTTATAAAAGAGAAAGCTATTTTACACTTGTATAGATTTAGTGGCCGTTAAACACAATATCTTGTTTATTTCTATTGTTACACGCCCACTTATTAAAAACTAATGCTTATTAATCTTTAGTATATTTTTACATAACACCTTTGAAAATTAATGTAATTTATAATTATTCAGCATAATTCTCATTTTTTTTAGCCACTGAAATGATCTTTTTGTGTGTTTGAAATAACAAATCGGTTACAAAGTTTAAGTCTATTACTACCTCTAACAACCGTAGTAGCCTAAATATTTATTCGCCAGTGATGAATCGAGAAAGGGGGTTTCACTGAATTAAATTTCCCACAATTACTATAATTTTAACACGTTTTATAGATTTCGAGTACCATATTTTTAAATAACTAATAAATGAATAAATTTGTTTCAAAACTTGTAGAAAATTTAACTCCGAGAAAAATTAATGAAATAAAATCTATAAAAAACAAAAAGAACTTTTATTATTAAAAACGAAATTTAACATAAAAACGTTATGTCCGATTTCATACATAGAGCTTCCAGAAAATGAGCGCTATCTTCGCAATGTTTGTGAATCTTATAGATACACTCGTATCGGATGAATCTACATCCTGGACTCCCGGTAAACTTCTGAACATGTCAACAAAATTCAAAATCAGCTTGCAAAACTGGAAAATAGAAAAATTTCAAAAAATCACACTACCTTTACTTGAAAGAAAAAACATGCCCTTAGATAAGTTTAGATAATGGACTTATAGTTCTGATAACGCAAAACAACTTCCTGGGGAATTCATTTAGACAACCGAGTCACGAGTTAACCGTATTCGCAATCTACCGTAGCACTTAAACTTTGAATTGCGAAATCTATATTGATTGACGAACAAAAGATCATGTTTATTTATTACTAGCAGACCCAACAATGCTTCGCTATTAGTAGATTTGAGTATATATATATATATATATATATATACACATAGCTTAAACGAACACAATTGAAAGTTTGATAAAATATTAACAAAATGAATATTACGTAACTTCACTAAATTTAACCTTTCCCTTTTTTCCTTTCCTTCTTTCCCTTTTCCCCATTTACTTTTTTCCATCTTAATGTGTACCATATTCACGGTTACTTTCCTCCATTTCCCCTTTTCCCCTTTCCTCTTCCTCTTTTCCACTTTTATTTTTTCTCCTTTTCTCTTTCCATTTCCTTTTACCCGTTTTCCCTTTTATCGTTTTTTCATTTTCCCTTTCTTCCCTTTTACCTTTTTAGATTTTCCCTTTTCCGCGCATAGATCGGTCCAATAATTTTTTTATCAATAGCGGACACACGTATCGGATACATTGAAATGGAACCGCAAAATATTTAGTATATCGTGTGTTGCTTTTGCGTTCAACATATAGCGCTTTTTTTTTTAAAAAAAGCATGTTTTTACCTGTCAAAGGTGTGATATCTTAGGTATATAGAAACACTTGTGTATTCGAATGCAACGTTGTGTCAAAATTTCAAAGCAATCGGTGAAGAACTTCGAAGATTTAAGATTTTGAACAAACTACCATTTACATTTTTATTTATATAAATTAGAGAACGAACTATTACTGCATCAAACATATTGATATCTCTCTTTTTTTCTTTTTTTTTCTGTTTAGCTTCCGGAACCATCCTCAGGTATTACTTCAGAGGATGAATGTGGATGATATATATGTGAATGTAAATGAAGTGTAGTCCTGTACGGTCTCGGGTCAACCATTCTTGAGAAGTGTGGTTAATTGAAACCCAACCACCGAAGAAAACCGGTATCCGCGATCTAGTATTCAAATCTGTATAAAAGTCTTCTTCAAATCTGTCTATTCTGTATAAAAGTCTATTCAAATCTGTCTTTACAAGGATTTGAACCTTAGAACTCACGACTTCGAAATCAGCTTATTTGTGATAACCAGTTAACCATTAGACCAGCTTGGTGGGCTAACCTTATTGACACCTATGTGACCTTATGAGGTACAATTTTAGAAACAGTACTCCCATTTCTAATTAAAAATGCAGCATTCTCCGATGTTTCTTATACCTAAAGTGCTAATCACGGTCAACAGGGTGTGAGACAGATAATATAATGCATTAAATTAATGTTCCCTTTTGTCTGTAAATTAATGCATTCGTCTAGCCATAATCTTGAGCTTGCTTCGGTCACCATTCCCATCTACCCAGAGGGCTCCACCCCCTGGACCTTCAAAATGTACGTTATCCTCATGGTCGAGAGAATAATACTAATAAATAATAATTATGGTATTCAGACTTTATAGAAACCTAAAAAAGAAACAATCACAAAGGTAGAATGATATTAACTATGGTAACTTTTTTTTTTTAATAGAGGACGAGTAACCCCATTTACGGGCGCCTAGGCAGTGTCGGGCTCGCTAGCTGGTTCCGCAAGATATTATTAAGGGCGTATGTGTTCCTGCGCACTACCGACTAAACCTCCACCCCTGGCTATCTACCCTTCCTGGAAACCACTTATGCAGCATTACTTCAGGTAAACGCCCTCTCACACAATCGGATGCTGCAATCAAGGAACAATCACACACTCAACATAAAAACACAAGCAACCCTAAGACACAGCAAAGAACAACTACGCCCTTACAAACAGTTGGCCCTCATAGGCAAACACCAAACGCAAACAAAAATCAAACAAATTCCGTTACACATAGACGCCACTCACATACACGCACATACAGAGCCAACATAATGCAAATTCTCAGGTACTTACCACATCCTTACCAGGACGTCCACAGTCTAAGCTTCAGAAGAGGGGAACTTACCTAAGGCCCGTGCCAGCGGAGTGACCACGGCTTCATTGCATCCAGTCGACCTCTATAAGGTCGGAAGGCTCCCTAGAAACTCGACCACAGCCCTGTCCGCCGCACAGCAACCTTCAGCTCGTAGACCCCTTCAGCCTTCTTCAGCGACACGCAGTTTGTCTACAACTACTTTAGAAAATTTCACCATTGCGTTACAGTTCTCTTCTTTCGCTAACCTAATCTGCTCAAAGTCTTCAGATAAGAACATATACCTCCTGCCCAATGTGCCAAGACTTTGCTACGCTCTAATTCAAAATGGAGACACTGGAAAAAGACATGATAAGACATCTCTTCAGTTCCACAAACAGGGAAACTACCCGTATAATCGAGCCCAAATTAATACAAATAGGCTCTAAAGCTCCCATGGTCCAACAAAAGCTGCGGTAAATTGAAATCTATCGAGCAAACTATCGAGTAACTATGGTAACAAAAGTACATACACCTTTGACGAAGAAAAATTCATAACTTATTTCTTTGTCATGGTGGCAGAAATATAATAATGAAGTAACAGAATTAATCTTTTTTTTCCTTAATGAATAGCGATAATTCATAACTTCACCCTCCTTGGGGGCGAAGAAATAATGAATATTTTTAATATTTTAACCTTCAAGGAAGCTAGACACTCGGTCGATGGCTAAAAACCTTTCTGGGATAATTTCAATTTATCCTGCTAATTTGAAAGTAATCGGTCGATTGGTTCTCGCGTGATGCGAAAACAAACAAACAAAGAGACAAACTTTATATTTATACACATTTCCGAATAACCGTGATCTGTTAGATCGAAAGTGTACCTGATCCATGCAAAATTTAGCATTCAACCTACTAACAAATACCCCGTTTGAATTTTGAAAATCGAACGATCGTTTGCAGAGATATTATAAGAGCACCTCATTTCACCTCCCAAAACAGTGCCCTAGGGGCAATCCGTTTGTTACTAGTTGATGGTGATGATTAGTCTAGCCTGCCTCCCAAGAGGTACTTGCATAACTCACCGTCACTCTAACCTCACACGCAGTTCCCACGGAAAGCCCACTATTGTTAAACAATTTTTTTTTTAATTTAACGTAATTATTTTATTTAACGTAAATTTAATTCTATTATTTTTGTAATATTACTTATTAGGTTGATTCGAATCACTCAGTTCAAACCCAGCTCACACAGTGATAGAGACTCACAGTTCACAGTTCATTAAAGTTTGTGCTTCAACCGGCAAATTTCCACTAGAAATTTTTCTAGGTGAAATATGTCTAATTGAAAACCTTTTCAGTCATACCAAGAAAGATGGATAAAAATTTGGTTGCGATTGATAAAGTAGTTTTTTCTTTGTCCTAAACAAATAAAATTCTCTTCCCCTTCATACAATAAATAGCATTGATATAGATATGGATTATCTTCATCTATAAAACATGTATAATATTTACAAAACAAAGTAATATATCACTGTATTTATTTAAATTTAAGAAATTTTTATCGCAAGTATTTAAGTCATCTAGCAACTGGTCGATCACTGAGTAAAAGCGAGAGTCTATCTTATTTTACAACATAAGATTTAACTCAGAAAATGTTTTAATCGCTGCCTCAAGTTTATCATTTCTCCCTGTAATGAAAATAAAGGAAACAGTCAAAAATTGTTTTGGGTTATTCACTAAAATTGGTCCGTTTTGGAGGTTCCAGGAGTTTAATAAAAGTCCTTAATTTTAAATATTTTTGTACATAAACAAATGATGTAATTGTTTTTAATATGCAGCAATGTAGAATGGAATGTTTCAATCTTTCTGTAAATACTAAAATACATCCAAATTCTATAGTTAGGTCAAAATGTTAATCGTTGTTCAGTACGCATTTATATTTCATAAGATTCATTAAACCCTATTTATTAGTCGAGGGAGTGTAACTTATAATATTTTGTAATAATCATAGAAATTTAAGCACGATATTATTTTACTCCCGAATCACTTTTTACTGTGAATGAGATTTTATTTATTTTTTAAAATTAATCTTAAACTTAATAGAACAACTAGATAAAAGTACACTTTTTGAGTACATTACAATTCAAACACTCAAAAGCGTAAAATGAATAAAAAGCGTCTAAAGTATGCCCTAATTTCCCGTAGCAAAAAGTAATGATTAAACAAAACAAATTCACGTCAAAAATGACTAAATACATAAAAAGGTATTTTTAATCAAATATAAAAAACGTTATACAAATGTGCAAAATTATACCGTATTACGTAGAACAGTATTTTGTTCAGAGTTTTACGTTTAAAATAGAATTTCCATTTTACAAGTGAGCACCTTTTAACGCCGGTACATAAAAAAATATTACCTCGCATAAATAAAAGGCAACGTGTTTTTCCTTTTTAACAATTTTTATATTAAAATAAATTATTTTTATCCTACCTCAAAATTGTTTACATAATCTCAGAGCCTTCTATAAACATCAAGCGAACTAGGATCAGTCGCGTGATATATAATATACTTAATTAGATTTTATTTATTTAAGTTGATTTTGAATGCCTAAATTAATTGAAAATTCTCTTTTGCTTTTTTTTGAGAAGTATTTTGAAAAAAAAATCTTATGGATAATGTATTCGTTGTTTTTATTTTTTTACGGAAGTAAGATAGCTGCATAAAAACCTCGTCTAACGAGGTTTGATCACGATATGTTAAGCTGTAGAGTTAACAAAATTTCTATTCTATTTTATAATCGAGTAGACAGGTCTTTATATTTTCAGGAGCATTTGTTTTAAAATATACTTGTTACTTGATTCTTTAATTTAACATTCACTCTTGAACTATAAATTTCAATTTTAAACGAATAATAATGCTTATTCTTCTAAGTTTATTCATTGTAAGAATAAGTTTATTTATTAAAATTGAGTTGAAAAACTTTATTTGAAATTACATATTTATTACATAACAGTTGATTTTTCTACCTTTTCTAGAGTAGAAAACGTTAATCTACTCCTAACTAATTTCTCCATAACGTTTGCATATGAGTTGATTCATTATCTTATAATATTTTTATTCTACTTTGATTCAAAATGATTTTAAAGATAACCGAGTTTGTTTATTTTTTATGGAAGTAATGAAAAAAACAATTATTTGTTATGTCTGAATAATTTCATAATTTTATGACATTATGAGAGGACTTAAGAAACCCTTCCTACAAAAATTTATAATGTCACGTGATTTATACTGCATCGTAATATGTTTTGATTCAACTAGTAAATGACTCGTTCGCATCCTAATAGGGGAAACCTTTTAATTTTATAAGAGTTCTTGATGAAAAAGCATCTGTTTCTACTGCTACCTCAAATATTTCAGCATTTATTTATTTTTACCATTTATTTTACCAAGGATCTTCGAGCGGGGAATGTCAGTTCCGTCCGTCTTATAATTTTTAAATAGGTTCCACCCACTTTCTCTTTTAAGGGTGAATTTTATTTTTTTGTATTTCTTTATTTTGTTAAATATTTATATTTATCTATTAGAATATTGTAATTAATTAATTGGTTAGCTAAACGTACACCCTTTTCTTCTCTATTTCTCACAGCGTAACATATTAAAACCATACAATAGGAATTATGTAATGATCGTATTATGGCACTGAAAGATCAAATTTATGAAGATGCATGATAACTAATAAAATGTTGAAAGGTTAGATTTCTATCTGGTAAAGGAAAATTTGCATAAACCTGTGGGACGTATATGACATAATTCACTTTAAATCCTGGGACGCAATTGACGTATCTCCATTCTGTAAACTACACCACCACCGAGACGCAATTGATAAAATCCTTGTCGATAGTGTTTTTAAAACCACGCCCTTTGAGGTTCTGTCATGTGTAAAGGAGAACTTTAAGAAATAAGGGTTACTTATAAACCACCAACGTGCCTATCAAGGTGTTGTTGTTTGATGTGTATTATATCTAGGATGTTTCACTTTCACCGTTTCATTCAAATAAGTTTGAAAAGCGGTATTTTATATTTTTCTAGAAAGAATCAATTAAAATTAGATTAGCTCAGTGTCTACAGTATTTATGATTTTATTTATTTATTTTATTAAAAACTTGACGAATAAATGCCCTTTTGCCTTGCTAGGCGTAATTAGGAAAAAAATATTTATAAACCCTTAAATTTTCATTATCTTAGAGTACGAGGGTTTTGTAAACCACATCTAACCGCGGTTTGGTCCTGTGAAGTAAAGTATTTATAGAATTTTGATCGTATTCATTTCTATAATTACTTTGAATGAAACATTTTACAATTTCAGTCTTTAAGAAACCGTTATAGCTTTTTATAATCTATTTCCACGAAGTTTGATGATGTTTTTTTGTGCATTGCATCTTCAAAACACACCTTCTAATTTCCTTACCTGTTAGACATCTCGATACTATCTCCGGCTACAATTTTTTGTTGAGTTCTAATTAACAAACATATCCCACCTTTTATGTACGTAAAATGATTTGAGTATTCAAATCAGGTTGAAAATCAACTGGTTTTAATTTTTCAGAAATAACAACATAATCGAGTTTTCTGTAAAATTATTAGATTTTTAGTGAACCCATCAAAGTACGAAAACGTTTATAAATAACTAGCTGACCCGTCAATGCTTCGCTATTGCTAGATTTGAATATATGTAGTAAAAGGATACAATTGAAATTTTGATAGCAAAATTACCACAATTAATACTGAACGTAAAGAAACTTACAGAACATTAAAAACCTGAACATTACGGAACTTAACAAAATTTAACCTTTTATTTTATAAAAGTCAGAATGTAAATAAATCCAATCGTTAAAACAACAGCACTACTTATCGGATTTAATTCAAACCTCTCTCTAAACACAGTAATCTGTGGAAAATAACTTTTTAACGGAAAGAGATATGGCTGCAAAATCATCACAATTAATACTGCACATTAAGAAACTTACAAAACATTACGGAATTTCACGAAATTTAACCTTTCACTTGATAAAAGTTAAAATATCAATAAACCCAATTACCAAAACAACAGCACTACCTTTCAGATTTAATTCAAACAACTCTCTAAACACAGTAATTGGTTCAAAATACCCCTAACTTTCTTTCTGCTAGTCAGATCGAGGATTTCATTAGCTTTAAACCTTCTCCGAACAACGCGGATCATTTTGCAAAAACTGCGCGTAAATCGGTCTAGTAGTTTTTTAATCTATAGTGGACACATATACGAACATTGCTTTTTATTTATATAGGTTCATTTTCTAGTTTTACGAGTAATTCCATGTGAACTGATTATCAATATTTTTAAAATATTAAAAAATATTTTCGAATATCGATTACTTTGTAACGGGTGTAACCTATGTCCACCTTATCATATAATAATTTTACTTTACCGTTGATAACATGCTTTTTTTAAACATTCAACTTTGGCCTAAGTCATTTTTTATTTTTTTTAAGAAAAATTTCCATTTTTATATTTCTATTTCTAACATTTATTTTTACAATACTTTATTTTTCTAAATGTTAGTGATAGAATTGCTAGTATACCAGGAAAGAAGTTTTAACCTATTCCCGACTAGTGTTGTGCACCTTTTCTTTTGATTGCAATCGACTGGACCAAAAGTGTCCAAAAAAGTCCAATATCCAAAAGAAAATTGCTTTTAGACTTTTTCTCAACTGCAGTAATATGCCCTCATTGAGAGCTTTTCAACGATATACCATTAGTGGTATTTATTTTCATTGGTTCCAGAGTTATAGCCAAATAAAATTTTAATTAATGAACTATTTGGATCTTACCCGGGAAGGCACATCGATTCGAATCAGACTTCATCTCCCTTTCCTTCTTCTTAAAATTTTTTTAAAATTTAATTTTATTGATTTATTAATAATTATTAACCTATGATTGTAAAAAAAAACTTTTACGATATATAATTCAATAATAACAATAAAAAAAAAAAAGAAAAAAATCACAAGTTATTAATGAAATAAAGTTTTATGTACTTTTCATTTTAAAAAAATGTGCATATGCAATTTAATAGGCGTACAAGGAAATGTGGTGTCCACAACAGATCTTTTAAGTAATTTCCATGAAAATTAATCCCATTTAAAAAAAAAATAAGTGTATACTGGTGGTAATGGTTAACGAAAACACTAATTAATCAGTTGTAGATTTCAATTTGTTTTATTATACAAATAACAATATTCGTATTTATTTTATATTATGTAACATAC
The DNA here is from genome assembly GCF_047948215.1 of Lycorma delicatula. Lineage (NCBI taxonomy): Eukaryota > Metazoa > Arthropoda > Insecta > Hemiptera > Fulgoridae > Lycorma > Lycorma delicatula. The sequence goes on along the minus strand of NC_134455.1, from coordinate 167,711,448 downwards.
AGGCTGCCAATAAAGTTTTCCTATAATATTTAAATAATCTAGCTAAACACTCACAAATTCCAAACAAAGTAATGCTTTTTTATTTCTATCAAAGAAAAGGAATTACAAAAAACTACGTTACTCACGTTATCCGAGAGCGAGTAAATTGTGTTGAGTGTGAAATAACTAAAAGTACGTAGTTTGAGTTATTATCGTTACTGATTATATAATTTTGGCTGTTCCATTGCTAATGTAATTATCCATTTTATTTATAAAAGTATTACCAAAAAATCTCTACTAGTGGTTTAAAAAAATTAAACTACAAAAATGTACTCATAAAAAAAAATACAAATTTATAAGAAGAATTTTAGGAACGGTATGAATTGATTATTCTAAGGGAAATTTAATTTAAAAATTGTAAAAAAAAATTAAAATCTATGAAACATAACGGAAAAATGATAATATGTTAAAAATTAAGTTAGAATAATATTATTAATTAATAATTAAAAAACCCACTTACCAACAATTCTTTTATATATACGTTCAAGCGCTTCCAGAATAAAATTCCATCATCAGGAATTTAAAAAAAATGTATATTATAACCTTAATAAAACTAAAACTTCTTCGTCTTGTAAATTTGTTTATGTAACGTAATATAATATAAAAGTGGTCGTCAAATGTTTAAAATTATGTCGTCTTAACGTCCTGTCATTATGAATAAATATCTCCACAGTTATCTACATAACCACTGTAACAAATTTACATGACGAAGAAGTTTTAGTTTTATTAAGATTATAACATAGATTTTTTTAAGATTCTGATGATGGAATTTCATTCTGAAAGCGCTTGAACGTATATATAAAACAATTGCTGGTAGAAGATTGATTAATTATTAATTATATAACCGTACCAACGGGCCACGTTTGATAAAATTATTAGAATAAAATTACATGTAGGTATATATAAAGTGTAGAATTATGTTATTACCCAACAAAATGGTAAAAGATCGATGAAGTCAGAAAATCAAGAAAAGTAGACTAAAAAAAGCAAAGCGAATCTTCATTTCGCAAAGATACATAATGATATCGGAAGAAGATTTTAGAAGTAAGAAGAAATTTTGGAAAATATTTTTATAGATTATAACTTTTTATGGAAGCGAAATACCTGCAAATATTTACTAAAATCTTATACTCTAAAAATAAATAATTTGTGAGTCTCGTTTAAGGCATCCGGAGTAAATAAATTCTTTGTAAAAGAAAATTCAGAATGTGAAAACTGCAGAGAAAAACGAGATTAGAATATCTGAAGAAAGTGCTGAAACTTAGGATATACTGTAGCAAATATGCTGAGTTTAAGATATCGCTGTAGAAGATAAAAGAGATGGAGTTAAAGATAAAGGATGGGAGCTGCATCAAACAAATGAAATGACTAATGATTGCGGGCTCATGTCAATTCTACTTCGTTTAGTTTACCACAGACGCCAGTTGCGTCCGCCTTATTTAGAAAAGAATTTCGTCAGTTCTAACGCACAGATTTTTTTGTAAATTTCTATTTTCAGTTGACATCTCGTAGCTAAGCTTCTCTTGAAAGAATCTGAAGATAAAGAGAAGAAAAAATCTGATTTTTTAAATCCTGAAGACGTTGAAGACTGTTCCACCGAAGAAATCACGGCGATTATCCTAAGGGATTAGATTAATAGACTACGTTTTGGAGGGATAATCGTATGTTACATCTGTTCCCGTCTTACATTTGGACGTCGTTTGTCGCTACAGTGGTAGAAACCACTAATAATTCATAAGCTATAAGCTTAACAACATGTTTTATACAGTACACCCGATTTGTTTCATTTTGAACGGATATATACGTGAAATATACGTTAAATTTTATGTACGTGAAAAATATGTTAAGGCTCGAGCAGGAATAAAATAAAATTAGAGAATAGAAGGAATACATAATTTTTCGGAAGTCGAAAATAAACGATGCAGGAAGATTACAATTTTGAAAATTTGTTTATACAAGAATCTACTAGTAATATAAATTTTGTTTTGTTTAGCTAAAAGTTTTATTGCACTTACGTTAAATGATATTTATTTGTATATGATCTTTATATTTGGAAAACAGAACCGAATAAATATAAATATTAGACACATCCTAAATGTAGAGTATAGGATGGAAATTAATTGCGAGAAAGTATTTTCAGGAAGAAACTTATATTTCCCATCTGACAGTAATTAAGAGTACTTAGAATGCTAGATATTTTCTCTAACAATCTTACCATGTAGAAATATCTTCTATAATCTAAAAAATTTTTCTTGTCCGTCTGACTCTATATTTGTTACTTTATAACTTAAGCTCTTCTGTAACTATCTAAACGAAACGTCCTTTGACCGCTGGAAAGCCTGACAATCGAAAGGAATGTAGGGTGCAAAGCAATCTTAAAAACATGGCTGAGGTGGAAAATCCCTTAGTCAAAAAAATTTCTTGCTTATTTTACATTCCATGAAAAACTACTTAGAAGAAAGTACTGAAGGGAAACTATTTTTTGCATTCAAGTACATGTTACATGTGAATGCACAGAATAAAAGAAGATTCCTATTAAAATCCATTTTCAGTTCTAACCCGTTTTTATGTCACTGCTACACTACAAATGTGATCGTTTAAAAGTAAAAATTTAACTTTCCACCGTATTCAAATAGGTTGCTCCTTTAAAGGGCATATTCGCGTAGTAAAGAGCGGTTACAACTGGTTTTATAATTAAATTATTTAAAGTGGTTAATCCGTATTGCGTAGCTTACGTTCATAAACATAAAGGTGATACAATGTTAAATATGTATTTATTATTAGAATACATATATTATTTATAAATAATTTATTTAATTTTTAATCTTGTAAATGTTTCACTAACACTTATTTGATTTTATGACAAACACACGTTGAATATTTAATTTTCAGCTCATATTTTTTTCAATCAGTTTATTATACGATCACAATAATAATAAATTAAACATAACTTTTTTCGACTAAATATGATTTCATTCGTCCTTCAAAAAATTTGAATAACATACTACAAACTAACAAGATGTTCATAAATGAGTGTTGCTTAAGATGCTTTTTTTAAAAATAACAGTAACCTGAGCTCACAAGTAATAAACGCCCTCTTCGTAAGTGTTGCTACCGCCTTGACATTTGTGACCCAGCAGGGTGCATTTGTTGCATATATACGACAGGATTGATAGAGACAGGTAACTTCGTAGTGTTTTTAAACTTTCACTTTTCATTACCCCTCGACTTTAATAAGAGATAACTCATAGGAACACTCTTTACATATTCATAAAACAAAACCGAATGTTGTTTTACCTTATGCTACGATGCGATTACGCTTTTCTGGTTTAAGATAAATTAATTATTCTTAGATATGATCGTAGTAAGTTATAAGTCCGTATAAAATTATTTTGAATGAAATTCGTAACAAAATATAACGATATACAGGACATTAATTTATTAAATGCGGTTAACAAGTTTCTATCCGTTAGAAAGATGCCTTCAAAAAAGAATTGACGATCCGAAAATAGTTAGGATTCTCTTTTCTGTTTCATATTTTTAATCTCTTTTTATCAAGTATTTATATGCGATATTAAATAACTGCCAGCCTAATCTATTCCTTATATATTTACTTTAAATAATTTTAAGATAAACTGAAATTTCCTGAAATTATATACCTGTTTTTTACGTAATCGAAAAAGTCAAGTTACTGAATATATTTACTCTTCAATTTTAAATGTCGATTTAATTTTTAGTCTGATTAAATTGTTCTTGAACGATATCGTTTTGTCACACATTTTTGTCCGGCTAATAATTCTTTAATTAATATGATTATATAAACTTTCTAGATGAAAGGAACTACCTAATAAGTCATAGTTTATTTTTTCTCATTAGTACTGAATTAATTTATCTTTGTCTAACATCTGATGGGAGAATAGATAAAGTCTAAACCCAAGTTTTAACGAGTTGAGGTTAATTGGAAAGGTGTACATGTGTCTGTTACTGATGACTCATAAACAATGACCGTTTCACCGTTTACAAAGTATATCTTATGTTACTGGATAACCAGAATATTAGCCCCTCTCCTGTTGTGTACTTTGTATGTTATGATTGTTTCTCGACAGAAAGGCATATATAATTATATTTAACACTATCTCATTTCATAGCAGCTTTGAATTGACGAATCGTAAGAATCTTAGGTAAAGGAGGTACTTGTAAAGTTTCTGTTTCTTATACGAGTAGTAATAATGCTGTTCGTTAAAGAATGACGGTGTAACTTTTGTGGCTAAATTCTGACTGCATTTCGGTCGGTTTTCTAAGGAGATGTGCCAACGTCTATTCTAGTTTGTGAAGAAGACAGCGAAGAAATTAATTCTAAATTTTTTTAATCTGATTTAAAAAAAAAATATTTTAGGCAGAACTTTGTTTCGAGAGAATTGTGTCTCATTAAAGTCATGAGGTTACGCCTACTTATGAAATAAAATTGAGATGTGTCATATTATGGTTACTTTTAACATATTTGCGATTATAACCTATTATGACATATTTTTATATTTTATTAAAACATGCACCCTCACATGTATTTAGTTCATAAGTTATATTTATATTTGTTTTCTATTTCTATATTTATTAGGCATAAGTTATATTAAGTTATATTAATATTATTAGGCATAAGTTATATTAATATTATTAGGCATAAGTTATATAAATTAGGCATAAGTTATATTTATATTTGTTTTCTATTTCTATATTTATTAATGTTTTATTTAGCTTTAATTATCTTCTTCTGGTCGTTCACCCAGGAATAACCGATAAAATCTAACAGACAGAAGTAAAACTATATAAAGACATATTATAGGGCTTCTGGTAAGATTGAGACCGAACGAGTTTACTGAATTTACATTTTGGTTGCAACCTACTGTGAGACAAAATAAATTAAAATTAAGAAAATATTAGAATTTATTTTTATACACGATTTGTACTTCAAATTGTATAAGAAGAAATATTTAATCGTAATAATGTAAGCTGGCCGCAAGGAAAACACGGTAGCGCACCAGCATTAGGCGCTAAGAAGTAGAGTATATTAAATTTAGAAATTTTCAGCAATTGAAATACGTTTAGAAATTAATTAGCCGTATAAAAATGCTATTAAACTGCAATAGAATCCCAACAACGAACAATAATTTTTTTACAGCAGCTTTTATAGTAAAGCATTGTTATAGTCTGTAATAAAAGTTAATTAACACTTTTAAAATTCAATTCCGTAATTCCGTTTATATAATAAGAATAAAAGAACTTAATGTTAACATAATTCCCTAGAGAACGTTTAATGGTTTTGAGTTTTTCATTGTATTTTTGTTAAAAAATAAATGCAAATACAGAGTGATTCCAAATTACACGTTTAAAATCGTATCATTTTTCCGATCCAGTTTGTGTGTTTTGTTTCTAATTAAAGTTGAACTTATGAAATTTGTGTTTAATTTTAATAGACGTTATTTATACCGATTTACTAAGAAATAAATTATCTATAAAGTTAACTAGAAATTTTTATTTATTTATTGGTAAATTTACAAAGTTATTGTATTCCAAACCTAAAAAAGTGTATTTTCCGACAAAACGTTTCCGTACTTTACTCAGTTTTTCTTGAAACCTAAGTGAGATAGAGGTCTGAGACAATTTTTATTCAATTTATTAGATAAAAAATCATAAGGAGTCACCAAATTTACCCCTCGATTTGTACCCCAAGATTTTTTACAGTTTAATTTCACAGAGGGAGCAGAAAGCAGGGCTAATATTTCGTGAGCCGAAATTCGCTAACGAGCTGTTTTTTGACCTATGTTAATATAAACGCTTTTTCTAATTTTTGGCTATAGAATCATCTCCTGAGAGATTGCCGTACAATTTGGAGTCGCTCTTTATAAGAAATAATAAGATTTCTGACGTTACGCTAAAATAATTATTTAAGGATTATGATTTCGTATAAAGTAAACGCTCAAAAAAGGTATGGTATTGGAAAAGTACGTACCGTTACGGACTACTAATTGTGGATAAAATATAATATTAATTAATTTTAACAAGTTGCACCTCCAAACTCAGATGTGAACAGAGAAATGGAAAACTAGAATAAATGTTTATTGTTAAAGATAGCAAATGAAATACAGTGATTTTACAACATCCCTAATTTCATATAATAATTCAATAACAAAAAACATGATAGACGATTCATGTCAAGTACATGTAAGTAGATTCAAAGATCAGAAATTCAAATGTCAAGATTTTAAGACTGGAGAAGCTTAATTATTGTAAAGTCGCATTACTTACTGAAATGTGAGTTTGAATTAATTATATTTATATATGATTAATTAGGAAAAATACGAAATGAATGTGTAAAAATATTTAATCATTTAACTGTTGTTGAAAAATAATCTTTTATTTATTCTACATAAAGTTTATTTCATTTACATTTTATGTAACCGCATTATTACCTTCACATGACGGGAACTTCAGTTTTAATACACAAAAATTATTTTTAATTACACACACACACACATATATATATATATATATATATATATATATATATATACACACACATACATACATACATACATACACACACACACACACACACACACACACACACAAACACACACACATTAAAAATAAATATATATTATTATTACTGTAGAGCTTAATTACTCCCGTCAGCGCCTAGTTACTTAAACTAAATAAATATTTTTTTTAACTAACTATGTTAATTAGGAGATTTAAAAAAAATAACTTATATTAAGGTAATTAATTGATTTATGTAATATTTGAATTATTACAATGAAAAATTTGTAAGTAATCTTATACTTTAATAAAATTCAAAATTTTCCGTGGGTGCTTTCTTTACGAACAGTATATTAAATAATAAGTCGAAACTGCCTCCAATAATATAGTCTTAAATATTTTCTGTAACTGTATTGTTGGCAATTAATGTTCTTGATACATTTGAATACTTATCACCAATAGATCTTTTTTTTATAATAATAAATTTTCAAACGAATATACATTTCAACAATAAGAAACATAGCTTTCCTGAAATTTATAACTTAATTCCATTTTTATTTTCTTTTTAGTGACAACTCAAATTCGAAGGTACTTGTGTAAAGATTTAATTGAATCCTGTAAAGTATGAGAAAAATGACAGATAAAAGAAATACCTAAATTCAGAACAGGGAAGTCGAACCTCCAACCTATTTAATATCAATTAATACCTCTAATAATTAAGCGACAAAGGCCGACTGTTATAATTACAGTCTAATAGATTGTTAATACTACTTTATTTGTTAGTAAATGTAGCATATCCGGTATTTTAAAAATATACAGATGCAAAAAATTAATGTTATTATTTAATTTATACATCATACTACTATTATTTAATAACCCATCAAAAGTATATTATATTTATATTTCTTCATCGAATGTAAATAAGATGAGGTGCTCTTGAAAGCAGCATTATTATTTTCCTTTTACACGTAAATAATCTAAAGTTATATTTTTAATGTATCCACAGTGGATTAATTTGTTACTGTTTTAGTTGAAAAATAACACGTATAAAAGAAGCACCTATCAACCTGTGTGTTATATTATATTAACACCCACGCGGACAACTGACCTCACATTCTTCTCAGATTTTAACCTTCCCTTTTCATACAACTTTATCGTGACCACCTGACACCTAAGTGATATATCACTCTTGGTTACTGACGTTATTTGTCAAAAATTTGTCTCAAAGATATTTATCCAACTGCTGCTTGAAAGGATGATAATGCGTTTAAAAATCTATGTAGGGGTCATTGTATATATGTACTAGTGTAAGTTAGTTTGTCCCCTTTTAGAACCTGAAAGATAAAACCAATTTTCATAAATTTGTCGTCAAGATGTTCATGTAAGTGTAGACAATGGTCATTTACTACCATTGTGATATATGTCGAATTATTAGCATTCAATTAATCAGATGAGAGCCCACCATTGATATTTTACACTTTTTTATTTTTTACGATTAATGAATATTTTAATACAAGTGTATTGATATACATTAAAAAAAAATATATATTTTTCATATATTGAACACTTATTCTGTTAAAATTAAACATGTAAACCGAATAAAATTGACGGTATGCTCGGTTTCATATATCCTCAAAGGACAAATTATTGTAAGCTGTATCCAAATTGTAACATACATATTAATTCGTATAATATAGTTATGTTAATATAAAGAACGGGAACGTCATCCGTACGTGATGGTCACTGGTCAAAGAAAATTAAATCATACAAATTAAATTATTTCTATATTTAATTTTTTTCTTCATAGATTTTATAATCTACGAGTGATCTATCAAGGACATAACACATATATCACATACATATGCGAAAGGTTCGAGAGACAATCTCTGTATAGTTTTTTAAATTTGTCCTTTTTACATTTTTTCAGTTATCTTCTTCCGAACGTATTTACCGAGGTAGGAGGCGTGAATAGCCGATGCTATAAAATATAAATTCTATAAAGTTTTGAATGATAATTTAGATAGATATTACCTCTGTTATGTTCGATTAAAACCGACACAGTTTTCGAATAAATGGTAGTGTTTAAAAACCATCATTGTCTTTCATATCCGACATATATGTGCAATAAATACTTAACAAATCTGTCTATAGAAGTATAAAATAGATTCAATATTTACGAAAATCAACAGTTCATGATAATAAATCACAAATCCAACAATTATTAATAAAAATGTTGATATTTCACAGGTATACAAAAAAAGATCATATTCCACTTATGTTCATGTAAACATATAAAAGCGGTATACTAAATCACATTCTAATACGTGTCCTAAATAATTCAAAATAACCGCTAGCATTAGCCTCGGTTGGTGCTAAAGTGAGAGCAGCAGCAGCACCATTAATTGAATTATGACGTGTGTTTTAAAAATCTTTAATAAATTTGATTCGATTTGTCGTTTGAAAATTTATAATTTTAATCAACTGTAATATCTATTTAGTTGTATTAAGTAATTTCAAATAATGTAGATTGTTAATTGAATTCTCTTCAGCCGTTTGTAGTTTACGATCTTAAGTTGTTCATTTAGTTATTTTATTATGGGATATAAATTTATTATTACATACTTATGTATGAAAATGTTTGTATATTCTTGTTAATATGATCAGCATAATTAGATTATTACGTTTTTATTCCGATCAATGTTGCAGTTATTTCTTTTCAACCCAAAAAAATTGATAGAATATACATAGTTAATAGACTTTTAATTTATTATTTTAAGTAAGAGATATATGAAAAAGAAGATATTGTGACTACAAAATTCAATTTTCATTATCTTCTGACAGGTAATAACGTTTTCCGGTGTTCTGTGTTCAGATACTTGTTAAAATTAATAACGTAATTATACGTTTCTTCGTGGGTTGAAGTTAAACCGTTGAAATATTTCTTCTAAATTCCCTCACTAACGATTAACAAGATTGTTCTAGCCAGAAATTTTCAGTTATTAACAAATATAAAAATAAAAATAAAAAACACTTTTTTTTCGAAAAACAAATTCAAAAACTTTCGACAACCATTGAAATGGAACTCTAAGTACAATACTTAATAGTGAAAACGAGGGCGTTGCCCACACTGAACATCTTTTTTGTCGATAACTTTAAAAAAAAAGGTCTTTAATTAGATCCGTATAGTTTTCCTGATCCGTTTGACACAACAGGAAAAAGTATCGACGATCCCGATGATACTTCTCTGTTTTGTTGAGGATGTTCAGTTTTTGTGGAGGTCTATTAGTATTACAGGTAACTTAAGAGGATGATTTCTTTTTTTGTAAAAAAAAAAAGTACTTTACCTGTGTAACCCGTTTAAAAATATTGGTTTGTCGTAGTTATTATTTAGTATTGGATTATTGTAGAGTAATAATTTATAGTGTGACTTTATATCGATTATATAAGTTCTTTTGTGCTAAATTTCAAGAAATTGGTTTAACTGGATTGTTGCCTTAGCGCACACACATCTTTAATTTAGAATTACATATGTAAATCGATTTTCAAATACTCTTTGGATTTATATTTTATATGAATTTATATACGTACACTTGTAAACTAAAGTAAATATTGTATTCCAGGCAGCCTTAGCAAACGTTCGGCAACAGTCTCATTTCATCATGTCTCGGCAATCACTTACTTTCAGTTTTTATTACAAGATGCAGTTTAATCGGGTTTTTGTTCTGTTGTGAACGGATCTTTTTTCGTACGGGTAGCGTTTTTCATAGGGCTACAAATTGAAAAATTTAAACAAAAGCCGACTTTAATTACATCAAACCTATTCTTAAACGAGTTTTAGTCGACGCCAAATTGAGTATTAGGATGTTATTGGTATTTTTTTTTCGTGCCGAGTTAAAAACTTCGAAATTTAAAGAATGGAAAAAAACTTATTTTTGCTTTTTAGTACGTTTTTTGATGTTGGTTTTACTATTATTATTTTTTAAATTTATTTTGTACTTACGTACGGTCCAAACATTCTTTTAGTAATAAAAATCTTATAAATTATAGACCACTAAACTCTAAATACATATTTTTGAAATTTTTATGCAACTCAGTTACTGTGTTTGTGAGGAACTTTAAGTAAATAAGTTGCAGTATGATTTTTCTCATACAAATACACAGATTACGTATAAGGACGTGTTTTAACTTCATTACATAAACATTTTTGTAAGCATCGTATATCGTTTTTAGGCCATTATTTGTGATATGTGTTAGTAATAATAATTAGATATTATAGTGCTGATAGATTGAAATGATATTATGGTTAAGAGCGATGAGGCAGTGCATACACTTAAATTTTGCTTTTATGATGCAGTGCATACACTTAAATTTTGCTTAGTGTACGTAAGAGAAAAATCGTCTATCATATCAATGTTATTTAGTTGTATTTAAACTTAACGTCACAATAAACAGAAAAAATCTGAAAAGAAATTTATAATTTATTGCCTAACATTTAAATCTTTATTTCTTTTATTTATGATTGACAGAAACGGTTACATAAAAAAAGGAAAACCAAAAAGGTCATGCGATTAGGATACCGGCGCGGCTACTAATTAGAAAATATATCTAAGTGTAAAATTCCTTTGATATATTCACCGGACAAAGTTCATAATCATATCAGACAATAAAAGAACACAGATTCTCGATGTGACTTGAACACCAAGCAGATAACTGAGCAGCAAACTGACGCAAAGAAGATAAAATGGATATGCCGTAGAAAAAATCAATAGACCGGTTAGTTATGTTGATCAATCGTTAATCGGCGCTTGACTGCTAACTGCGTTAAAAATATCAATGACGGCATGATACATTTCGCTTTAAGCGCACAACAAAAACGCTTCCTCAATTATTTTAATCGAGTAGAGCTAGGAAATTGACTGAACATGACTACGCACAGATAGGCTGCTGCTACACCGATATATAGACTCACATTCACTGAATTTCATTTCCTGATATATGCATCATGAATGTATATTTATTAGAATTATAATTCTTATGCGTCCTAGAAGAGATAATAAATTATGAAATTAACATCGTTCGTGTTATGAATGATGCCATCTTAGCTAGCGAATTAAATATGGATTCTGTTAGAACGTACATTACATAATTTGCTTTCGAAAGTTGTTTTAACCTATCTGTACAAACAGATGGACAAATTCATACAAGCACAAAAATATATACGTATATAACATAAAAGAATTGAACCGTTTTAATACATTCAATACATTTTTAAAACTTCGTTTCTTTTGTTGAACGTTTTGACAAATTAATGGTTAATAAGTTTTGTTGATACTTAGTTTTAAATGCCGAATAATTAGTAAATGCCGACTCTTGTATGTCGAAATTTAAAGAGATGATAAAATATGATTTTAATATTGAATACTTTTTTAAAGTTGGTTTATTTTTTCAAAAAAAAAGTTACACAGTGTCACATTTTGTTTAATTTAATATATTGATCACCAGAAAACGCTATCCGTATTATAAAATAATTATTATCTAAAGAGCTGCATCTTAGAAAAGGATAGTTTAGAAACAACGAAAATGGTATACTATAGTGCGTGAACTGTGGAACTTGGGAATACTGATTTTATTGTTTTATCTTAAGTTTTCCAACTAATATTCTTTAATTATCCCGTTAAAACATTAGCAATACCAAAATTTAAAATTAATTGAAAAATCATTTTGTTTAGATACTAGCGCAGTTGTTTTGAAATGGTTTTATTATTACAATTTTTAAAGATTCTATTTTATTATATACTTTTTGTTCTTAGTTTTATTTACAATTTGATTAAGCTTGTAAAACACTGTACTTTTGTGCTGTATTCACTTTTTAAAATTATTACTATTAAAATAAGTTATTTTTTTTACCTTTTGGTGTGATTTAATCTTCGTTTTGGGTTCCCTTTTTACATTAAATATATTTTATTTTTCTGCTAATCAAAACGAATATTCCGTGTTTTTGATTTAAAAAAAAAGATCATTTCGAACTGAATATAGTTATAATTGGTGAAACTGGAATACCATTAATAAAATAAAATGTGGGCAAGAATTACAAAAACACGTTATTTATAAAGAGAAAAAGAAGGTATCACCAACGCCATGTTGCTGATATCTTGTTGTTGTTTTTTGTTTTTTTTTTTGGGCAGTTCACAGGACATATTTTGAGGATTTATTTTATGCACACGATTGTAAATTTATTTTAAGAAAAAATTTGTATAAGAGGAAAATTTGTTTAGTTTTTTAAGAAAAATTCCAGTAATAAAATGAAATTAGTTAACAGAAAACTGAGAAATAAATTTCGTATCACTCTTTATTCTGAAGCGAATTATTTAGTTTCCAACTCAGATACAATGTAACTATTCAGACCATTTTGTAAAATTTTTACGAAATTTGGGCATCAGAACCTTTTCTCAAACAATAAATAAATAAATACTAATTGAAGAAAATTTGTAAATAAAATACAAAACAAACAATTAAATTGAAAATAAAAAATCCGATATTTATTTGAAAGACGTACGTTTACTTTCAACTGGATTTTAACCCCTTTATCTTTATTTATATTTATTTGAATTTTCGAAATATAATCAGAAATTAAAGTTAAAGATTTATATAAAAAACGAACAATATTGCCGGCAACTTGGTGTAGTGTGCGCCTTCTAAATTAAATGATCTCAGATTCAACTCTCGAGGAGGATGGATCTGTTATTTTGGCTTATCATTTATTTACCTCTAAAAAATATTTTCATTGTCAACATAATAAATCGCAATACGAAAACCTCTGAGAAAAAATGTGGTTGAAGGAAAGGAAAATTTTGGATTTTGCGTCGTGTTATGAAAAACGCCGTGTTGAATATATTTATACGTTTAGTTTTCATTATCATACAGTTTTCTTATTATTAAAATTACATCTCGAAAATCTTTTATTTTTTATTAGAAATATAATTTTAAATATAGATGAAACAGGTTAATAACGTGACACTCCTTAGCAATATAACAGAGAGGTACTAGTTTTATGTTGACCTAAATATGTATCATGTCAACATTTGCCGCACTGGTTTAACCAATAATTAATTACGTTTTGCGAGATAACAATGAATATTCGATTGAGTATTTTGATTCGTTATACATTTTAGATGAAGAATATTTAATTACATGCGCATAATATTAACGTCTGATGAGCATGATTGATGAACGTCGGGTGGTATTGTTTTTGTTAATTAAAATTTTATCGATAAAATAAATTTTAAGTTAATAAAGTTAGCAAAATTTCAAAAAGGTTATAGTAAAAATAGTGAGTACGATCAGCGTAGCCTTCAAAATCACAAAAGAAAGTCCTTTTTCAACTATTTTTACTTGAATTCTTATTACTAATACGGACTAAATACGTCCTTTTGATAAGTTATTGTAGTATTTATTTGAAATGTATGCAGGTAGAAAGGAAATTTGCTGTTATTATTCGTTTGACTATTACAAGTCATTGTTAAACACCTCTCATTTTAAATACTCAAATATTTAAATAATTGAATATGCTAATTAAATATATACGATTAGAACAAATTATTTATTGTCTTTACCTACTCTACTTATGTTAGTGATTTCTATTACATAAATAATGACAAATCTGTTGCAATAATTTAGATTTTCTATTTAGGCCACAGGGCGTGTTTTTTTGTGTTCTACGTACCCGCCAGATTGAATATAATAATTTTTCAGTGTCTCTGTTGCTAATGAATTGTCTACTTATTACATTCATAAGTTTAGTAACAAAATGAGGTCCAGTATTTCACTGTGCAATAGTGAGAATATCAACGAATAGGGAGAAGATTTATGTATTTAAACTCGTTAAAATTGTATCACTTAACAGAACTATAAAAAAATACTATTATTTTGAAGTTAGCTTATTAGATTTTTTTTTTTTTTTAATAATAATAATTTAAACTCAAATTAAATTTTGTACACATATCCATAAATATTGTAAATTAAGATATTCAAAGGATTTCTTAATTTGAAAAAACTTTTCATTTCCTAAATTAACCTAAGAAACAACACCTCTTTTTTTCTATTTAGCCTTCGGAACCACCACAAAGTATTACTTCAGAGGATGAATGAGGATAATATGTATAAATGTAAATGAAGTGTAATCTTGTACAGTCTCAGATCGATTATTCCTGAGATGTGTGGTTAATTGAAAAATCAACCAACAAAGATCACCGGTCTTCCGGTATTATTCAAATCTGTATAAAAGTCTGTATAAAAGCCTCCTCTATGAATCATGAGACCTTGCCGTTGGTGAGGGGGCTTGAGTGCTCAGGGATACAGAGTAGCTGGACCGAAGGTGCAACCACATCGGAGAGGTATCTGTTGAGAGCCAGACTAAGGAATAATTCCTGAAAGAGGGCAGCAGCTCTTTCAGTAGTTGTTAGGGACGTGAGTCACAATGACTTAAACGGCCATATCAACATCACTCAGTCCTCTGAGTACTGCGCAGCTGAAAGCAATGGAAAACTACAGCTGTTTTTTTTTCCAAGAAGATGTAGCTCTCTGCATTTTCACATAACAATAATGGAGGCGCCTTCCTTGGTAAAATATTCCGGAGGTAAAATAGTCCCCCGTTCGGATCTCCGGGTGGGGACTACTAAGGAAGGGGTCACCAGAAAACTAAAAAATAAGATTCTACGAGTCGGAGCGTGGAATGTTAGAAGCTTAAAAAAGGTTGGTAGGGTAGAAAATTTAAAAAGGGAAATGGATGGGGTAAATGTGGATATAGTAGGAATTAGTGAGGTTCGGTGGGAAGAGGAAGGCGACTTTTGGTCAGGTGATTTTAGAGTAATTAACTCAGCGCCAAATAATGGGCAGGCAGGAGTAGGTTTCGTGATGTACAAGAAGATAGGGAGGAGAGTAGAGTATTTCAAGACGCATAGCGATAGAATCATTGTAATAAGGATAAAATCAAAACCTAAACCGACAACGATTGTTAACGTCTATATGCCTACAAGCGCCCATGATGATGATGAGGTAGAGTGTGTATACGAAGAGATTGATGAAGCAATTAAACACGTAAAAGGAGATGAAAATTTAATAATAGTTGGTGATTGGAATGCAAGCATTGGAAAAGGCAAGGAAGGAAATATGGTGGGTGAATACAGGCTGGGCAAAAGGAATGAAAGAGGGGACCGACTTATAGAGTTTTGCACGAAGTATAATTTAGTATTTGCCAACACCCAATTTAAAAATCATAATAGAAGAATATACACTTGGGAAAAATCCAGGCGATACTGCAAGGTATCAGATAGATTACATCATGGTTAAGCAAAGATTTAGAAATCAACTCGTTGACTGCAAAACTTACCCTGGAGCAGACATTGATAGCGACCATAATTTGGTGATAATGAAATGTAGATTGGGGTTTAAAAACCTGAAGAAAAGGTGTCAGATGAATCGTTGGTATTTAGAGAAGCTTGAGGAAGAGGAGGTAAACAAGATTTTTGAGGAGGACATCGCAAGAGGACTGAGTAAAAAAGATAAGGTAGAAAATGTAAAAGAAGAATGGGAGAATGTTAAAAAGGAAATTCTTAAATCAGCAGAAGCAAACTTAGGCGGAATAAAGAGAACTGGTAGAAAACCTTGGGTTTCAGACGATATATTGCAGCTGATGGATCAACGTAGAAAATATAAGAATGCTAGTGATGAAGAAAGTAAAAGGAACTATCGGCAATTAAATAATGCTATAAACAGGAAGTGCAAACTGACGAAAGAAGAGTGGATTAAAGAAAAGTGTTCAGAAGTGGAAAGAGAAATGAACATTGGTAAAATAGAGGGAGCATACAGGAAAGTTGAGGAAAACTTTGGGGTACATAAATTAAAATCTAATAATGTGTTAAACAAAGATCGTACACCAATATATAATACGAAAGGTAAAGTCGATAGATGGGTGGAATATATTGAAGAGTTATACGGAGGAAATGAATTAGAAAATGGTGTTATAGAGAAAGAAGAGGAAGTTGAGGAGGATGAAATGGGAGAAACAATACTGAGATCTGAATTTAAGAGAGCATTAAAAGATTTAAATGGCAGAAAGGCTCCTGGAATAGACGGAATACCTGTAGAATTACTGCGCGGTGCGGGTGAGGAAGCGATTGATAGATTATACAAACTGGTGTGTAATATTTATGAAAAAGGGGAATTTCCGTCAGACTTCAAAAAAAGTGTTATAGTAATGATACCAAAGAAATCAGGGGCAGATAAATATGAAGAATACAGAACAATTAGTTTAACTAGTCATGCATCAAAAATCTTAACTAGAATTCTATACAGAAGAATTGAGAGGAGAGCGAAAGAAGTGTTAGGAGAAGACCAATTTGGTTTCAGGAAAAGTATAGGGACAAGGGAAGCAATTTTAGGCATCAGATTAATAGTAGAAGGAAGATTAAAGAAAAACAAACCAACATACTTGGCGTTTATAAACCTAGAAAAGGCATTCGATTAAGTAAACTGTAATAAAATGTTCAGCATTTAAAAAAAATTAGGGTTGAAATACAGAGATAGAAGAACAATTGCTAACATGTACAGGTACCAAACAGCATAACATAAGAAAGAAGCCGTGATAAGAAAGGGAGTCCGACAAGGATGTTTCCCTATCTCCGTTACTTTTTTATCTTTACATGGAACTAGCAGTTAATGATGTTTAAGAACAATTTAGATTCGGAGTAACAGTACAAGGTGAAAAGATAAGGATGCTACGATTTGCTGATGATATAGTAATTCTAGCCGAGAGTAAAAAGGATTTAGAAGAAACAATGAACGGCATAGATGAAATCCTACGCAAGAACTATCGCATGAAAATAAACAAGAACAAAACAAAAGTAATGAAATGTAGTAGAAATAACAAAGATGGACCACTGAATGTGAAAAT
Organism: Lycorma delicatula; assembly: GCF_047948215.1. Lineage (NCBI taxonomy): Eukaryota > Metazoa > Arthropoda > Insecta > Hemiptera > Fulgoridae > Lycorma > Lycorma delicatula. The sequence continues at coordinate 167,693,924 of NC_134455.1, read as the reverse complement.
AGGAGGAGAAAAGATTATGGAGGTAGAAGAATTTTGTTATTTGGGAAGTAGAATTACTAAAGATGGACGAAGCAGGAGCGATATAAAATGCCGAATAGCACAAGCTAAACGAGCCTTCAGTAAGAAATATAATTTGTTTACATCAAAAATTAATTTAAATGTCAGGAAAAGATTTTTGAAAGTGTATGTTTGGAGTGTAGCTTTATATGGAAGTGAAACTTGGACAATCGGAGTATCTGAGAAGAAAAACAAATTCTTAGATCACTCAAAGTTTCGGATCCTGTACTGACCAAACTCTTTCTCTGAGGAAATTAAGATACACTGATATTTTTTATAAACTGAACAGGCTTTAATCTTACTTTCCTGTCGAGATAGTGCTATAGCAGAGCTGTAGCACTAAAAGGGATGTTATTGTAATTGTTTATATGCAGTTTTCATCGGATATTGATGTTTTGACACCTAAAGAACCCAAAAAACCAGAAGACCGGATGGAAATTTTTCGGATGTTAATTTTCGTATATACGTATGTATGTATTCCATATTGGCCTCTAAATCACCTTATATTTCCATAACTACTGGACCGACTTTGACCAAACATGGTCAGATTACTTCTACTTATGAGGCATTGATGCCATTAAATTTTTAACTTTAAACGTCAAGGTAGCTGTAGAGCAAGATCACCCTCAGTATCTCGAGATTTTGCCTAATTAAGGTCATATTTTTCTTAGGCATATTTGTTAACAATTAAAAAATAACAATATCTACAAAAAAATAATTTTGCAAAATCACACCAGCACCCCAAAAAATGCTGTTATAGTCATCTGCTATGTTGTGACGTCACAGATGAGCAGTAGAATACTAGATCGTGGATACCAGTGTTCTTCGGTGATTGGGTTTCAATTAACCGCACATTTCAGAAATGGTCGACCTGAGACTGTACAACAGTTCCTTTACACTCATTTAGTTCATCCTCTGAAGTAATACCTTACGGTGATTCCGGAGGCTATATAGAAAAATAAAGAAAGAAAGGTGAGCGGTAGAATTAAATAAATGAATAATATTTAAAGTGTAAAAATTAACTGGGTCTGGTTAAGTCTCGAACTCGATTGCCCGAAACAAGCGAAATTTGTTCCCTCTAAGTCGTGAAATTACATTATTTTATTTAGTGCCGACTGTCGCCGCTAGTACTGCCACACCCGCTCGAATTTGCCGATCAAAGTTTAAAAATATAGATTTTTAATTTTTCAAGCCGTTTTTGGTTTAAAAGTTTAATGAAAATACCAAAATAAAATTTCATTATAATTCACCTCCACCCTCCAAAAAAATTGAACTTTTTATTGATTATACATTTTTTAATGAAATTTTTTTTAGTTTCTTCCATTTAACACAGTAAACGTAGAAAAATCAAAACCATTCTTGGATGTCGATTATGATGGTGGGAAGCAGCAAAAATAAAAAAATTCTTTTTTTTTTAAGTTATAATTTTTTTTGGTTTATTTAAATTTAAGATGGTAATTTTACAATAAAACTTAATCATAAATTACCCTCCCCACCACCACAAAAAAGAAATCTTAGATAACTTTTTTCGTGTATTCTAATTTTTTCATTATAAAACGATAATAACAAATGTCAGGAGAGTATTAAAGCTTTGTTGTCAATTTTTACTTTTCCGCCTAGCTCTATAAGAGAGCCGCTGTAGAAGAAAAAATACGGTAATCGGTCCAATTTGAGCATATGAGGTTTTCACTGGATCTTTACATTTTGACACCTAAGGAACCCAAAAAAACCGGACTAAAATTTTCCGGATCTTGGTATGTACGCGTGTGTGTTTGGTTTTCGATGTTGGCCTCTAAACCATCTTATATTTCCAGAACTACTCGACTGATTTTTATCAGACTTGGTCACATTACTTCTATATGTGGGGCATTGATGCCATAAAAGTTTCAACTTAAAAGGTCAAGGGGTGAGGCTGTACAGCAAGGCCACCTTCAGTATCTCAAAATTTCGCCTAATTAAGGTCATATTTTTCTTAGGCACATTTGTCAACAATTAAAACATAATATTTCCGAAAAAAATTGCGGCAAAATCGCACACCCACAAGTATTTAAAGTGGCTGTTAGTACCACACACGAATTAAATAACATGTGCCCACGCGCTTTAGTTAGAATCATTGAATTAAATAAACGGAAAAATATTATATTTAAATAAAAAATATATATTTTAAATTAAGTTGTATGCGTTAGTGTGTGTAAGCCGTGAATCAGAAAAAAATAACAATTGAGAAAAACAACCGACAATTGTAGGACTATCCCAGAACGCGGCTTTAGCCGCGTAACGGAGAAGTCCAGCAGCTGTTTTGTCAGCATTTTTTAGTGTAGCGGTTTTTCCCGTCTACAGTCCCACTCGTATAAGCAAAAACAGTATAACCGAGCTGTAGTCCTAATAAAATGAATTAGGTCTCCATATATGTGCTAAGAATATTTTTCATATTGTATCATAATCAGAAAAATTTTATATCGTCGTAAGTCTTCTTTATTTGCTATCGCAAAACCACGAAATTTACTATTTTTTTTTTAAATTTCTTTGTACAAATGAAGATATCAACTTAATTTTTTGTATTTTTTTGTGTACAACCACCTTGTAACGATTCCGGTCCTCACAGCACCATCCCCGTTCCTAGTCCTGATGAGTTTTAACGGTAGTCGTCTTCAGACCCTCTAACTGATTACACCTCACAGTAATAATCCAGGCCTAGGCTGGGATGCCACCGATGTAAAAACCACCGATGTCCAATGATGCTTCGGTGGACATTTACATCATTGATTTTTAACTCAGCTTTTGCCTTCGTTGCAGGCCTCTTCCAGACATCTTGACTGTGCTACATCGTTGTCCACTGAACTAGCTAACCAAGTTCGTGGAAGCACGAACCCCGCGCCATGTTCTACATTTAAACAAGCTACTATGTGATTATAAATGTCTCATATCGTACGAGTCTATTTGGTAAATATAATGCATACCACCAGCAATGTTGATCACAACAACGGAATTTATTTCTATTTCCCTTAATATTCTCATCTGTTTCTGATTTAAGCCTTCAATTAAATTAAAAATATGGACTCCGGTCTGGTCTACCAAGGAGAGGTGAACAGACCGCCGACTCCCACTCAGTCTATCGCAGAGTCCCGCGTGACATTTACTTCATCACCTAAAACAACCATCGTCGAGATGGTGCTCTATACCCCACGGCTCCGGGAAATAGACCGCGTTACTGAGGCAGAAGTGACCGCGACTATTAAGGCTACAAGCCCTGATAAGGATAGGATCCACGAATAGACGGGATCAAGGCCCGAACATACCGGAATATTCCTCCTGCTGTCACAGCAAACATGGCTACTCTAGTTACGTTTATTTTATGCGTAGGGTATTTTCCAGATTTCTGAAAAAAGGCGTAGGTAGTGTGCTTGTACTTCTGGGGAAAACTTTACTTTTCCCCAGAACTACAGGCCGATCTCTTTGCAATCTGTATTGTCGAAGTTACTCAAAAGAGTTTTCCTTGAAAAACTTTGGCGATGCTTTGGAGCAGAGGTGCGGCCTTAACAGTTTGGGTTTAGAGGGGGCCACTCGATAACCTTTCAGTTAGTACGGCTGGTGCACAATCTTGCTGGAGGTTTGAACAGGAAAGTAGTGACTGCGGCCGTTTTCCTGGATTTGGCTAAAGCATTTGATAAAGTTTGGAATGACGCCTACTTTATAAACTTGCCCACACGACGATCCCCGGTCGTCATAACAAGGAAATAAGGTCTTACCTACTGGGGAGGTAATTCGTAATACGCGGGGATCAGTATCCTTAACCAGGGTGGTAGCCGTCGGAGTTCCTCAGGTGGCAGAACTTTCACCATTTTTATACACGGTCTATACCAATGATATGCCGCTCTCGGAAATTGTCAACACGATTCTATGCGCCAATGACACGGCATATTTTTACGAATCCCGAAACGTGGACTACGGGGTCGAGAGACTTCAACGGAAGCTGGATTTAGTGGAGCCGTGTCTCGATATGTGGAGGGTCAGGATCAACGGTGAAAATTCCGTGGCCGTTCTATTCACATACAAGCGACGCGTTCCCGCCTGACAAGTGGAAATCTCAGGGGAAAAAAATCCCCTTTGGGACGAAAGTTAAGTATCTGGGAGTGGTCCTGGATAAACGGCTTACCTCAGGGGAGCATGTGATTCAGAGGGAAAAGAACGCCTCCCTATGCCCATTACTCAACCACCACTAAAATTCTCATATATTGACTCTACGTCTTGCCAATTCTAACATACGCTTACCCGGCATGGAGGACATTGCTCTGCTCCTCGCTCCAGAAAAAGCTGGAGGCCGTTCAAAACGTGACGTTGCGGATGATATTTGGAGAACCGTGGTTCAATAGAAACGGTACACTTCGCTACGATGCGGGCATAAAAATCGTATCGTTGGTAGGTGTAGCACAGGCCCACGGAATGTACTGTAGAGCGGCTGTGTTCGAGCACCACCGCCTCAAGGACATCTGCCCAGAGAAACCTACACTGTAGGATGTAAGGAAAAGGCTTCACGCTGTGTTAGATGAACCACTGTGAAAAGGTGGAACGAGAATTGAATAATGATAAACCAGGCAAGGAGACTATATCGCGCGATCTAAGAGGGAATTCCAGAACATATTGTGGCCCCTAAAGAGCCATTAAAAGTGATGATTGTATGCATTAAGAAATTTTATAAATCCTGGTCCTTTATATTAGTGCGGGCACATTATAACGCCAAGATGCAGCGGCGGTTCGGCTTTGCTTGCGTCAAAACTGTGATCTCTGACCAACAAAAAGAAATTTTTTGAAATTCCGAATTTTTCAAAAACATACTTTTGTGAAATTCTAGTTCATAAACTGATTGGAATACAGAATTAAATTCGCAATCCAACTTAAATTTTGAAAAGTAAACAGTCTTAATAGTAATTAACATCGAACCAACCGCGGCCCTGAAAAGGACCATTAAAAATTATTAAGTCGAAATCCCACTCGTTTTTAGAACAAATAACTTCGAACAATCCATGACCCTGAAAATGGCTTTATTTTTAGGTTAAAGTACAAAAAAAATTGAAGTTGAGGTCCGACTTTGATATTGAAAACTTTGGCTGTTTTAAAATAATAAACCTCGACCCAAACGTGGCCCTGAAAATGTCAATTTAAAAACAACATTCCCAAACATGACAGCTAGCCACTTTTTTTACTCTGGGGTTTGCATATGGAGTAGTCATAATATATTATATAAATCTCTCCTCTAACTTAAGGGCATGCTTCTCTGTTTCAAATTTGTTACAGGTAATGTAGATCAACTACGGCGGCCTCGCGGTCCCTCCAAACCCTTCCTGGATACACGTGTGTCTGGATGATTTTAAAATTAATAATTTTTATTCGAAAAAATTATTTCTTCCTTAGAATGTCTTACTTCATGAAACAAAGACATAAAATAAGGCGATCGCCGCTTCCTCCTCTACGCTTGCGAACGCGAAGTTTTTGATACCAAATTGTAAGATCCAAATTTCCTTCCCACCTCAAGAAAGCGAAGAAGATCGCAAACGGATAGCGACGAACGAGGAAGAGTAGCCCAGCAGTCGCCGCCGGAAGATAGAAGAGGCTTGCATCTTCCCCCTGATGCTCATGTCATCATGATGTCCTGATGCTCATGGGACAATACAAGGTTACGAACTGTAAATTAATTACACCCGGCTTACGGAACGGCAGGCTAAAGAAGAAACGAAGAAGAAGAATGAAAATCGGCCCGCCAACACAGACTGGAATCTGGCCCGACCGAGCCTAACCGAGATGCAGCAACGAAGACAGCCCGTGGGAAGAAAGTCCCCAAACTTCACCCCATCAAGCACCCATCATCCTTTTTCCCAATACTTACAATTATGTACCAGCCAGCACATGCGACTCCATCTGGAAAGGGGAGCGCATTGCTTCCTCCAAACACTAGAGCCGCCGAAAGGCATATTCCTGTTAGGCCAGAAGGCGCTAACACCAAAAGGACTTCAGGGACGGACTAAAGAGGAATCAAACCGGGAGAATGAAGCTCATATGTGCCCAGTCTCCTACGATCAGTTCCGGTCAACAATGTTCTGCGATTAGTAGGGAGATAAAAACTTTCCCGCTATACTTGCGTTTCGTTCCTTTCCGAAGGAAAGAAAAACACACACACACACACACATACATATATATATATATATATATATATATATATATATGTGTGTGTGTGTGTGTGTGTGTTTATATGTATGTGTATGTATATGTGTTATATATATATATATATATGTATATGTGTGTGTGTGTGTGTGTGTGTGCGCGCGCGCTAATTGTGATTAAATTTAAGTGTTACTAAGGAAATAACTGTAGAGTACATTTTAACTGAGGAATATACATTTTATCATAAAGGATTTGGATGATAGTATGAACCGTGATAAACTCGCAGTATATACTTGTAAAATGTTCTCACAACCTTGTAGACATCATATTGGCACTCTAATCAGGTTGTAAAGTAGATAATTTAATTTAATGTCATCACGATTAGACATTAGTTGTATAACAAGTAACTTTGAGTCCTAAAATTGGACTTAATTTCTGTACATCTGTTTTACATGCCGATGTTATACTTACACAATCAATATTTGAAAATGAGTTGTAAAATGACTTAATAATTCAAACTTCATTTCAAAACTATATAAACTAGTTATAGTAGGGTGCATTTTGTAGTTTGATATAAAATGCTGAAGAAAAACAGAACGAACTATATTAGTAATCCACCTACAACAATGTTTCTTCTTTTAAATCATCGATAGAAAGGAAACAGATATGTTTTGAAGGGGAAAATTAGCGAGTTGAACTGTTCATGATGATGGCTATTAGAAGTTATTAAACGTAATATAAATTACATGGACTAAGGTCAAAAACAAATTTTTCATGTTAATAATGGTCTTATATGAATGTACTAAATCATTTATTATAAGTTCTTGTCTATTTTCTGAATACTTTGGATTGAAATAAGTTACTAACTTCATTAATTTTAGAAAAATATAACAATTTCATTCAAAGGTAGTTCTTTATAAAGGTGGAACTGTAAAAAGATAAAATTCAATATAAATAGTCCGCTATTATGCTTACCTAGAGCTAGGAGAGATTGAAATTACTAAAAATTAGTCCGTGCTATATAAACAGTTGGACAGTTTCCAAATTGCAGACGTGAATGTACTTTCTTAATTTTTTTCTTATTTTGAAGGTCAAACAATTAGAATAGTTACTGTCGCCTGAATAACTCAAAGAAAAGAATAACACTGAGTGTTAAGCATAAAGTGTATTTTAAATAAAGGTATAACTAGACAGTAAAAAGAAATATAAAAAATTCCAAAAGCAATGTGATTCAAATGTAAGATAACCAAAACGGAGAAGGGTTTAAAGTGAATACCAAATTCAAAAAAGTAGCTTCTAAATATTTTATCAATAATATTCTGAAATAAAAATGTTAATTTATTAAATAATTACTCTTTAATTGAAAGATAGCAACGATCTTTGAATGTTTATATATGAAATAAATGGTGTGAAGAAGCACGTGAGAGTATAAACGGATTCATCCTAAATTAAAGAAAAAAAATCACCTACTTTAAAAGTACATAAAAATTCAGATTTTATTCTAACCCGATTTACAGTTTTTAAATTTATCTATTTTGACATCTCTTAAGTTCGCGTGGTAGTTTAAATTTGCCCAAAAATTCTGCATTATCAAACTGTCAATAAGGATGAGAAAAAGTGTTACAAGAAAACTATCTAGCCCAAGGTCGGAATGTCGCCAATGAAAAATCCATTGTTACTGTTGTACACTGAAAATGATGGCTGCAAAGGATGAAACAAGAATTTTTTGTAGATACATCTATTTTAATTTTAATCTAGCTCATCTAACAAAATGTCTATCGATAACACAAAAAAACGTAGAAATTATTCTTGAACGGGCAGGTAACCTACACAACCACCGAACTCAGATGTAGATTAGGGTAAAGCTCTGTGAGTATTACTCTGCCCCGTAAAAAAATAAACTTAGAAATTAAAAAACGAAGGAAAATAAATCTAGATGAAAAATAACATTGTTGGGGAAACCTTAAGCCAGAAAACTTGTTTGATCAGTAATCAGTACATCAATTTTTTTGTATTAGTTACAATGTATTATGAGTACGTATATCTGATAATAAAAAAAATAAAGTAATAATAAATAATAAAATAATAAAGTAATCAATACTGTAATAAATAAAAACACTGAGTGATCCGCTGCGATAAAAACGTAATATTTTTCTGGATTGACAGATCATTGACATCATTGCGTTATTGAAAATTCAAACGTATTCCGAATGTGGCATTACAGTACAAAGAAAAACATCAAATAAATACTTAACCTTGATAATGAAACACGTATAATATTTGAAATCGAGTAATTTAAAGACTGAATATAACTAAAATCATAAATATTCTCGGATAATTATATAGTAATCTGTTACTGTTACGTTCCACTTTTGCCGTCGGGTGCTCCTACCTAGCGAGGGCTAGAGCTCTCCGGCAAGCTATGGTCATACGATGTCCTACGTCATAATACCGGAAGGAGTGGTCATTATGATGTAGGACCTGTATTCATTTGGGGCCAGAATCTAATCCAGACCGGTCGTTTTGTACATTCAGTCCGGATAGACGCGCATACTAATGTTCGGATGAACGCTTATTTTATTTGTATACTTATATGTTATTCAGTTCAATTATATGTGTTACGTTATATGTTAGATATTCAATTATATGTTATCGAAATGTCAAGACGACAAGAAGTTAAATAACAATTCAATAAGCAACAAGGTGTTGTTTCAATTCATCACCTATGCAGCTACAGTTCATATTTGCTCTAAAACCTACCACAAAGGTTTTAAGGTCCTCTACATCGCAAATGATCTAAAATAATCTATCTATAAAAAAGTCATCGATTTTTTTTTTTGATTGGCTTGTTTAACTATGTGATAGTTAATTATGTACAGTCTGATTATTCAAGAGGTGTTCTGTTAGTTAAGGATTGTGTTCAGCTCCTTTTCATCCCTCGGAAGCGTATATTACTAACAAATTTATTGAATGTTAGCAATAACCATACAATAAAAGCCTAACATTTTATACTCTTGAACCAATACGACACTATGTTATCTGTTGACATTATTTAGTAAAGGTTACTTCACCATTTTCCGGATAAAATGCATTAGATAACCAACAACCATACTCATGTTTAGAGAGACCGTTTATTATAAATAAACATCGTTGTGAATGACGCCATCGGCAAATTACAGCAACTGCAATTACAGAACTATGGAAGAACCTTATAGCAGCCCAACAAGAATAAAGCGGTGTTGTGACAGGGTACAACCATCACTGTTAACGAGCTGGTTATACGTGTCCGATAAAGCACATTGAATACTTCATACGATCGGGTTCAATTCTATCGTAAAAAAAATTATTCATTACGTTCTTATTCATGAGTGTTTTAGGCAAGTAATCTTTAGGCAAAATTTAACCACAGAAACTTAATCGGAATTCCGCGTTAGCAGGCTTTTACATTACGAAGTCGTAACGTCCTTTCTGAAATTTTACTGTGAAATCATAAAAATGTTTTCCCTTCACTTAAAATAACAAACTGTTTTCTAAGTAGGAACGGCTAGTGAAAGAAAGATGAAACATATAAACGCATATCTAACTCAAAGTAGGATTTTCCGACGAAAACTTTATACTCAATTGTTTGCAAATTTTCATTTCACACAGAAATTGTTGTACATTAAGTACTTCTCGTCTTAATTATTACATTTTTAAAATTCGTAAGTTAAAATAATTAATTATACGTGTCGCAGCAACTGCTTGGAATAGTATAAATATTATATCACTGGAAATAACCGTTGTTAAATAATAAAAAAAAAACACTTTAACTAAAAAAAGAATAAATATATATTTATATTTTTTGTCAGAAACTGTCAGAGAAGAAAAATTTTTTTCAAAATTATCTGATTCGAACCAAATGTGGATTAGGAAATATTACTTACACTAATAAATCGTAAAATTCAAAAATTAAGTTTCAAACCCACTCATGGAATCAAATTGTTTTTGTTATTGGCTAAATCACGCGTAACTAATAAAGTACAATAACTGATATTATCGGTCATTCACGAAGTGTCGTTCACGTAACCGAAATGGTTATTATACTTCAGGTACATTAAGGTTGAGAAAATTATTGTCATCGAAAGCACTTATTAATCATATGTGGTTTAACAACTATTACTTAAAAAATTATAATTATATGGGATGGTTGCCAGTTACATTCAGAAGAATAGTTTATTACAGAATTGAAAGTTCTTGCATCAAGTATTTTTATATTGTGCATGTGTATAAATATGTTTTCCAAAACGCGCGCGCTCAGCCAAATGAAACAAATTAAATTAACATAGAACTGGTTACAAATCTGCAGAATGTAATGATTTTCTAACTACACACATACACATTAGCGGATGCGTGCACACAAAACACACACACACACACACGTGCGCGTGACAGTAAAATACTCGACGAACACCCAGAAAAAACCGGATTATAAAAGATTCAATATAAATGTTAATGATAAAAGAAAACTAAATATTTTCGAAGCATTAATTTAAAAAAAAAAAACTGGTTAAAAACAATAATTGGAGATGTAAAAACGGATTATATTTTAAGAGGAGATGCCGTTCATTTAAAAACCAATGCAAGGATTACGATGTATTAAATGTACTATCGACCGGTTTGCTTAAAAGATAACGGCGCGCGTCGAGAAGTGCAGGTTGACAGTGGACAATGCAGTTGACAAGCTTCGTTAAGTCCGACTGATTTGGTCACTCGTAGAATGTCACTAATTAAGATAAAACTTGATTCAACACCTGTTCAAGTATCATCAACCACTTTGTTATTTTAAACCAATTTATCTCACTCTAGAAATAAAAAGTGACTCGTTTGCAAAGCCTGATCGTATAATTATTTCACACGATGATAATCGCAATAGAAAATATTTAAGTTTAAAACCTACTGTTTCTCATTTTAATTATTATTTTAAAAATATATATAAATGAATGAAGAAATAAAATTTAACAATTTTAAATAATTATTTATAGCATCTGAGAAATTAATGTTTTCATAATTTATTCTCTCATTGTAACTTAAAAAAATTTATTTTATTAAAATTTATGTAATTTTATCTCTTTTTCTATCTGTAGTGGTTTTAGTGTTTTTGACGGTGGACAATGCAGTTGACAAGCTTAAGTCCGACTGATTAGGTCATTCAAAGAAGTGATCAAATCAGTTTTTCTCTAATCAGTCTTATGGACGACAATATTTCCGATTTATTGTTGTAATTCAATTCGCAATCAAGTACGCTTGGGTGAATGTCATGATGGAAGGGATAATATTTTAGTTTTGCATTTTAAATTGTTGATCGTTCTTTCTACTAGTACACGCGCTCATATGCACGCCCATTTTTATACTCAACAACTCGTTCGTTAAGTCGGTGCATTACTTATTTAATGCCGAACCGACCGAGGCGATTAGGAAATAGCAAGGGATATACATATTGTGATTGTGGGAGTGAAATAGATTATTCGCTAACTTCAGAAACAGCGTCCATTAGTTTCTGTCACAAAATTTAGTGATTGCGAGGTTTATCACAAACTGTAGCTGAAAAAGTGTGTGGCTATAATGTTTTTCACACTCAGATGTACGCTGTAAAGCTGTGGAATATTAATTCTCAGAGTACCCACTAACTCCTTCCCGGGGCTTTGGAAGGCTCAACGGGACATAAGATTATAAGGTGCAGTAAGAGCTCTGTGTAGTAGAGATAAATATTCTTAAAGTTAAATAAATTGATAATTTTAATAATCAAATTAATTTTTAACAAATCAACACTAATTGACCTAAATTTATTTAGTCGTAAAAAAAAATATACCTTTCGCAAACTTTTTACGTACGCATAAAAAAAAACATTTTTCTAATTCATGTAAAAAGGAACTACAATTCCTTCTAGAAAAATGAATCGTTGGCATAATTAAGTGGTCTCGTTTGAATACCTAGATTATAGTACTATAAAATCCGTGTAAAAATAAAGCCAGTTATTTTTACACGATTTGAATACTAGATCGTGGATACCGGTGTTCTTTGGTGGTTGGGTGTCAGTTAACCACAAATCTCAGGAATGATCGACCCGAGACTGTACAAAAATACACTTCATTTACATTCATACATATCATCCTCATTCATCCTCTGAAGAATTATCTAAACGGTAGTTACCGGAGGCTAAACAGGAAAAAGAAAGAAAGAAGAAAGATTATAGTACTATTAACTAGCGCAGAGGCGTGCCATAGGCACGCATTCCGCAGCTAGGCCTTCCGGATGGGTTGCCCTGGCGGGCGGCATCTCGGAGTGTGATTATTAGGTGTACAAAATTGATTACTTCTTGTGTAAAAATATTTTTTTTTGTATGATGAAAATTGATATATAAGGATAGCAACTGCATTAGGCAACTAGCGACAGACGCCGTCTCTGTGATGTACAAGCTTAGGAGAATTGCTCGGAAGGATTACGGGCTGTCGGGCCGTCATTTGTACATGGTGTACCGAGGTATCTTCGAAAGTATAACCTCTTATGCTGCGTCCGTTTGGGCGCATAAGTTGGAAAGAAATCGAGCACTTATTCAGAATTTAAGGAGTGCCCAGCGCAGAGCATTAATAGTTTGAACAACCTCCTACGAAGCTACTACCGTATTGGGAAAGGCTCTCCCAATCGATTTAGTGGTGAAAGTTCGGGCGGTCATGTGGAAGTTGCGAAGAGGCAGGGAGACCGAGGTATTTGGGGTGCGGTTTCGAGCCGGTCTTGTACCGGAGCGGAACGGTGATCACAATGCCCCGGTTTTAAATTTCGTTCAGTTGCCCATCTCCCGCCTGAGAAGGCTTTACAGCCTCGCGATTCATGTATGGCAGCAAGTATGGTATGACTAAGGGTCTTTGTATAGATTTATACAGGACTTGGGAGGATGGCATGTATCTCCTTCGTTTTTAAGGGTGCCCAGGTGCTCTCCAACCACGCCTACTTAAGCGAATATTTGTTTAGTTCCGCCTGGCAGCTGATGAGCTGTGCATCTTCGGGGAGGACCAGTCGAACGAACATATGATGTTAGACTGCCCAGCTCTTGGCGAGGCAAGAACTCAGGCCACCCTGGAACTTAGAGGTCAAGGGGGAATATAGGCCACTCAAAAGCGGCGAGTCAATGTGGCGTGAGCCGTATTGTCGGACCGTGTGGGTGTTCCTTGATGCTGTTGCTTTGTTCAACCGGCATCAGCAGTTTATTTAAAGGAAAGACTCCTGCCCTGCTGCTCTGGGAAGCTACCCGAGAATTATGGCTGGCCATCAACCAATTAAAGCTCCAAGCGCTTTAATTTGGTGGATAGATACTTGCTGGCATTCAGCGACCTACGCGTGGCAGCGAATTGCTGTCTTGACGACATAAATTTAATTTATTAAATTTCATATATTTTAGCAGTTGACGGGGTGCACCTACCCATTTTAGAATATATGACAAGTGAGCGGTGGACACGAAGCAAGTGGTGCGTGGCACCATGCTTAGTTCGCTCACGCAATTAGGTTAGCTCTAGGAGCTAGTTACGACACTGGTCGCTAAACTGATTCGAGGCTCAGTAGCCGTTTGTGGCACAGACTTTCGGTCTTATGCTTTAGAGCGACCGAATGGCGTGGTGGCGGGAGAAATGCCATGCAAATCAAATCAAATAAGGAAAGTTAAATTAGAAATTTAACTCTAGAATCTGATACTAACGATTCGGGATTTTCCGCTAGTGATCGGTCCATTCCGGTGCCTTTTTGGTTATAGTTCATTATTTTATGAAGAGAAACAATAAATCACATAAATAAAAAATCTGATTTGGACACCACATGACTTCCACGTACGCCTATTAATATATATATATATATATACACACATTTTTTGCTAAGCTTCATTTAAACTTATTTCATTTGAAAGTGAGATACGATTCTCCAATTCTTTAATAAGGTGGACAGACACTATTGCTGAAATATTAGTTTTTATTAACATCAGATATTTATACAACTGTTATTAATTCAACAATCTTACTTGAAATATTAGCATAGAGTAAAATCCCTTTATTACTCGTATTAGTAGATTAGTGTTATTCGTATCTTCATGAGTTGGTGATCAACAAAGTGGTTTTGGATTTCTGGAGTGTTTTATAAATAAAAGTTAATAATAATTGAACTATTCCGTTTAGTAAACTCCTGTGTACTGGTTACAAATGTTAGTTTCGACCTTACGGTGTTTAGTATTCAGTTTTTATTATTGTATTATATGATTAATATATTCAAAAATGAAAAAGAAGCAATCATACAGGAAAAAGATAGATAATATGAAGAAATATATCTAAAAAAAATAAACTAGAAGATGAATATGAAGAGGAAGAAAATGTTAAGAACAAGGGAAGAATAAAAAATTTAAGAGAAAATGATAAATATAAAGAGGAAGAAAATGTTAAAACTAAAGAAAGAATAAAAAGATTAAGAGAAGATGATGAATATAAAGAGAGAAAAAATTTGAAAACTAGAGAACGTTTACACAAATTAAGATCAGAAGAATTATATCGAATCAAAGAGCGATTAAATGATTGACAACAAAAAACAAATAAACGATCAACTGCGACTTAGGGAGAATATTGTCCGACAATATCAGAGGAGTAATGAACTAAAACAAAAGAATTTTTGCAATTTATTAAAGATCAGGCATGTATGCCTCAGTGTATCTGTTGATCTTGTGAGGGCCTATTATTCAGTCTCTCTGTAGTTAATTTTAATGTAGATAAAATTAAACAAAAATTCCAGAATAATTAAATAAAATTAAACTAGAAAATCAAAAAATAATACGATTCTAAATTATACTTTTCAATTAATACGTATTAAATAATCAGGTATTTCACCAAATCTGTTACATATGCACATAGGTAACAATGCGTATTAAATTATATATACATTTTTATAAAAGTACATAAAATTTTATTTCACTTCTTTTTTTCATATATTTTTTTATTATTGAATTATTATCTGTTGTAAATTTTTCTTACAATCACGGGTTAATAACTATTAATAAATCAATATATTTAAATTAAAAAAAAAGGTGAAAAAAAGATTTAGTCTGATTCGAACCGATGTGCCTTCCCGTGTAAGATCCAAACATTTCATTAATTAAACTTTTATTTGGCTGTAACTCTGGAACCATTGAAAATAAGTACCACTTATGATATGTCGTTGAAAAGTTATCAATGAGGGCTTATTACTGCGGTTAAGAAAAAGTCCAAAATCCAATTTTCTGGGATTTTGAGTTTTTTGGGCACTTTTGGTTCAGTCGATTGCAATCAAAAGGGAAGGTGCATAACTAGATGATACATCAGTCCTAAATCCACAATTTCAACATCCTACAGCTAATCGTTTTTGAGTTATGCGAGATACATACGTACATATAGACGTAACGCTGAATCTAGTCAAAATGGACTAAGGGTTAGTCAAAATGGATATTTCCGTTGAAATGTGATAACCGAAATTTTTTGCTATTACTATACTTCCTTTACTTTATACAAGGAAGTAAAAAACATATTATTAATATATATTTCGTGTATATAATAATATAACAAGTATACACCTGGCCACCACGAGACATGTACTAATGAATAAGAATTTTCCGCTAGTGATCGGTACATTCCGGTGCTGCTAAGCTAAGGGGAACGGACACGTACACAGACACATATACAAATGTCCTTTAGTAGGGTAGGATTTGGACACAGCTTTTTATATTATTTTAAATTATTTTTTTAACGCTTTTAAATTTAATGCATATAAAATATTAAATAATATGTAATAAATAATCTTCGTTATATGCACAGCAAAATATACCTGCTGAACAATGTACTTTTTTTACCTACTACAATTTATCAATAAATATGGACTAACCATATCTGGTCCAGGATAGCGTTGGCGCCGCATCACATATGTCCGATGTACACATCATAAATGCAGTAGGGTTTTAAAAATATTATCTTTAATGAGAACAAAATGCTTGTATCATTAATTGTCATTGTGTTATAGAATTTAAATAAACAAGTTTACTTACAATTTCTGATGATTTGATTTGTAAGATGGTGGGAAAACAGAAGTCTTTTAAAATTGATTTGTCGGTGAAATTATAATTCTTATTAAAAAATAAATAACTGTTTAATATTATTTCATATTTCCCTTCATTAGCGGTGGTGGGTGGAGAGCAAATATATTTTGATTCGAAAAATTTTTTAAATCTATTTGTTATTATAGATACGAGATGTTTTAAGTACATTAATCGATCTGGTTTCAGGTAAAAGCTCAGGTACATGAAAATTAATTTTAGGCTTAGTGAAAGACAACAAAGCGTCTTGTGACATCTGTAAGTCTTAAAAAATGTACTCGGCATTGTAGAGTGGAAAAAGATGTTAAATTGCTAAGAAAAGTGGAATTGAAATACGAGAAGAGTTATTAGTAATTCGTTTACAGGAATCAGATATCTATAATAAAATTCAGTAGAAAATACAAAAGAAAAGTAAGAAGAGAAAATGGAGCATATCGTCTTTATTTTTTCCAGTTGGTGCAGGAGACAAACAGTAAAGGCTATAAATGAAAAATGTTACGAGGGTGTTTCACTGATGACTATTTAAATAATAAGAAGGGAGGCAGAAAAATTGTAGTTGAAAAATTTTACTTTTTAGAAATAAAATTTCAATGGATGGAAGAAGTAAAGAAGGTTAACACAGATTTAGGAAACAGACGTTCTTAAAGGTGGAGTGCAATATTTTATGGCATTGAAACGTGGAAAATTGAAAGCTAAATGCCATCACTTTTTAATTGTGCCACAGGAGATATTTAAAGTCAAGTTGGCTATTCGAGTACACAATTAAGTGTAAGTGAAAAAGAGGAAACGTTACAGCAAAATGTAGTAGAAAAAACAAGATCAACATGCCACAAACTAAACAATGTAATATTAGTTTAGTGAATTAGGTTTTAGTAAGGAGGCAAGATTACAAAAGTATGTAAAATAAATAACTGAAATTGGGAGCTGTAGGAGGTATAATGAGGCTAAGAGATTTGCAATGAATAGAAGGAATTTATAAGTAATCAAACCACTGAAATAATAAAGATAAAAATTCTGTAAGGGGGAAATTGAGACTAATAAATACACTTTTTATTCGGATCGGTACTGTTAATAATATATTATGTACATCGTAAGATTAATTATAAATATAAAAAACATAAATTATAAGAAAGAAAATAGATGGAATTAAAGTCCTTATTAATTATTAAAAATATAAATTCACTAGTGACGCGGCAATATTTTGCTATTGCCAGAATGTTTACCACAGTTCAAACCTCACCAATCTTACTAGTATATAAATTATTAAAAAAAAAAACGTATAAATAAATAACCTAAATCTTCTTTTACTAAATTTAATTTCGTTGTATACATCGAGATATATCGTCTATATCGATTGTCATTGTTTATATCCGGCGTTGTCTATGTTAATGTCGACTTCCACAGAAGTCGAAAATTACATTATTATATTATTAAATATTATGGAAATAATAACATGTAAACACTCCCGGTAAAAAATAATAATAAATTGTGAAATTTTCAACGAAATCGGTTAAGCAGTTTTTGAATTATTAGGGCACAAACAAAACGAAAATTGTCTTTTATTTATACAGATAAAATATTGCTAAGGTAATTCAGATATAATTGAAAACCCTTTTCACGGATTGTTTAAAAATTCATCGACAGATTAATATAATTACTGTAAAATAAAATTTTGCAACTGCATTTTAAATAAATTTGAGGGAAGATTTTTTAGGTGGTTAGCTAATCCATTAAAAAGGTGGGCAACGGATGCATAATAAGACCTTTTTTTACAAGACAGAGTTTTCTGTTGAATGATACGAAAATATATCCGTTGTGTGGTTTGATAGGAGTGGATATATTATTATTAATTTTTTTTAAAAGAAAAAGTGACTATTTTTCTCAGCAAAGATGGCAAGTTCATTAATACAAGAACATGCATGTTCATTAACATAGATAAGTTAACATTTTTAATTTTCTAATATCGATCTATACGATTCATACTTATGGGTACTAAAGAATGATCTGACAGATAATTTCTGTATCTTGAAAACTTTAGTTTTAACCTTTTGAGAAAGCCATCAACAGTACGGTTAGCTTTTGACTTTCAACGAAATCATTTAGGTCATCCCAAGAAACATTGTCGTCTAAT
Source organism: Lycorma delicatula (assembly GCF_047948215.1). Classification (NCBI taxonomy): domain Eukaryota; kingdom Metazoa; phylum Arthropoda; class Insecta; order Hemiptera; family Fulgoridae; genus Lycorma; species Lycorma delicatula. Next base: position 167,675,445 of record NC_134455.1, on the reverse strand, counting down.
AAAATATCCAGAAATTTCTTTCTAAGGCCAAAAGAAAGACTATTTTTGTCGTTAATTGGAATTCTACCCACGCGATCAGCAATGTTAATTTTTCTCAGAAGCACAATGCAACGGTATTATCTATATTTAAATTTAATTACGATCCATCAACTCAGCGAGTAATTTTTTGAATTGCTGTTATAGAATTTTCAATTCCTTTTAAATAACCGTCTTTATATATTTCGTTTACACTGGTTTTTATTTTGCTTATAAAATGTAAAGAGCTTTACTTTGTAATATCTTATAAATACCGTACCTTCTTACTTTGGTTCAAGTTTCATAGAAATCCGCTGTTTAATTTCTGAGATACTTTCGGAATACTGAGAGACTGAAAAACATATTTTGTGGACCAGCTATTCTGAGGAAATTTCAAATCCGAAACGATTATGCATCATCGATTTGAAATCGCACTGAAAAATATTTGTTCTCTTGGAATTAAAGTCTACTGAGCTAAACCGAATTAAGAGATATTTCTTAAGAATTTAGAAGCCAAAATCTTTAGGTTACTTTAAATTCAGTTGGTTTATTAAATATTTTAATTAAAACAAAAATGTGAAAGCCGAGAATAAAACCTTTTAGAATGAAAAGAACACGTAATTAAATGTAAAGTATCAATCATTGTTCCGTGATATAATAGTAGATATTCAATACAAAGGCTTTCTTGTGAAGAATTTTAAGACTGACTCATTGATAATTAAGAGCGCTTTACCGATCAATACCGATTAGCCTTGCTATACATATTTCATTACGGCAATAAATGTTATCCACTGATTTCATGCGTCACTTAAATTCTAATTATAGAGTACTATCCTGCCATCATCCAGTAGACTTTAAAAAGAAGTAGACTGAAAATTAAAAAAAGAAGAAATAATTATTTCATTCCTTACGCGACTACAGATTTATACCCGAATTGCAGTCGCTGCAGGAGACAAATTTTTGTAGTCTAAGAAAAATCCTAATCCTGACTCGGTTTCAAACCCGGGATCTGCCGGTTCATTCTCCTGTCTATCGCAAGACTTGACTTGCGATAAAATAATACGGAAAATAGTACGGAAAAGATAATTTCACGTGTATGTTTTATGTCCAGAAGAGTAATTGTTTTTTGCTAAATACTTATGTGGCTGAAAGACCACATAAGCTATGTCCACAATTGGAAACTTTTATCTTAATCTTGCAGTTTTACATTTCTTTTCAATTCCATGTATTCGACAAATGTATGTCTTTTGGCGTATATAATGGACGCATACCTCAACCTGTTCTTATTGTGCTTTAGTAATCGTTAAACTTAACAATACGTGTAAACGCTGAATTAGATGTATTGGACAGATGTGTGTCTAATGCTGCTATGTTAGTCGGTATAAGTGATATGTTTACAGTTTCAGAAAATTTAGGAAGACAAATCGAAAAACACCAGGATCCATACAGATTAAAGATTTGTAAAAAGACGATATTCAAGATAATTGAGGGGTTTGGAATTCAATGATAACGTTCTGTTTAAAACCTTTACGCTTGTTTTAAAAATAACTTTTATATGCTTTTGGGGATAGTGGACCTAATGATTATAACAAGACAGTGTACTCGTTTCAGAGAATCAGTGTTTGTTGAAATGAAATTGGCGATCACATTTAGATATTTGGCCGGGAAATTCATTTATGTTACTGAATTACTTCTTTAAAATAACTAAACAATTCTTATCATCAGAAATACCAGACATTCTAAAAACTATAATTCAAAGTCTTAGTAATTATGGTTCACGTCCCACACTGCAGCAAATACCCTATAATCTTCTATAAACGCTAATATTTTAATGCGATCTGAAGAAATATTGTCTAAAGCAAGGAAATGTTGAACGTAAATCCACTTAACGTCGGAGTCACAAGCCTTACTGCAAGCGTTACTCTTATCGTTCAACAAATTTAAGACACAGGCTATATCAAACCTCACTCTCGTCGAACGCGAGCGTTATACCAGTCCGCTAAAAGAGTGCGAATGAGGGCATAGCATGTGGCTGTTGACTTTAGCTACTGATGCCATCAAATCCAATAAATAATAATAATTTATTATTCTTCAGATTAGAAAAATTGTCCCATTTTTAACAGAAATAATCATTGTGAGATATTAGTAAGCGATTAAAATTAGGTATTAATAATTTTATTTTAAAAAACGAAAATGATTGTACTCGAAATACTTATACATTTTTAACTTTTTAGATTATCGGAAATGAGCTTAAATTATTTGGAAACAAAATTTTACAGGACATAACGTATTTTAATTATTTATAGTTTATAATTTTTATGAATCCAGAAATCCCTTCCTAGTAACACGGATAAGTTTCAGTAAATTATTGCAAATAGCGAGACCTCAAAGTTATGGAGGAAATGGTTGAGACCTCAAAGTTATGCGTTCTCATTAATGATAGAAAAAGACAAAATTAGTATATATTAGGGAAAATATAGTTAAACATATTGCTTTAATAATTCTGTTTTATCTTAAAATTATTTCATAATTTATCAACATAATACAGCTCTTATAACATTTATAACGTTGCTTATTTTTGGAGCATTTTGCAAACTTCAGCAACTAAGTACTCTTTTGTGTTGTTTTTTTTAAATTTTATTATTTCTGAAACTATATTAAAAAATCTACACTAAATGAAAATTTGCTTGAAAAATGTTTTCTCGTTTCTTAGTATTATTCAATTCTTTAAAGATTTATTTTAAAACTCTCTTCTAGGATTCATTCCATAGATAGATATAACTCAAAAATGTTATCAGAACACTGCCTCACAAATCACAAAACGTCACTTAGAGAATTTACAGTAAAATGAGGGTTTCAGTGACGTTCCGTATCATTAACACAATCATTCGCTAAATAGTTGATATTGAAATATTATAGCTGATCTTTTCAAATCTTATTTTCTGTCACTTCTTTATTCTAACGTACAACTATGTTATCAGATGATTCAATGTCTAAAATATCTAAGTACAAACAAACTAAAGGCATGGCTAATACTGCTGTGCATTACGATATCATTGCGTTTGATTTTATTTATTTATTTATTTTTTTAACTTTATTAATTAATTTAATCTTTATATCACAATATATTTGCATTAATAATTAACTCCACAAGTCACTGAAATGATCTAAATAATAAACATTATTGTAATCGCTATTATTCTATTATTTTTTTTTATATCAATAGATGTGAGTGCGTGAATAGTAATAATATGAACAACGATGAATTACTACATTTTAAAGTAGAGTATTTTTTAAAATGATTTTTGTCGATGCTTATTAAAATAAACATCTTTTCTTAGTTATTCACTTCGTTTATGGTTATTGTTGCACCGCATTAAGGAACATAAATCAAACTAACTATATTATATAGCACCTTTACCCAAGTTATGTAAAGTAATATTTTACTGCGAATTGTGGAACTGTGTGAACTAGAATGTGATTAATTTCCAGGAAACCTTGGAATGCATTATAATTTCTTGAAAAAATTATAAATTACTGTTATTTCACTCGAAAAGAAATTTGATCTCGGATAGAGCTTTCATTCCCGTTTTAATTGTTTAATACTTTAATTTTCTTCTATGTATTTCATGATTCCGTTTTCGTTTTCTTGTTTCTTTAATTTTTTTCAATAAAATCACATAGTATTAAAATCAAATTATACAAGTTAGGATTAATCGCCAAGTTATAATATTATATTTACAATTAAACGGTAACATATGTTCTATATCGCGTAATAATGTATTATGTTCCGATTTTTCATTGGAGAATGAAAACAATTTATATAGATAAGCTTAACGATTTAATAGCAAATGAATTTTTGACTGCCTGTGAAAGTATTCATAAAGCTAGTTGATCTTTAAACTTTTTCATCGTTAGGAATAACACCGCCTCTACAATACTCTATTTTTAACAGGAAAAAACAGAGAACAAAAATAGTTTGTAAGGAAAAAAAATAAAGATTTTCTAGTTAAGTATGCTTTTATAGAAAAAATGGTACTTACTTAAAAGAACAGAAAGTATTAAAAACATAAAGGTGGAAAGTAACAAATAAAACAATTTTGAGCGTTTAATACGTAGAAATTGTGAGTGTTTAACACGTGACATACGAGGTCTGTAAATAAAGTAATGAGACTGGTTCAGGAAAATATTTTATTTACAATCCAATTATACATGGAGTCTATATCACCTTCGAAATAGTTTCCTTGGGAAACGACGTAACGCTTGAAACGGTTTTCCCACTCTTCATAGTAGTGTTGGTACTCAAAAATCGGAATATCCTTCAGATGGTCGGTTACATTTTTTAAAATTTTTTCTACTGTTCCAAAATGATGTCCTTTGAGGTGTTTTTTTAAAGTCGGGAACAAGGAAAAGTCTCAGGGACTCAAGTTAGGTGAATCAGGTGGTTGAGGAACTACAGGAATGTTTTTATTTGCCAAAAACTTATTAATTGAGAGTACAGTGTGACAAGGTGCATTGTAAATAAAAAAAATAATGGAAAAAAGTGTCTAAAATTATTTTTAAATTACAAATTACGTTTGAAAGTTGCTTTATTGTCAATTTTTCAAACACTGTTCGAAAAAGGTTTTTTCGATAAACACTAACACTGCAGCTTACTTCTTGAAAGTAGCATAAAGTGCACTATTTATTTATTTAATATATTTTTAAATCTCAACAGAAACAGGCAATAATAATGCACTATTCCACTATGCATTGTAGCATTTTGTTTTATATACCTGTTATAAATAAAAGGTATCATTGTTAATATTTTCTTAAAGTTTCATTATTAATTATAGTCTTATTTAGAGTAGTATCATAGCTTTAAAAATTCGACTAGTATTATCAGACTATAAAAACTAGTAACATTTATAAACAAGACAGAAAAATATCAGTTTACGGAACGGGACGTAGGAGATGAAAGATAAAACAAAAAAAGTCGATAAGATATAGTATCAATGATCAATGGTAAAATAAGGGGCTTCTATTTGAAAGAAATAATTACCAGGTAGTAGCCTTGACGGTATAATACAGTTTATCACCTTGTTTGAGCTCATCATCATACCAGCATAAATTCTATTCTTAGATACAAAAAAAAAAACACAAACTGCGAATCGTATTCACTAAAAAATTACTTTGTCGTGACACCAGGGCAAACATAAAATTAAAATTTGAGAACTATTTATCATATCACTGTGTATAGATTTTTTGTAGCATGGCTCAAAACGTTGTAAACAAAATTAATAAAACCTAATCACTGATTATTAGGGCTATCAAGCTTTGTCAGTAATGTTTATATTACGTAGCTTAATACAGCGAAAGTAGAATAGTATTAATTCAAGTAAAATAGCATTTTAATTCAACTAAAGATTTACGTAGCAGGAAATAATATTTAAATTTTTAGGATAAATGTGATTTCACAGATCGACAACGAGAGAAAAGGCTTAAACATTATTAACTAGCCTATTGACGATATCCGGCGTTTGGTTTCTGCTATCGTCTTGGCCATAGTTTCATAAGGTAAACAAATTAAAAAATATAGTAATAATATATATTACGCGATTAATAACAAATCTGTCAGAAACTATTTCGCTGTTAAAGAAAACTACGTAAAGAACTAAACCATACATATCGGAAATGAAGGATTTATTTTCTTTCACATCGGTTGTTAAATAAGCAATAATAAAATGGACTATGAACTAGTAGTTATAAAATAGTAATCGTTAGGGAATAAATAAATTAGTAAAATTAGGACAGAGAGTCGAAATTTTACTGAGTTAACTCTGTTGTTGGAATGGGTCTCAAATGGCGTACTATATCCTAAAATTTCTCCAAAATATTCGAATTCATCCTTTAATTTACCGTAAAGGAGTGAAAAAAATCAACGTTTTTCAAACATTTTGAAAAAAATATTGATTTAGGGGAAAAATAAAAATAATATTGGAAATATTTAATTTAATTTAATTTAAATTTACAAAAATCTAATGATTTAAGATTTTTCCCGTACAAAATTACATCTAAAATCAACCAAATTTGCTTTTTTAAGAAAGCATGTTTTCACCCGTTTTGCAAACGTAAAGGTCTTTGCGTAATATTTTCTCAATTTACTTGAGAATTAAGAATTTTGTGAGAAGATGCCTCTACAAGGAAAAGAAGCTGAAAGGTTTTTAATTTTCCTTAATTTCTCTCTATGATGTAAATTAGTATTGCTATGATCTAAAACGTAAATGACTAATAAAATCGAGTAACAATTTGTTTAATCTGTATATCTTTAATTAACTTATGTAAAGTGCAGTCCATAAAAATAGAGCCTTTTTTTAAAATGTAATAGTAGAATGTAAAGCGACATTTTTTTAATCTATAAAACGTCGATTTTTTTCAGAAAAAGTAATTAATAAGAAATAACTGTGTTAAAAAACGCAATAATGATTATTCATTATTTGTTCTTAAAATATATTCAATTAACTTTCAAAAGCTGCTTGTTGTATTCGTTTATTTCAATATTAACTAAAATTAAAACTGTTAAACATTTATTATTTTAGGAAATTTTTTATTATGTATAAATTATTTAAATTTTTGTTAAAACATGTTTGAAACAATAAGTTACCCGAAAAGAACAACTCATTCATACAGTCAGAACAACTATTTTAAACTAAGGAATTATCATAATAATAGTACTTAAACGGTATCTAAAGGTGCGTGAAAACTTGTACCCGTATTGTATACCTGTTTCCAGCGGTAAACTATAGGTGAAGACGTAAATGCGTGTTGTGGATGCAAGTGCACTTTAACAAACATACGACTGCTTGGTTAATATAAACATATTTTTAAATTATTTAAAGTAGGTAATTTTAGAATAAAACTTATCGTTCTTAAAAATAATGTTAAGAAAAATGTTTTAATGAAATGATTATAAAGTACGCAGCAAACAAAAGAGTTTGTATTAGTGTATCGGACTGGTAAATTTGCTGTTGGTTAACATTTCTAGAAAGCCGTTATTTCACCTTCTGTATGAAGAGAATAAGGAATAAGGGAAGACCTTTCCGTTCTTTGATGATCAGCTCTAGGTGATTCAATCAAATCAGTTTAGCATTTTTTCTCGGCAACAAAACTGAAGTTCTACGATATAAATTAATATTGAATTTAAGCAGTATTTAAGGGATTAATCAAAAGCATTGTCTTCTTTGTAAACGTGAAAAGTAATGTGGAGTATTATATAAATATCGACTTTGATTTAGGTATTGAGAAGGTTTAAGGTGACTGATAACATATATATTTGAAGCCCGACACGACATGGAATATCGAACCGGAGATCATCTGTATTATTATTAGCTCATTCTACCGACTTAGCTGTCTAGGTGACGAAAGATGAAACATTTTAATAATATGATAACCTAATTTACTATATAATTGGCCTGTTTCCTTAAAACGCTTACTAAAAATAAAAAAAATATAGAAAAAGATAAAAATATACCCAATAAGAATTAAGACAAAAATCTACAAAAAAAAAAGGTCTAAAATTATTATCTATAATATCGAGCGAAATTTCCTGAAATAAAAAAAAAGAAACAATTATATATGAACCAATACGTATGTAATTTCAGGCTTAAAACCGCTTCGATTCTTACCAATATTAAGCCAGCACATATAAACTTATTGCAGCAGTGAAAAATTGTTTTAGACCACGTTATACAATAAAACAATGTTTTTTTTTTAAATTAGAAGCAAATTTTGTTGAATTAAAAGAATAATAGGTTTTTTGTATAATGACTTACTTCAACAGCAATTAATCAGCTAGTACATCATCGGAGAACAACATTAACCTAAATTTGCCATAAATTTTGTCACCTGGATTTCCAATACCTCCAGTACTAAATCACCTTTTCCCAATAGCGTATATTTTGTGAATATCTTGAAACAAGTAATAAGAAACTGAAACTAAATAAACAAGCTACGATATTAAAGTAAGTAAGAGCTAAATGAATAAAAAAGCTCTTTCATGGAAAAAATCAAATAATGTAAAAAGAAAACGAGTAGACTAGAAGTTCCTACTTAGAAAATATAAAGGTGCTCGCCAACCGAACTAGAAGAAATGAAGTAAAGAAACTGAACAGAAGAGAACTTTTGGAGCAACGTGAGGAAGATAGAAGCGAAAGTCGTAATGAGAGAAGTTTAGCGGGGAGCCAGGCGACTTCCTTTTCGTTGTTTCTCTTCTTCACGCCTCATTGGGCGGTGGGTAGGATTGATCGATTGATTCGTGTGTTATTCTGGAAATCTCCAATTACGCGGTGCAGATTTCTTGCTTCGGGGTTATTTAGCGACTACGTTCGTCGATCGTATAATGAGTGTACCTGTAGCTTGTTAACAGAAGCCAAAAGACAAAATATTTATCTTCGTCATCTCTCCACATTTATGAGTGTTATCGGTTGCCCTCTGTTACACAGCAGAGAATTAAGACCGACTCTCACAAAAAGCTAAGCTAAGTTATTTTATGCTGTGCTAAGTTTTATCAGATTCGAAGTACAGCTACTTTAGGTTATGATTCCTCTTTCCACCAAAATTCAGTGTTTGTGTTCTGCTCAATGGAATTTATGGCATTTTCCAAAACGTTTGCTTTCTGAAAAGAAGAGCTGTCATTCCGAGTTCGGTCCCTGTAATCCTTCGAATTAAGTTATGGAACACCACATGGGTAGTCTTCCATAGCAGCACCCATATACATATATTTTATTAGTTTTTATCAATAGTTCTGTTAATTTCCTAATGCATACCTTGAGATCTGTTCAATTTGAGAACAATGAAAAATAAGCAACTCCATGGTCTAACGTGGATGAGGACGATATATATGACAAGTAAGGGGTAATTTTATATACTCAGCCCGACCATTTCTGAGATGTGTGGTTAACTGAACCCCAACCAATAACGTACACCGATATCCACTGTATTGTATTCAGATTCGTGTAAAATTAACTTACCTCTAATAAAATTTAACCTCACAATTTTCGAATTTCAAAATCAACTGTTAAACAGTTGATGTGGGACGATTTATCACTGGACAAAACAAACCCGGTGGTTAATCTTGTAATAAAAAGGATCAATGAATAATAATAAAAAAAAAAAAAATTAAACATTCTATTCTCATTTTCAGTAAGTAAAATAATCTATAGGGAGTTACAGTCTACCATCATTATATAAGCTTTTGTTTTACTCAAATTTTTTTTTTTTGTCTTCAGGCATTTGACTGGTTTGATGCAGCTCTCCAAGATTCTCTATCTAGTGCCAGTCGCTTCATTTCGATATATCCCTTACATCCTACATCCATAAAAATTTGTTTTACATATTCCAAACGTTGCCTGCCTGCATAATTTTTCCTACCTATCTGTCCCTCCAATATCAAAGCGACTGTTCCAGGTGGCCTATAATTTCTGTCTGTTCTTTTAACTATATTTTTCCAAATGCTTCTTTCTTCATCAGTTTGCCGCAACACCTCTTCATTTGTCACTTTATCCACCCACATGATTTTTAACATTCTCCTTTAGCACCACATTTCAAAAGCTTCTAATCTTTTCTTCTCAAGAACTCCAATCGTCCAAGTTTCACTTCCATATAAAGCTACGCCCCAAACTTATACTTTAAAAATGTTCTCCTGACGTTTAAATTAATTTCTTATGTAAGAATATTATATTTCTGAGTGAAAGCTCGTTTCGCTTATGCTATTCGGCATTTTATATCGCTCCTGCTTCGTCCGTCTTTAGTAATTTTACTTCCTAAATAACAGAATTCTTCTATAACCATAATATTTTCTCTTCCTGTTTTTATATTCAGTAGTCATCTAGATTACTTCTCACACATTTCATTACTTTCGTTTTCTACTTGTTTATTTTCGTGGGGTACTTTTTACGTAGGACTTCATCCATGCCATTCGTTGTTTCTTGTAAATCTTTTTTACTCTCGGCTAGAGTTACTATATCATCACAAAATCGAAGAATTTTTACTTTTTCACCTTGCATTGTTACTCTGGATCTAAATTGTTCTTTAACATCACTAATAGCTAGTTCTATGTAAAGATTAAAAAGTAACGGGGATAGGGAACATCCTTCCCGGACACCCTTTTTTATTACGGCTTCTTTGTTATGTTCTTCGACTATTATTGTTAAGTTTGGTTCCTGTTAATATTAGCAATCGTTTTTCTATCTCTATACTAGAACCCTACATTTTTTAAAATGCTTAACATTTTATTCCAGTATACGTTATCAAATGCCTTTTTAAGGCTATAAAGTGCCATTTATGTTGGTTTTTTGTTTAATTTTTCTTCTATTATTAACCTGAGTGCTGAAATTGCTTCCCTTGTCCCTATAATTTTATTGAAACCAAACTTCTCCGGTGATTTTAGAATAAAATCACCTGACGAAAAGTAGTTTTCCTCTTCCCATCAAACTTCGCTATCCGAACGGGGGACTAATTTACCTCTGGAATATTTTACCAAGAAGGCCCTCCATCTTTGTTACATTAAAATGCAGAGAACATACATTTTCTTGGAAAAAAAACAGCAATAGTTTTCCATTGCTTTCAGCTGCAGTACTCAGAAGTACTGAGTATTCAAAAATAATTAAAGATAAAACAATTGATGTGCATTTTTATTTAAAAACAGAGTATTTAAAAAAAGGTATATTTAATATAAACATTTTAAACTTTTTTAATGTTCACAATTTTTTATTAAAAAAATATAAAAAAACTCAAATTTATTTGGCTCTGTTCAACAGTTCAGCACAGCATCTGTTACAAGCACTGCACTGAAACTTAAGGTGCATTAAGCACGAGGTATAAGAAGTGGTATGAAAAAATAGCTCGAGAATCAATCTGAAAAAACAGCACTGTTGTAGCAAGGCATAGTTTTGCTTCGCATAACTTTAAGCGTAAACCGACTCAATCAAATATACGGTTCACAATTTTTCAAAAGAATTAATTATTTGAGCAAATATTCGCTTAGCGAATCGGCCTTCAGTTACGTGCAGAGCAAATAATGTGGCTTTTTTCTTCTCGCTCAAGTGAGCGAACAGCTGTAAAACAAGGCTTTTCTACTCAGTGGTAGAGCGTCTTAATGATTGTAAATACTTACATGACGAATGAAATCACTATTGTAAAGAACTATAAACGTTTATTTCGTAAAAATGTATTCGTAGTTATAAATACTTTGCAGAAAGTAACGATCTCTTTCTGCTGCAGCAGACCTGAAAGATATCTTATTTTATTTGAGAACCTAATTTTTATTTCTATACTAAAACGGTTTTTTATTGCACTAAACTGTCAAGGCGTTTGGTATGAATCGAAACCATAATATATATATTATTAATGTTAACGTGCTTTGGTTATCATTTTGCTTTATCAATAAAGAGTAGTTTTTTTAAAGAAATACCTTTTCACTATTTTAGTTCAAAAAAAACTTTGAAAAAGTGTTTTTATTTTATAGTTTGCATTACTGAGGGATTTTACTACTGCTGGCGTGAGCTGAAACATATCCGTAAAATTTTTTAATTACTATTAAGAAAATCTTCATTTAAAATATAGATTTAAAAATTACTACAAAAAAGTAAAGAACGCATTTATCAGAAAATTAATTATTATTATTACATTAAATAATTTATAACTTTTTTCAAGGAAAAGTTTGAGCTGACTAACTTATAACTTCATAATCCGTGTCTAGTAATTGTATTTCTTTCTGACTAACTTTTAGGTGTAAAAAGTAAAGTTATACGTAAAGTAAGCAAGCAAGCAAAGAAATCCCTTTATAAAAAAAAAAATACAAAAAATAATTCTACAAATTAATTTAAAGTAATTGATCTATCTATAACGAAGAAAGGAAGAAAATGTGATTTCTTCCGTTTTCATACATGTTTTAAACAGTACGTTGCTTCTACGTCATCATGTAGACACTAACTATTTTGGTTTGTAGGCGATCTTCTTTTTGCAGTTTAACAGTTACTACTCAAGAACTAAAGTAGTTTCAGTTATGTTTTCAAAATTTAATTTCCTTTGAGAGAAGGTAAAACTCTACTAGAGTAAAGTAAATTAAATCAGTGGAAATAAGTTTTACACTAAATTAAATAAATGACCATCTACCGATATTTATGGTAAGAGTGTGTATGTGTGCGCGTGCGCGCGCATGTAAAAGACATCTCTGATTACAACTAACGCGTTAGTAAGTTACGCTTGTACTCAATAAACAAACAGTAGAATGCAATAAGAAACAGCCCTCAAGACTGCCAAGTTTATAATTAAATTCGTCCTGAGGATAGGTCAGCAATTAGTGAACATAAATAATACCTGTAATGATTGGTTCCTTTGAGCACTAGCTCTCACGAGACCCACGTGTTTTACGTCTTACACCTAAATATATTGACCGGAATTAACCTATGATCAAACAATTATTATAAAGTAAAATTTATCGTAATCACTGAGAAGTATCTTAGCCCATTCAATTACATTCGCCGGTCGATATGTTATACCGGTCTGGAAATATTCAAACTTCTCTGTTTGCTCTTCGCTAAAAAAAAAGGCTGTGTTCAAATACACAAAATACATACAGATCATCGCAGTTCTGATATAGATCATCACACTAACTTTGGCGGTTATAATTTTACACCTTTTTACTAACTTCTGAAAAAAATTGCAAATACGTAACGACCACGTTAAAATATATGGCGTTATTGGAACTATGATCGATTATTTGAAATTAAAAATGTTTAATTAGAAAATCTGGTTTACTAAAAGCCCAAGAGTCAACGCGATGGTCAGACAAGGATTCCTAATAGACGGATAAAAAAGTAGTCTACTAAAGAAAAACACTCCTACTGTGAATGCTACGCGTGGGATAAACAGTGCAACAAAGGTACATCTACAAAATGTGCTGTTTTTGTTATAATATCAATTATTTGCAATCAATAATGGTATTTACATGTTTAAAAATACTTTTCCACAATCATACTGCAAGTAAGTCTTATTGTTCTGATAACAAAAAAAGAAAAAAAAGTAACTCGCACAAATAAAAAAGAAATTTAATCAACTCTTATGCGTCTCTATGAATTAGTAGAACAGACTAATGTTTTAATTCCAGGTCGAGTTAATTCCAGTCCTTTTCAATATTCTTCAGATCGGTCGCCTAGGGCGTGAATCGCCGGGTTCCTATTGGGTACAGAGTGTGAGAGATTAAAGGATAAAACGAACATGCCTGAGTGGAAATCTTCAATTATAACTCTACTATAGTATCGTTTATTGATTTAAATAAAATTATTAAAAAAACATTATATGAATTTACTAATAACGAAGAATCATTCTTTTTTTTTCAGAATAAGTTGGGGAAACGTTTAAAACGTTTTTTCCAATTAAGATCAAAACGAGAACATTAAAACTTTAATAAAAAATTACCAAACATAGATTACTAAAAACTACTCTTTTAGTAGAAGTTGTATGATATAACAATTCACATCTTATTTTATTACACATACATGCATATTATTAGAAAGTTTTTACCGTGAGGTGTTTTAAGAAGGAATAACTCGCATAAATACATGTAAATATTACTGCGATGTTGTGATATCCAAACATAGGATACGATAAAGAAGATAGAGAAATTAGAAACGGGTTAACCTAGATGCGGTGAACTAAACCGAAGATATCCTTTTAGAGTTGTAAGAAACAGAACGTTACAAAGTAGGGACCGATAAAAGGGGATAATATATTACTTTTAACTTATGTATACAAGTATCGAGCGGTGAATAAACATGCATGATAAATAATTAACTTACCGATAATTTCGAATTTCGAATATGTAGGTCTCTACTCAGCATGCATTGCACCGCCTGTATTTGACTGCAAAACAAATCGTAAAATATCAACAAAATATGTAAAATCCGTAACTAATATTGAGGAATTTCACCAGCTGATGCCAGTTTTTTGTATCCCTTATGTGGAACTTCTGTATTTTTCTGCAAAAACTATAATTCCGCTCGAGAGTAATATACAATTCCACATAAAAACCGACCATTGCTACTTCACTGTAATCTATATTAAGTTACGAGTCTTTCTGAACTTGTGAAATTATTTTTAAAATTCTTAAAAACACGAAACGATTTGTTAAGTGGGATCATGTTAGAGTAAGCGATGTGAATAAATTTGATAAATGCTATGGATAAATTACTGGAGGGTACATTTAAATTTACAAATAAACAAGAACAAATAAAAATTTATAGAATGAACTAGAAAGGAAGGCGAAAGAGAACAAATAATAAATAAGAGTTGCATATAACATAAGAATCGAAGTTTAATCGGTACAACCGAGAATAGAAAAGCCGACTGGCCGGGGGATGACATGAACGGAGAAAGATTAATTAAAATTGTACGAGTAACATCAGTAGAAAACATTAATAAAGAGAACTGGAAATAGTTAAAATTATGAAGATCTATTAGGAAGTGGAAGCTATCAAGAATTTAAAAATCTAGCTGGGGACACATATAGGAAAAGTGATCTTTCTGTGTAATGATGATGGTGAATCAGAAATTCAGGAACGTTTTGCTTAGAATGTGGAATTCCAAAGCATATGCTAAATAAGGAATTAATTTAAGTAAGAACCATTTACTTCAGATCGGTCGTCTAGGGTTTGTACCGGCGGGTGGAATAACGAGGAAGACAGATGATTCTATAGTAATGTAATGTAATGTAATATCAAACCCAGATTTAGGAATTAGAAAAAAATTCTTTAAAAGTGATTGTTTGAAATATAAATAACTATTTTAATATTTTTATCCTTTCGTGGAAGAGTATTCACCACTAAATTCCACAAAATATCATAACTATTGTAACGCATTCACATGTGTTAATTTGCATGAGAGTATTGCCGCTTTTCTGTCTTAATGGTGACAATGTCCATAAAATGTAGTAGTTTCCATTGAAAGAAGTATCAGGAGAGTGATATACTCTCCTGATACTTCAGGAGAGTATATCACTCTTTTTTTAGTACAGGGGAGTGTCTGTTGTACTCAAATAGGCCTTCCCACCTACCGGTTGTATGTCCGGCATGGCAGGTTGACCCACCGGTCAGTTCTTTTGAGTCTATTTATATGCCCATCTATATATATCGCCACGCCATACCATGATTGTCTTGACGTGACGATTGGGTCTTTTCTTTGATCTTTCCTATCAAGAAAATCCTTGGAGTCCCCAGTGGCTCATCGAAACTGTCACACCTCAGCATGCAAGTCCTCACCACTGGGGCTATCCGCCGTTCCCTAAACTAAGATCAGAACCCCAATCTCCTCTCGTCCTCATTTTTCTGCGTTAATATTTTCTTAATAGCTGAATCAACCTTCTTCCAGCTATCTTCACTCTGCAACATGTGATTAATTAATCTGCCGTTACCATCAGATGATAGATCGATGTCTACTAATTCTTTTATCCATTTATGGCAGTCAGTAAATGAGTGCTCAACATCATCTTCGCGATCGCAATACATACATTCCGTCGATGCTCTTCTACCGATTCTGTGCAAGTAAAAATTAAAGTTGCCATGCCCTGTAAAGTATTGTGACAGGTGAAAATTCACTTCCCCATGCTTCCTATATATCCAGCTTTTAATATCGGAGAAGAGTCTCTTTGTTCTACCTCCAGGGCCATTCTCATTCCACCTGTCCTGCCACTATTTAGCCGCTGCCTTGATTCGTGAATTCCAACTCCCTGGTCTCTTTCAACTCTTAAAAGTGCCAATAAATCAATCGGTGGGACTCCAGCGAGCACACACAAAGCCTCATAGGAGACCGTCCTAAATGCTGAAATCACTCCAAGCAAAGTCTCCTATGGGTCCTGATCATACGTGCCAGGTTTTTCTTTACTTGCACTGAAAATCACCAAACCGGCACAGCATAAAGCATGGACGATATTACCGAAGACGCTATGACCCTTATCTTTGACGCCTTAGGCGCTGTTTGGTTCGTCATAATGATATTTAAAGATTTTATCATTCTGTCAGCCCTGTTACAAACTTCGTTTATATGTTCAGTGAAGGAACCGTTCCTCTGAAAGGTAACGCCTAGGTACTTCAGCTTATCAATTTCTGCTATTGGTTGACCATTGATCCTGATATCCAGCCGATCAATGATCCTTCTTCCAGTGAAAGTGATAAATTTGCATTTATCAATGTCCAGCACTAAATTTTTATTTCATAGCCAGTTTTCTATCATCTGTAATGCCAAATTGACCTTATTTTGTACTTTCAGTGCATGTCTATCACTCGCAAGGATCACCAGGTCATCTGCATAGGCAATGACCTCGACACCTGCAGGATAATCCAAATTCAGGATTCCGTCAAAAGTTAAAACCCATAATAACGGGCCCAAAACGGAGCCCTGGGGAACTCCACCGTGTATGTTGACTTCCAAGTCTCCATTTTGCGTTGCAATTCAGCACGATCTGTCAGAGAGGTATCTCCTCACCTGTCTACTAAGATATGGGCTTACGTTCTTAGCCAATAATGCACTGTGAATATGGCTCCATTTGATGGAGCCAAAAGCATTCTTAACGTCTAGGGAGACAAGTAACGGAATCCCTATTGTTCTCCAAGTACCTCTTGTGACATCTGCTATCCAAGTAGTTACTTTCTTTGCTGCCAACACGGTGGAGCGTCCCTTCCAGAACCCGAATTGATTGACGCTTATACCCACGCCTTCTTCAATTTCGCATACAATTCTGTTGGCGAGCATCTTCTCTACCGCTTTGCCCAAGTTATTTAAGAGACTCAGCGGTCTAAATCGAGACAGAACTTGATCATCACCGCCTTTAGGGAGGAATACCACCCTGGCCTCCCTCCAACATCGCGGGAATGAATCATTCTCCAAGCCATAATTAGCTATATCAGTCATCTCCCAGGGAAGCTGTTTTACAAGGCCTTTGAGTATTGCAGCAGGGAGTCTATCAGTGCCGGGGCTCTTTTTATTACCGAGTTCTCCGATAGCGTTACTTAGCTCAGCAGGGGTAAACCTCCTCAGCTCATATTCAGGCAAGATGTCAGTTGCCTCTGCTGGACATGGAAATAATTCGTCAAACTGTGCCATAGCCTGCCGTTCACTCAACACAGGCAGACGCCTGCCAAACCTCTTAGTTAGTATCTTGTAGGCTTGGCCCCAGGGATCATTGTCCAATTCCTCACAGAGTTTGAACCAATGATCCCTTTTTGATCTCTTAATGGCCCTGTTCAAGTGGCGTCTAGCCACTATATGTAGTTTGGCTGCAGTATCAAACTCAGCACCACCTCTGATCCTCAGTCTTTGTTTCCTTCTCCTAGCCTGCTGTAAATTATCGCGTAAGCGTGCTATCTCATTTGACCACCAGTAGACTTGTCGTCTGCCCCCAGTGGCCCTTAATTCCTCATCCATTTCTTGCTGTATTACCGAGGTAAGAGTATCTCGCGTCAACTCAATCATATTACGTAGCCTTTGAGCTACTTTATCAACTATTTTGTCAACCTGACGGGCTGTAAGTCTTGTAACAAAAAGTCTTTCAACTAGAAAGTCATTGCCTTCCTTTATGATCAGATGTAGCGGAAGGTGACCACTGGAAATATCGTTATCCATCACTGTTAGCTCTAGCTGATCCATTGACCATCTATTATCAGCAATGACCAGATCTAAAACAGAGTAGTGGTCCCGAGCCTCGTAAGTTGGAGTACCATCATTTAAACAGCGACCTCCGAGGGATTCCATCAGTTCTTCAATTAGCTCTCCTCTCCTATTACTGCGGGAGCAACCAGCAAAAGTCGTCTTACAGTTGAAATCACCCAACAACACGAATTTCTTGCTCTGTCTGGACAGAATTCGTATATACTGTCTAAAAACCTGTCATAATCCGCAATCGTGATGTTGGGCAAGACATACGCTGTTACAATTATTGTAGACTCCAGTTCAGTCACTATGACTCCCTCTGCTCTCTCCTTGAAACTCAGAGCCACCCTATTACTGACGTTCCTAATAATGACATCACCCACAGTATCCGCCATCCATCCGGAGTTCGCCGACTCATATATGTTGGGTTCAGTGATTGCCAACAAGTCTGCATCACACTCAATAGCAAGTCTATACAGCAAATCATGCGATAGCACGCTTCTGTTCACGTTGGCTAGGAGAAGCTTAATTATGCTTGTCAGAGCACGCCCAAGCACCAGTCCTGTGCTCACCGCTACCGCAGTCGAGACAACTCTTTGGTTCTTTGCATTCGGCAATCATATGACCTCGCCCTCCACAGTTAAAGCAGAGGTCTTTCCTATCTGGCCCCTTGCATTCCTGCCGCCGATGTCCGGTGCCCCAACATCTAAAACACCTATCCCCATCGTCTCGGATAAAAGCCCGGCAGTTGACCCATCCTATTCGTATCCTATCCTCTACGAGTTTACAGGCGGCCCTATACGTTGTGATTACTGTAATGATCTGCGTCTCGGCGTAATCTTTTCTAATTGACGATATCTTGATGTCCTCATCAGTACCTACTCTTGCAGTAATTGCAGCAAGAATTTCTGTCTCAATGGTGTCATATTCTACATCCCAGATGTAAACTATTGTGCGCCTTCCCGCTCTTGTACGTAGGTCAACATGCAGATCTGCCGCCTTATCTCGTAGGTTACTTGTAAACTCTGCAGCTTTCTGAGCTCCCTGAATTCTCAAGTGGAGTTCTTCATTCCTGCCCTTACGTAAGGAGATGACCTCCTTTGCATCTTCGCTACTTACTGCAGACTTCATCGTAAATCAGAATAGGTTTTACAGCTACTTTGATAACCACAGTACGACTGTCAACTACCGGTGGTGTCGACTTTTTAATATGGGCTTGCCCAGGCTTGCCTTGTATAGCTTTACCTTCAACTGGGATCGTAAGCACTTTAACCGCTACTTCCTCGTCTCTCCGCAAATAAGATATTAATTTCTTCATATAATTTCCAATATTATTATTGGGGACGACAAAAAACTAAATTACCAGCCTGAGGAATAATCTTCCTTAAAGCCCTCAATATAGCTCCCATTGTGCTCTTCTCAGTAGCATTACCATCATAGTAGATTTTGTATTTACTTTTCTTAATGTCGTCAAATTTCCAAGAATTGATTGTACATCTTTACGAATGTCGCCTACTTTGTATTTGGTACTAATACCTTCTTTTTCATCCCCTTGACTTGATTTACTTAAATCACTAACAGTACAAGAGTCCACCACCTCAGAAGGCAACTCATTAATCAAACTAATTTTGTTCCGCAAACTATTTGGCCACCTTTTGGGCAGTAGATCTATTATTTGCTCATCTGTCAGCTCCTTAGTAAGAATTTGCTCCATCTCATCTTCCAGAACTATAGGGTCCGTCTGAGTAGCCTGCGTAACAACTGATAAAGGGGACGAGACTTGCGTTAAGGCATTAAGCCCATCATATGTGCCTTTGAGCTCCTGCTCATGTGTACTTATGTATTTTGAGAGACCCGGTCCCATATGCTCTCTCAACGCCACCATAGTTAATCCCAATTGGTAAACCAGATTGCCAAGGCTCTTCAGCGGTTCTTCTTCTTGTTCTGAGGAATCCTATCGGGGTCTGTTTTTACATTTACCCTCCGTTTTCTTAGTAATGGTAACCTTTTGTGAGCGAGAAGCTCCCTGCGATGATCCCTCTAAGGGGAGTGATCCTCTTCGTCTCATATTAGCGCTGTTGGATTACGGGGACGATCCCGAATCCAACGAGTACCCACTCGGGGATGGGAGCCCAAAAAAAATTGTGGCGGTCGGGGGGTGGTAAAATGTATCAACCCAAAAATAGGGTCCAAAATTTTGGAGGTGGAGAGGGGGATCAGGGGGTAGGAAACATTTTGGGATGGATTTATAACTTGGGATGAGGGATGTAGGACGAGTGGTTCAGAAATTATTAAGGAACAAAGAATTCCCTAATAAAAACTAGTCTAAGGACTTAGAAAAACTTCACTCGTATAACTACTAATATACGAAAAATGTCCTAAGTCCTTGTTTACTGTTAATTTCAGACTGGTATTAGCCTGTCGAATAACTTAGAATAATTTGCTATTATAAGCTCTATTATAACCTCAAAAAACTGTTAAAAAAGTTATTGTACAATAAGTTTACTCAATTTTTACACACACTGGTAGTCTTTTTGTTATTGAAAAAAGTCACCAATACTTTAACACACTATAATATCTAAGATTTAGCGAGTAAAAAGCACAAAAATATTGATCTCAATAATGAGAACAAAAAACTATAAAAAAAAACTTGATAAATCCGTAACCAAATAACACAAAAATGATAATCCGTATTCCTTGTCCAACCCACTTAAAGTTCCAGTCCACCAAATCAATGTAAAAACCAAAAAACCAATCGAAAACAACAACAAACGCGGAGCTCTAGAAAGACACGTCTACACACCGTGCAGTCCACAACTCGACTTACCGAAAGGAGTATCTAATTTAGTTGTTCCGCACTTTCTGGCTGTATTTATGTCTGTGATACGTGTAAAATATCAGAGATGGACTTTAACAAATCAAAGTTGTTTTCTCACTGACTATGTTTGTTATACAGTCAGTTCTTGCGGTGAAAATGAAAGAGCACTTACAGGATGAATATTAACTGCATTTACATGGGCTTAACTATTTGTGCACAAGTGTATATTTGACCCGAGAAAACCTGAAACGGAAGGCTAACTATTCTTAAGAATTGCAATGCCATTTCTTTAAGCGATTTATGTTTTATATTAATTAGCTTACAACCATTTCGGTTATGTCATTTAACATTTACGTAAAGGATATGCAGAGTTTAAAAACTGAGGCGAAACGCCGAAAGAGTGCGGAAACTAAAAGGATTGAGATTGAGGCTAGAAAAAGCTTACAAAAAGCTTTTTTCAAGAGCAATAATGCACCGAAACCTAAATATTTGGTCGTTACCAAGGAGGATGAAAATTTTTCGAAGGTGAGTCCTTTTCTCATCGCTCGGGAGATAACCAAATGTACTGGAGGCCCTGTCAAAGAAATAAGAAAAAGCTTCACAGGACTTCATGTAGAGACTGTAAATGATATACAGTCTCAGAAGATCCTAGGACTGAAGAAAATAGGAGATCTGGCTGTACGCGTTGATCCCCATGGCACACTCAACACCTCAAGAGGTGTTGTGGTCTATCGGGATCTTTTAAATTGTTCGGAGCAAGAGATTGTAGAGGAACTGGCAGCACAAGGAGTAATAGAGTGCCGTCGATTGAACATGAGAAGGAACGGTGAGGTCTTACCCTCAGCTTCTCATGTCCTCATTTTCAACCGGCCTACTTTGCCGGAAAAGATAAGAGCAGGGATTCACCGTTTGGATGTGCGGGCATTTGTCCCACAGCCAATGAGGTGCTTTAAGTGCCAACGGTTTGGCCACACCGCTCTTAGATGCGAAAGACCGCAAATATGCGTGTGCGGTGAAGAGGTGCATGAGGGAGAACCGTGTAAAGAGCCTCCTACATGTATCAACTGCAAAGGAGCACATTCTTTAGATCAAGGAATTGTCCTGTCTACAAAGATGAAGTAGCTGTGCAGGAAGTAAAAACCCTGCAAAAGGTCAGCTACTTCGATGCAATGAAGATAGTTAACGCCCGTAAGCCTAGAGCAACAACAACTTACGCTCAGGCTGCGGCTGCCGTTCCTGTTCCTGCTCCAGTTGCTGTCGATGAAGGTCAACTCATCAATAAACTTGCTCCGAACTTGGCTAATATGATTGAAAGAATTATTGACAATAAAATGAAACCTTTCAATAGTAAAGATCCTATAAAGCCAAAGATATTAGTACAGCCTCCTCCCGAAGATAAAACATCGAAAGTTGCTCTTGTTCTGAAGAAAACGGACGCCAAAGCAGAATGCCAAGTCCGTCTCAGTGAGATTCTTGATGACAAGAAAAAGGTAATACCTACAGAGACTGTTATGCAGGCTCCCAAGCCTCCTGTAACTGAAGTGGCCTCTAAGCCTCAGAGGCCACAAAAAATTTCACAGGGTAGACGAGTGTCCCCCCCTCCACAGGCGGTGACAGGTGCGACCCCCGTGTCAAGGGTCGGCCAAGTTGCCGCCCCACAATCGGCGCCTGTAACCGGTGCCGATCCATGCCCGTCGTCGTCGGCGGCTTCGGTGGTCTCCGATACGGAGACCGGAAGCCTTACAGGCAACAACCTTCTCCGCGAACACGATGCTGTTCGTAGGATGGAGAAGAAAAGAAAAAAAGGATGGCCGAAAGGCAAACTTAGACAATAATTTAATTAAAAATTAGCGAGTCGATTGTACAATGGAACATCAATGGATGTTTTTCAAACATCCATGAGCTCCAACGCTTGGTACATGACGTAGACCCGATTTGTATATGTCTGCAAGAAACGCATTTCCGCCGAAATGAAAATTTTAAATTAAAAGGATTCGATATACTTCGGCGAGATCAACCGCCAAATGTAAGAGCTAGAGGTGGAGTAGCTATATTAACATCGACTAGAGCTACCACCGAAGCGGTTGTTCTAAACACAAACCTACAAGCGGTCGCCGTTAGAATGAAGCGTCCGCTTCAGATCACTGTTTGCAGCATATACTTCCGAATTTTGATTGGAATAAGGATGACATAGCAAGACTAATTTCCGAGCTTCCCCCACCTGTTTTACTGGTGGGTGACTTTAACGCTCATAATTCTCTTTGGGGATCGGATCGAGTAGATCCCCGTGGAAGAGAACTGGAAGGGTTCTTGATAAATTCAGAACTTATTATTTTAAACGACGGATCAGGAACCTTTTTCAATGCCAGAGATGGATCGACGTCCTGTATAAATCTTGCACTTATAAGCGGATCGATAGCACCGAGGTACGGCTTCCATGTCATAGACGATCTGCATGGAAGCGATCATTTCCCGGTGCAAATTGTAACTGATGTTACAAGAACAATATATCCCATCCCTAAAAGATGGTTATTTGAAAAGGCAGACTGGACGAGCTTCACAGCTAGAACGATACTCCCAGAAATAACTGGAGTTATCGGAGACGATGTCGACGCCATAACAAATGCAATAATTGAGTCGGCATCAAGATATATTCCCAAAACATCTGGGAAACTTACGAAGAAACCCGTTCCATGGTGGAACGATGAAATAAGTGAAGCTATAAAAAGAAAGAAAAGGGCGTATACCGCCTTTAAGAAGCGTCCTAGTATAGAAAATCTTGTTGCCTTTAAGAAATACAGGGCGTATGCAAAACGTCTTATGATAGACTCGAAAAACCGATCCTGGCAGCAATACGTGTCATCCATTGACAAAACTACTACTGCATCAGATGTTTGGAGGAAAGTGAAGGCGATTTGTGGGCGTAATGATTTTTCTCCCATAACTAGCCTTCAAGATTAAGATGAAATAAAAGACACTCCATATGAAATTGCAGAGCTGTTATCCAATCACTTCGAAAAGGCCAGCAGAACGGCCAACTACGAAGAAGATTTTCGTACTAAAAAAAAACAACTTGAAGGTCTACTAAACTTCAGAACTGAGTATAATTACTCATATAATGTACCTTTTAAAATGGAAGAATTCGCGAAAGCGTTGGAAAAATCAGGTAACACAGCTGCTGGTCCGGATGAAATCCACTATAATATGATCAGGCAGCTGAATCCCACTGAAAAGCGTAGATTATTAGAACTTTATAATAAAATATGGCGGGATGGAACTTACCCGCAGCAGTGGAAAAAAGCTCATGTTGTTCCAGTACCAAAGAAAAATAAAAACTTAACAGACCCCAATAGCTATCGTCCTATTTCTTTGACGTGTGCTATGGGAAAAATACTGGAAAAAATGATTAATAATCGACTCGTCTGGGTTTTGGAAAAAGATAACCTGATATCACCGTATCAAGCAGGTTTTCGGCAATACCATTCTACCACTGATCAAATGATCAGCTTAGAGGACGTTATATATAACAGCTTTATTAAAAGGAAACATTGTGTCGGAGTCTTCTTTGATCTTCAGAAGGCTTTCGATATGACCTGGCGTCATGGTATAATGCTCCAGATACATGAATGGGACATTCGTGGCAACCTGCCAGTCTTACTGAGCAACTATATGAATGACCGTACTTTCCAAGTACGAGTCGGTAGCGAATATTCATCTGTAAGAAATTTGGAAAATGGCATACCACAAGGTTCGCCGTTGAGCGGTACCTTGTTTACTATTGCCATTAATAAATTGATATTAGCCATTCCAGCAGAAATCAGCAAAAGCGTCTATGTTGATGATCTGGCAATTGTGTATGCCAGCAACAAGACTGCTATGTTGAGGTACAAATTGCAACGAGCGATCAATGCTCTAAATGAAGTTGGAAAGAATAAGGGATTCCAATTCTCACCAGAAAAAACGTGCTGTGTACACTTTTGTAGGAAGAGAATTCCTCATCAATGTCCTGCATTGACAATTGATGATAATCCAATACAATATAAAGACAATGTAAGATATTTAGGATTACTATTGAATAAATCCCTTTCATGGGGATTACATATACAGGACTTGTGTGATAGATGCAAAAGAGCCAGAGATAGACATTAATGAGAGATAGACATTAAGAGATAGACATTATAAAATGTCTATCGAACTTAAATTGGGGCTCCGACAAAGAGACATTATTGAGATTGTATAAAGCATTGGTTCAGTCTAAACTAGACTACGGATGTTTCGTATATTCATCCGCTAGAAAGTCGCATTTAAAAAAGTTAGACGTAGTTAATAATAGCGGAATAAGATACGCAACAGGCGCTTTCCGCACAAGTCCGGCGGTTAGTCTGATGTCTGAAGCCGGAATAATGCCACTACATTATAGAAGAGAGATCCTCTTGTTAAGATATGCAGCAAATATATGGGCTTATTCTGCCCATATAAATAATAAACTTTTAACAACCATCCTATGGCTGCATTATACGAACGTCGTGCTACCTATTCCAGACCAGCCGGAATTAGGTACCACGAATTAAGAAGTAAATATGAAATTGCCATTCCAGATACATTCCATCACAACCAGCAGTGATCATCCAACAGGAATTTTTGGCAACCGTCAGTAGTTACGAAGAACATATTAGAATTTATACTGACGGTTCTAAACCCGAACATGGTGTTGGATGCTCAATATATGTAAATGGAGAAGCCCACTTTTGGAAACTGCCAGATGTGGCCAGTATCTACACGGCAGAACTCACTGCAATTCAGCAAGCTCTTCGCTACACTGAACACTATTGCGAAGAGAGAGTGCTAACATGTTCCGATTCATTAAGTGCACTTGTCGCAATTCGGAACAAGAACATTAAGGATGTCCTAATTGCAAACATCCTGTCCATTTTATACGTTCTAAAACAACGAGGACAGCGATGCGTATTTGTATGGACTCTGGGGCATGCTGGTATTACAGGTAATGAAATCGCAGACGAAGCTGCCAGAAAGGCAACAGTCTGCGATGATTTGGATGCATTTCCTGTAAGAGTGGCAGATGTTAAAAACCGTCTAACAAACATAGTAAGAAATAAGTGGAACGCTGAATGGAGGAGTTTAAATACAAAATTAAACTTCAGTAAAAACTTCTCCTTATAAATGAAAAAGCGACTTTAAGTTTACTCGCCGTGAACAAGTAGCGGTGACCAGACTTAGAATCGGTCACACGCGATTAAAAAATTTATATATGTTAACCGGCGAAGTGAGACCAATGTGCGGTGTTTGTAATAAAACACTAACAATCAAGCATCTAATAGAAGAGTGTACCATATATGAGGACGTCAGAAAGAGGTTCAGTCTTATAAATAATATTAGAGCTGATCTGGATAATGGAAATGAAGAAAATATAGTTGCATTGTTACACGCCATTGGACTTCTTAAAAGTCTATAAAATGAATGTTTAAAGCTGTGACAAAAGAATCTCTAAGCGGTAGTTTTATATATACATATAAGGGAGTCTCGAAGCGTGGCACGTATAGTGACGGGAGGTAGCCCTCTTGCCTAGGCCATTTTGGCTCACCTGCATTCAAGAGCAGGGAGTCTGGGTGTGTCCGATGATGGCATGGGGGACCCTGAAGGGTGGATTGAGGGCGCGAGAATGGGTGTACGCCGTGCATGCCTATAGCCTGTTTATAAGAAGGGTTCAACTGCCACGGCACCCTGGCGCGACTGATATACTGCTCAACGGTGGTTCTGGTCGCCCCGAGGGTGCTTAAACAAACTATAAATGAGACTCGTAGAAGATAGAAAGAAAGATATGGTATTGATAAGCGGAAATTTTAATTTTATGGTCTTTTGAGAACCTATCTCAAATTTTAATATTGGGGCCCTTTACACCCCATAAGTGTTTGTGATTGTCCTTGTCTTTTATGTCTTAATGTTTATTATGAAGTTTGTGTTTTTAAATAAAATGTAAGGGCCCTTTACACCCTTACATATGACGATCCTGATGGAGATAATAACTTCTTTTAAAGAATGTTACGAGGGCTAATGACCTTAGCAGTCGATGCCCGTAAAAATTCAGTTAAAAAAAAAAAAAAAAACATTCTCGTTCTTGTAACATACTATTTATTCATATCAGTTACAAAGTAAGAAAGCCGTGAAAACAAATAAATTTAAAAAATGGAAGCTTCCTCGTTACAAACGTTTCCTGATATTAACCTACAAATGATTGAATTGTGTCTTAGAATTTTTACTTTCCCTGATTTCAGCGTGTGGAAAAACTTTATATTACAAGTCACGTAATATAGAACTGATCAAGGAATAAAGACCGCGTACCAGTAAAGACGGTAAGTTCTAGCGTAGCAAGTTATACGCATCAATATTCGTTAATTTACTTAATTTTATAAATACATCAGTAGCAATATTCATGAAAAATCTGATGTGCACACCACGTGACTTCCTTATACGCATATTAAATTACATATACACCTTTTTTTAAAATGAAAAGTATATAAAATTTTATTTCATTAATTAATAACTTCTGACATTTTTTCATATCTTTTTTTTTTTTTTTTTTTTTTTTCTCTCAGCTCCCCTGGGCCGGACCGACTTGTTGGTATTACGCCGCCCAGGGGAGTGTCTTTAAACTCAAATAGGCCTCCCCACCTACCGGCTATATACCGGCTTGGCAGGTCGGCCTACCGGTTAGCTCTTTTTGAGAGTTCTTTATCAATATTGGCCCCTTGGGGACCCAAAAGGGCAATACTAATACACCACGCCAGACCCAGTTCGCCGCGACGCGGTACCGGGTCCCTTCAGTATTCAGTGTGCTCTTGCCTGACTGTTACCCGTGGAGTCCTTGGTGGCTCATCAGTGCCAACACACCGCAGCATGCTGGACCTCACCAGCAAGGCTGTCCACCCAGTCCTATTCTAGCCAACACCTTGTCTTCTCTCATCGGAGTATTTCTGTAGAACAACTTGTCTAACAAAACTAGCAAAATTATTCCAGTTTGACTCGCTTCTTAGCATGTAGTCTATTGTTGTCTCTGGAGTTATACCTGTGAGTGCCTTACTATGTCTAAGTGTGTCCCACCTATTGCACTCAAAAAAGGTGTGCTCAGCATCATCTATCTCGTTGCAGTAGTTGCAAATTGGTTCTTCTCTCTTGCCTATTTTGTGCAGGTAGTTATTGAAGGAACCATGTCCTGTAAAAAACTGCGATAGGTGATGATCAACCTCACCAAATCTTCTCGACAACCATGGCTTGATGTTGGGGATGAGGGTTCTCGTCCATCGACCCACAGCTTCCTGCGACCATCTTTCCTGCCAGATATTATAAACGGCATCCCTGACCTCTTGTTCTGGCTTGCCTTGTGCCCTCTCCACCCTCTTTTTTGCGATTAGGTCAATAGGAGGTGTACCCGATAACACGCACAGGGCGGCATAGGACACTGTCCTGTATGCGGACACAACACCTAGGAGCACACACCTGTGCGTCCTCGCCAGTCTCTCTTTGTTGCGCCTGATGGCGATAGAGCGCCACCAGGCCGGAACGGCATACATAAGCGAAGACACGACGGTGGTCGCCAGTAAACGGCGCTTTGAGGCCCGAGGGGCATTCTGCGATGACATAATGATGTTTAGACTTTTTATCATCCTTTCTGCCTTGTTGCATACATTGACTATGTGCTCGGTGTATCTACCGTTTTTCTGGAGGATAACTCCTAAGTACTTGATGTTATTCGCTTCTTCTATAGCATGACCGTTGATGGAAATATTGAACGGTTCTAGCACTCTTCTACCCGTAAAGGCAATACACCGGCATTTTTCCGTAGACAGTTGCAGACCCCTGGACCTCAACCACTCCTGTATAGTGTCGATGGCCGCATACACGCTCTCCCGCACCTCCAAGACCGTCCTTCCCTCTACGAGGACTGCAAGGTCATCTGCATAAGCCAGCACTTGAACGCCGACAGGAAACTCCTTCTGAAGGAGTTCATCTATTTTTTCATATCTGTATTTAAATTATATTGTTATTATTGAATTATTATTTATTTTAACTCTTTCTTCTACAATCAGAGGTTAATAATTAATAAATTAATATATTTAAATTAAAAAAAAGATCCAACCTTATAAGATCCAGATATTTCATTAAGATTTTATTTGGGTATAACTCTGGAACCGATTAAAATAATTACCACTTATGAAATATCGTTCAAAAACTTTCAATTAGGACTGATTACTGCAGTTAAGAAAAAGTCCAAATACAAAGATTTTGGGATTTTCTGGACACTTTTGGTTCAGTCAATTGCAATCAAAGGGGAGATGCATAACTAGATGTTACAATAGTCCTAAATCCAAAATTTCAACATCCTACGGCTAACAGTTTTTGAGTTTTGCGAGATACATAAGTAAGTACATACGTACAGATGTCACGCCGAAACTAGTCAAGATTAATTCAGAAATAGACAAAATGGATATTTCCGTTGAAATCTGAAAACCAAAATTATTCGCTATCACAATACTTCCTTTACTTAGTACAAGGAACTAAAAAAGCTGACAACAAAGTTGTACTCTCCTGGCATTAGTTATTTATTGTTATAAAGTGTAAATAATTATAGATGAAAAAAGTTACCTGAGATTTCTTTTTTTTCGGGGGGGGGGGGGGTAATTTATGATGAAGTTTTAATGTACAATTTTAATTACAAGTCTAAATAAAACAAAAAGATTTAAAAATTCAAAAAATCGGTATTTTTTATTTTTTTCTGCTCCCCCACCACCAAAATCACCATCCAAGATAATTTTTTGATTTTTCATTGTTTACTATGTTAAACGGAAGGAACTAAAAAAAAACAATCAACTGAAAAATGTTCACACAATAAAAAGTTACCTAACATGATTTTTTGAAGGGTGGAGGTGCATTATAATGAAATTTTGTTGTAATGTTTTTATTAAACGTTTAAACCAAAAGTTTTGAAAAAATTTTTTAAATCTGTATTTTTAATCTCTGATCGGATCCCATCCCTAATATTGTTTCTAAAGTATTTTTTTAAGTCACTTTCACTACTGCTATGTCTAGGAAGACATAAAAAATGTTTTTTTTTTTTTTTAATTAAGCTATATGTATAAAGATATCTTTTCGATGTTTGGGGAAAAATCTTTCTTAAAAACGGTAAGATAAGCATACACGCATGTACTGAGCTTAATATAAAGTTGGGTTATGGTTTCAAAATTTTGAGACAAAAACTATCTACCCCACTGGAGGTACTGACTCCAATATTTTAGCAACAGTCTTTCCCATACGTACGAATCTCTGAACTATATTTCATAAAGGTTTATCCAGTCAAAACTTATTAAACTTCAAACACGCCAACACAAGCATATAAGTACATACGAACATTACCCCTCACAATTTTTATTGTTTTTTGGGGTCTCTGATTACCGTACTTTCTTTCTTGCGGAATAGCTCTAGAGCTATGATGCCAGTAAAGTAAAACGACAAATCGATGAACACTTTGTCCCCTGATATCTTTTAATATTTTATAAAATGTAATTACTACAGTTTTATGTAATTGTTATCATTCATTATTACTATCAGAAACTGCTGGCAGAAATAGAATAAAAAAAGAATAATTAAATTAGTTTGTAAACGATATTTTTTAATTTAATTCCTCTTTTTTTCTAATTTGTATTAATTTTTGTATGATAGAATAAAAATAAAAATTCTCAAAATAAACTAAACGTAGCTATTAATAGACTTATTTTTTGAAGTAAATGCATAACCCGATGCTTAGAAGAAATCGTAAAAACGAGCTCATTGATGGAAATTCGGTTTTATAAATAAATAACTTTCAAAAAATTAGGTGATGAGTATCCAAAAAATGATCTTTCCACTGCAAATCAAAAGAAAACATAGAATATATTTTGGCACATTATACTTAAGTAAGAGTTTTGGGTTCAACAAACTTAGATGGGATTAAATTCAGTGAAGATGAATTATTTATAAGTTACACAACCATTTTATTATAGATTTATTATACTAGTAATTATAAACTAACCGACTGATTTCTATGATACATGATTTATTTTTTCTGGTTCGATTTATATTCGATATGATTTATTTTTTGTGGTACTATGTTCGTATCCAAAATTATAATTGGTTGAATTTTACCTTTAAATCAATTGAAGAATATTTTTTATCGATTTTAGAAAATCATCACGGGAAGGATATTTAAAGCGATGTTTATTTAACATCCCTAAAAAGATTCATTATTAATTTAACTGCTTCAATGGGATAAATATAAACATACGAATATAAAATAATGTTTTATATACATTATTTTATTAACTTATTATGTTAATAATGGTTTTAAATTACGCTAAATATATGTAACTAGAAGAATAATTATATTATGTTTGGTTTGATAGATGGAAATAAAAAGTAAATAAATATTAAAAAAGATTTAAAATTTCAATTAAGTATAACTAAAAAAAAATTTGATTTAATAGTAGATCACTATTAATAAAATGTATATATAATATGATCTGTTTGAAAGAAATCTGATTGATCTCAAGTGAATACAGTAACTTAAGATTATAAAATATTCAATAATAAATAGTTCTTTCCCGTATAAAGTATATTCTATCAATCGTTGCCGTAAATTAATTTAAGTGTGGAGTGTGATTAAATTAAATTTTTTGAAACGGCCATCTAACCTAACTAAACATTTTGTTTTTGGGAGGGTTAAAATAAGGTGTACCGAGTTGGATGCGTCTCGCATCCCACTCGGTGGCGTGTTCAAACAAGGACGATGTTCAATTAGACTTCATTAAGCCCCTTCTTGTTACCTCTCGTAGAACTTAACTTACTGTTAGCAAAGGACGGCTCACAAACAACCGAACCCTTCTCATTTCACCATTTTCTTTCTTTTGTTTAGAAACACCCTTTAACGATTATTATTACTGTTACATTACGATGAGCGGTGCAGAACGAAAATTTAGTTAGGTTTTCTGATTAATTACGGTACGGACTCTTTCTTACGTATTTCGTGCACATTTCCTTTAAGTTTATCTATAAAAAAATTTATCGAATAGACGATTTAATTTTAAATCATTTGCCATCGTTACTATTTGGCGCCTATGTTTGGCTATATAACCAAAGGTTTTAGGGACCGGACACAAGACATAGGTCATTCCTCAAAATTAGAACTTCATTTACAAAGTAAACAAATTAATCATCAAAATCGGTCCATCTGGTAGTTTGAGCTTTGGTAAAGGATTGAATATACAAAAAAATTACACACAGGTCTAACTGAGAGCCTTTTCTTTTTATGGATTTAATTAAAAATTCATAACACTGTAGCAAAATTACGGCTCCAACGGTACGATAGACGATACAGGTCTATCTATGTCTTTTAAATGAATACGTATTCACCGATAAACTGAATAATAACTTCGCAGAAGTCTGTCATAATTAATACTTACATAATTCATTTAAGTTTAAGCCTTAGTTAAGTGTCATTTTAAGTTTAAGATAACATGAACATCTAATTTCAAATTGTACGAATTAAAAGCTTATTTTCTGCTGCAGAAAAAAGCTACTATGCTAAGCTGACCGGCCGGTTTTTTCCTTTGAAAGCATAAAACAAAGAAAAACAGTACAGATTTTATTAGAAAACCGAATTCATCGTGAAACTATGCGGATTTATAAGGCACAGTTTATCAGCTTTTACTTTCTTCGGAATGTATTAAATAACTTGCTATTAAATATTATGACCTATTAAATAAATTTTTATTTAATAGGTCAAAATACTTAATTGAGCTTAATACTTGTATTAAACTCGTGGCCAAAAAAAAAAAAATCAAACAAATAAATGTTTAATAAACATTTATCTGTCATTTCAATCAAACGTGAACACCGCATGCAAACAATTATTTTGTTCCTACCGTTTTCCCAATCAAGGACTTCACAATAATTATTTCCCGATTCAAATATTTTATTACGTGAAAATTCCATTTTTAGAGCTGTTAAAAAACATTTGCTGTTACTTGTTATATTGGCGTTTAAAAATTGCTTCTGAATAAAATTATATTCGTTTTTTAATGACTGACTGTTCATAGACAATATTCATGGGTAACTGTGTTGTGCTTGGAGTGGTATTATATTATTCAAATTAATTTTAATAGATATTAGGATTTTATTTTTATTTAGTTTATAATCAAACTAGAGTAAAATAAACATGGATCAGCTGTCAAATGATCGATTTTACAATTTTATTTTAGATTGTTTCACTCGAAACAATCTTGTGAGCGATCTGAATGGTTGGGACAGTGAACTGACCGTTGAGTATTTAGATTCTCAATCAGCGACTCCGTCATGACAAACGGTTCCGTACTGCGTAAGCCGAAGACAACGTAAACTACCACTGACGTCACAAACTACTTAATTTTGTTGATGAATAAGTATGAACACTTACCGGTGGAGGAAAGAATACTAAAAAACGGAAAAGTAGCCGTCAAACCATCTCCGATTGTCCTCTATGGGATCACGGATGTGTTGCGTTTCTACGAACTACCAGAGTCGGTCGTGTCAAAAAGTAACTACTATGTTAAAATTGTCAGTGTTAAACAATTACGTGTGATGTAGAAAAGCGTAGACATTAACAAACAATAATAATAGTAATAGAGTTTATTGTGAACACAATCTAATCGGATACACATTCACGAGAAAGCACGAGCGTGTCTTTCGGGTGGTTCTGAGGAACTTACATTATTCAATGCCGACCGACATCATCAAGAGTGAAATTAAAGAACAAGGACATAAGGTACGAAATACTATGAACGTTAGTCATCGTGTGACAAAAGAACCATTGTTTACGTTCTTCATAAATCTTGAGCCTAATGAGAAAAACAAGGAGATATTCAGAATAAGAAAAATCGCGAACTGTAGCGTCAGATTTGAGAACCCAGAAGAGCTTTAAGTCTAGTCCGATGCAAGAGTTTTCAACAATACGGACATACAGTATCTGCCGGTGTGCCAAGTACACAGAGGGACATACGAATTCGGACTGTCCTAGAAAAGATGAAAGTAAATATAATCTTGCTGTTTTGGTACTTTATAATTCAGACCATCCATCTAATTATAGAGATTGTAGAGTTAACAAGGAGATCCTTAAAAGGAAACCGAAGCTGAAAGTGCTACCCTCCAAGGGAAGAGCTAATTCACAAGAGCTTAGGGACGAACAATTGACTTCCTTTAATCTAGGCAACGTTAATTTCCCTTTTTTAGGCCGAGAGAGGTCCAAACGTCCAATCAAATAATAATCTCAGATTTTATGCCGTGGTTATGAGGCGCAATACTCTGAACATTCCGAGGACAAATTGCAGAAATTGATTTTTAACAAACAGTTTCTAGTTCAGCAAGTTGGAAGCCTGATAGGCTTACTCAGCAACGTGATAACCAAACTGTGGTAATGGCCACGTTTCTTAGGATAGCTACCTGGAATACTGATGGTCTTGCCTTCCGTAGACAAGAATTACAGACGTTTATTTTCGCAGAATCGTTAGATGTTGCCCTTCTCTGCGAAACTCACTTCGTTGATCGGAATTATCTTCGTCGTAGGGGTTAATCCATAAACACGACTAACCACTGGGAAGGTAAGGCGCATGAGGGCACTCTGCTGCTTACAAAGAATACTATACATCATCAATTGGCGAATTTCACCTGTGATCATGTTTAAGCGACCTTGATTGAAATTTTAGACTGTCTCGGGCCTCTCGTGTTATTAGCAGTCTACTGTCCTCCTTGCCATATGATCTCGAGTGAATTATTCTCTGAGTAGTTTGCTACACTGGGCCCGGGCTTCATCATGGTTGGGGACTGGAATGCTTAACATGTTCATTGGGGCTTACGACTTATAACAACTTAGGGTCGAGCTTTGAAGGAACGCATCATGAATATGCATCTCGATGTGATCTCCGTATTACAACCGAAATATGGCCGTCGGATCTGACTAAGGTTTCAGACGTACTAGAGTTTTATGTAATATGTGATATATTGTCTATGTACACTTCTGTAAAGATTAGCTTTGACTAAACTTCTGATCATTCACCTGTTCTACTTACTATAAGAACGGTGGTAATTTGAATGAAGAGATTCCCTATCCTACACAACAGGCAGATTGGGAGTCTTGCAAGAATGGATTGAGGATCAACTAGACGTATCCTCTGAATTGAAATGTTCAGCTAATCTAGACTATTGACCGGATACCTGACCTCGGTGTTACGCGAAGCAGCCTGGTGTTGAACGCCTGGGAACGAGAACAAACGGCAAGGAGAAGTGGACTATCCACGAGAAGTAATGGATGTCATTTCAACCAAGAGGTGGCTCAGGAGGAGATGGCAGTATTACAGGAGACCACAGGATAAGATATCTTTAAACAAAGCTGCTCGGAGATTAAAACGAGTCCTAAAGTCTTTCAAGGAAGAGAAATTTAAAAAATACTTCAGTAACCTTTCACCTTCAAAAAGAGACAACTACTCTTAGTGAAAGCCACCAGGAAATTTCAGCGGCCATCACCTCAGTTCCCTCCATTAATGACGGATCTTCAGCCACTTATAGAGCTAATGAAAAGGAAATTCTGGACTTCTTGAACTGCCCGATTTCGATGAGTCTTCCCATTACGTCTTTCTCAAGTGTTGGAAGCGACTGAAAATTTGCAGAAGTGGAAGAAGCCCCTGGCTTTGACTTGGCTACCAACAAAATGCTCGTTACCTTCCCATCTACGGCCGTAGTTTATATAACTCAACTGTTTAATAGTATCCTTCGAACGACGTATTACCCAAAAGAATGAAAGCTGTCTGAAGTAGCTGATAGTATCTAAGCCGGGCAAGTCAATGCAGGGCGTGTCCTTGTACAGGTCAATAAGCCTGTTGTGTCTAAGATATTCGAAAGATTTTTCCTTCAGAAATTGTGGCTTGTATATGAGGAGGGTCAAGTTATTCGTGATCACCAGTTCGGTTTCCGCGGTGTTCATTCAACCATTGAACAGAGACAAAGGATCCTTCATGTTGTCACCAACTACTTGGAGAAGAAAAAGTTCTGTTCGGCTGCCTTTCTAGATATACAGCAAGCATTCGATAAGTTCTGACTACCAAATCAGTCTGCTACACAAACTAAAAAAAAAAATCTACCTAAACATTTTTAATTTAATATTGTTTAGCTACTTGGATGGACGCTTCTCCCAGATTAAATACAAGGAGGAGTTATTTGAATTCTCTGATACTTCGTCGGGTGTACCTCAGAGGTCAGTGTTGGGGTGTGTCCTTTGCTCCATCTTCGGTGCCGACCTTCCAGTTACAGAAAATATCACTATTGCGTCGTTTGCCGACCACATGAAAATCGTGGCTGTCGATGATAGTCTAATTCAAGCCTCGACTAAGTTGCAATCTGGGTTAGACCTTATAACCGTGTGGTTGAAGAATGGAGAATAAAGGTCAATGAAGCGAAATCGACTCGCATGACATTCGCGATGAGAAGAAGTGACTACCCTGGAATCCATTTAGATGGAGGTTGCATCCCGCGAGCTGAAAGTGTAGGGTATTTAGTTATTCATCTAGATCGTCGTCTAACATAGGTTCACATAAGGAGAAAAGAATCAGGTAGATATCAAATTTAAGGAGCTGTACTGGTTATTAGGCAGGAAATCGCAACTATCCCTATCCAACACGCTACTTTTATACAAAGTGATTCTAAAACCAGTTTGGACACGGAATCGAACTCTGGGGTGCGGCGAGTACCAGGTATATAGAGATCATTCAGCGTTTAAAGAATAAATTTTCGAGATGCATTACACAGGCGCCATAGTTCGAACGGATTCAACGGAATTCAACTTAGGGTTATCGAGTGTTCGAGAGGAAGTAATCGATTTATTACTAAGTACAATATAATACTTAGCAACCACGTAAACATCCAACTGTTAACCTCTTATACAACGGAGAGGAATCACGGCGATTAAAGCGGGCACATTATTGGACCTAGGAACCTAATAGTGATACTCAGGATGTGGCTCTCTTCTTAAGTTGTGCATCATCAAGTTTTTATATTTATGTTTCTAATGTTATTTATTGCTAATCTTATTCTGATCTTTTTATGTTGGGGTTTTATTCTTAGTATTAGACATTATGATTTCTAGTTCATTACTGGCTGGACATTATCAATGCTTACGTTACCTTTGATTTATTATTGATGTCTAGAATGCGTTTAATTTAGGTTTTCAAGGAAAACTCCTTTATAACTTGATTATTGTCATGTCATTTATTTATGGTTTCTAATTTACGAAACCGATTGTAAATATTATTTAACATACAAAAAGAAATTCCATTTAAAATCGCATTTTTTACAATCATTGGATTATTTAGTAGTGCAAATAAAATTCTTCCATTTCAAAATCTTCATTCAATAGTTACCAAAATGTCGTCAAAACTGTTCAGAACCCCTATCATAATACAAGTAAAAGCTACTTCACCATAGCCAAATATATTGGAATATATATTAGCAAACTATGAATTATTAATATTATTATTACCAGTGATTGGAATTAATAATTATTATTAGTTCTCTAATTAAATTTTTAACTTTTTTCTGTTCATTTTATAACAGAAAAAAACATATTATAATGATGATAATTTTATTTATTAACTTTTATTTTTCTGATGCTGAAATAGCAGCTTTTTTAAAATTTTTTATTTTGTATTTATTTATTTTAGGTAAAGAAGGGACCAAGAAAAAAATCTGTTTTGTTTTTAACATAGCTCACGTCAAATTTTAGGGTCATGACAGAAATATAAACCATAAAATAAATTTTTCGGAACAGGTAATTTAAAATTTTTATATTTATCTCCATAAACTTCTAAAAAATCACTTTTTTGGCATTTCTACCGTAAAATAGATTCATAAAACAAAAATATATTGTGGACAGCGCATGACTTTCTTGTACGCATTTTAAATTACATATACACGTTCTTTTAAAATGAAAAGTACATAAAATTTTATTTAATTAATAACTTCTGACATTATTTTATTTATTTTTTATTAATGAATTATTATTTATCGTAAAATCTTTTTTTAAAATCAGGTGTTAATTATGATTAATAAATAAATATATTTAAATGAAAAAAAAAAAGTTTAAAAAAAGGGAGATGAAGTCTGATTCGAACCGATGTGCCTACTACTTGTAAGATCCTAAAATTTCATTTGGCTATAACTCTGGAACTAATGAAAGTACCACTTATGACATATCGTTGAAAATCTCTCAATGAGAGCTTATACTCTCTATATAATAAGACTTAACTGAAGTTAAGTCAAATCTGTTTTTGTTTGGATTTGAGCTTTTTTGGACACTTTTGGTTCAGTTGATTGCAATCAAAAGGGGAGGTGCACAACTAGATGTGCACCACTAGATGCATTAGTTGACTGTACTAGATGTGTACAAAATTTCAACATCCTACGGCTAATCGTTTTTGAGTTATTTGAGATAACGTACGTACAGACTTCACCCCGAAACTAGTCAAAGTGGATATTTCCGTTGAAATTTGAAAACCGAAATTTAACGCGATCATAATGCTTTTTTATTTCGTAAAAATTTACGGGACAATTATAATAATTATAAAACTTTTAAGTTATACCTCTTTATCATAATTTTATTCATAACAATAATGGAGGCGCCTTCCTTGGTAAAATATTCCGGAGGTAAAATAGTCCCCCGTTCGGATCTCCGGGTGGGGACTACTAAGGAAGGGGTCACCAGAAAAGTAAAAAATAACATTCTACGAGTCGGAGCGTGGAATGTTAGAAGCTTAAAAAAGGTTTGTAGGCTAGAGAATTTAAAAAGGGAAATGGATAGGGTAAACGTGGATATAGTAGGAATTAGTGAGGTTCGGTGGGAAGAGGAAGGCGACTTTTGGTCGGGTGACTTTAGAGTAATTAACTCAGCGTCAAATAATGGGCAGGCAGGAGTAGGTTTCGTGATGAACAAGAAAATAGGGAGGAGAGTGGAGTATTTCAAGACGCATAGCGATAGAGTCATTGTAATAAGGATAAATTCAAAACCTAAACCGACAACGATTGTTAACGTCTATATGCCTACAAGCGCCCATGATGATGATGAGGTAGAATGTGTATACGAAGAGATTGGTGAAGCAATTAAACACGTAAAAGGAGATGAAAATTTAATAATAGTTGGAGATTGGAATGCAAGCATTGGAAAAGGCAAGGAAGGAAATATAGTGGGTGAATACGGGCTGGGCAAAAGGAATGAAAGAGGGGACCGACTTATAGAGTTTTGCACGAAGTATAATTTAGTAATTGCCAACACCCAATTTAAAAATCATAATAGAAGAATATACACTTGGAAAAAGCCAGGCGATACTGGAAGGTGTCAGATAGATTATATCATGGTTAAGCAAAGATTTAGAAATCAACTCGTGGACTGCAAAACTTACCCTGGAGCAGACATTGATAGCGACCATAATTTGGTGATAATGAAATGTAGATTGGGGTTTAAAAACCTGAAGAAAAGGTGTCAGATGAATCGGTGGAATTTAGAGAAGCTTGAGGAAGAGGAGGTAAAGAAGATTTTTGAGGAGGACATCGCTAGAGGTCTGAGTAAAAAAGATAAGATAGAAAATGTAGAAGAAGAATGGGAGAATGTTAAAAAGGAAATTCTTAAATCAGCAGAAGCGAACTTAGGCGGAATAAAGAGAACTGGTAGAAAACCTTGGGTTTCAGACGATATATTGCAGCTGATGGATGAACGTAGAAAATATAAGAATGCTAGTGATGAAGAAAGTAAAAGGAAGTATCGGCAATTAAGAAATGCTATAAACAGGAAGTGCAAACTGGCGAAAGAAGAGTGGATTAAAGAAAAGTGTTCAGAAGTGGAAAGAGAAATGAACATTGGTAAAATAGACGGAGCATACAGGAAAGTTAAGGAAAATTTTGGGGTACATAAATTAAAATCTAATAATGTGTTAAACAAAGATGGTACACCTATATATAATACGAAAGGTAAAGTCGATAGATGGGTGGAATATATTGAAGAGTTATACGGAGGAAATGAATTAGAAAATGGTGTTATAGAGGAAGAAGAGGAAGTTGAGGAGGATGAAATGGGAGAAACAATACTGAGATCTGAATTTAAGAGAGCAGTAAAAGATTTAAATGGGAGAAAGGCTCCTGGAATAGACGGAATACCTGTAGAATTACTGCGCAGTGCAGGGGAGGAGGCGATTGATAGATTATACAAACTGGTGTATAATATTTATGAAAAAGGGGAATTTCCGTCAGACTTCAAAAAAAGTGTTATAGTAATGATACCAAAGAAATCAGGGGCAGATAAATGTGAAGAATACAGAACAATTAGTTTAACTAGTCATGCATCAAAAATCTTAACTAGAATTCTATACAGAAGAATTGAGAGGAGAGTGGAGGAAGTGTTAGGAGAAGACCAATTTGGTTTCAGGAAAAGTATAGGGACAAGGGAAGCAATTTTAGGCCTCAGATTAATAGTAGAAGGAAGATTAAAGAAAAACAAACCAACATACTTGGCGTTTATAGACCTAGAAAAGGCATTCGATAACGTAGAC
Source organism: Lycorma delicatula (assembly GCF_047948215.1). Lineage (NCBI taxonomy): Eukaryota > Metazoa > Arthropoda > Insecta > Hemiptera > Fulgoridae > Lycorma > Lycorma delicatula. The sequence continues at coordinate 167,635,260 of NC_134455.1, read as the reverse complement.
TGGAATAAAATGTTCAGCATTTTAAAAAAATTAGGGTTCAAATACAGAGATAGAAGAACAATTGCTAACATGTACAGGAACCAAACAGCAACAGTAGCAATTGAAGAACATAAGAAAGAAGCCATAATAAGAAAGGGAGTCCGACAAGGATGTTCTCTATCTCCGTTACTTTTTAATCTTTACATGGAACTAGCAGTTAATGATGTTAAAGAACAATTTAGATTCGGAGTAACAGTACAAGGTGAAAAGATAAAGATGCTACGATTTGCTGATGATATAGTGATTCTAGCCGAGAGTAAAAAGGATTTAGAAGAAACAATGAACGGCATAGATGAAGTCCTACGCAAAAACTATCGCATGAAAATAAACAAGAACAAAACAAAAGTAATGAAATGTAGTAGAAATAACAAAGATGGACCACTGAATGTGAAAATAGGAGGAGAAAAGATTATGGAGGTAGAAGAATTTTGTTATTTGGGAAGTAAAATTACTAAAGATGGACGAAGCAGGAGCGATATAATATGCCGAATAGCACAAGCTAAACGAGCCTTCAGTAAGAAATATAATTTGTTTACATCAAAAATGAATTTAAATGTCAGGAAAAGATTTTTGAAAGTGTATGTTTGGAGTGTCGCTTTATATGGAAGTGAAACTTGGACAATCGGAGTATCTGAGAAGAAAAGGTTAGAAGCTTTTGAAATGTGGTGCTATAGGAGAATGTTAAAAATCAGATGGGTGGATAAAGTGACAAATGAGGAGGTATTGCGGCAAATAGATGAAGAAAGAAGCATTTGGAAAAATATAGTTAAAAGAAGAGACAGACTTATAGGCCACATACTAAGGCATCCTGGAATAGTCGCTTTAATTTTGGAAGGACAGGTAGAAGGGAAAAATTGTGTAGGCAGGCCACGTTTGGAATATGTAAAACAAATTGTTAGGGATGTAGGATGTAGAGGGTATACTGAAATGAAACGACTAGCACTAGATAGGGAATCTTGGAGAGCTGCATCAAACCAGTCAAATGACTGAAGACAAAAAAAAAAAAAAATCATAATTTTAAAGCGGCCGCTCTGCCATTCTCAGTAACAGATTTTTTAGTTTCCCCTGTTTTTAATAATAGTATGTTGATATAAATAAACAGACATCTTTAATCATATTCACCCCAATAAAGCTAGTGCATAATATAAATACAGAACACCTAACTAAATATTTACGAAATGTAGAATTTTTTCTGCAAAATGATTGCAGAAAAGGAAATAAAAGCAAAATGAGCGTATGTTACAAAATACTGGATTCGAAATCTATTTATAACACAGAATGTTGTGTTGGTATAAAATAATCAAAGTATATTTGAAACACAATCCATGAAATAATATTTCTTGGAATAGACAAAAAAATTTTATCATGATTCCACTTATTTACACATTTATTATGTCTATTATTTACTTAGTAAATAGTAAATTTCTGAAGAAATACTGTAATCTCAGAATTCAACTAAATTACTTTGCTACCTAGTTTTATTGTAGTATCTACATTTTCTCTTTAAAAATAACGAAGAGGATGTTCACCTACATTTTTTATGTTCATGCTTTACGCAACCAAGTAGATAGATTTCAACTTTTTCTGTTGTTATTTTTCAGTTATTTCTTTCCGTTTAAATTATACTGGGATCACTGTATTCAAGTTGAAAAATTTATTCCGGTAACTCTTGCAGAAGATTTATTTTAACGAAAAATTACGTTTTTTGAATGAACATTTATTTTTGGATGAAAGATTTTTATAGACGATTGATAAGAAAACATTTTTAATTTTTTTATAGTCATTATTACTTTGTATTTTAGCAATGAAATAATGCGATAATGGTTACTGTTTTAGCATGAAGTTGCATCCTGATGTCATTCTGATAATCAAAATATGTTTGTTGGAAATGAAGGAGAATTAGTTGGAAAAATAAAAAACATAATATTGCAAAATTTCAAAGAGCTTTAGTTCACGATAGGTAGCAATCTCTTTACATCAATTATTTACATTGTTTTCTTATTTTTAATGCGATCAGGTTTCTAACGTTTGGGTTTTTTTCATAAGAGTACCACAAATTTTGAAGAATAACACATACATTAAATAAATTTAAAAATGAAAACTGGTGTAAACTCCCACACCAAAAATTAAAAAAAAAATTTTTTTACTTTTTTTTTTTTAATTTTTACTTTACTTTTTTGAAATCAGTACTTAAGTAAGGGCTAGGTAAACTAGCCCTAGTCTAGGGCTACTAGTCTAAGAAGGTAGACTTAAGTAAGGGCTAAGGGTAAGTTCTAGATAGTGTTTTAATTTTGATCCATTTTTAAATGTCTAAATTTGAAAAAAAAATTGAAAATATATGTTTTAAGTCGGTTTTATTATAATTGAACATAGGTCTGCAGTTACCAGAAGGAAATAAAAAAATAAAAGTTTTTTCCATTTAATTTTCGTATCAGTTTTATTTTATTTTATATTGGATTTTTACGTTTTAGATTAAACTTTTCTCGTTTTAAGGAGGATAAATAATACCTAGTATTGTGTTTGCACAAGGCAACGATGAACATGATGCTTGTCGGGTCGTATAACTCAACTTACTGGTTAGTGGAGGATTGATACCGGCTAAACTGAGTAAAACGCGTGTGTGAGAAGGCAACACTAATTCTTTCACTATCTACGGCAACCTTAAATGAATGAATTAATAAACGAATATATTGTAAATTAAAATGTAAAAGATTAGATGTTCGATACTAATGTACATCTATTAATCTCCGCTAGAAATGAGGTAAACCAAATCCTTTAAACGACGGTGGCGTGGTTATCTTTGTTATTCCTTTCCCGTGACTGAGCACCATGGTAATACAGACCAATTTTCTTGAATGAAAGTTGAAAATAATCTAAAAGATTATAAGAAAATTAAAAAAAAATTATTTTCTTCTTCCTGAAACGGTAAGACTTTTTTCTTTTTTTGTATGCTTCTAAGGGAAAAGTGGTTATTGGTTCCTTCAAATATATACCACTTCACCGAACAAAAATAAAAGAAAAATCGTATGTTCTGTTCACTTCGTACAGATTGCCGTTCCGATATCAATCAGCTAAAAGATGTTTGTGGCCTCCCTATCGAATTCATGATAAATCTTTGATTCAGAAGCGCCGGTTCTTTGAGGCTTCTTTCTTTAAAACTAAACCTAAGTATTGCTGCTGCTAGCCGTTAAATCTCTTAGAAGGAAACATGAGAGGACGAGGCTAATTCTGTTTTTCTTTCGTATGACCTATCCGGTATACGGTATCATTCAATGATTCTTTACTGAAAAGGGAATAAAGATAAACTATTTTTAAAAATCAGAAGTAATATAAATTGCCTGATATATATATTTATAAGTTTTTTTAGAGCCTACTATTAAAAACAAAAATCATGAATTTTTTTAAGGATTCATCTTACTAGAAAATGTTTTTATAATTAGAAAACATCGAGACGCTTTATATTTCCTATTAAAAGGATTATTTTAATGTTACTTTTATTACTCCCTTTTTCTTACCCTTTTACACGTTGATACTGAATGATGGCAAGATATTTTTTTATTCAGAAACGATTTCCTTTCGTAAAAAACAAATAATTTATTTTCGCAAAAGCCAGAAGGAAAGTGGTGTGTTCGGATATTATGAGTGTCGATTGTGCTACTGCTATTGTAATCAATGCAGCCATTCTGTGTCAGAATGGCTGCATTGATTATCATGAAACACGTATAAAACAACTCTTCTTAACAGCGGTAATGTTATTGTAAGAACAGGGATTGAAAATGGCGACCGCTGTACGTAAGGGATATATGAAAAACAAAGATAATCTGGAACTCATCGAGTGAATGAAGAAAAAAAATGATAGAGGCCGTAACAATATTATGCTTAAAACTTTTAAGAATAAAATTTTAGAAATAAAAATTAATGGAACTTATTCAAATTTACTATTCAAGTAATATACTATACGTTACAGATATACATGTTATATATTTTTAAAATTAACGAAAAATTTAAGCTACTTTAAATTTAATCCGTGAAAATTATTTATAAAAATTGTACCAGATTGCTAGCGTAAAAATCGAACAAAATATTACCACGTAATGCAAATTAAATTAATAAAGATGAGTTTTATCATTTTTTATGGTCGATTGTGATAATAATTTACCCGTTGCCAGTTTGGAAAAAATAAAAAAATAAATTTATTTCTGAAACATCTACAGTAATTTCTGGGTTGGAAATTCCCGTTATCAGAAATAATTTAGTTTTGAGCTTCATTTTCTTTCGTTATACAGTATTTATTTATCGACTTAAGTCGAAAAAATTTTAAGATTTATTGAAATATCAATCGATTACAGTATGATCTTTTCTGTTGTCGGATATCATTATATATATATATATATCAGCTTATCTATTAAAAAATAATTTTTATACTTCTATAAATTCTCTTTTCATTTTTATAATTAAAAATTCCATTTCGGCACGCCGGAAGGCGGAGGTAGATTTCACCGGTGCTACGTAAGGGATAAAAAAGATTTCCACCTTAAAGCTAAGAAAAACTTCAAATTTCCTCGATACGACAATGGTTGCATGTGAAAAAAATTTCACATGTTTAGCATACGATAAGACCCATCTTAGAATTCCAGTAATATTTTGGTCATCCCTTGACGTAAAAGTTGGTCATATCAAAAATTGTTTCGGATAATACTTTTCATTGATGTTTAGAAGACTAACGACCACTTTAAACCGATTTGATACTGTGCCTATTAAGGGGAGGTATGATTTTTTTTGTCTTCAAACCCCCATTTTTTCACCCCCTGGGCCAATGGTTGGTAATATCAAAAACCTTTACTTACATAAGTTTTAGGCCCTTATCGAAAGAATAGTAAGAACTTAAACGAATTCGATATTTTACTTAATAAGAAAGTTAGAGCGATATAGTGTTTTTCTCGAAAAAGCCGCCCCCCATTTTCAACCCAATGGTCTGATTTTTCCCATTAACGAACTCGACCGAGATTTTGGGTCATTATCTGAAAGTAATTGACGCAAAATTACGGTAGTTGTCGTGTCCACAAGAGTGAAATATATATATATATATATATATATATGTATACATAAACTTCTAAACTGATGTTGGTTTTAGTGTCTGGGGGATGTGAAACGCTAAGATATATCAAAATTTTTCGATAGTCCAATTATGGTACCCATAACAATAGGTCGATTTCTTATTAAATCTACCTAACAGATCGATAAATTATTGAGCATTTAATTAATGACTAAAACAACGTTTTAAAAAAAAAAAAAAATCGTTACGGCAATTATAATAATGATATTATGTATATAACATCCAAATTGTTCTACATAGTCTGTAAACTTTCTGCAGCGGCTGATAACTCAAGTAAGGTAATTAACCAAGGCTCATTAATTAATTAAGCTTATTTAAATTAATTAAGTCCTTTTCTTGGATTTGAACCTTAAACCTATAACCTATTGGGAAAATTCGATCCGTAAAATTTAACAGACCGATGATTATTTTGTATGAAGGCGGTATTTTGAAGTAATACTGATTTTATTACGGTAAACTTTTTTATTATTATGAGCAATTAAAGCGGTTCGCGAAATGAAAAAAATCATTTAAAAACCAAATAACTACATTTTTCCCTAATAATTTTAGCAGAAATTTTCCTATCGAATAACAACTTAATTTTTAGAGGATGGCATTTAACCCTCCAGCATTTAATGTTAAATTAATGTAAATTAATTAGTGTTATATGAATTGATATTATAGAAATTAACATTCGAATTTATACATTAAGGAAGATTAATAACAACAACGTATAAGTGTATTTTCAGTTTTCAAATTATCCAATTAAGTTACTAACAAATCAATTCAAAAAATAAAATATTAAATTAAACTGTGTTGTTTTAATAACAAATAAAGGAATTGCCTATTTATACGAGTTTTATGATTTTACTTTAGTTTAGGATACAAGTTGGATAATAGGGTATGTTTTTAGTTAAAATGTGAGTAAAAATACAAAAAAATTTTATATTCAGAATAATTTAAAAATATCATTTACCCCTTAAACAAAAGAAAAGAATCAAAAATGTAAAATTATCTTTCACGTAAATCAAATTTAATAATTCCTACTTCTGAGATATTACAAATAAGTAAATAATAGAATTCAATTAATTCTAACAACTCGCATTGCAGAAAGTTAGATTTGTTTTTCATTAAAAAAAAGAAAGGTTGAACTGTAAGAGAAAGAGCTTTTAGTATGATGGAAAAATATAAGAAAGAATTAAGCGATTTCTACTCAAAAATATATATATTGCAATTTTGACGAAAAAACTAAGTGTGCCAGCGGTGGGAGGCGAAGAGTTCTGGTTTTCCATCGAAAACTCTTGTATAGCGTTGTTTGAAAAGTTTTTTCAGCTTCGCTTGTCTCTTTTATTGTAGCAGATGGAATACACACTGGCTCATCGGAAACAATCTTTGTTACTTCCTTTCCTATACCGTCATCTAGCTTTATTTGGCTGTTGCTACGACAAAGTGAAATTCCATTTCAGGGTATCAAATAATACATGAATATATTTCAAAGAATATCTTTATTTTTAAGATAAAACTTTTTAAAATAGAAAATATTTTACTTTCGTAACGGTGGAAAAATATATCCGTTGTACGTATATTTAAAAAATATAAAACAATTTATACGATTTAGGCCTTCTAATTATTACATAGCGTAAGTATATCAACATATGTAATGCCATCAATTTATCATCAATAAAGTTTTTGCAATAAATTCTTTATTCTACAAATAAAGTATTTTTTGAGCAAATTATAATTTTACGAAAAAAAACCACCTAACTGTAAAAAAAAATTGGACAATTTCATCCTGGAAAAAGTTCTTGAATTAACTTCTTTTTAAAATTATTAAATAGTCGTATTACAAATAATTTTTAATTGCTTACAATAAACAACATTCCTGCAGTTGAAAAAATGGGTGTGATTGAACTCCGCACTCGCTTAATTCCTTTTTACTTCCTGCTGCATGCACTTGTGGAGGAAAAGGTGAATTTTGATCCGAGCCAAACCTCCAATGCAAATGGAAATTCCACTCTTTCCTTGCCCGTCAGTAGTTAAATTCCAGGTATTTAATTATATTCTAATCGGTTTCTTGTAACCGACTGAATATCCTGGAGGATCCAGTTTTTCAAATAAGTGAATGAGGCTACAAAATAATAATTTTAGAAGGCATAGATAATAGAGCAGGCACAGGGCAGAATTGGTGAGGTACGACTTTGGTAAATGTTGCGGAGGTCTGTCTTAATCTGGGGTGCAATGAAAAGTTTGTGGAATGACCTTCATAATAGGTAATTCGGGGGTGGGAGAATATGCTATTAAATCTGTCACTGCCTGGATTACCTGATAATTTTATTATTTCAGTAACACGTGGTCTCTCTTCTCTGTCGTGTTATGATAATTCATCATCTTATGTTACGCATCAATATGCACTGTCACTTGATCAAAGTAAAAAATACTTTTACTCAGCGGGTATAAATTAATATCTATACTTCCGGTTTTAAGGCAGGTCATTACGTACATTTTATTTGTAAGATTTAAAATTTTAAACTTGTAAATATCTTTTTAAAATATAAAAAAAAAAAAATTAATAAATTTTTTTTTTCAGTTGAAAAAATTGCATTATACAAATTTTTACTGATGTGCATATGCAGAAGTATATACGAGATTTGGTTGATGAGAATTAGAAACCTGATCGCGGGAAATCCAAATTCCTTGTAAAAATAAAAAATATAAAATAAAAATTTTAATTTTAACCGGCTAGTGTATATGTGTATATATATATGAGTTATAAATTATTCAGTGCATTTTAGGTGTTAATAAAAAAATAATAAAGCAATGTACTTACAACCACCTTTTATTGTTGAAGAGGGCATTTCAAACAGTTTTGTTTACAATTCTTATTAACTTCAAAAAACGTTCTGTGGCGCTTAAATTGGCATTACGAAAAAATATTTACAATTAATTCATTAATTACACCTTCGATTATTCTTTTTAGTTTATTAATGTTGATACCTTCGTTGCATTCACCCTGTCTTTGACAAATCCCCAAAGAAAGAATTGAGTGGTGTAACATCAAAGGTGATGGCTTGGGAATTGGTTCATCACTGCGAATCCAACGTTGAGAAAATTATTCATGTAAGTAGTCCCTAACATGTAAATCCCAGCGTGGTGGTGCGCAACCTTGATGGAAGTAAATGTTGGGTTGCCGATGTTCATTTTTTTTTTTTGGTTTTTCTGGGCGAAAAATGCTTCCTTGCTGTCATCGCCCGGACACATATATATTTGTTGTAATAAACAAAGATATTTCACATTATATAATGCAATTTAAATAATAAAATTATAATTTGCTTTATGACAATTGGCATGAATAGCTGAAACACACTACAGTAATTCAAATACTTGACTACAAATGGACGGCCCTAAGAAACCATAAAACATAAAATAATAACATTACATTATCAACTAAAATAGTTCGCATGTTAGTCCCCAGATTAAACTTGTGACGCAATGCCGCATAACAGATACCATCCACAAGGATATTGTATACTGTTAGTTGGCAGCCACAACGTATTCAAACGGGTGCATCTGTTTGCGTCATCAGATATCCATGAGTGAGCCTAGTGTACTCTTCGCAAACGGGAAATCTTCCTCTCGACGGTTATTTCTGCATGAGGAGCTCCACGGTGACACAGTTTTCTTGATTGGATGAAGTTTACTGCTAATATTTGCATCCCACTCACTTTGACAGTCATCAAGAACCTTCTCTTTAGAAAACAGGGAAGATCGTTTGAAGCGACGCGATTGGTAAAAGGAGGCTGGAAACAAGCCTTCTTTGCCGCACCATCAGCGCGCTCATTATCTAAAATCCCAATATCACTATGTAACCAGCAGAATCACACTGTTGTATTACAGTGATTCAATTGCGAAATACAACACTGAATCTCAAAGACAACAGGGTGCTTGGAGAACATATCATTAATCGCCTGTAAGGCATTCATGGAATCTGAGCAAACAAGAACAGGTCGAAATTTTGGGATAATTGCATCATTATTAATTGCATGCCTTATTAATGGCATGTAGTCCGCAACGAAAATACTGGTTTTGCAGGGAAATGCCAAACATGTATGTTCTGTTGTCAACCACAGAAACACAACCAACAGAATTAACGTTTCTAGAGTCGTCCGTGTAAATTATAGCATCTGTATTCACGCTATTTATAATATTTGTTTTGTAAGATAACGATGTTTTGTAAAATTATACCGATGTTCAGTTTATGGTACTTCATACTTCTGTAACAGGTCTAAATAACCAGCGCTAGTAACCAACCGTTGGCTCGGCAAAGAAGAATCCGGTCCCTTCATAAGCAGTCAACGCAAACCAAACGTTAATATTTTTGGCTACCACGTTAAGTATGTCGAACAGCATTGGGGTTCTGCTTACCCCAAATCCGAAAATTATGACGGTTAACGTGACCAGAAAGTTAGAAAGTATCTTCCTCAGAGAAAATTACCTTTTCAAAAAGCGCATAATCGACGTTCATTTTACCAAGAATGTCCACTGCAAAATTGTAACGTCATAGTAATCTTCGATTACATGCACCGATTGAATTTTGTACGCAAGAAGTTTTAGGCGCTTGGGTAGAATCTTCACATGTCGATTGTGGTATTCACAGATCTAAACTCGCGCTACGAGTCGATTTACCCAGGCTTCTATGAAAAGTTTCTCTTACTCGATCCATTACTTCCTCGGAGACGGGAGGTCTGCCAGCACTTTTTTTGAGTACTACATTTACTATATCCTTAAACTGCAGATACCAATGTCTAGTAGAGTCTTTATTCGGAGGATGTGGCCGTACTCTAAAAGAAAACGTCTACGAACTGTAATAACAGATTCGCTTATTTTATATATTCAAAATACATACATACATACACGAATAATATAAAATATATTGCTGTTTAACAATAATTAAATTATTACTTATTATTTTTTTTATTAAAAGTATTTAATAAAACCAGTCAAATATAATTGTATAAAAAGTTAGTAGTCATTTGGAAACAAGAAAGATAGTATGGTGAGATAAAGTAAATGAATCATACATCTAGTAGGAGGCTATTGCATGATATAAAGCGACATTTGTCGAAGTTGACAATAATGTCCATATATTTTAAACTATTTTCAGTGTCGCTGTAATAAGTTTAAATAATGTCACGGGTTGATAGAATTATCACTTTAGTTGAATTTTTCATCATAAACTCTGGACTGATGAAAAGTACGTACTGAAAATGTACGTACTTTTGTGTTTTGTCTGTTACATACATTTCATGTTGCTGAATATCTACTGCAATTTGTTGGGTTTAGTATGCTCACGAGGAACAGTGTGTTCGGTCTTCACTTCTCTAAGACACCTTCCACGACAGCTTGCACTTCTAGACCATGACTATGGGAATGAAGTATCTCCTCTCAGATCACCTTCGACCATAACATTTATAGTACAGAGATAATGATTACCAAAGAGTTAATCGCATCCTTAGAGGTTGGATTTTAACAAAAACTTTGAAACAGCCGAAGAACCTCCATAATAATACGTAATATGTATAGAATATTTTTTTGAACTGAGGGATTTAAATTTTATTTATTTACACGATTTCGTATGTGCTTTGTTTTTAAAGGTATATTACTATACATGTGTACATTATGCCTAAAAAATGTTATGAAATGTTTATAAATTTTAAAATCGAAATTATTATGTTTCTTCAAAAAAAAATTGATACCGGGTCCATCACAAGCATAAAAACAGACTCAGTCCACTCACATTTCTCTAATTTCATAAAAAACACTTCTGATCTTTTACTACTGATAAATTTTTTATTTTAATTGGAAGAAAATTAATTAGTACAGAATATTCTAGAAGATCGTAGAATAATCTACTTAGTTTTAAAAAGTACCAGGTTCATTTCTTTTATACTTTATGGAAAATAGATTTTTTTTAGTTTCCTTATCTGAGACGTATATTTTGGAATAATCCTAGATGATAAAATACTTTATAACTGTCTTTAAGTCACGTTCTTGTAATTATTGCCAGTAATTTCATGCAAAAAAGTTTAAATAGTTTTTTAAAAGGAAAGAAGTAGTTTTAAGCAGACAGAATTCTAACAAAAACTTTATAATATAAAGACATACATATTTATCAGCTTAATTATTATTAATAAATTCAGTAAAAATAATTAATAACGTTTAAACGAGAAATTTCTGATGTAATTTTATCAGTTGAAACATTTTAAGATTGGTTATTAATTATTATAAAAAGAAAAAGTAACCGAATGAAAATATAATTACCATTTTATAAAGAATCCTTAGATTTTTATAAATTATGTATTTTATAACTACGATAAATGATGGTAATAATAAATAGTTTTAAAAGAAGACGAACTTTTGTGTAGTACAAGAATATTCCTTTTATTCAAATAAAAAACTTACGCTTACTTGTATTACGGGTTATATTATTTTCCATTATCTATTTATTCATTTTAATAGCTTTTCTTACAAAAAAACAAGATTCTGTCAATAGATGTGATTAGATGAAGATGATTACTCGTTCACAAGCAATACACCTGCAAAATGTCTTGAGAATAAAATTTATACACCGCTGAACGAAGAAGTATACGATTGGTTTATAACTTTAAGTTCTAATAAAATAATAAGGTTGTTTTTATAGTTTTTCGCTGTATTATTAATAATATTTATAATTAAAGAGTATAGAATTAATATTATTATTAATATTAAGAATAAATAATATACCTAATAATAATGACTTTAGTAATTACTGTTTGCCTATAAAAACCTTTTTTATATCCTAGTAATTTCATATAAAATCTCAAGTTATTACTTAGGTAAACCGTAAAATATGAAATAAGTATATAACATTTTAAATTAGATTTCATTTCTATATTTTCCGTAGCATATCAACTTTGATTTCTTTTTATTTCTAAAGATCGTTTAAAATTTATACAGTCGTTTTTAAGGTATATTTTCAACCTAACGATTTTAAAACCGGACACATCGATAAAGGAAGATACATTGGTTAAGGTTTTTACCATAAATTTATTTTTACGCGTTTAGTACATCATGTACTATTTAATTACGTAAAATTTCACGTGGATTACTAACGAGTGATAATTCAGAGCAGTGCGATTTCGGCTATGCTAACGTAATTATTATAATATAAAATGCTGTTGTATAATAAATTTACTAATTTATCATTAAAACATTTTCTTCCAATCGGTTATAAAGTACTATACTACTAGAAGGTTTTAGTTCTGTGATACAGTAATTGTATACTGATTTGATTGAAGTAACATAAGTAGCAGGAAAAAAAACGATGTGTGTGTGTGTGTATACAATGGAGAAATACTCAACTTCGGAAATTTGATACAAGACGTAAAACTAAATAAAAATGGTTTGTATGAGCCGAAGTCCTGTCTCACATCATTATATCTGTCTTTTTTTTTTAAATAGAAATTTATAACTTACGTTTGGATTCACATATCTTAATAATACTTTGTGTTTGTATTTACGTCAACATTCTGTAATAAATAAAAAAAATAAAATAGCGTTCTTAAACTCTCGAACTACAAAGGGTAGCTATTTTAATTTTTTAAATCATTAAGTCTCTTTTTTTTTTTTTTTTTTTTTTTTGTCTTCAGTCATTTGACTGGTTTGATGCAGCTCTCCAAGATTCCCTATCTAGTGCTAGTCGTTTCATTTCAGTATACCCTCTACATCCTACATCCCTAACAATTTGTTTTACATATTCCAAACGTGGCCTGCCTACACAATTTTTCCCTTCTACCTGTCCTTCCAAAATTAAAGCGACTATTCCAGGATGCCTTAGTATGTGGCCTATAAGTCTGTCTCTTCTTTTAACTATATTTTTCCAAATGCTTCTTTCTTCATCTATTTGCCGCAATACCTCCTCATTTGTCACTTTATCCACCCATCTGATTTTTAACATTCTCCTATAGCACCACATTTCAAAAGCTTCTAACCTTTTCTTCTCAGATACTCCGATTGTCCATTCCGATTGTTTTTGCGTAGGACTTCATCTATGCCGTTCATTGTTTCTTCTAAATCCTTTTTATTCTCGGCTAGAATTACTATATCATCAGCAAATCGTAGCATCTTTATCTTTTCACCTTGTACTGTTACTCCGAATCTAAATTGTTCTTTAACATCATTAACTGCTAGTTCCATGTAAAGATTAAAAAGTAACGGAGATAGAGAACATCCTTGTCGGACTCCCTTTCTTATTATGGCTTCTTTCTTATGTTCTTCAATTGCTACTGTTGCTGTTTGGTTCCTGTACATGTTAGCAATTGTTCTTCTATCTCTGTATTTGAACCCTAATTTTTTTAAAATGCTGAACATTTTATTCCAGTCTACGTTATCGAATGCCTTTTCTAGGTCTATAAACGCCACGTACGTTGGTTTGTTTTTCTTTAATCTTCCTTCTACTATTAATCTGAGCCTAAAATTGCTTCCCTTGTCCCTATACTTTTCCTGAAACCAAATTGGTCTTCTCCTAACACTTCCTCCACTCTCCTCTCAATTCTTCTGTATAGAATTCTAGTTAAAATTTTTGATGCATGCATTAAGTCTCAGTTTTATAAAATGATGTATTAAAAATTTAGGCAGATCACAATTCCCTTTGCATGTGTTTACAGTGTATTTTGTGTTTTTGTTAGTTTCTGCTACATCCAGGATAGTAAGAACTCTGAATGGATTTTTTTTAAAGAAAAAACTGATCATATAACAACATGTCGTGACTTATTCATAATCAACGCCCAGCAAAATCACTTAAGATAAATTGATGAAAATTTGTATACACGTTCTTCTTACGGTGTAAGTGCACACTACGAAAATATTTATTGAAATTCCGAATTTAAAGGGTTAAAAGGGAGATTTATTATTTCTTTTTTTTGTTTAATTTATTGGTGACAAATAAAGATATCAACTTGATTTTTGTGAGTGTCATTTTTATATAAATATCTAGAAAACCGGCGCGGCGGCTTTACCAACACAGTCTCTGCTGCTGTTACTGTATGTGCGATGCGACTAGCGCGCACCTGCCTCCGGTTAGTCGACTAAAAAGCATAAAATAAAAAAAAAATGATCGTGACGGCAAACGCAAATTACACCGAGTTGACCGTTTCGCTGTCACTTTTGCGCTTTTTCCCTTAAATTATCGGACGATTAATATATATATTCGCCGAGTAAGAGAAATAAAGCCACAGTACTGATCAACTCAAATGACAATAAAAAACAATATCGAAAAAATAAACTAATGTATGAACGGACGTTTTACAGACTTAAATAGTTTTCTCTTTTGGCCATCATCATCCAGTTTACCGTCATTGTTGCCAGTTAGTTTAAATTTTTGCTGCTAAATGTCGGTAAATATAACGTATCGTTACACGGTTGTAATCTATTTGGTATACCCACCGTGATGGTCTAGGGTGAACGCTTCTTCGCAAATCAGCATATTTCGAAGTCGAGAGTTCCAATGTTCAAATTCTAGTAAAGGCAGTTACTTTTATACGGATTTGAATACTAGATCGTGGATACCGGTGTTCTTTGGTGACTGGTTTTCAATTAACCATACATCTCAGAAATGGTCGACCTGAGACTGTACAAGACTACATTTCACATACTCATACATATCATCCTCTGAAGTAATACTTGACGGTGATTCCCGGAGGCTAAACAGAAAAAAATTTCTATTAGGTATATTTTGTACGCCTGGAGGAAGAGGTATTGTATTACATATGAACTTAGAAGAAAAAAAATCCCCTTTTCATAACTAGACACTGAGCACTACACAAGTGCGCGTGGACAGTTTATATTATACTGTAGTATAATATGTATTATACTGTTAATATTACAGAGGCGAACGTCATAACATCCTTCCGATAGCAGATTATATATGCGATCATTTATATTAAATTAATAAAAATAACGTGATTAACTTATAAGACGGTTTTAATGGTGTATTTTCATTTGCAATCAATTAAATTGTAATCGCTTTATTTAATTTATTTTTTAAAATTATGTGGGTAGTAACAGTAAACAATTTAAATTAATCTTTGATTTAATCTAATAACGTTTCATTAAACTCTATGTCATTTTTCCATTGTCTGGTGAAAGGAATTTTATTTATTTTGTTTTAGAATCTTACTTCATTATTTTTTTTTTTTGTTATAATGAACTTAATATACTGTTTGCTATGGTTATGTGTAACGTATAAATAATATATAATACAAAAAATACGATGATGTCATGTAATTAATTACTATATTACGTTATATTGTAGTTGACGAATTAATTAATTTAAAACATTAAAGCAGTAAAAAAGTGAACAACTAAATTGAGCAGTATCCAGTAATTAATGGCTATTCTTAAAAATTATTATTATAAAGAAAAAATACAGTCTCTGTTACATCAGTTACTTGATAATCGTGATTAGTGTAAGTTGCACACGCATTCGTAAACAAGAACGGTTACTGATCAAAGAATACCTAAGGTAAAATAGATTGTATAAAAAAAAAAAAAAAAAACAGCAGATTTTACTTAGCAAACCTAATTAGGCGATTTTTCCTTAGCTTGATTCCTGTTTTGTACAAAATCAATCGTTTCGTTTTTTCCGAGAATCAATGACTAATTTTTTTTAAAAAGTATCCAAATCTATTACTAATTCGGAATGTCATTTAATTTCCAAAATTATGTTATGTAGTATGTTTAATTTTGTTTTAAAGACGCCTCATAAGCTTCCTGTGTGCGATAGAAAATCAATAAACCAGTTATAAATAAAAAGTGGCACTCGGGGGGAAACCTCCATTTACAACCAAACAAATTCCAACTTCATTTTTCAATCGAAAACTACTATAACAAATTTCGTCCTACAGCGACGCTCGTATGCGTGTTTACATACACTCACTGCAGAAGCGCTGAAATTTGTTAAAAAGCTTTTGTTATGTAAAGGAAAAAATTAAACACAGATAAATGGTTTTAAAGAAACTTTTTAATCGAATGGTCTGTACAAACATATCCGTAATTTATTCCATTATCGACTAGTCTTTTGCATCGTTTACTTAATTCACGCTGTAACGTGCTGGACTGTACTCCTTGCGGCTATCGACGCCGATTAGATAAAAATGGACTACAGCATGGAACATATGTTAATGATCCGCCCCTCCTTTATACTTACCTCTTACACAGAAAAATAAAGCAAGTTATTACTAATAATACTTATGCAGTAATTTAAAAATGAAATAAAGTACATTACGGTGAAATTAAAAGTAATTTTATTACAAGCTTGAATCGAAAGTTTTTCAGATTCTTGATTCGAAACATTTTTCAGATCAAATCAGTTTATGATTAAATTCCGATCTTAATGATTTTTATTAAAATAGATTTTTATTTTTCTAATATTATTGTATAAACATTTGCGATAGTTTAAAGGGTTAAAAGTTTCATATAATTGAAGTTTTCAGTGAACTGGAAATATATCTCGCAAGTTATTCCAAAGGTTTTCCGACAAAATTTAAAAGATTCAATATTGTAAACTTTTTTTAATAGTTTTTAGACAAATTTGTCACATTTATTTCATTTATTATTATTATAACACATAAACAAAAATTATAAAATTAGGGATAAGTATTTAAAACTAAAACAAAGATACAAATTAAAACAAAAAACAGATTTTAAATACTCAGATTTCTAATATTTATTGTTTCCAATAAATATGTATATGTTTTTTTTCTAATATTTCTATCTTATTTAAAAAAGTGATTACGTAACAGGGACATCATTAAGTTTACATTTTAGATATTTTACTTTAAGTTTTTCTTGAAATTAAAAAGCTGTAAAATTAAGAGTTAGGACACTAAACGATTCATTATTGAAAATGTCTAATTACACGATTTAGAATATTGTATGATAGTTTAATTGTACTTTTAATACTACAATTATGGAGTGTTGAATGTGCAGTAGTATAATTTCATGTAGACATAACGTTTATTTAAGGATGTGGATTAATTAATTTAAAATATACAGTGAAATTTTATAAACGAGAATTTTAAGAAAGAAAGATCGATCAGATGACCATCGCATTCGAAGTTTACTTTTTTGTTTTTAGCAATAATGAAGTAAACTATACATAAGCAACTATGAGAACAATTTAGAAAACTTCGATGTTCGGAGACGCTAATAACTCATAAATATGTATACAGCTTCCCTTTACCGATCACCGCAAGAAGTGTAAGTTTCGTATACCCCTCCTCTTGAAGACCTTTATTTAATGTTTATGAACTTCCAAAAAGTTTCCGACAAAGCAATCCTGAAGCGGGAAGGCGGCTTAAAAATGTAGATTTCATACATTCATTTCGTTTTCATATACTTCTTGCTGAATCTATCAATCCAGCAACAGCAAGAGCTTTTTTTTTAAATTCTACGATGTTGGGATTTTCGAAGATCTGGTGAGAAATAATTAAAGGTAATAAATGTAATTTGGATTAAATGGACATTTTATGTAAATTCGTTATTTTTTAATTGTTCTGTACCTTTGTAAAATAATGTTTGATAATGAAATTTATGAAATGAAAACATAACGAGGAAATAAACTCTATAAAGGTTAGCAGACCTTAAAAAATTAGTAAAACTTTGCCGTCAACATTTCTCATTCAGTCGCTGTTACTATTATTTTTTTGTACAATATGAAAACAAATACCGGTCAAGTGAACGATGAGAATGATTCAGCATAAGTTTTACTGTAGAACAGCTGCGGACGACTTAACAGCTTATGCTTTCTGTTTAACAATAACTGAATTCTAACGCTTGAAAATTTTTATGAAGATGCAAGGTAATTTAAATGGAACACACATTAAACGAACAATGGGAAGCACATGAAATGAATGTGCATAACAAAAGAAGTTGGTGAACGAACGTCTGTCTCGACAGTTCATTTAAAATCTAGAAAGGGAAAGGACATTTCATACACACACACCACACACACGCAAGCGCGCGCGCAAGGAGCAAAATAGGGAGAGGGTGTTAGGAAGGGAGGGGAGAAAAACTAGTGAATAATTTTGTGTTGCTTATGACTCACTTTCGAGATACAGAGCTTAATATATAGCCAGTTTAGTTATCTTCTAAAGAAAGGATAGCTTTTCTTACACCTTTTCTAGCCATCTACATTCGAATGGAAACATAAAAATAGTGTTCAACCTGCCCGTTGATAATAAAATTATTGGTAATCAGGGTAACAGCATGATAAAATGACATCTCTCTAACAGAAAGTTATTTAACACAAATCTGTTTTCAGAACTGAATCGGTTTTCCATTGTTCAGTAGCTTTTAAATCATTATTTTCAATATCTATATGTCACTTTTAATTCTGTAAACGCATAAAAGCAAAAAAACATTTCTATGAAAAATTGTTAAAGTCGACTGGCTGAATATCGGTAAAGTAGATATAAGTGTAATATCAAGTAATTGTGTTACATTTATATAGTTTTGACTTGGTCCACTTACATTCAGATCGTGTTAGGATAGTTAGGATTCGTCTTCGTCAAAATACGGGAAATCTTTTGAGAATTAAAAATTTTATTTAAAAAAAAGTGTTTTTCCAGTGAAGGACATAAAAGTACTTGAAACTAATGTTAAACAAAAGTTAAGTATAAACCCATTTAAAACTCGTATAAATATTGAGTGTGTTGTTTAGTGTTTGTGTTTTAAGGTTTCAGTCAAGAAACCTTCAATACGCAATACCAGAATGCAAGAAGCATTAATACCAGAAGCATTAATACAAGAATGCAAGAAGCATTCTGGTATTAATAAAACAACATATATATTAAATATTCGTATATAATAAAATCTCTTAAATATTGTGCAACTGTTTGTTCCGGTTGAAGCCAAGAGAAGCGATACTTAACCTCGATGGTAATAAAACAAAAAACCACACTTATTATCTACATTAAGGTACCATTTTAACTTTTTGCATTCCTTCATCAGTTACTACAAGAAACAGAACTGTTTAAATTAAGGTGATATACAAAAGTAGTAATAAGCTAAATTTATAACCGGTTGTAAAATTGTTTTATGTATTTTCCATATTCATTCTTCGTTCATCAAATTTTTCTTCTCGACCTTATTTAAAACGGTATTTGTTTGCATTTAGTTTTAGTTATTAAATGCTATTATTGCAGTCTCTTTTGTTTACATCTGAACGCGTAAAAAACTATTTTTACATTTTTAATAATTTATTGTACGTTCGACTGTTATAAATACGAGTATAACCTAAAGCCTGACCACACGTGACCAGCAAAAAAAGCATAATCGTTTTCAAGCGTAAAATATATATGGCGCCAAATTTACTAGGGAAAGCGAAGCGGTTTCCCGTTACCTTCTAGTTCCAGCCGAATTTAATAAAAGAATACTGTAAATCGGCAGTCGAGCCATACAAAACCTACAGAATATCTGATGACATTTAACTCTACAAGTAACACTTTCTCTCCTGTTACTTGAGCTAGCGATATAAAAAAAATCACTACTTTGTTAGAAACCAACTCTATGTACTTAGAGGTTCTTACACGCCTCGAAGCTATTAAGAAGACAGAAAGACAGTATAAAGAGTGTTAATACTGTTTTTTCATGAATCAAAGAATTATACTGACTCAACTTCGTAGGTAATACTGAACGAATATAAATATAGTCATACTACATTTATAAGTAATATTTATCGTTGCTCGACAAACGATAAATATCGTTGGTGGTGGGGGGGGGGGGGAGTAGTGAATGTTTAATTTAGTTTATCGTATGAGTTTTTGTCTTTATTAGCCATTAAAAGAATAAGAATTATATATAAAGTACAGCACACAACTCCGATTAAAAAGGTGGTTACTGTAATATCTGTAGCCTGTAGACGAGTGTAGGAAGAAATTGAAACTACTTATATTTTATATTTATATTTACCTATAGTTTTTTCGTACAACTAATTATAAAGCCATGTATTGAGCAGGTCTATGCATAATTTCAAAACTACGTCCTCAAACTGTGGGAAGTGATTTTTGATGCAAAAAAAAACACAGTTCCTAAAAAGGTAATCTCGAAAACGCTTATCTGTGTTTATTGTTTGTAGTTATCCAAATCTTGTAAACAGACTGATGTTGTGTAATAGTTTAATTTATTATTCTTTATGAAAAAATAAGTATGCTCAATTTTCAAAATAGCGGCTGCATTCAATATCTAAATATAGCTTGAACAAATTATTTTTTTTACGAGAAAATCTTACCATTTATTTACGAACAAAATAACCCCAATTTATTAGTAGTAGTTTTAGAAAAATTCTATAATTTACCTGGAAAGACCGTGGGAAGTTAACGACCCAAAACTGCATACCCTGAAAATCCAAGCACGGTCTATTTATTATGTATCTAGACTGTACGGTGTGCAAACTTGTTTAATAAGTAGGCATGAATTTTACTGGGAAAACGTTGCCTGAATTGGCAACAAAAAATAGTCCATCCGTTCCGACAACTAACAGCATTTATTAGTACTAAATCGTATGAATTTACTTTTACTTTTTTGCATAAAGAAATATGAAAATATGAGCGATCCCTGTACTTTCAACGAGTTAAATTAAAAACCCTTGAAATTAGGCAACATTTTTTTTTCACATAAAAAAATAACAAAGTAGCCTAAATGATTGAAATATATAGGGATAGAGCTGTTGGGGGAAAGGGCTATTAGTCTTAATTTTTAGGCAACAGAAGAAAAAATACAATCGACTACTGCCATTTTATTTTTCTGAAATGAAGACAGCGATTGCATAATGTTGATAGATTAAGTATAGCTTGAGATCTAATGTATGCAGATGTTTGACCTAGGACTTGTCAACAAATGCTTTTGGGAGTAGAAAAATGATGATCGATGAAATGATAATCGACAACGGTCATTAAATAAGAAAAAAAGATTTATATCTCATTGTTAAAGAACTATAAATTTCAATGAAAACGGACAGTAACGCTTTATTATTTGACTGTAGTTCTTTAACATCAGTGAAATGTTAGTATTTAAATTGGTTCTCTCTCACAAAATTTTCAAATTATTTAAAAATTAATTTCATGGCGACTTCTTGAAATAATTCGTATTAAATTTGTTCACAGAAATAAGTAATAATTCGTGAATTATAAATGAATTTTCCAAAAATTGGATGTCGATTAGATTTTTTATAATTTTAAATTATTTAAATAATTTTAAATTTCTTGAATAAGTTTTTAAATTTCTTGAATAATTATTATAATTATTACAGCCTATTTTTAATAGTTTAATTTTTAATAAAGCAATTTATATTTATTGTTTTTGTATAAAAAAACAACACTTTGGGGAGAAGTAATCCAAGATCCTAAGAGGATTTTGTGTAGTTCATCCATTATAAGCATGCTACATATTTATTTACGTATATGTATACCAATCGATACCCGGAGGAAAAAATTGAACAAGGCATATAGAAACTTCTTCTTGCGAAACAGTTTAGATAAAAAGTTTACTAGCACTTGACTGATTTTTAGTTATTGCTAATTTCTTCTTTATCTAAAATTTTACAACAAATTGAGTTTTGCAAAATACTGAAACAAACTAATCCTATAAAACTTTATAAAATGTGAGTGAAATATATTTACAACATATGGTTGTGATTATAGATCGTAGTTTTTCTTTTCGTTTTTAATTAAATTATTCAATGATGTGGTTACGAATTTATATTATTTATTATTATCTTATCGGTTTGGTTCATGTAATATTTGCCTATAGACTATTATAAATCTTATGAATTGTTGTTATGAAGTAAAGAGATGTGGTTATGGAGATAAAAATAAATGAATTAGTAAAATTAAGCAGAAACATTTGAAATCATAACTTAAGCTCTTTAATCAAAACATATCTTTTATTTTTATAATAAATATATTAATTTAACGTATGCTAAAATTGAAACAAAAACAAAATTAATTAGTGACTTTTTTGTCTATTTTATGGCTTTACTATAAAAAGGTAAAATACTATAGCATCTCGTCGGTTCTTGAGGTTGTTCATTGAAGGTATTCACTGTGGCGGAACACATTCCATTAATTAACTTTTGTGTTTTCTAATCGTGGTATGACGAAATGTAACAGGTTATAATTCGCCCTTCCGTGATGAAGGTCAAACTGAGGCCTAGTTATATCAGTTGAATGATAACAATATCAGACCTATATTAAAAAACCCAGTTCTCTCTTGTTCGGTTATTATATATATATTCTAACCTGTCAAACATGTACACAGCGCTCTCATAAAAAAACGTACGCACTTACTTACACGTTCCGACTAAATGAAGTTAATAACCCAAAGACTTTCGGTTTAATATTCCACACTTTGTTTTCAAGGAGTATCCATAAATACAGATAATATCATTTTGAAAGGTGAAATTTTTATAGTCTTTCTTGAGTGGAATAAAACAGTTGGAGGGAACATATTAAATAGCACATTAATTCAAAAATGTTTTTAAATTTTTCAATTAAATTTTTTTACTAATCTTCCGGCAATGCAAAGGCGCAAAAGGCGCAATGTACAATCCAGCTGCTTAAGCCGCACATTGTGCTAGTCGTGTACTACAACAAAACTACAAGCAAGTTTATATATTAGATTAAAGCTTTTAATATTTTACCATAATTTATTCTGTAAGGGTATATCAGTCATTCGTTTTAAAAACTACTACTATGTGCTGTCTTTCATTCAGAAGTTTGGTACCACCAAGATGGTGGAATCTGTCTTCTAATCGATACAGTCAAACACCGCATGTCATAATAACTTGTAAATTTACACTGATTTAGAGCAAGAAAGTTCTATATCCGAAGAAAACCTGTTAAAGAAATTTACTTTCGTTACTTATAACCACATAATTCTATTTAATAACATTTTACTTTCTCAAATATCTCAAAAGATTTTGGCAGTATGCCTTTAATTAGATGGTTTTATGAATGATCCAAAAAGTCTTTGATACATCTGAAAAACTTTTGTTATTTTAAAAATATTATGTCATAAATGATCAATTATACAACTAAAGAAAATATTAATTTTTTTTTTAAATAAGAATCTTAAAAATTATTGAAGTTTTCACTGTGAATTGTCATTTCATTTCACCACATCCTATACATTGCTCATTATACATTGCTACAAAATTAATATTATACATGATTACTTTCTGCTAAATTCATACAGAGTTCGTATGACATATTTTAATAAGTTATTTAACAACCTGTAAGAGAGAAAGAAAGAGATACTTTTTTTATTGTAATACTTTTATTTTTTTGGGAAACGATTTCCAGATATTTTGGTGTCAGTCTCATCTTTCTGTACCTGAATAAGGACTTTCCCAACTGAAATTATTTCATTTATTATTTATTTATTTACTATTTTTTTAAATTTTATTAAAATTTTGATCTAAATTAAAAAAGTATGCTTTGAAATTTTATAATGCCGCACTCTACACAGAAGAAATACATAAATTTACTTACATAACAATGACTGAATTATTCTTCAATAATAATTTTCAGTATAGAACGATGATTCAGTAAACATATACACTGAAAGACAGGTATACTAGTTACACGAATAATTACACGTACATCGAACAACAATTATAAATGTATTTAACGTAAAATGAAACACAGCCAAGCACAGTAGCCACGTACAACTGACTTGTTTCTCTCGCTCGGACAAATTCATCTCCACCAAGTTTACTCGAATGAGCATAACACAACAAAGCCTTACGGATCATACTTATTCACCACCCAGTTGGTTGTTTCTCCCTTGTTTGGGTAAACTCGGGGAAAGCTGAATGAGCGTTTCCTCTCGGAGCCTGACATATCAGACTTACTCACTACCCTGCAGACACTGTCTATCGCGCTCGGCTAAAGGTCGTTTAAAGGAATGAGCATTTACTTCAGAGCCTGATGGATCAGACTTTTTTAATGCCCATCCAGAAGTGTACGGTGCTCCAAAAGAAAATTTCAGAAAAACTTTATTTGTAGGTCAGTTGGAATAAATAAGAAAGTATAGAATTATGACAAAATACATTTTGCTTAGAAAAATATAAATAATATAGGTATTATTTATTTATTAAAAACTAAAATGACTATATTATTTATACCTTTATTAGATAAAAAAATTTAGAAATTGGAAAGTGTAATTAAAACTGATAAGTATACCGGCGCTTAGATTTAGAGCTCGGCCACTTTCACGTTTCCAAATAAATAATATTTGTTTATAGTCCTCTAAAACTTATAATATTTTTGAATCGCTTACATTATTCGTTATACCGTAAGGGATTAAAATCTGAGATTATTTTACATTATCTTTCTTTGATCTGAAAATATCCTATGCTATCTCAACAAAAATAATGTTTTTAGTAGTAAAAACATAAACATACATATCTTTCGTTAAGAAATATCCTTTATGATCTATAAATATATAATGATCATTTACATTGTGCACGGCTAACATGTTCCCGTAATTGTTGATTACTTATCCACTTATTGTTGATTACAGGGCATCCGTAAAAATCGAACTAAATCTCTCTCATTTTTAAGACATGAAAAACCTAGTAAATTAAAAGTAAGTAAAAAAAGAAAACATATTTAGCTGAATAATCCTGCTATCGCAACCATTTGTACATTTAATTTCGTTCAGCTAATGAAGCTACTTTCTCCCCTTAACATAGAAATAGAGTTATGGTGTACTGTTTGATAATATCACAAATGCATAATCAACTACTATATTTCAATTTCAAATCGTAGTTGCATATATGATTTGAATCTATTCACAAACGAGATACATACTAGCTTGTCAAAGTTAGTTTTATACTTTTTAAACAGTGTTCTATTAATCAAGCTTAACTTTCTTCCTACCTTCGCTCCTAACTATTTTACTTTAATTTACAAACAGTCATTAATTTACAATATAAAAAACTATTTATATTTTATAACTTTTTTCCTTTTTTGGATCTAGAAAGCCGCCTTAGAGGTAATGTTACAAGGGAGAAATAGAAAGTTCTTCCTATAAATTAATCTCTAAACATAAATTGGTAATAATTCTATAATTATCCATATATATAATTGATCAAAAGGCTCTGAATTTACATATACGTTTGAAGTATTCCAATCATAACAGCTGAAGTACTTTTTTCTCTAATTTTGGTTTATTTATTAAATTATCTCAAGTTTAAATTTAATTCGACTAACGAAAGAAAACTCCTAACTTAATACGTTAAATTTGTTAAAAAAAACACTTGAAAAAATTACTGTAATCATATATTAAAGAATCTTCGATTTTAGATTATATTTTTTTTTTTTATGTGAATTTTTACGGGCATCGACTGCTAAGGTCATTAGCCCTCGTCACATTCTTTAAAAGAAATTATTATCTCCATCAGGATCGTCATATGTAAGGGTGTAAAGGGCCCTTACATTTTATTTAAAAACACAAACTTCACAATAAACATTAAAACATGAAGGACAAGGACAATCACAAACACTTACGGGGTGTAAAGGGCCCCAATATTAAAATTTGAGATAGGTTCTCAAAAGACCATGAACTTAAAATTAAAATTAAACTAATCAATACCATATCTTTCTTTCTTCTACGAAGTCTCATTTATAGTTTGCTTAAGGACCCTCGGGGCGACCAGAACCGCCGTTGAGCAGTATATCAGTCGTGCCAGGGTGCCGTGGCAGTTGAATCCTTCTTATATCAGGCCATAGGCATGCACGGCGTACACCCATAGCCTCGCGCCCTCAATCCACCCTTGAGGGTCCCCCATGCCATCATCGGACACACCCCGACTCACTGCTCTTGAATGCAGGTGAGCCAAAATGGCCTAGGCAAGAGGGCTACCTCCCGTCACTATACGTGCCACGCTTCGAGACTCCCTTATATGTATATATAAAACTACCGCTTAGAGTATCTCTTACCACAGCTTTAAACTTCCATTTTATAGACTTTTAAAAAGTCCACTGGCGTGTAAAAATGCAACTATATTTTCTTCATTTCCATTATCCAGATCAGCATTAATATTATTTGTAAGACGGAACCTCTTTCTGAGGTCCTCATATATGGTACACTCTTCTATTAGATGCTTGATTGTCAATGTTTTATTACAAACACCGCACATTGGTCTCACTTCGCCGGTTAACAAATATAAATTTGTTAATCGCGTGTGACCGATTCTAAGTCTGGTCACCGCTACTTGTTCACGGCGAGTCAACTTAAAGTCGCTTTTCCATTTATAAGGAGAAGTTTTAACTGAGTTTAATTTTGTATTTAAACTCCTCCATTCAGCGTTCCACTTGTTTCTTACTATGTTTGTTAGACGGTTTTTAACATCTGCCACTCTTACAGGAAATCCAAATCATCGCAGACTGTTGCCTTTCTGGCAGCTTCGTCTGCGATTTCATTACCTGTAATACCAGCATGCCCTGGAGTCCATACAAATACGCATCGCTGTCCTCGTTGTTTTAGTACGTATAAAATGGACAGGATGTTTGCAATTAGGACATCCTTAATGTTCTTGTTCCGAATTACGACGAGTGCACTTAATGAATCGGAACATATTAGCACTCTCTCTTCGCAATAGTGTTCAGTGTAGCGAAGAGCTTGCTGAATTGCAGTGAGTTCTGCCGTGTAGACACTGGCCACATCTGGCAGTCTCCAAGAGTGGGCTTCTTCATTTACATATATCGAGCATCCAACACCATGTTCGGTTTTAGAACCGTCAGTATAAATTCTAATATGTTCTTCGTAACTACTGACGGTTGCTAAAAATTCCTGCTGGATGATCACTGCTGGTTTCTTTTTAATTTCTCCTTGAGAGAGATCCAAACTTGTATTTACCGCCGGCAAGAGCCATGGCGGTATTTCTCTAGTAGAAATTGCTAGTGTCTCTGGTATAGCAATTTCATATTTTCTTCTTAATTCGTGGTACCTAATTCCGGTTGGTCTGGAATAGGTAGCACGATGTTCATATACTGCAGCCATAGGATGATTCGTAAACAATTTATTATTTATATGAGCAGGGAAAGCCCATACATTTGCTGCATATCTTAACAAAAGGATCTCTCTTCTATAATGTAGTGGCATTATTCCGGCTTCAGACTTTAGACTAGCCGCCGGACTTGTGCGGAAAGCGCCTGTTGCATATCTTATTCCGTTATTATGAACTACGTCTAACTTTCTTAAGTGCGACTTTCTAGCGGATGAATATACGATGCATCCGTAGTCTAGTTTAGATTGAACCAATGCTTTATACAATCTCAATAATGTCTCTTTGTCTGAGCCCCAATTTAAATTCGATAAACATTTTATAATGTTTAGGGCTCTTTTGCATCTATCACTCAAGTCCTGTATATGTAATCCCCACGTAAGGGATTTATCCAATACTAGTCCTAAATATCTTACGCTATCTTTATATTGTATTGGATTATGGTCAATTGTCAACGCAGGACTTTGATGAGGAATTCTCTTCCTACAAAAGTGTACACAGCACGTTTTCTCTGGTGAGAATTGGAATCCGTTATTCCTTGCAACTTCATTTAGAGCATTGATCGCTCGTTGCAATTTGTACCTCACCATAGCAGTCTTGTTGCTGGCATGCACAATTGCCAGATCATCAACATAGACGCTTTTGCTGATTTCTACTGGAATGGCTAGTATCAATTTATTAATGGCAATGGTAAACAAGGTACCGCTCAACGGCGAACCCTGCGGTATGCCATTTTCCAAGATTCTTTCACATGAATATTCATTTTTGACGCGTACTTGGAAGGTACGGTCATTCATGTAGTTGCTGAGCAGTATAGGCAGATTGCCACGAATGCCCCATTCATGTATCTGTAGCATTATACCATGACGCCAGGTCATATCGAAAGCCTTCTGAAGATCAAAGAAGACTCCGACACAATCTTTCCTTGTAATGAAGCTGTTATATATATAACGTCCTCTAAGCTGATCATTTGATCAGTGGTAGAATGGTGTTGTCGAAAACTTGCTTGATACGGTGATATCAGGTTTTCTTTTTCCAAAACTCAGACGAGTCGATTATTAATCATTTTTTCCAGTATTTTTCCCATAGCACACGTCAAAGAAATAGGACGATAGCTATTGGGGTCTGTTAAATTTTTATTTTTCTTTGGTACTGGAACAACATGAGCTTTTTTCCACTGCTGCGGGTACGTTCCATCCCGCCAAATTTTATTATAAAGTTCTAATAATCTGCGTTTTGCAGTGGTATTCAGCTGCCTGATCATATTATAATGGATTTCACCCAGACCAGCAGCTGTGTTACCTGCTTTTTCCAACGCTTTCGCGAGTTCTTCCATTTTAAATGGTACATTATATGAGTAATTATACTCAGTTCTAAAATTTAGTAGACCTTCGAGTTCTTCTTTTTTGGCTCGAAAACCTTCCTCGTAGTTGGCCGTTCTGCTGGCCTTTCCAAGTGATTGGATAACAGCTCTGCAATTTCATATGGAGTGTCTTTTATTTCATCTTCATCTTGAAGGCTAGTTATGGGAGCAAAATCATTACGCCCACAAATCGCCTTCACTTTCCTCCAAACATCTGATGCAGTAGTAGTTTTGTCGATGGATGACACGTATTGCTGCCAGGATCGTTTTTTCGAGTCTATCATAAGACGTTTTGCATACGCCCTGTATTTCTTAAAGGCAACAAGATTTTCTATACTAGGACGCTTCTTAAAGGCGTTATACGCCCTTTTCTTTCTTTTTATAGCTTCACTTATTTCATCGTTCCACCATGGAACGGGTTTTTTCGTAAGTTTCCCAGATGTTTTGGGAATATATCTCGATGCCGATTCAATTATTGCATTTGTTATGGCGTCGACATCGTCTCCGATAACTCCAGTTGTTTCTGGGAGTATCGTTCTAGCTGTGAAGCTCGTCCAGTCTGCCTTTTCAAATAACCATCTTTTAGGGATGGGATATATTGTTCTTGTAACATCAGTTACAATTTGCACCGGGAAATGATCGCTTCCATGCAGATCATCTATGACATGGAAGCTGTACCTTGGTGCTATCGATCCGCTTATACGTGCAAGATCTATACAGGACGTCGATCCATCTCTGGCATTGAATAAGGTTCCTGATCCGTCGTTTAAAATAACAAGTTCTGAATTCATCAGGAACCCTTCCAGTTCTCTTCCACGGGGATCTGATCCCCAAAGAGAATTATGAGCATTAGTCACCCACCAGTAAAACAGGTGGGGGAAGCTCGGAAATTAGTCTTGCTATGTCATCCTTATTCCAATCAAAATACGGCAAGTATATGCTGCAGACAGTGACCTGGAGCGGACGCTTCATTCTAACGGCGACCGCTTGTAGGTTTGTGTTTAGAACAACCGCTTCGGTGGTAGCTCTAGTCGATGTTAATATAGCTACTCCACCTCTAACTCTTACATTTGGTGGTTGATCTCGCCGAAATATATCGAATCCTTTTAATTTAAAATTTTCATTTCGGCGGAAATGCGTTTCTTGCAGACATATACAAATCGGGTCTACGTCATGTACCAAGCGTTGGAGCTCATGGATGTTTGAAAAACATCCATTGATGTTCCATTGTACAATCGACTCGCTAATTTTTAATTAAATTATTGTCTGGGTTTTCCTTTCGGCCATCCCTTTTTCCTTTTCTTCTCCATCCTACGAACAGCATCGTGTTCGCGGAGAAGGTCGTCGCCTGTAAGGCTTCCGGTCTCCGTATCGGAGACCACCGAAGCCGCCGACGACGACGGGCATGGATCGGCGCCGGTTTCAGGCGCCGATTGAGAGGCGGCAACCTGGCCGCTCCCCAACACGGGGGTCGCACCTGTCACCGCCTGTGGGAGGGGGGACACTCGCCCCCCCTGTGTGATTTTTTGTGGCCTCTGAGGCTTAGAGGCCACTTCAGTTACAGGAGGCTTGGGAGCCTCCATAACAGTCTCTGTAGGTATCAGCTTTTTCTTTTCATCAAGAATCTCGCTGAGACGGACTTGACATTCTGGTTTGGTGTCCGTTTTCTTTTCTGGAGGAGCAACTTTCACTTTTATCGACTTATCTTCAGCAGGCTGTACCACTATCTTTGGCTTAACAAATTCTTTATTGCCAAAAGGTTTCATCTTGTTTTCGATGATCCTCTCAATCATGTTAGCCAAAGTAGGCGCAAGTTTATTTATAATTTGAGCCTCATCTACAGCAATCGGAGCAGGAGCAGGAACAGTAGCCGCAGCCTGAGCAT
This sequence comes from Lycorma delicatula, assembly GCF_047948215.1. Taxonomy (NCBI): domain Eukaryota; kingdom Metazoa; phylum Arthropoda; class Insecta; order Hemiptera; family Fulgoridae; genus Lycorma; species Lycorma delicatula. Next base: position 167,604,773 of record NC_134455.1, on the reverse strand, counting down.
AAGATGTTGTTGCTCTAGGTTTGCGGGCGTTAACAATCTTTTTGGCTTCGATGTAGCTGACTTTCTGCAGGGTTTTAACTTCCTGCACAGCTACTTCTTCTTTGTAGACAGGACAATTCCTGGATCTACATGAATGCTGTCCCTTGCAGTTGATGCATGTAGGGGGCTCTTTACACGGCTCTCCCTCATGCACCTCTTCGCCGCACACGCATATTTGCGTTCTCTCACATTTGATAGCGGTGTGGCCAAAACGTTGGCACTTGAAGCATCGCATAGGTTGCGAGATAAATGCCCGCACATCCAATCGATGTATCCCCGCTCTAATCTTCTCCGGCAAGGTATGCCGGTTAAATGTGAGAACATGAGAGGCTGAAGGTAGGACCTCGCCATTCCTCCTCATGTTCAATCGGCGACATTCAATTACTCCCTGTGATGACAACTCCTCAACAATTTCTTGCTCCGTACAATTTAGAAGATCCCGACAGACGACCACACCTCTTGAGGTGTTGAGCGTACTGTGGGGATCGACATGTACAGCCAGTTCTCCAATCTTTTTAAGCCCCAAAATCTTTTGAGACTGGACTTCATTTACAGTCTCAACATGAAGTCCCATGAAGGTCTTCCTTATTTCTTTTACAGGTCCACCAGCGCATTTGGTTATCTCCCGAGCGATGAGAAAAGGACTCACCCTCGAGAAATTTCCATCCTCCTTTGTAATGACCAAATATTTGGGTTTCGGTACATTACTACTTTTAAAAAAAGCTTTTTGTAAGCTTTTTCTAGCCTCAATCTCTAACCTTTTAGTTTCTGTACTTTTTCTCCGTTTTGCCTCAGGCGAAACGGCTGGTTCTAAACGAGGGTGTTTACGTGCACCCTCTGCCACGTTTAATTGTTCAACTTGCATGAACAATAAATCCTTTCTGTAGTAAGGCTAGCCGCCGGGGTACACCCCCACTCCAGGGCTACCAACCCTGGAGGTCCGTTCCGGTACTCCGGTGGAACCGGCATATGTCCTGGCAGAGAGCGGATGCGCAGTCTCTGCACTGACTCCAGGCCCCTACACACCGAAGCTTTCAGGGCTCCCATGCTCCGAACATGGGCACCTTAACTACATGCTTGCCATCGCGGAGGGCATGTGGACGACAAAAGGTCTCCGTTACACCTGCAAATAACTTTGACCGTGGCCGCCACATCGCCAGCTCTAAGTTTGGTATATGTCCACATCCTAATCAACAAATTATTCATATCCTGCAGGTAGCCGAAAAATCCAATCCATGAGGGGACCTGAAGGTGGAAACAGGTCAAAAGAAAAGCATATCCGAGGAATTTACTCGGAGCCCCGTTAGCCAGCTATATGTATTGTACATAAGTACGGCTGTTACCGCCCTGGACGTGGAACGTAGATGTTGTGTTCCGGACGTGGGGATTACCTACCTCAGGGCAAATAGATTATATTATTTAGAAATCTATACAAAAAGAAATGAGTCGTATAAACATTTTTAAAAACCCAAAAAAGCATCTTTATTTTTTTTTTTTTTGGTGCATGTGATATTTGAATTTAGCTTTGAATTTATTGAATTTAGCCTCCGGGAATCACCGCCAGGTATTACTTCAGAGGATGATATGTATGAGTGTAAGTGAACTGTAGTAGTCTTGTACAGTCTCAGGTCGACCATTTCTGAGATGTGTGGTTAATTGAAACCCAACCACCAAAAAAACATCGGTATCCACGATCTAGTAATCAAATCCGTATAAAAGTAACTGCCTTTACTAGGATTTAAACGTTTGAACTCTCGACTTCAAAATCAGCTGATTTGCGAAGATGCGTTTACCATTAAACCAACCCTGTGTGTGGAGTTCTGTGTTACCCTCATAAAAATTTACTTTGCACTGATTGAGTTTGAACGTTACCCGTTTTGTGTAATGAAGGTAAAAATCAAGATTGATATTATGTTATTCCAGATCAATATTCTGTTAACATTTCGAATTTAATTTAATTACTCAGTTTTTGAAAAGATAAAGAAAATCTACAGAAAAGTACCCTTTTTACCACTTTTTAACCCAACTCGACAAACTTTATGTGATATGGGAAAAGTTTAAAAATAAGAATTTTGGACCAACATTTTTCCGATTATGAGTTATTTTACAAATAGTAACAATTTAAATTCAAAATAAGTTTAAAATAATATTCAACCCTGAGGAGATCAAGATTTGTTTAAAAAAAATTAATTTGTGGAATATTATTTACTGATAGAGCTATTAATGAAATTCGTAAATTATTTTAATCACCTCTTAACGGAATAAATTTTTCTTAGTTAGTTAGTTCATATTCTGAAAATGCACATAGTTAAAATTTTTTTAAAGAAAAAAATACACACACACACACACACACACACATATATATATATAAAATACAAAATGATTCACAAAGGATGTAACAAATTTTTAAGACATGCCCTACTAACCCATCGGCTTGATCTAGTGGTGAACGTGTCTTCCCAAATCAGCTGATTAGGAAGTCGAGAGTTTCAGCGTTCAAGTGCTAGTAAAGTCAGTTATTTTTATACGGATAACGGTGTTAATACTAGATCGTGGGTAACGGTGTTCTTTGTTGGTTGGGTTTCAATTAACCGCACATCTCAGGAATTGTCGAACTGAGACTGTACAAGACTACAGTTCATTTACACTCATATATATTATCCTCATTCATTCTCTTAAGTAATTCCTGAACGGGTAATCCCCGAAGGCTAATCAGGAAAAATAAAAAAAATAAAAAAGGACATGCTCTACCGGGGAAAGTAAAAAAGAAAGTTCATATAATCATAGATATGGAAACAGTTCATTAGCGAATGTCGGCTGACGAAAGATTTCACCCTGACTTCTACTACTTCACAATGATGTTTGTGATTACAAGATACGATTAATTTTTGTGAAAGATAAGTAGGACAAGTTGTCAAGGAAAGTAGGAAAGATAAGTCAAGAGTGCTGCTGCGTTGCAGCCGGGCTTCATCAATATTTGTTCTTTTTTTAGGTATTAGTAGCATATATTTAATTCTCTCATAAATTGTACTTTATGTTCTGTCTAACACACAACTTTTAATGTGTGTGTTTTTAAGTTAATGTGTGTCTAACACACATTAACTTAAAAAATTTATGTATTAATAAAAGAAAACTCAAAACGAAAATATTCCATATACGCACAAGAAGAAAGTTCATTTTATATGTCATGTTATTAGTAGTCATGTTATTAGTAGTCGGATGATGTCATCTGGTTAGATAGTACAACAAATCCCCCGTAACGCTATTGCCAGCCGACAGCTCGTGTTTCAAAGACAGGAACAAACCATCAGCCCACTTAGTGTAGGATGTCAGAACTTCGTGTTTTTGGCAGATCAATGAAAACAGTGAAGAGGATGGAAATGTTGGACACCTCATGCCTCAAAATATGAAATATAGTCTTCTTAATAATTTACCGATGCCGAAAAGGGGTTCATTGTACTCCAGCTTGTTCGAGTTGCAATGCACGGAACTGTTTAATTTGTCCTCCACTAAAATCTTAAAAGATGAAAAACACTGATAGACGAAAAAAAATTGTTTAATTTTTATCCAAGGGTGATATCATTAATTGAATTGCTTTTTTGCGTACATTACAGTAAATACAATTTTTTTATCGCATTTAGTTTTAAATAAATTACGCATCAAAAAAAATTAAGGAAAAATATAATTAAAAACTGTAAAATTTATAATTTTGCATGGTCATACCTGCGTTAAAATGATTTCGCTGATGCTTTTCTTTTATAAAAGGCCTCAGGCACATCCCGAATTAATTTCCAACAGTAATCGGCTAGCATGTTAGTATTCCATTTCCCTTTATAGCGGCTTTCCATCAATGAAATGTCTTGCTGGAAACGTTTACCGTGTTCGTCACTTACACTCTCCGAGGTTGTGAGTGAAAAATCCAGATGTGAGTGGAGGAAATGTATTTTTAAAGACATTACATCCCATAGCTCTGTATGAAGTAAGAAGTTGATTAACAATATCGTGGTAATTGTCGGATATTTGTTTGCCGAGAAAAGTTTTGCAAATGTCTTTAAATGAAGCCCAAACTGTACTTCTACATTATTTAACATTTAACATTGAGTCAAATACACCATCTTTGACCAACTCTCTTATTAGAGGACCATCAAATATTCCTTCTTTAATTTTTCTTTCACTTACATTCGGAAATTTTTGCCTGATGTACAAAAACCCGGGACTATCCTTCTTCATTGCTTTTACAAATTTTTCATTTGTCCTAGTTTGATATAGAGAGGGGGTAAAAATATTTTTTTGGGTTCAACTATGGGCTCATGAATTATATTTTTTCCATTTGGATTTAAGCTGTCTCGTTTCTTCCACTCTGTGGTAACATAATGTTTATCCCTAGCTCGGCTGTCCCATTCGCAAAGAAAACACATGTACTTAGTATTAGGCACTACATGCCTACCTAACAATGTAGCTATAACTTTCAAATCACCACATATGTTCCAGCTATATTTTTTATAATTTATTTTTTCAAGAACGTCTTTCATCACATCGTATGTCTCTTTCAAATTAATACCATAAGCGATTGGTATCGAAGGATATTTGTTACCGTTGTGTAGTAGAACCACTTTTAAACTACGCTTGGACGAATCTATGAAAAGGCGCCAGTCCTCAGGTTTATGAACTTGTCCTAAGTGCAACATAAGCTTATCAATATTTGTGCAATAAACCAAATTATTTTCATCAATAAAGTACTGAGAAAGTTCTTTTTGTCGGCTTCGAAAGCCCGAAATTTTTGTATTTTTTTAAAGTAAATTCCAACCTTGCAGTGTTAATCCTAACAGTTCAGTTTGATTTTATGATAAATTTAAATCCCTAACCAAGTCATTTAATTCACCTTGTGATATTAGATGATTAAAATCTTTGTTGTATTCTTCAGTACTGCCTGATTCATCATCACAGCTTTCGAAAAATACATTCACAGGTGGCTTTGGAACTGGAATAATTTCACGGTGAGGTACAGGCCTGATTGCAGATTGCAATGAAGGATATTTTATAGTATGTTTAGATTTTTTAGAAATTCGAAACACACTTGTTAAACAAAATAACAATCGGTTACATGATCCTTTGGTTCACGCCTTATAATAAAAATACTAACAACACAGCTGTATTTTCAGTGACATGTTTTGACCTGCACAGACATGATTAATGTTGTCTGAAGGTTCACTCTTCAGTATTAGGTATGATGTCATAATATATAACTATGATATGATTCAATTCTTTGTATAGATAGTATTGTTTATTTGTAGCTTACAAATTATGCTAACAAAGATAAAAGATAAAAGATGAGCTAACAAAATACAATATAGGAGCGTTAAATGCTAACTATAAATTGAAAAAAATCCTTTAATTAAAATTTAAAAATTTTCAAAAATGGTGGGTGATAGAAATATTCTGAGTTAAAGATTCGTATTCGTTTTCAGCGTCAAAAAACAGATTAAAATCATGTAACGCTTGTTAGGAAAAAATTATGTTTATCAGTGATAATTGATTACGTGAATTCATTTTGAAATATATTAAAGCAATATATATTACAATTATTAAATAAAAAGTATTTAATGATTGTAATTATTAAACAATTAGTAGTACTCACCTTATACTTATGATAATATGTAAATCATCTTATATGACAACGTTACGCAAATTCTACGAGTTGTGTATTTTTAATATAATTTTGATATTTTATTTATTTATTTTTAATTAAACGTGTAACAATTTACACGTGTAGATTTTAAGAAACCAAAATTTTACAAAAAAAAAAACCCGTAATAAACAGGAATTAAATAACTGGGAAACTTTTATTTTTATTGAAAATTGTAGAGAAATTTGACAGTTGAATAACGATCAAAATACATTTTTTTTATGGGACAGATTTTTTTTTGATTATACAATACATATTATCTCTATCTCTCTATCTGTATATCTCTATTATCTCTATCTCATATTATCTCTAATTATAAGAGTCTGAGTTGTTTAACACTTTTAAATAACTTCTTGTTTTTTCTGAATGTTAGCTGTCTAAAACTATACTGCCTAGTTTTTGAAGAACAGTTACTTTTAATTTTATAAACAAATGTAGAAATATACTTTTGTACAGTTCCGCAAGTAATTGTCTACTTATTTATTACTTCAACATCATAATTTTTCTTTTAAGTATTTATAGATTATTATCGTAAGATTTTAATACTAATTTCTCATTATCTACTGACGATGGTTGTTTAACTATCGAAACTGCCGTCTGGTTAAAATTTCTCAAATAATTTTTTTTATAAACTGTTTCCTATTTTCGAAATTATCTTTTTGCACAGCTTTCTCTCTTTACAGTTACCTGATGAGAAGTAAAGTCGATTATACTGCTACGGTATTATAAACAAAGGAGTAAAATTATCTGTAAATGTGTAGAAGATTATTCTCTTATAAATTATAAACATTTTAAATTATCGTACGACCCTTTGATGATATCAACAGCGTTAGATTACGTTAACTCTCAATCCCCATAAACTTACACGCATTTATCAATGAATCGGCTGAAATGAGAAATAAGTGTTAAACGTAATTAAATATTTGTAATTACGTTAGGAAGCCTTTTCGGTCGACCCAATTACTACAGACTAGAACCGAGAGTCAAAACTAAAAGCTCGGACCGCTAGGCAAACCAAACACTTCTCTATATCATCTAATCAAACCGGCCCCGTTCCTCCGCTACGATCCACCCTCATCATCAATTCATCGTATAACAAATCTCAGACGAACTTCTTATTAGCCACGATCGACAGAGCAGCTAATTGAGTCTGTTTACTAACTTTAAGTAAATATTCTCTCTTAACTACTGACATGCAAAGTAATTTTCAGAGATCCGCCAAATACAGTCGAAAAGCACGAAAATAAAAGATTTAAAATCATTTCGATGAATAATTTTGCAACATATTATTATAATGATATAGACTTCGCTGGAGGCAAATATTTATTCATATACTAGATTATAACCGTGTTATTTTATGAATTACTCACACGGCTAATCAGGAAGAAGTTTCTTAAACTTAAAAATAAAGAAAGAAATAAAACATACAAGTCAAGAGAAAGCTTGTAGTCTGTATTTACCTTGGACTTTTGTATAGGTCTTTTATATAAACATAGTTATAAACATGGGTATGTGAAATGTGTACTGGCTGGTTCATCGAGTGATTTTACGCTCTATTACTTTTAGTTAAAAAATAAATAACTTGCAATCAATGATTCTAGGTGAATCCTTATCTAAAAAGCTAGTCTCTTATTATATAGTATTTCATGCATAATATGTATATTTTAATAAACACACACACACACACAAAACGGACTCTATTTTAAATTTATCACTCTAATCAGAAAAGTTTCTAAAAATAACCTACTGTATTATTAGCCATTATAATACTCATACATCGATATTACTCATAAACTGTAATCTTGGTCTTTTTAGTTGAGCTCATGACAATTTTGCCGTGTATCTGCTTCAGATGCCACAAATAAAATATTTGTAGACGATCTAATATAAGATATAAATCACGCTTTAAACTGGTATAGCCATTTTTAAAATAAATTAGTACGGCATATTTTAATTATGCAACGCATTTTATAAAAGAACATAACCGATTAAAAATGGAAGAATCAATGAAATTATTTCACGTAGTATTAAAGAAAGAAGAAGAATTTCAGAAAATTTTGAAATCTTCAAATTAAAAAGCAACAAAAAACTATAATAAATGAACATATCAACAATCAAGAGGATGTCCTTTTCAAGAACAAGAATTTACTGAAAACAGGAAATAGATAAATAAAATTAAAAGATAAGTATAACCTTTAATAACAAATAAACAAGAAGGCTAGATAAGGCATGACGTCAAATAAAGGAAGGTGCATTGACTAAAAGTTATATAAAAACTATCAGAAATTAAAAAGCACCAGAACAATAACTTTTGACAATGGAATTATTCCGAAATACGTCAACGTATAATAAAAGAACCGCGAAGAAAGGTAAATAGCACTCAACCTAGAATTCATAACGTTCTTAGCGGAAATAATAATAATTATTATTATCTTAAGAACAACATATTTTTAAGTCTGGCTATCAGGCTTAATGAGGATAGAGATCAAGTTTTGCTATTGCCTTTTTTTTTCTAAGCCATACATACTCTCGCAAATCGGTATCCCAAACCCTCTGAAATGTACGTTTTTACTCCATTAATCACATAGATTTACTGTATAGTATACATCGTTACTCTTAAAGAAAACCAATTTGATTAATGCGTTTTGTACTTCAGGTGTTTATATGCAGACCCACCGGGTTGGTCTAGTGGTGAACGCGTCTTTGAAAATCAGTTGATTTCGAAGTCGAGAGTTCAACGTTCAAATCCTATTAAAGGCAGTTACTTTTATACGGATTTGAATACTAGATCGTGGGTACCGGTTTTCTTTGGGGGTTGGGTTTCAATTAACCACACACCTCAGGGATGGTCGAACTGAGACTGTACAAGACTACACTTCACTTACACTCATACATGTCATCCTCATTCATTCTCTGAAGTAATACCTGACGGTGATTCTACTGAGCTACTCTGAGGCTAAACAGTAAAAAAAGTGTTTACACGCATCACAGATATAACAAAGGCTGGGACATAAATTCTTCTACTGCAGAACAATGTATTATATACATTAGAGGCATTTATACTTGCAGATTAACCGACAGTTTTGGACCGAACGGTCCAGCAAATCCCAGTCCAGTGTCAGCGATTGTAAATAGTTGGGCGTTTTTAAACAGTTCACTTATGTCTGTTGCACCTCATTTATGTCTTTATGTCAGTTTTCAGTTACACTTCTATTTAAAATATCATCTTCCCACGGTACTTTACCATCATTATTGAATTACACCATGTAATTAATTCAGTTTGTACAGCTTTTGCTGACAAATTTTTTGGTTTTAATATTTCTAATTTTCCCGTGTTATTTACTTTTGCACGCCATCCTCCTAAAATTACACCCCCCAGAATTTTTGTTTTGTTTAACCTCCGGATCACCGTTAGGCATTGCTTCAGAGGATGAGATGAATGATTTGTAGCGTGTATCAAAATGCGATGCCTGACTGGGATTCGAACCTGGGACTCCGCATGAAAGGCCGATACGCTACCACTCGCAGCAAGAGGCCGATCCTCGATCATGAGGTCAGTAGGAGGCACACCAGCCACCACACACAACGCATCATAGGAGGCTGTCCTGTGAAGAAATAGGCTTCCATGCACGGACTCCAGTATTTCGCGGTACTTTCTGATCTCCATTACTTTACCCCACACAGGAAAAGCGTAAAGGATTCCTGCCAATACTGTATTACTCTTACTCTTCTCTTACTCTGCCTCAGACCACCTACATTAATTAAAACCCTTGAGATAGCAGCCAGCATGCTTCATGTGTCGTCGCGACAACGTGCTGCCAAAAGAGCGTCCTCAGTCAAACAACACTCCTAAATATTTCACAGAACCAATCTGCCAATCGTCCGTACTAGATTTTCTTTGGCATACGTTAATCCCCACATAAGTGAGGATCATTTCATTAAACAATTATACACAGCACTAACTACCAAAACAATATTTTGAACTTTTTTTGGCTATATTTATAAGTATTTAATATCACAGATCTAGTGTTCACAATTTTAAATGCATTTTCGCGATCTTCTCAGTCTATGTTGTTAAAAGTGCGTTTGTCGTAAGTTAAGACTTTATTAGAAAATACATTAAAACGGTTTTCTGAAGAACCAAGGCTTTATCAAAAAGCAAAATTAATTTAAATTACTTTTTATGTCCGCTAATGCGTCTGAGGTTAAGACTCGGAAAACACTGGCGATGATGGTTACAAGACCACCACCACGGTTTACGGGGTTTAACAGACCAGGAGAACAGTGGTGGTTCTCTGATCTGAGCATGCCACGCGCGTAGAAGATACCAGCGTTGCCCGCTAACAGAAATTATCGTAGACGACATGCGCGCTGAGTCTGCGGATCTACCAGCGCGTCCTTAGTGAGTACGTTCCTGCCATCAAGTATGTCAAACTCAAGTATTGAGAAGACTTCATGCGCGAGTTGCGTCGCAACACCTAGCAGCTCGCCAAGTCATGTTATCGGCCAAAGCCATTGTAGGTGCATTCCAGTGTTCGATACGGGTTTGGTGGTCGTGACCACACTTTAACATCTGTGGCGACTTACAAGGCGTACCTGGATACACTGTTTCCAGATGCTCCGGTGTGTGAAGCAGAAGTCGGCGTTAGGGCGGGTGAGACACAATTCCCTGCCGTACGGACTGTGGAACCGTAGATATAGTCCGAGTGGTTTTCCGAATGGCACTGAGAAAGATATCGGAGATTGACCAACTTGACCCGGATATTTTCTAACATCTACTGCCTGTCATATGGGAGCCGCTTGGCAGGCTGTTCTAGAGGTGCCTAAGCTGGGGTTGCTTTCTAACTTGTTGGAAGGTGGCTTTGGTGAGGGTGCTCTTAAAATCAGGAACGGATCCGACAGAGGTCGGCAGTTATCGATCCATCAATCTCTTGTTGGTAATCGGCAAGTTGCTTGAAAGGCTGGTTGTGGAACGGTTCTGGGAAAACGTTGATGTGAACTCTCTTCTAAATTGAGGCAAGTTTGAATTCATGAAAGGGGTTGGAACCGAAGAATCTTAAATGCTCTTACCGAGGTGGAAAGGACCGACTGTAAATATGTTTTTGCAATTTTTATTGAGAAAGAGAATGAATTGGAACGCTACAATGTTCCTGTAGCCCTGCAGGCCGTAGTACGTGACTACTTGTCTGATCGCACGGCTCTGTTTAAGAAGGCGCACCAAGTTGTGGAAAAATCCGTCAACAGGGAAAGACCGCAAAGTTCTGTTTTCGGTCCGTTGCTATGGAATCTGCTATTCGACGGATTTCTGGGACTTACATTGCCAGAAGGGGTCACGGCCCAGGCTTTCACCAATGACTGTCTTCTGTTCGTGGTAATTGACGACCGCAGCTAGAAGACCGATCGCAGGTGGCTTTGTCAACCGCAGACGGCTAGATGGACATTGAAATTTAAAGATTGCTGTGCCCAAGATGAAGGATAAACTTCTCAAGGGCTCAGACAAACTATCATACAGTCGTAACCCCCATATTAAGTATAATAGCTGTGTAATCATCCGAGTTCGAGTTCATAAGCACCTAGGTGATTTGTTTGATTAAAAGTTTTTGTTTAGCAACCACATTAGGCAAGTGGCGGGGGACGCCGTCTCTTTGATTCACAAACTTAGGAGGATTACTCGAAAGGATTACGCGCTGTCTGGCCGTCATTTGTACATGGTACCGAGGTGTCTTCGAAAGTATGATCTCTTAAGCGGCGCCAGTCTGGGTGCATAGGTTGGAAAGAAATCGAGCACTTATTCAAATTTAAGGAGTGCCTAGCGCAGAGCCTTAATTGTATGCACTGGTGCTTTTAAAGTAACCTCCTATGAGGCTACCACTGTATTTGGAAAGGCTCTCCCAATCGATGTAGTGGTGGAAGTTCGAGCGACCATGTGCAGATTGCAAAGAGGCAGGGAGGCGGAGGTATTTAGGATGCGGTTTCGTGTCGGGCCTGTACTGAAACGGAACGATGATATCAACACACCAGTTCTAAATTTCGAACAGTTGCCCATCCTCCGCCTGCGAAGGAGGCTTTACAGCCTTGCGATGGAAGCATGGCAGCAAGAGTGGCACGCCACGAGTAATGGTAGGTCCTTGTATAGATTTATACAGGACTTGGTGGGATGGTACGTCTCTAGTTCGTTTTTAAGGACAACGGGAACTCAATCCTCTCAAACCATGTTAATTTGTACCAATATTTATTTTGGTTCCGCCTGGCAGCAAATGAGCTGTGCGTCTGCGGGGAAGTCCAGTCAAACGAACACATTATGTTCGATAGCCCAGCTCTTGCGGGGAGGGGGGATCAGAACTCAGGCCACCCTGGAACTTAGAGGTCAAGGTAAAAATTGGCCAGTAACTAGCAGCGAGTCAATGTGGCTTAGATGATAATGTACCTAGTTAGGCCACTGGTCGCTTAACTATTTTCGAGGTATAGTACCGTTTGTGGCACAAACATTCGATCTTGTGCTTCAGGGTGGTCGAATGAGGTGGTGGCTGGAGAAATGCCAAGCAAGCCAATTACCAGTAGGAACCGGACCGACTTAGACTCGAATAAAATCTGCTTTCTATCTTTACTTTAGATCCTTTAATTGTCAAAAATGCTACTCGAAGACGAACCAGAAGTCGTATAACCGTTGTGAAATCATGTGAGGCAGTTTAGCATCTGACCCAACTTTTTTTTCCTGTTTAGCCTTAGTCATTCCTTTTTCTTCTTAAGAAAATCTACATTATGATTTTTAATGGATATTTCATTTCTGTAGCAAAGATATCCCGAATTCTGTTCAATTAACTTATATAAACTTTTTATCGCTTTACGTACTTACGATCTGGCACGCAGGAAATTTCTCAGTTTAATATTGTATTAATTAAGGTGTGTCGCCCAAACTCGATGAGAAATTTAAAGAAAATCTTTATCCACTATTTTCTGTGCAGACCTCACATCATGGAAATCATATTTAGTCAGGTTTTTCTACGAAAAAATTGCTATTTCTGTTCAACAAAAGCAGGTAATTCTGTTCAACCTTTATTGTAATCATACTTTGCATTTAAACATTTTCCAATGATCAGAGATATTTTTATATGCCTCTTTAGAAAAAAAGTTTAGAAACGTTTGATGAAATATTCTTTAAGATATGCATTTTAAGTTCTTAATCACTATTCTTCAAAAACACTTTTACATATCAGCTTCTAATTCTGCCCACATAGAATATTCGCATTGCAACATCGGCATTATCCATTTACTTTTCTTTTAATGCATTTATAGCTCCGATTGTTTTCGAATTCTTTAATGTTTACTGTATTAAATTACAGCCAAACAATCAACGGTTTTCGACTCGTTTTACGATCGCATCTTCGTTTGAGAGGTATAACATTAATTATTGAAGTTTTGTAGAACGTATTCTCTACACAATTATAAACATGTGAAAGACGTGAGTTTCCGATTACTGTGGTGATGATGAAATTAATAGAGTATTCACCCTAATTTTGTATGCGCTGTCTTAGAAAAGCGCACTTTTCTAAGACTTTCGAGTTCGATTAATAGCTGAACATTTTGTCTTCAAAATCTTACCTTAAAATTATAAAAATTAAAAAAAGGTCTCGTTTTATAAGCAAGAAAATTTATTTAAAATATAAACAGAATTGTGATTAATATGATTGCTTTTATTGTATTTTTAAACGGATTAAAATTTTAATTACTGTTGAAATATAATAAATTTTTTTTTTCTTTATAATATTATTAGTTTTAAATAAGATTAAATAATTCTTAACGATAGAATAACCATAATTATTTCAAAACAAATGTAAATTTCATTAGATTAAGAAATATATAATGAATTATATTAAGTTTTTGTTTTTATCAAAACAAACTTTCATACTCTTTGATGTCAGTTTTGTATACTTAAAAATCTTTCCCTTTTTATACTTTCAGTTCTGTAATAATTAATCTAGGTCACTTCCAAACCACTTTTCTTTATGAAGTTTTCTTTATCTGCTTATAAGTTTTTAATTATCACGCAATTCATTTTCATTTTCTTAAAAGATTCGTTGTAATAAAATTCTCATAATTTTGTTGTTTTATATTTAACAAATATACATATTACATTATTCATCCGGTTTTATTTCTTATTATCTGTTGTTTTTTTAGATACAATAATTTTTTTTTAATATAATGTTGAATTTTAAGAAATAACTAACACTTCATTTTCGTTACTAAATTTAATTAATATTATTAGATCCATGTAATTTAATGGTTAATTCCATATATATGGCTACAAATAATATAGTAAAAAGTTTTTATTCCTTAGTTAGAAATTTAATAATTTAATATTTCGTACCGAGTGCAAAGTTTAACTGATTATTACTGTCACTGTAGTCAGGATCTTTCTTAGTAATTAATGTGAAGATATATAAACATATAATTTAAGAAAAAATGTTTAGCTTCAAAAGATTTTTCAAGCATAACTTGATATAATGTTATGAACATTACAATATGTTCCGGTTAATTTATTTAAAAAGAATAATATCCATCCAAGAAAATGACAAAAATCCCGCTTCTGACAAACAGGAACCTAGTGCCTACGCCATATTTTTTTAAAATGACTTTTAGCCTAAGTTTAAATTAGGACCAAATACTGAATCTGCTAATTTTATTAAAAACTAATTAACTCTGCAGAAGTGGTAATCAGACAAAAAGATAGACACTTTTAATCATTTATTTATAAGCGAACATCATGTTACAGTCCAACATATGAGTCATTTGATAACAGCCATTTATTACAAGTACCTTTCTTTCTTTCTTTCTTTTTCCTGTTTAGCCTCCGGTAACTACCGTTTAGATAATTCTTCAGAGGATGAATGAGGATGATATGTATGAGTGTAAATGAAGTGTAGTCTTGTACATTCTCAGTTCGACCGTACCTGAGATGTGTGGTTAATTGAAAACCCAACCACCAAAGAACACCGGTATCCACGATCTAGAATTCAAATCCATGTAAAAATATCTGGCTTTACTAGGACTTGAACGCTGTAACTCTCGACTTCCAAATCAGCTGATTTGGGAAGACGCGTTAACCACTAGACCAACCCGGTGGGTTTTATTACAAGTACCTATAATAATTATTGTATAATAAGTTATTGTACAGTAATATATTGTATTATGTACACTATAAGGCGACTGACGTACAGCAGTTACGAGAACTAGTTACATATATCTGACGACATTAGTACTAAATTTTACTGTGATAAAGTAGCGGGACGGAATATTTTGTTTGTTATGTCATTCCACACCACTAACTTATCTCTAATTTAATTTTGTATGATGAAATATTTATTATTTCCATAAATCCAAGCAATAATAACAATTCATACAGCTTGATTTATTCTAATTTCTAATTTATTGTATTTTAGAAATGTTTATACACAATGTTCAACTCAAAAGAGGCCGAAAATATTACTTAGTTTAATTTATAAACAATAAACCCAACGGGTTGGTCTAGTGGTGAAACACGTGTCTTCTCAAATCATCTGATTTCAAAGTCAAGCGTTCCAACGTTTAAATCCTAGTAAAGGCAGTTACTTTTATACGGTGGTTGGGTTTCAATTAACCACACACCTCAGAAATGGTCGACGTGAGACTGTACAAGACTACACTTCGATTACACTCATACATATCATCTTCATTCACCCTTTGAAATATTACCTGACGGTGATTCCCGGAGGTTAAACAGGAAAAAAGTTTATAAACAATAGTTTATTGGCAAACACTCACATAATAATTTACAGAAAGTGTTGAAAATGATGTCCATCCACCTCTATACAACTGTCAACATGTTTGACTGGTTCCTAGCTACTCTTGTTAGCTGTATCCTGTCTATTTCCTGGGTGGCATTGGTAATGTTTTGTCTTAGTTCCTGTATGGTATGGCTATAAAAAATTTATTTTCAGTAAACTCGCACAAAGAAGCCTGGACTAGTCAGATCAGGGGGGTGGCCACAATCTTTTAGAAATGATTCTTCCATTGAAAAATCCTGTAGCATCTCCATAGTAGAGCGAGCGATATGTTTGACAAGTGGCGCTATTCTGTTGTTGCGACTAGTAGTCACCCTCATTCTCTTGCAGTATGTCTAAACTGTTGAATAATTTCTTGATACATGGCAGCATCCACAGTTTTTCTCAAAAAACAAGGGTCGTTTTATCCGTCGCCTTGAGACCGCACACTATACGCTTATTTTTTTTTTTTTTAGGGGAGATTTAAAGAAAATGTGCCGCTTTTCTGTACCCCCAGATCCGGCAGTTCTGACTATCATACATCCAAGGTGAAACCACACTTCATGTGTGACAAATACTTGAACTAAAATGCCAATGTTGGCTCAAATGAAGTTCTTGAATTATTGACAGTAGTGAGAGATATACTAAAGGTTAAAATAAACCCTTTTAGCATAATCAGCATTAGTTAGTTCATGGAAAATCTGCATTCGATATGGATAATATTTCAGCATTCTCCTCATAGCAGTGTATGCTGAACTTAATGAAACGCTCTTTTCCCGGGTTTGTCTAAGCAAAGATTTTTTATAACTGCAGCTTTCATATCCTGTTCGACCCACATCGTTAAAAATGACCTGTATCCGGCACGTTTCTGGTCTAACACCGAAACTGTTCACATCATTTTTTAAATAACTTCTGAATACGGTAACAGTTTTCACTGGTATTTCCTTTTCAAATTTCTTCCTGAATTTTCACCGCCACACAACATAAGATTTAAAGTTTTTAAATAACTTCCATCACAAATACAAGTTCTTCAACAGTTAACCGTATTTTAACACACGATTACGCAACCTTGTTCAAAAGCCAGTGGTAGACACAGACTGGCAATATTTAAACGTGCAGGCAATAAACAGTCCTCCCCACTCCAGTTCCATTCTTACCAACATCTTCCATATATTTTACCCATCTCACACCAACATATGCATTTCAACATAAATATGCATTTAGTATAATCTACTGAGTGATGGGCCCCTTTTAAATTGAACAGAGCTACTGTTGACTGATTTTCAATAAAATAAACTACAATACATCAGTTATTTTTATTTGTATCTGCTAATATATCATTTTAATGATATGCTACCTGCATTTAGCTGCGTTCCTTGTTCCTGTTTTGTATGTAATTATACTTGTAACGAAAGCTTTTTATTGCTCGGCTAGGATCCACGTTAATTAAAATCCTTAACAGCATGGTAGTCGGAAAGCAATATCGATGAAATGCTAGCGTTAAAATATAGTGCTGCTACCTGTCTTCGAAATTTTATACCCTGAGGCAAGCGTTCATATACTTTTCAGATATAATTTAATTATTTTTTGCGAAAAATATTGTACTACTCACTTTTATCATTACTGGTGAGTTTTGAAGCTTGTTCACTTTGTTCATAATTACTTAAAAATTGAGAATGTTTTTATCTTTATAACCTATTCGTTTTCTGTAACCTTGCGATTTCATTTCACTACGAAAATGTTTCCCCAAAATATTAAGAAAAACAAAAGAGAATATACCTGTTATTCTACTCTGAGCTAATTCGACGATTACCCAATGAAAATACCATAAAAAGTTTTTAAAAATATGTTGTATAAAAGAATAATAACCACCCTTTTCTCAGATAAGACTCATTTTGAATTTTTACCCTAATTATGAAGCGAATTACTAATATTTAAACTTTATGTCAAAATACGACACGACATGACCAGTATAATACTATAAATGCAATAAATTAACTGCGCCATTATATGCTAACTTAGCTTGTTAATAAAACGCTAAACTTGTTATAATTATTAAGTATTTATTAACTCAATGTATATTATCGTCAAAGGTATCACTTCTTCAGATTCCCTCGAAAAGTTAGAACGAGATTTCAAAATACAAAAACGGGCTTCACATAATTGTTGGCACCTATAATCATGTAGAACGATATTTATTAAATTAATCACGTATTTATATTTATGAATGTGCAATCTCTTCTATAAAGAATTTATTCTTAAAAAAAAAATTACAATATTCATCTCTAACAAACCAGACAACATAGAGGTGTTTTCGTGTAACTTAACACTATACTTCGGCTTATGAGAAAGAGTATTTTTATGTTTCCATTGCTACTGTTAACAAATTACAGAACCATTTACAAATCTTCCTACCAATTTAATTCAAATAGAATTACACGATTTTTCTGTTAAAGAAACACTGTCGAGGAATTTAAAAAAAAATACCTAGAATTATATACATCATGTCTGTTCAACGTGTATACATAAATGTGAATTCTATAATTTTTATTTACACCTTTTGAATTGTTATTTATTTTGTAATTATACTTTTAGCAACTTCATATATTTACTGAAATATTCCATGTATTTATATTTTATATAATTAATATAGAATTTAACCACATATATTTTAATTTAATAATTAATATGTATTTTGTGATGCTGCTCTAGTCAAGGTTTCACCATGACTTTCCCTGATGCATCTAGACACGTGACAGGGAAGTTCTTTTTTTGAAACGGAGAACAACATTCCTATCCATTCTTGCCTTGATCTATAAAATATATTATATGTTCAGAAACACAGATTTATTTCTTTAATTTATATTTCTACCTATCACAAAAAAAAAACAACAGATGCTATGCTTCTCTGTTATTTTTATAAAAATTGGTCACATTATGTAGTCAAATGCATTTATTATTAATTATTAATTCAAAAATTTGTTTATTCATTTAAATAAATTTCATTCATTCACTTTTTCAATAATAAAATACAGTTTTAGTGAACAACACTTTATGGATTCATTTTCAGCACCAGAAAGACATTTTTTTCATTTTACCGTCAGAAAAACACTAAATTTTCTGTAATTTGACTATGGATGTAAAAAATAAATGTTTAGATTTACGTGGAGGAAATTGAAAAATAAATAGTAACAAAAATAAATTACCTTATATTATTTTTTGCAGGAGACAGCCAAATACTAGTTATATTACATTATTATAGACGTAAATTTCCCTATTATTAAAGATTTTCCTAAAAAGTATTTCTCTAATTATTAGGTCCATGTTTTAGTATAACCTTGTATGTTAGTTTTAAAATTCAAATTGAAGGGGAAATACAAGGCCTGCATATCCCGGAGCAATTCTCCTAAGTTGTGATATTGAGAACGAAGGGGAGTTTGTAGAATAAAACCGTGCAGTTTTTAATCTAAAACCGCTAAAACTCGCTGAACGTATATTTACTTTAAAAAAAAAATCAGTAAAAAACTGAAATTAAATAATTATTTTTCTTTCTCTTGCTGCAGTAATAAGTAAATGTTTTTTTTTACTTTTTTCAGATTATTTTTATTAAATAGCCGTATTCGATGAATTAAATCCCCTCTTAACGTTTAACATCTCGTGTATTATGCAGCAGTTCCCTTCGTTTCTAAAGTCCTTATCTAACGTATTTCAGACTGTTATAAAATATCATACATGATTTATGTACGAGACCAGTCGAAAGGGTTCTGCTAGCAAACTCTGCCCAGACTAGTCTGAAAATAATTTTTCTAATGACTTGCAGTTTCTAAAATACTGGACTGCATTGCAAACAATACGAAATTTTACACCCTTACATCCATAAACTTTTTTTAAATTACAGATTTTGAACGAATAATGTTCTACATTATCTTTGAAAAATTACTTTTAACCTCTAAATACTTCATAAATTTATTGTTAAAAAATAATTGCCCAAAACATGCGTGTAAATCCCTTTCCGCACATTTTTTTTGTTTATCAGTAGACAGGAGATTTGGCAACATATTTTCACACATCTGTATTTTTAAAATATAAATAAAATATAAAATATAATATATAGAGATTTAAATTTCTGTATATTTTAAAATAAATACATTAAAAAAATATACAAATAAAATTTAGAATCTTAAAAACAATCATTAATATGAGGTTTTTTGTTTTTGTTTTTTTTTCTCTTTACTACAGATAAGGTGTTTTATATTAATCCATTTTTGTCTAAACGGCTGTCCGAATAATCGAAGATCTGGATAGGAAAAAGTAATTGTTATAAATAATACATGCTAGATAGGAAAAAAGTTGACAAATCCTTTGGACGCTAACGATCACTTGGTTGTGGAACTAGTAACTAGAAGCACTACTACAAAAGCTGTAAACGCTGCGTAGAGAAAAATTATCAGTGAAACATATTTCTATGGTTAGCCATTACTTCAGATTCAGATCTGTAAACCTTATATCAAATTATAAAAGTTAAGTAATTAAGAACATACAAAATTAAATTATTCAGCTCGTGTTACAGTAAGTCCTATTACTGTTAGTTATTTATCTTTAATCATCATCTAACACAAAGAATACCCGTCTCTTACTCAACAACCATATTCTGAGGGAAATTTTAACTTACGTTCATTCTGAAGGCGTCCTTGATAAAGCTTAATACTTGAAATTAGAAACATAAACTTACATCAGGAAATGATTCACGTAGGGATTACCTTAATCGGACAATAGTAGTATTAATTTAATTTACTCATTTTCGAAAAAGTGATCCAGTATATTGTAGAGGCAACCCCGTTTACACGCAATGTCCAAACAGTTGATTTGGCTCGCCGTTTCAGACTGCCAGGCTGGACCATCAGAAAAACAGCGTTCCATTGAACGTTATTTCGACCCCGGTCTAACACGTAATGTATCAAAGCATATAATCCAATCCGCAGGATCAGACTGTCAGTACGGCGCCTACAGTCCAAAACTTTCAACGTGAAACTTTCCATTTATCAGTGGACTATCCACCAAGTTGGTAGCCCGATGCACCAGACCGACATGTTTCACTTTGGTTCTCGCTTAATTTTACCTTGTTTTTTACATGCATTTTTGCATCATCTTTGCATTCCATTTAACCAGAAACATGTCTTATGCAGCACTTAAAAAGAAGCTTTAAATAATACTTTTAAGTACCACTAGTTCTAGATTCCAGAGATTCTAGATTTAAAAAAAATCGTATTACATTTTTTTTTTTGTATATAGCTAAAACAGTACTAATAAACTCTTACTAAAGTTCACTTATTTAATTGTGCAGGTATATCAGCTAACCCTCTCGTAAACCGAATTTGACGGCAGATACATCCGCTTACCGCCCTGTACAGGTTTAAGCATCAAGGAAGTTTTACACGGATATAACCGTCTAAAATCAACAAAAAACAAACAACTAAAATACTGAAATTACCTGAAATTAAAAATTTAAATTGGATATATGGTTTATTATATTTTATATTTTTCTTGTTATAATCCAGCAACATTAAGTCGATAATAAACAACTACATACGAGTAAAATTTTTTATTCTTAGAAAGAGTAATACATTTTTAAAATATGTAGTTGTAAACAATTGACTACGCTTTACAATATGCGTAGAACCATTTTTTTATTTAGAAAAAAGGAACTAATATACCTACATATATCACTAATATATCTACAATTAAATTGTAATAACATTATACGAAAATATTTAAAACTTTATTCGCAGTCACATTTTCCTAAATAAGTAGCAAAATGACAATACTTGGAATCACTACCTTGGAGTTGTTATTCCATTTAATTATACATGAAAAATCATACTGGACGTAATTTTCAGGCATTATTTTCGTTACCTTTTGTTGTTATAGTTACGCCCAAGGTATTTTGTTCAATTTTTAGGTCTAAGATTACGATAAAAAATATCTAGGCGATAAATTAAAAGTTAAATATGCCTGTAAATAACCTACTTTAATTTACTACTGAACATTAAATGGCCGTACATTATCTGTTTAATGAAAAGCGACATTACTTGACGTAACTTGTTTGTCTACTATAACGTTACGCTACACTAATTTATAGACAGAGGCTAATTCGATAAATCTAAATTGATTGTTTATTAAAATTCCGTTATTCCATCTAGGGATAAAAATAGTTCATTTCGACAGAGATCACACCATTTATGATGTAATCGCCGTATAAAAGTTTATTGCATAATGTGTGTTTCTCTTCGCGATGGCGATTGTTTTACTGTGGTCTACTGGTTTAGTCAAAATCAATGTGAATGCGGTATGCTCAAGATTCGGTCTAAATGCCACATATGATCACAAAAACAAATTTTTTGGACTATTTAGTTTTAATGTAATTTTTACTAATTTTCAGTTCATAAAGAAATTAAAATTTTCAATACTGACTAAAAACCAATGCATATGATGAAGGTCGCAAGAAAGAAGGAACGAGAACGTAAAACCAAAGAGCGGAAGATTGAGAACAGAGAGCTAAAAAACGTAATCGAATACTAAGTAACTACACACCGACTTGTAGACGATTAGGTTTGTATATTACCCGTAGAAAGTAGAATGGTGGTTTGAATGCTGGAAACTGTCAATGTTAACAGATTGTAATGAACTCAATTCATCGCTATTGTATTGCTGTATCTTTTGCTATACAAAACACTCATTTGGTATCTTTTGCTATACAAAACCATTTTTATTGGTAGCTTCTTGATTAGATTTTTGAGAAATATTTTCTGTTTTTGCAGTTTCCTAAGTAAAGAAGGACGGTTATTAATAACTGAACGGTTCGACAAAAAGTGCAATTTTTTAAATTTTGAGAAGCATTATTCGATTAATTTAACCATAAAAAATAGACGCTAACATAGAAGCTAACAGACGGCTCCCCAGAAGGGGAGGTCATGACGGCTCCAGGCACTTTCAGATCAGCGGACTGGCTACTACCCAAGGGTCCGTCCATTGGCCGAGGCCGCCATAGGTCCCTATCGTAACCAATCCTGATGGCCCGACCGAGTTGTTCAGCCATCAATTCCACCTCCACCCTGGGCTCCATGCACCTGTAAAGCAACTCTTGTAAACAACTCCTGTAAAGCAGTCGCATATTCGCGCCGAAGCCAGTCCTGATCCAGACCCCTTAGTATATAGCGATCCGAATCTGGATCTCTTAAACCTCCTCTGTAAGCGATCTTATAGGTTATAAGCCTATGATCACTCGTACTGGGCTCGGGCCAGACAGTCCAACTACTTGTACTCCTAAGCTGATCTCCCGCTAACAAGGTGACGTCGATGTACTTTCCCCCAGTCGGCAAAAGAAAGTCGGCGGTTCTGCCTCATTAAGCAAGTAGGGGCTTCTGGTCCTACCCGTACCCCTCGTAACTCGCACGACGGTGAATCATTCGTCAGAAAACTGGAGAACCCAGAAGACACGCAACGAGACCGGCCCGACTACGATCGCAGAGACCGGCCGTCCCCCACGAGATTGAATAACATTAACCCCGCGGAAACCGACCACGCTATCCCCGACCGTGTACAACTCCTGGACCAAGAGAACCTCGAAGTCGTACTTGTCAAGGATCCTCATGGCTTCATTGGTAGCCGCCCTGGAATGATGCAGGTTTAACTGCCCTAAGCGCAAACATTCGCTACCGTCGATTTGACCTTGGCAAATCGTAGACTAATTTTTGCGGCCTCCGCTCGACCAGCAACTGAGCCTTCAGCCCGTGCTTCCCAAGAACGTCAGCCTCCAGCAGCCGCTTTGCCTGCTACTCATTAACAACCTCCAAGATGACTCCATGGTCCGGGAAATTTGGAACCTTTCCTACCTCGGGTCCAGCACCTTCTTCAGAGTCAGCTCCGACATCGCAGACGAAGCCCTCAGATATTACAATGATGAGGCTACCATCTTAAAGCTTCTGAACTTGTTTTGGGATTAAAATTCGGAGTCCCACCTCCTAGGTTCTTCCGTCTTCCCAGCAGTTGGGAATTTTTCCCTATCCATCTTCGTAGCCGTTATCCATTTGAAACCTATCTTAAAGGAGTAAGAAGGAAGATCGAAAAAGGTGTAAGCAACCTGTTCACCACACAAGTGTGGTGGAGAGTACTACCACGAGTGATAGGTGGGAACGATGGCTGTTCCTACTCTGTTGTATGGCTCTAACGGTTGGGTCTTATCAAAGAGACAGCTCAGTAAAATTCAGGCAGCGGGAATGAAATATCTACGTTCGGTAAAGTGGTGCACTAGACAAGATCATTTTAGAAGCGAGGATATCAGAAGAGAGTTAAATGTTTTACCCTTGTGTGACACAATAGTATAGAGCAGGGAGAGGTGGAAGGAGCTACCCCTATTAATATTAACCATGTTAATAGGATCGTAGACGGAAGGTTCCCCAAGGAAATAATACACTATCGACCGAAGGGCAAAAGAAGTGTGGAACGGCCAAGAAGGCGCTAATAACCCTTTGAAACCAGAACAGGTGAATCACGTATACGGTGATGGAAGAAGAAGACTTTCAGCCTACGATTGCTAGGACTTGTTTATTGGCAACAACAGCTGTTGATATTGTTCAAGAAGTTGTTTAACTTCGAGGTAGGGAGTCCTCTAGGTCGAATTTTGACACGTGTTACATTGAAACAGTGATTGACAGAATAAAGAGTTATCTAATTTATTAATTAGTTATAATTAATTGATTACGTCCCGTTCTGATGAAACACGGGATAATTCCCGTACGCTTCATGATGAGTAATTAATTCGGGCGGCCTCTAGGAATACGCAGCGGAGTACCCGAAGGGGTACGGTCATTGTAGGGAGAGAGATAAATGACTCTTCTGGAGAGAGTGTGCAGGAGGAGATGTAAGAGAGAGAGAGTACTCGCCTTTATCATCAGAGGCTGTATCGAGGGTGACTCCGGTTCCTAGTGAGGTTGAGATGGACAATGATTATGTAGAGGAGATTAAATCGACTAATAAACGGTCACAGTCGTGGTCTCTGGCACTAGCAAGCCACAAGAGGCAACGTGCTGTTGGAGGAGGTGCCGTTGCTCCTATCGTGAAGTCAGGGGATGATTCATCAACTGGGAGCTTTGCGGTGCCAAGTGGAAAGGAATGTCATGTGTTGACTGGCTCTGAAATCATGAGCGCCCTTCAAGAAATGTTTGCAGGGGTAGGGATACTGCACGGCTTGGTGCAGGTAACCTTGAATACGAAGCGTGAGATTAAAGAATGCTTGCAGACGATGGTGGATATAGTGAAGGCACTGAATATGGGTGCCTGGTCTAAACTGCTAACAGAGTCGCTGGGGAGGGACTGTGGAGCTGCTCCATCTGTGTCATATATAGCGACGAAAACCTCTCCTCCCGAAGGACTGCGATCTGAGTGACGTTCTGTCACGGTCATTCACGGTCGAGGAGTTGCTTGATGTCGTGGTTGTGAACTAGCCAGCCAATGTAATGGCCCTGATAGATCGTGTTACAGAAAAGTCTTCAGCTGTGATGGATTTATTGACCTCTCTAAGATCAAGCCTGGAGAGAGAGTCTTGGAACGTGCTCTGGAATTGCAACAGGAGATATTGTAGAAGATAGTTCTGGATTTTTGAGACGAAGTTATGCCTTGACGACAAACAATCGTTTTATTATATACTACTATTCTGCGGCCGGGGAGACTGCGGCCCTGCATACAATCTTAGGAGCATTGAAGGAGGTGTTGGTGGGGTGTCTCCCCCAACTAAGTTTCTACGACTGGCGGACGATATTGTTCGATATGTTGAAAGGCTAATTTTATATTTATTTGGCCGACTGGGGACTGGTGTTCTAGGTGACACAGCACAAATCTGCAGTCAAGAGTGTGATATAATTCCCCCTACTGTACGATGATCCTCCCCAA
This sequence comes from Lycorma delicatula, assembly GCF_047948215.1. Taxonomy (NCBI): domain Eukaryota; kingdom Metazoa; phylum Arthropoda; class Insecta; order Hemiptera; family Fulgoridae; genus Lycorma; species Lycorma delicatula. The sequence goes on along the minus strand of NC_134455.1, from coordinate 167,579,300 downwards.
CAGTGACGGAGAGTGGCACAGTTGCTGTCTGTGTTACCAGGCAGTTGTTTGCGGAGCTAGTAAAGAAAGACAAACATGTCGATGGCGGATCGGGAAGTTGGTGGGCGCTGGAAGAGAACTTTGTATAAGAGTGAGGGGTGCCGAGAAGACAGTAGCATTAAAATGGTTCTTCGTGGCAGTGCGTCTGATATGAAAGTAGATTTAAAGAATAAGGATTGCGACCGTTATTACATCTTATGAAGTGGCCAAGAAACTGACTGCAACGCGTGTGAGGATTGCTGGATGCAATGCAGGGCCCGGTTGCGTGATCCAGAAGAAGATGCTCTCGGTGCTGGGGGTTGGGGCACATGTCCTCAACCTGCAAAGGACCCGACCGTACTGAACTGTGTTTTAAGTGTGGTCAGAACGGACACCAGCAGGCCCAGTGCACCAGCCCCAGGGAGTGTGCGATTTGTGGTTCGGTGGGCCACAGGTGGATGACTATTCTGACCAAAAATGAAGTTTCCCCAATTAAATACGAACAGAAGTAGGGATTCACTTGATGTGCTGGAAGGTGGCTCTCAACAGCTCTGCAGAGGTAGTTTTCCTCTCCGAGCCGCCTGTCTCAATCACTCCGAGTTCGGTGTGGTTATTGTAAGTGCGTCGACAGCAGCAATGCGCCTTTTGAAACCTGGAATGCTAGTAATATCCATTGGCTCTGAGAATGGCTTTGTTTGGGCAAACGTTGGAGTGTTGACGGTTTTTTTCATGCTACTACTCCCCGAACTCCCCGAAATCGGAGAGATTTATATCGTTTTTAAATGATCTGTTCCTGGAGGTTTGCCAACATCGAGAAGAAAAGTTGGTGGTCACAGGGAATTTCAATGCAAATTTCGTTGAGTTCGCAGGCACTGTCAATGACCTGCAACGTTTGCAAGAGGATCTTTGTCCTCGGCGATAGGCCTGACATTTGTTTCTGGGGAGGGAGTGAACGATTATATGAGCTGGAGTGTCTTAGAGGAAACATCGATGTCCAACTACCTCATCATTGAATTTGAGATTCGCTACTTCACAGAGATCTTGAGAACAGACAGGAAAATAGTATCTAAATGTGGATGCATTCGTTTTGGCGAAGATATTCAGGACGGCCGCCTTGCCGGTACGTTATCTCCGGTGGACTTGGTGTCGATCGTGCAGAAGTGTACAGAAGCAGGCGTGTTCGTTCGTTGTAATTTATCAAACATGTTTATTGGTGGAATGATGAGATTGCTCGCCTTAAGAGGGAGGCATGGGCGGTCAGGAGGTCATTTCCAAGGGCTGCCAGACGTGGTTCTCAAAATGTTCAGTTCGAGGCTCGTCAATGTTTTGGACAACTTACAAAGCGGCAATTAAGAAGGCCAAAAACAGGTGTTGGAGGGATCTCTGCGACATGGTGTATCAGGACCCGTGGGGGAAATGTTTCCGAATAGTAAACGGGGAATTTGGGAGGAGGACTCCGGTCCTCACGGAACGGCAAGTGCTAGATGCTGTATAGAACAGAGGAGGTATCCTATTTTTTCGATTCAGATCACGGTTAGCGGAGCCTTAGTACCCCAGGTGGTGTCGGTGAAGTATTTGGGGGTATGGCTGGACCGACGGCGTACGCTTTCTGTGCACGTGCGGAAGACATCTGGTCACGCAGGAGCCATGGTGCGGGCACTGAGAAAGTTCGTGGGCAACGTGGTCATCGAAAAGGAAATTGTACGGGCGTATGATCAATTTCTATATGAGGTCATTGTTTGGTCGAAAGCTCTGGGGTGCAATCGAAATCGGCGGGTACTGGAGGGTGTGCAGAGGCAAATTGCCCTCCGCCGCGTTTCGGCATACTCTTCAGTATCGACTGAGGTAGTGCTAATCATTGCGGACATCCCTCTATTTAAACAAATAGCCGGGATGAGGATTGGGATTATTGAAGGAGTTGACAGGAGTGATATGCACAGGCGGTTGTTTCGGGAATAGCATATCCGCTGGGACCTATCCTCCACGGGGCGATGGACACATTGTCTGATCTGGCGAGTCGAGTCTTGGGTCAACCGAAGCTTTGGTGAGGTCACTTACTGGTTGACTCAATTTTTATCAATACCTGAAACACGCCACGGCGTGTTTCAGGTATTCTTACATGCCAGGAGAAGAGCTGACGACCCCGTTTGCCTTTCTTGCTAAGGGCAATCACTGGAACACGTTTTGCTCGACGTAAGCAGCTGAACGTCGCTGTTGCGAGTTGGTGACTGGGCCCCTTACAGTTCACACAACCATAGACTGTATATTATCTGGGAGGTTTCTTGCGGTAAATGACTTTGTGAGACGGATACTTCACCACAAAGGCAGTGAGGATGGGGTGGCGAGCGGTTGAGAGGCAGTCCCCTGCGGAGCTGCCGTTCGCCGTGCTTGCACGGATGGGCGGCAGTGATGAGGTACTGGGACTTCCTCATCCCTTCGCGAAAAATGATGAATTCCGGTGTGATTGCTCTACACAGGGTGCTCTAACTGGAGTAATTGGCGTCAAGACTGACTCCCGGCTTCTGGGATGGGGTTCAGAAACGATATAGTCAGACTTGAATACCCCGCCTTAGCGGTTAGAGGCAAGCAATGATAAGATCTAACCGGCGGGTTGACCTGTCAGACTCACCCACCAGGTTGGTCTAGTGGTGAACGCGTCTTCCTAAATCAGCTGATTTGGAAGTCGAGAGTTACATCGTTCCAGTCCTAGTAAAGGCAGTACTTTTATATGTATATGAATATTAGATTTTGGATATCGATGTTTTTTGGTGGTGTGGTTTCAATTAACCACACATCTCAGAATGGTCGAACTGAGACTGTACAAGACTACACTTCATTTACACTCATACATATCATCCTGATTCATCCTCTGAAGTAATACCTGAACGGTAATTCCCAGAGTCTAAACAGGAAAAAGAAAGGACCTGTCGGACTAGACTTATGGCCGGCGGCGGGGAGGCCTGTTTGAGTAGACAACCCCTCTGGACTGTGCTTTGCGTTGTTGTGGATTCGGCCCCGGGGGTATGGTGAAAAAAAATTACCCTTTTAAAATGTACTCAGATGTTCACCTCAATACTTCGGGATTGTTTTCTCAATACTTCGGGTACAAAATTATTTTCTGTGAGACTAATATTCATTATACAATCAGTTTCAGAGTTGAAAAAAATAAAAGTGTCACTTGCTAGAGCCGAGTATTACTTGCATTTGGTAAGTGCGACATCTTATGCGTAAATCCAGCTCAGTGATGAAGTAATGAACAATTTCATTCCTCACTTTCCTTAGTAATCTTGGCAAGGGAATATAAGTTATTCTTGAGAACGTATATCATTCGAAGTAGTTCGTGTCTTAGGTATAAGGTCGCTATCATAACCGTTACGGCTAACTTATATATTATCAACTTATATATTAAGTAACTTATATATTATCAAACTTCTCGACTCATCTTCTTTATGAACTGCATTCTTTATAGAGGAATCTATCAGAAAATTTCTTTTCAAATTAACTCGCATTAGATTCTGTTTATTTTTATTATATTCCTTTATTTTACAGATGAATTGTAGGTTAACCCCAGTTTCAAGTTTAATTTACGTTAAAAATTTAAGTCGATAAATATTTAACATCATGTTATACTCCAAAGCTCATTAAAAATTTAAACTAATGTATTTTTTAAGTAAAACTCATTTTACCAGCTATTATTCATTCGGATAAGTAGTATAGTTCGATTTAACATAGCCTAAAAGCAAAGAATTACGAAGCCGCTTGAGGAGATTAGAAATTTAAAGCTCTATGTAGAATTAGCAAGAGGGTCGGCAAGGAACAGTAAATCTCCGGCAGTATAGTAGAGTGTAAGCCTTTATCCCGGACGAAGGGGTTTAGCAGTAATCTGAGGGCTGGACAAATAGGGAGAAAGGGATGTACGGTCGGGATGGAAGGGTTATTTAGGTCAGAAATGGAGAGTGGGTCCGGTTGGCGGTCGGCCAGACAGACAATTTGTGCACTATAGGGCACAACAATCCCTCCTGAGACTAAGGAAAGTAAACCACCTGTCATAACTAAAACTACTGTTTCAATATTCCCTAAACATGAACTTCAAGTTAAACTTATTCTCAAATCTCGGCTTCAGTGACTTACTTGTTACTCCTACACCTTTTAATATGAGAGAATCAAAATAGATATTTCTTTATTCTTTGGATTTCTTTTGTAACAGTTAGCATTTTTCATGTTACATTAAACATTAAGAAAACCTACTTTCTGGTTCACTCCGTCTTCGATTTAGAAACCCTTGCTCTGGTTAAAAGGAAACCTTAATGAAAAAGAAATGTTTTATCATCTGTCTACTCTACATTTTTCAGTACTAAAACTGCTGTATGAAAAAATACGAACTAGGTTCTTTATTTGTGACAAATAAAGAATGCGTTTAACCTTAGTGCTTCTCGGAATGTTTGTTAAAACCCATAGACGAATCGATCAATTTTTAAACATTAAATGATATCGAGGTCGTTCTTAGCGAGGTATAACTTGCTTTTCAGACGGCTGAGCAGCAATATTTCAATAAAATTTGAAATCATAAAATCATAGATAAAAGCGGGCAAACTTCCATCTCACTGAATTTATATCAATAATTTATTCACTTCCCTTCTGCAAGAAAAGTGTTTACTAGTAAATAATTAGGATCGGGTTATACTCTATGTAATGAGAGGATAAGAAAGTAAATAAATTAAGAAAAACAATCATTTTTCAAATATTTAACAAAAAGATTATTTTATCAATACCATTTAAGAAAAACATTATTCCTAAATTAATATTCTTGATAAACTAGTATAATCTTCATGTAGATAATTTAATGCCATCGTTCGTACGTGAAAAATAACTTTATTTAGACGTCGAGTTTATATATTTTTATACTTATATTCTAGTTAAATGTTATTCTTCCTTCGGATTTTTGGTTCGTCCATTTTTTTATTCATTCCATTTTAATATGGAATGCCATTTTAATATTTGGATGCATATCTATGTATTTTTCGGTGTTTTAATTACTGTATGCTATTGCAAGTCACACCCGATAAAAATTCCTTAAAAAGAATATTTCAAAATTTTGCTAATTTTAAATTCTAAACGACATGAGATTTCATAATTTAATTATGTGTGTGCAAGTAAATTTGAAATTCAGATTGTTGATTTTTATGAAGCTCTTAATATTCATACATTTATGACTGAAATATAAGCCGGTATGGATAGATTAAAACGAAGAAGTGAGATCTACCGGCTGAATTACTATGATGTTTAGGTTTATCGGGCGCGCGAGTTGATATATAAAATACGGTATATGGACCGGAGGAGTTTCTTATAATCAACAAAAATGTAACTGCTCGCCCAGGAAAACCAAAAAAAGATAGTGTAAAACTATTTCACCATCAGTTTAACATTTCGCGCATCCAAGATACCGACTAGATTAATTTACAGACGAAGAAAATTAATTAGAAGGCTAATGCCTTCTAATTAATTTTCTTCGAATTAATCGAAAGAATTTGAATCAAATTCTTTCGAATTTGTATTCATCTTCATATACTAATATGAAGCTGAATACAAATTCGAAAGAGCATGACGACATCGATTATGGTCTTAATTCTCAAATCATTTTCTTGAAAGAAAGGCTAACGAAAAGACAAAGCTAGAGTATCGGCATCTGTAGATGTTGAGATGATATTGCATAACGTAAAGTGGAATGAAATGCTAAAATTTCTAGGAATATAGGGTTGGAATGTACAGAGAAGGATTATTCATAGTCTGCATTAGAACAGTGCAACTGTGATCGGAGTAGAAGACAAGCTCTAGTGAGATATGATTCAGGAGGCATGAGATATAGTCTGTAGATCTTAATTACCAACTTATGTTTAGAGGAGGCAGTAAAAAATCTGAAAGAAAAGTTAGACTTTGGAGTAACAATCATGGGTAAATAGGGATGATTAAGCGTTAAGATTTATTGTTTTATTACCTGAAACAAAAAGTAGTCGAAAAATGTAACGATACAGATTCACTGAAATTTAACTTGGAAGAAATAAGGGTGATATTTATATCACCCTTCTTCTTCAATTACCTTCTTTACAATTTTGTAAAGAAACGAACTAAGAGTAGCTATATAACATATTAAGATATCCGGGTTCAGTTAATACAATGATAGAGATGCGTTCAAGATAAAAACTCCAAAGGAAGTCAGGGATTGGGATATAAAAAACAGAAAAATGGAAATGAATGATATACTGAATACGCAGCGAGCAGAAACGAATGAAATGGAAAATAAAACCAATAATCGATTGACGATTAAAAAAAAAAATTATCCTTTAAACTACAGACATAGTTAACCATTGTACGCTTATTAATAACACAACTGACATAATCGCACATATAAAAGTTTCCACAAATTTTTCAGTATTATTTTACAGTAAATTAGTGTTTTTTTCTTTTTTTTTACAGTAAGTTTGTATTTTTACGCCTTTTTTTTAGGAAAACTGATTTTGCTTATGGTGTAATCACTGCGCATGTGCTTTAGCAGAAAATTAAAGGGACAAACAAATTATAACAAAGTTTAAATCAATATATGAGGGAAACATTTCTCGGAATTTTATTCTATTTGTAACATAAACGAATAAATGACAAAAGGCAGATAATTTTATTAGTAAAAAAATTAACTGTACGACAAGTAGAATTATGTATAAACAAAGATATTTACTGAAGTTAACGTAAAAAAAAAATATTATTTTATAATTATTACAATAGGAATGAAATTTTTAAAATTTAATTTAATTGAATCAACTAGAAAATATATTATTGGCTTTTTAACTGATTCTAACTTATACGTGCATTCCTAATTGCAGGTACTGTTATTAATACGCAAGCATTGGTTAACTATGTATGTATTTTTAGGGATGATTCTTTTTTTAATCTTTTTAAGTCGTCAGTCGATTGATCGGTTTGATCTTCCTCTTCATAACACAATTAATGAAAAATACTTAAAAAAAACAATTAAAAAAATTAATGTTTTATACAAATTATTAAAATGACTAGAGTTTATTTTAGAAGTTGTAGTCTTATGCGGCTGTTCGGAAAGTAACATCCCATTCGTTATTAACAAACACCAATTGATAAAAAAAAACAATTTATTATATACATCTTATAGCTTCTTTTCTACATAATTACCGCCCAAATTAAGGCACTTGTCATATCTATATAACGTTTTGAATACCTTCGTCATAAAACTCTGCCGCCTGTGAATTACGCCAGGTAGTGGCAAAACATTGTTTTCATCTCCTCGTCATTTTCAAAACGCTGCGTCGCTAATTTTCATTTTCGAGAAAAGGTGATAATCACTGGGAGTCAAATCAGGGCTGTATGGAGAATGGTTAAACAACTCCCATTTGAAACTGTCGATTTGGAAATGAAAACTGTCAATTTGTCGACGTTGTACTGTAGTATGCGTACTCTAAACGAGCGATTTCATGAGGAAAATCGATGCTTGAACTCAGGATGCCGCATCGTTTGTTTTGTTTGGACGATCTCCTCAATTTCTTCAAGGTCTCGCAGTAAGTTTCAGGATTAATTGTAGTGTCTCTTTCTATAAAATCAACCAAAATCCACCTTTACGGTTCTAAAAAACCGATGCCGTCAGCTTTTTTGAAGAAAGTGTGAAGGGTCTTTACGTGTTTTGGAGGAGAACTGGTGTGCTCTCACTGCATTGACTGAGCTTCTGTTTCTACGTTAACAAATTTAACTCGTATCTCATCGCCTGATACGATGTGTTCAAGGAATTCACCTTACGGTACTTGTAAGGAATATACCTTATGGTGAAGATGAAGGAAGGCTAGTGCTGACCCCCATCCTCTTTTTTGTGTGTTTGTCAAAAAATAAGCTTAGGCACCCAGCGAGCACAAAATTTGTGGAAGCCTAACCTATCGGTTACAATTTCATACAGTACTGTTTCCGAGGTAAGGCGTAAGTGAGGAAAAATTCGAATAATTTGGTTATCGTGAATCGAGGATTTTCTCGAAATTGCACATCAACACTTGCAACAAGTTCATCTGTGACAATTGAGGATCGGCCACTTCTTTCATTGTCGTGAATATTTGTTCGATCAAATATACGGCACCAAATATGCCGGCCTCCGTGGCGCGAGTGGTAGCGTCTCGGCTTTCATCCGGAGGTCCCAGTTCGAATCCCTGTCAGCCATGGTATTTGCACACACGCTACAAATCATTCATCTCATCCTCTGAAGGATGCCTAACGGTGGACCCAGAGGTTAAAAAAAATATACGGCACCATTTTTTACAGGCACAAACAAGTGAAACTTTTTTGAGTTTTAGTCAAAAAACTATTTTCAAAGTAGTATTTTTTTCACTACTAGAACCACACCGAATCGAGCTGTTCATCTGTGCAAAGACAGAAACCTCCACTCACTATTCCCACTCCTACCACAACTTTTACTGAGGACCGGAAGTTAATTTCTGAAAAGCCTATCTCGTAAGTAGTGTTATACTCCTAACGTTACCGCCAGTTATTACTGCTCGCTACTTTTCTAAAACTCTTCCCTCACTTTTAAGGTGTTCATATGGGTGAAAAGTAATATTTATTACGTAATATATTAATATATTATTACATAACTGTACGTTATGTATCTCTCATAACTCAAAAACGATTAGCCTTAGGATGTTGAAATTTTCGATTTAGAACTATTGTAACATCTAGTTGTGTACCTCCCATTTTGATTGCAATCGACTAAACCAGAAGTGACCAAAAAAGCTGAAAATCCAAAAATTTGGATTTTTGACTTTTTCTTAACTGCTATAATAAGTCCTCATTAAGAGCGTTTCAACGATATCATAAGTGGTACTTATTTTCATTGGTTCCAGAATTACACCAAATAAAATTTTAATTAATGAAATATTTGGATCTTACAAGGGGAAAGCACATCGGTTCAAATCCGACTTCATCTCCTTTTTTTTATAATTTAAATATTTTTAATTTATTAATATTTATTAACCTCTGATTGTAAAAGAAATTTACAATAAATAATTATTCAATAATAACAATAAAAAAAAAAAAAAAAATATGAAAAATATCAGAAGTTATTAATGAAATAGAATGTTATGTACTTTTCATTTTAAAAACACGTGTACGAGTATATGCATCTTTATCGTATATGTAATTTAATAGGCGTACAAGGAAGTCATGTAGTGTTCACATTAATTTTTCTTTAGAACGATGTGTGCGGTTTAGCATTCTAAATCTCTTTTAATGACATTTTCAAAATGTGTGTATCTGAAAGCGTGTGTAAATTTTTTTATACTCGCGAGGATCTTCGCAATCGCTCAAGAGTCTATTGATTTGAAAGTAATTTAGAATTCCTTTTTCTTTCAGATAGTGTGTCGGTATCATAAAAGTGTTCCCGATGTGGATGAATGCTCGTAGTTGTGATTATTTGTAACGTTCTGGTAAACCGAGTAGTCAAATTGTATAAATTTACTACTGACAGATTAATATTATAAATTAAATGTAGAAAAAACATCCGGGTTGGAATCAGGTTGTGAAATGGAAGGAATTGATTTTTTTTATCCGAATGACATTAATATTTTATTTTTATTTTTTACTAATTTCATTTCCGTATCTGTCTAAGTTAATCGTATTTTATCGTATTATTTAACATAGCCTGTTATTTTGTAATTTTTATATTTTGCGTGCTTTTCTTTTACTTTAATTCTTTAATTTAAAAATTAATTATCTGGTAAACTGGCTATGAATATTCCATCAAATCGCAGAGATCTGAACAAAAAACTACAGAAAAAAGGACCTCATTGTTATTAAGCAAACGTACAAATATAATATGAGAAGATGATTTAAATGTAATATTTCACGATCATTAATTTTGCTAAATTAATTGAAATTTATTTAGGTAAACTGTGTATTCGATCGCTAAGGGTATCAAATAAGGGTTAGAAACAAATGAAAATGAAGTTTACATTAAACATACATTACATTAACATACATTCTAAATATTAAATAGATATTTTTATTTATTGTAGCTGGAGGTAAAATATGAATTTTAAATATTTATTTTACTATCACTAAATGTTATGCCTTTTTAAAGTATAAAACATACTAGATAACTTGAAACTAATTTCTGCACATTAACCCTTAAATAAATAAAAAATAGATTTTATTTTACTTTTTAAAATCTATTCTCCTAGAAATAATCAATCAGTCATATCAATAATTTCTACCGCTCGCACTACAGAATATAATATTAAAAAATATTCACAGCAGATTTTAAAAATATATTTATATTTCACTTTGTTCTACCGTTTTACTGATGCGTATCAAATACGGTATTGTAATTTAATACCGTACTTAATTTCTTTTCTGTGATTAATAGATGCATTTAGATTAGTAAAGCTTTACGAAAGGTAATTTTATTTAATAAAAAAGGAAATATATAAAAATGAAAAAGTATATTAAGTGGCCTAATTTTTCTGTTTAGCTTCTGGAACCGCCGTAAGGTATTACTTCAGAAAATAAATGAAGATATATATGAATGTAGTAAATGAAGTGTAAATGTAGATATGCAATGTAAATGAAATGTAGTCTTGTACAGTCTCAGTTCGACCATTCCTGAGATGTGTGGTTAATTGAAACGCAACCTCACCAAAGAACACCGGTATCCACGATCTAGTATTCAAATCCGTATAAAAGTCTTTACTAGGATTTGAACCATAGAACTCTCGACTTTGAAATCAGCTAATTGGTTCTGACAAGTTCACCACTAGACCAATCTGGTGTGTTGTATGAAATAGCCTAGATTAACTATAACGTCCATAAATGTAAAGAGAGAAAAAAATAAAGTTAAGTATTTATTACTCGAAAATAATAAGAATTATAATATTTGACATTTTCAACTACGTTTTGGTAAAAAATGCTAAAGAGACTTTTAAAACAAATTTTGATTAAGTTTTCTGAAATGTTTATCCTTAAATTTAAATTATATGGAAATGGAATTTTTAATGAAAATAAAGTGAGTTTCCTCAGATTCACTTGATCACGATACTAGATTCTTGAATTTTTTACAATTTAAATTACAGAAGTGATGAAATTACAGACCCGAGTCGACTCCTTCGAACACCGTTGTATACGATTTTTTCTAAGGAAAGTTTTCACGTAAAAAGTTAATCTCTTCCAACTTAGAATACCTATCGAGTAATAAGCGGGATGTACTTTAGAGCGGGCTGAAGATACGATGGGGGATTATACAACTACCCAACTACATGTATAACTTCTAAGTTATATATTTAAAAATAATTCTTAGTTTATTTCGGTTTAGCAACTTCATCTGGATGCTGTAAGGAGTAAATTTTGAATTTATACCATTTTTATGCCCGACCGGTAAAATCTGAACTCTGAATTCGCCGGGTTACAAACTTGCGCTTTTAAATGATGCTAGTGTAACCTATAATAAATAATTTATTTATCCGTTAATTAAGTAAAATCTGTTAATTAAAAAACTAAATAATCAAGGTAGTTTCTGTGAATTTACTATTTAAATTTTTTTTTTAATTTTAACATCAATAAATAAATCTAAAACATATTTCGTGCAGCATATGTAGTTTATTTTCTAAACGATCCTTGACTACAGATAAGTTGGGTCTAAATCGTACAATAAATGATAAATTTGAAAATATCTTTTGTCCGAAATGAGGATTTTACAAGTCTTACATGGAGTAGGAAATTATAAAATTAAATTTCATCCATAATTTCAGATATGTTTTTGTAATGTAAAATTTTTGTGGTATGTTTTTAGATAACTAAATATGAAGGTGAATATACCTTTAAGAAGATGAAAAACTAGAAACTTAAATCTACTTTCCTTTAGACGATATCAAATATTCCATGAAGTAAAATTTCTTTCTATAGTAAAAAGGAACAATTAATAACAGACGAGGCAAGTGGATTCCCTCGAGCGAAGCCAGATGACATCCTGAAACAGCTGAGAGAATATGAGACACCTGTCGCTCGGTATTATTTCAAAGTCAAAGAAAATACATCGGTCGGTATAAAACATTACCGATGAAAATGACCGGATAGGTGTCTTTTATATGCAGTAAGTAACGGTGGATCCGGAGGTTAAAAAAAAAAGTATTTAAAGAGACCTAAATAATTGCAATGACAAGAAGCAGCAGCTTATTGATCTACTTTCCGTGCATATATAGCTTCGTAAAGTACAAGTACAGAAATGATTAATAAACTAATATTTTTATATCAAAACTCAGAGTTTAATTAAACTATAATTAAATATTCCGATTTGATCTGTTCGAATCGATGTGAGGTAAAATTAATTTCAAAGAATTTTTGGTTTTAGGGACAATGATTTATTTTAACGTATCGAACATTTGTCTTTCATGTTGACTCTTGTCTGAGAATGAGGACGGATATGTATAAAACTATTACTACTGAAAACACACGAAATCAGTTTAATTTTTTTTCAAAGGTTATTTTATTTTTTCGTTTTTTTACATTCAATTAATTTTTTCGGAATATACTTCTTTGTATGAGCTGAAATAAAAATATAATCTAGTAAAAATTTGAGCTATTTGTATGTTAAAATAACCCTTTTCTTTTCGAAAACCGTCTTTTTAAGGTCTGTTGCGTATGCTCTTTTCTTCTTATTACTTCTTGCTTGGGTCATGGAAAATATATTTCTGCCTCGTGATCCAAGGATACCGGACATAAGATATAGAGCATTCTTGAAGTCGTATTAGTACAGGGGTATAAACCAAAATTATTTTTTATGCTCGGGTAGACAACATTACATTATTATTCCAATTTTATTATTTAGTTATTTTGATCATAAAAATCGGATAGCATGACATAACGTAGTATAAATTAAATAAAAAATTGAATTTAATGCGACTTAAAAAAAATTTAATTTAATTACTATCTAAATACTTGGAAAATTCTCCCAGATATTTTTAAAATTTCCTTCATCTAGGATTTTCAGAGGACGCTCATTTATATTATATGTATGTTTTTTTAAACTTTATCTTCGTAAATTTCATATCGATAAAGTTTACTGATTTCGTGATATTACTTACTGACGAAGTCAGCAAGTTTGAAAAAATACTTCTCCAATAACCTTAAAACGAGAGTAATTAAAACAGGCGCAATTTGCAACCTGATCGGAAACAGAAACTAGATCGGTGAAGTTTATTTCAAGTTTGAGGAAATTGCACTTTGCAATGGATTCGCAAGGTAAACCTGTTTACAAGATAGTTATTAAAATTGAATCCGTCAATGAAATTTAGAAGATTTCGGAGAACAGATTTGCTTTTTTTTCATCTCCGGGATCACCGTACAGGTACTGCTTTAGAGGATGAGATGGATGAAAATTTTTGTAGCGTGTGAAAAATCCTATACCTAGCCAGGATTCGAACCCGGGACCTCCGGATGAATGGCCTAGACGCTACCACTCGCGCCACGAAAGTCGGCCTTGTTTTACTCTTAAAACAAATCTAAATGGAATTTTATTTATAAATGAAAATAAAAAATCCACTTCTCAACTAATCAAAATAACTTTTTTTGTCTTGCTTCTGGATAATCATTTGGGCAATAACTATACTGCTTAGTTTTAAAGATAATGAAGCTCAAGGAAAAATTCTTTATAAAAAAAGTTTCATAACTTTTTAAATACAAAAATATCTAGAAACAAAGGTTGAAAATGATCAATTTTAGAAATATTGCGTCAAAAATAGTGTTTCGTTTCTTTAAACGTGTGACTTTATGACGCATAATACTTTCTTCAAATATAGAAATTGGATAAGAGAGAAAATTACGAAACAAATATTAAAACTGTATTACATTAAAATAAAATCACAAGAAACCGCGCTCATAGAGACCGTTATTTTCCAGTTAAGCAACAGTAGTAGCAGATACCCGCCGAATTCAGTGAAAGAGCACTAGTTTAGAATATTCGAAAACCAAGTCTATTTGGATACTGCATAACGATTTCGAGCAGAATTTCAGAAGGACCCATTTGCGGCAGAATAGTAGGTAAATATAAAATGCAATTAAGATTTTATTACCCTGGACGTGACTTTCACACACCAGGAATTTTTCAATAAGATACTAAGTTTATCTGGACAAAAATCTATACATTACGTGAGAAAAGTGCGTGCATCTATCAACACATGTTGACGATGTTAAAAAAGTCCTGAAGTTAGTAGTCAGACTTAAATCGTCGCTTAAATCACTCCGTTTGCAATCCCTTTAAATTTTCGAAATTTTTTAACATGAGTTCATTAAAATATCTCAAAAAAGGAAATTTTAACTTTTTTGCAAACTTCACAGAAGTTTGCATTTTAAGATCCAAATCCAGTTTTAAGTCTTTATTTAGAAATATCTGTTAATTAATTTTGTTATTTTTTCTCAGCTTTTTACAAGACCGATGTTTGTAAGTTCGTGTTGGTAGAAGATTTTGTGGCAAAAGAAGTTGCGGAAAAATCTTATTTAAAAAAACAGGTGGAATAGCGTGTATTGAAGCATCAATTTTAAGGGCTAGTAAATCTGTCCGAAGAAGAATGCCCAGCATAAATACGTAAAAAAAGCAGAGAAAAAAAGTTTTGTGCTATTGGAATTATAAAAAAGATATCTGAAAAAATTTGAATTTAGGGGGTAGTTTTGTATGAAGAGGTTAGTGATTTGTGGAAGCGATTGTTTAAATACAAATACCAGTTAATGACATAAACAATTAAAGAAAAGAAAATGTTGATAGACACAACTGGCAATTGTAGATACAGCTTTTATACATAAGAAATCGTGAAATAATTAGAAAAAAAATATTTTACTTACGTTTCATCTCTAAAAAAACTTACTTTCGCCTTTGATGTGCAAAAATAACAGCAAATTTATAACAGGAGTAAGTCGCTCAAAGGTTCTACAAATAAATTGTCTGGTGTACTACATACGTAGATGGATGTTGGAAAGAACCCGCAATAAATATTCATATAACGTCCCATTAACAAGATATTATTAACTTCAAATAACAGAGACAAACTGAAGGAAAAGCGACATATATGTAAAGCTAAGCGTACACGTGTGTACCTTCAAATATTTATTCACTGCACGGTTGCTTGTTCTTCGCTGTAATATAACAGAGGAAAAAATGCAATGTTACTTAAAATAAAGTGTCAACCGCTTACATGTTTCGGATACGTTTAGAATGTCACTACAGAAAACGGTGCGGTTATACGTTCGTGTTATACTTGTATTTTAACATTCAGCTTAACGCTTGACGAGCGTAACTAAGCAGAACACGGACGACTTTGTTTTGTGTTCGGTTGTCACAAAGCAAATGTATTTTTACAACTCCTGTGATCTGCTAGTGACACTTTATACAAGTCACTCGGAGAAAAAAGATCCGCTAAAAGGTTTGTGTGAAATATTATATATCGGGTATAAAGGTAGAGAAGTTAGCATACGTATTAAATAAGGACTGATGTTTAAACGATTCAAAATAAAGTTTGAAATTTAACCGGTTTAGCTTTTGATAATATTAAAAAATGTGATTCAGATCGTAAATATTATTTTTATTCTATTAAAAAGAATAATTTATAAAGAAATCTGTTCACAAATATTGACAACAACGTTAAAATTTATTTATTTTTATTCTTTGTGGGCGATGCTTTTTAAATTCCGTTTTTTTTCTAACTTACTTTAATTTACATAAAGTTTATTTAAATGTTACTAAATCTCCGCTGCGTAGAAAAGCCGATTGAAAGAATCACAAAGCTGACAAACCTCCACGACAGTGTGAAAAAAGGTTTCCAAAAATGCGAGATCATGAGTTATGTTATTTTTTTAAAATGTTTTTTATCAAAAATTAACAGATACATTATTATGTTTAATGAATTTTCGTGTGAAGGTATTTGTAATGCTAGAATGATACAATTACAGCTTTATTTTGAATACAAACACGTTTACGTGAGTTGTTTGATTAATAAAAATATATAATTCGGACTTGCTTGACAAATGTTGGAGTCAAAAAATTTAAATATATTACAATCAATCGCTTAGGGAAGATTTTTTTTTTAATTTATCAACTAATTCATTTGGAAAAAGAAATACAACGGAACCACTATAGGAACTTTCCTAGTAAATAAAACAGTATGTCTGGTAGAGGTAAGACTTGAAAAATAAGAAAATAAAACATATATACTGGTTGAAATGAGAGCCTTCTCCTTTTACAAAGTCGGTTAAAAATTTGAAAGAAAAACAGGATGATGTTAAAAATAAACCAAAAAGCCTTTTTTTGAAAATCCTATATTACGATATAATAAGCTTTATAAAACCCACATTCTATTCACTAAGTAAATTAACTATTTTCGTTACGAATGAAAAAGAGGTCGAAGAAAAAAACACATTTTTTACGGCGACGAACTGGAACTTGAAAATACAAAAGCTATATGATTTATTTTTTTCTATTGGTAAATATACTATTGGTGACTTATAAGAAAATATAAACATATTATAATTCTCATCATTTTAATTCAAAATTGTTTGAATGTTACAAATTATATTTATTAAATTAATTTTTAACAAATATCTTTTTATATTTTAAGTAACAATTCTGAATATTTCCCCAATGTATTCTAATGTTCGATTGAAATTCATTTCAAATTACCTTTTTATAATAATTCATTGATTTTCAAAATGATGTTACTAACAAAATAGGTCTTTGTTAGTATTTTCGGAATTATTTCTAATAAGTGATTCAACTTAACATTTTTATAACTTTTCTAAAAATAATATATTAAGATATCTTCAATACAAATACATTTCTGAAATCGTGTTTTCAAACGCCTATTTGTTTTCAAATAGATTTGAAATCTATTTGTTGTTTCAAATAATTATCATTTATCGTTATTTTTCTTTTGCATAATATCATACGTAAATAGATTTTTATGAATATTTTAGTTATCTGTTAAAAAAAATCGGGGCAGTCGTACTGCATTTACAGAGGCAGAAATAAATGTAGCAGAAATATATTATATCCTCTTCAATTAGTGGAGTGATTATTTACAGATATCCTACGAGAAATTTAAGGGAAACTCTGTTTGTGATAAAAGAAATACAACAGTTAAAATTTAAATATAAATAGTATAAAAATTTTAAAATATTTGTTAGATGGAGTGTAAGCGTAAGCTTTACTTTCGTACACAGATTGAGTAAACAGCTCAGCAAATTTTACAACTAATATACTGTTAGAACTTCGATCGATAAAAATTCAGACGACCGAGATTGCAGAGGGTATAGACTGGTCTCATAAAAGGCCTGATAGCTTTGTTGGTTGACAAGATACTGTTTAAATTGATTTAAAATTACGTATTTCCTCCTTTCTATGATTTAGTATTTTAACGCAAAGAGACAACTCTCTCGTCTCAGAGAAGAATTCTCTGAGAATTCTTCTCAGATATTCTTTCGCCCACACAAAATTTAGCTATGTTCGCATGAAGTAATAGGTTCTATAGCTTTTTAATCATTTTCTTTAGCTCTAATAGAAATTTTTGTTTTCCTACATAGTACAATGATTAACGGGTAATAAAAAAAATTGCCTGTTTTTCTATAAATTTTATTGTTATTGGTGATAGAATGGAAAAAGACATTAGTATATTAAAAAAAAATTCTTATTTATTTTTTTATAACGAAATATAGTTGTATATTGGTGAAATTTGATAAATGATTAACGGTTTAATGTAGTATTGAGAAATAATATACGAAAGGAAGAAAGGAAAAAGTTTGTTTCAAATGAACACTCAATAATGGAACGGATAAATTCGATCAATTTTACTCAACAATAAACGATGAACTTTAATTCCGCGTAATTATTTTGAAATTAAAGTCTAACTCTTACGCCTGACTTTAAAATGGTCATCTTTTGTTTCCTAAAATGAAAACGTGTACCTCCAAAAATCTTTCTATTAAACTCAGAAAAAGTTTAGCTGCTAATTTCTCATTTAGAGAATTTCGTAAAAATCTGGATGGATACTGTAAATGCAAAAGCCAAAAACAGGTCTAGCGATCGATTGGAGAAAGGTTGAACGTATTCGGTTTCATAGATTACTAACAAGTATACCGTAAAGCCTGTCAACGTGGAACTACTCAGGGGTGTGTACGTATTAATTTTTTTATTAAAATGACCCTTGAAGAAAAAGTGTATAAAAACTTTCTGACTAAAGGGTAAATAATTACCTTTAGGGCGTATCTTAGAATCACGGCAGACAGCAAATCATATGTGAAAATAAGTTGTTCAGGAGTAGTAACATGAAATTTAATTTTCATACGCTGTATATAGTTTTATTTTAATTTCGTTTTCTTATGACAAATGCAGAATTATCGTACAATAAATAATACTAAATTATGAACATAATTTAAATTTACTAAGTTGTACTGTAAAGGAGTACGTTTTTAAATATTAATATTAAAAT
Organism: Lycorma delicatula; assembly: GCF_047948215.1. Taxonomy (NCBI): domain Eukaryota; kingdom Metazoa; phylum Arthropoda; class Insecta; order Hemiptera; family Fulgoridae; genus Lycorma; species Lycorma delicatula. The sequence continues at coordinate 167,560,761 of NC_134455.1, read as the reverse complement.
ACATACATTTTCTGCTAAGATCATCATAATTTTTATATTGAGTACATTTTTATCTATCTTTTTTAGCTTCTTCATAACTAAAACACATGTTGACGAATTTTCAAAACTGGAATGTGGTAAAACTGAAAATGGAATATATCAGTAATTCGTTAACATGTGTTTTAGTTATGTAGAAAGAGTACGTTATTTGTTTATTAACATTATATTTAGCTTGGATATTGTATGAAGATAGTGTTTGACAAAGTAAAGAAAAAAATTTGTCTCATGACTATATATAAAATCTGATTTAGACACCACATGACTTTCTTGTACGCCTATTAAATTACATATTCACTTTTTTTTTTAATGAAAAGTACATAAAATTTTATTTTACTAATAACTTCTTATTTTTTTAATATTTTTCTTTTTTTATTGTTATTATTAAACTATTATTTATTGTAAAAATTTTTTAATAATTTTTAATAAATATTTAATTTTATTGTTAATAATTATTAGTAAATCAATATATTTAAATTAAAAAAAGAAGTTAAAAAAGGAAATGACGTCGGATTTTTGAAGCGATGTGCCTTTGCTTTCCGCTTCTATGATTCAAATATTTCATTAATAAATATTTTTTTTGGCTTAACTCTGGATCTAATGAAAATAAGTACCACTTATGATATATCATTGATAAGCTCTCAATGAGGGCTTATTACTGCAGTTATGAAAAAGTCCAAAATCAAAAGAAATTTGGATTTTGGGCTTTATTGAACATTTTTGGTCAAGTAGATTGCAATCGAAAGGCAACTAAATATTACAACAGTTCTTAATCCAAAATTTCAAACTAGTCAAATTGGATTCAGGGATGGTCAAAATGGATATTTCCGTTGAAATCTAAAAAACCGAAATTTTTCGCGATCACAATACTTCCTTTACTTTAAAAGGAAGTAAAAACTACAGCTTTTTAAAATAAATCAGCCTACTTGTCGGGTGATCGGTGTAGTGGATAGCATATTGGCTTTTGCATCGGTTGTTCCGAGATGTGATTCCCGTGCAGTCTCGGTCAGTTTTCAACTTCCTCATTAAAATAACCTTTAAGACATACACGTAATAGTAATACTGATAAATATATATATGTATATTGTTATTTTGTTGTAGCATGCATTTTTATTTGCATTTATATTTCTTTTTAATTGTACCCTGAGTAAAAAAAATATAGAGACTGCCGTTGTTATGATAAAGATAATTTAGTACGTTGATAATTAAACATAAGTAATACATTTAAACAATTAAAGTTTAGTCTTGTAATTCGAACAAAATTTTTATTTCGCTAAATTTCTTCATTTTTTCTTTATGTTGATCATAGATAACACACTGCAACAAGACCGGTATAACAGACCTGAGTAACAGACTCCTACCAATTAAGAAGAAACTAGTAGAAAGTATAATAACGGGAGAAATCCAGAAAGAGACTAAAAGAAATCCGTTTAGTAAAGGTAACGGATCCGTTAAATATTCGTCCTTCGCAATACTGTCCGATGACACACCTAAACAGATGTGTTCCGTGAGAAGAGTTACCGGACCCAGGTTAGGAATGCATGGGAATGAAAAAGCTCGGTCGATCGTTCTCACGCTCAACTGGGGTCAGGTCTGCAAGTAAAAGACCCACCGTGTTGGTCTATTGGTGAACGCGTCTTCCCAAATCAGCTGATTTGGAAGTCATGAGTCCCAGCGTTCAAGTCCTAGTAAAGCCAGTTCTTTTACACGGATTTGAATACTAGATCGTGGATACCGGTGTTCTTTGGTGGTTGGGTTTCAATTAACCACACATCTCAGGAATGGTCGAACTGAGAATGTACAAGACTACACTTCATCTACACTCATACATATCATCCTCATTCATCCTCTGAAGAATTATCTAAACGGTAGTTACCGGAGGCTAAACAGGAAAAAGAAAGATCTGCAAGTAAAGAGGATAAGAGTATAAATACTCTGGGGAAGACCAGTTGATCATTTCTGTGAAATGTCAGTTTGCGGGGAGAGTGTGCGAGAGAGCGCTAAGCGGGGAGTTATTATGCGAATTTCAAGCGAGAGTATTTTGTGAGGAGGTCAGTGAAGGAGCGAATTTCTAATCCATACAAGTTCGACGTTGACGTCACCAGTAATTCCAGTACATGAAAACATGAAGTGGTTCGGTCAGTTAATGTAAAGACTATAAGTCAAAGAGATAATGTACTAAATTTCATTTATAAATTGTTAGGGTAGTTTTATTTGTGAACAGGAAAGGTATTTGCAGTGAAAGAATTTTACATTGTCATATCTATTATTATGCTGTTAATACAGGACTAGTGGTTAAAAGTATTAAGACTAGCAGTTATGCTAATATCTTTTGTCAATGGGACTGAATTCTGGTTTTTAATACTTAACTACCTGTAAATAAATTCTGACGATTACGTTTCGTATGTAATCACTGTTTACTATTATTATTATTATTGTTAGTATTATTATTATTATTGTGGTTGTGATTACTATGATTATTATTCGATAATTATTGTCGTTGAATATTATTTTTTTCTGTTGTGATTATTATTATTATGATTTGAATTATTATTGTGAGTTGTTTATTATTCTTAGTGTCATTGTTATAATTGATTTGTTTTATTTTATTTATGTTATTTATATATAAATTGTAATTAGATAAACATTTTCAATTGCCAATCTCTCAATATCCTGATCAAACCGTGAACACGCGACAATGTAATATTTCACAACATTGGTCGATGGAAACTTTATTTAAATTATCTTTATTAATTTTTTTTTCAATTATAAAAAATAAACCGAGGAATGAAATTTAAGAATTGTGTAAAAGGTCTTGGTTTTTCTTGATCGGTATATTTTGTTTGTACTGTTGTTATTCAAGAAATTGTTGATGCAGTTTTGACTTTTAGTAAACTAAAATAAATACTTATCTCACAAATAATATGTAAAATACATGATTAAATTGAACTATTAGGGAAGAGGCTCTTAGATATTGGATTTTCACCCCCATAAATAATACAATAACAATTTCCATTTTTATACTCGGATATATCATTAAAATATAAAACGGGGTTTTTTTTTACTCAGTCTACCGGGATGGTAAATCTTTTTTCAGTTATAAGATTTGCAGAATAAAAATTAGAATCAATACTTCCATTAACCGTTTCTATAACGGCATCTCTACTTAATGTTAACGGCAAAAATAGTCTGGCAATAGAGAGTATATGAAGGGGCAGTACATTATCGTTTCACATCCGGGAGTGTATTATTCTGCCAGTAAAGCAGGTTTAAGATCCTAAAGATTATAACCAATGTCATATAAAAATAATTGCATATTGTCGGATAACTTGTCTAAATAATCATTTTTTAGTACTTTTTGTTGTGGAAGAATCATTTATTAAGGCGTCTATAATTGCAGTCTGTCCACAGCAGACTGTGTATGTTATTGTCTGTGTGTATTCCTTATTATCTAACATTTAAATGAATTTCATGATTTTTAGTTAAAGTAATAACGACGTTGGCTATATAACTCATACTATATATTCATTATCTTAATTATAATATATTTGATTTGTAAAAATAAAAAAATGGATTCAATACTATGCCATTAATTCGGATATTTTGAATATAAGATATGAGTAAATTAACCAAAATAAAGTCTATTTCGGAATTTAAATATTCATTAGTTAAATGACTATAATCACTTTCAAATTCCTAATTGCAAAATAATGTTATTCAAGTGTAAAATCTGTCATTGATAATGAGTTTCTTTGTCGGTGTAGAATTGTCCACCAGATGCTCATATCAGCAGTTAACTAGGAATTTCACAGACGCTAAGCTTACGTTTGAAACCGACTGCATTGGACGATTTCATTAAAGCGATTAAAACTTTGTTTCTCATAAAGGAAACTACGAGACAACTACTTCTCTGACCGATGTTTAGTGATGAAAAAAACGTTTTGTTGTAGCTTTGTGGTAAACCGTTGCAATGATACGAATAGGGCTAGAAAAATATATGAAACAATGGAGCACAAGAGTGATTAACCGAACATTAACGTCTTCTTTGCTACTTCTCGGGTAATGGTTTTTGATCTTTTCTTTATCATGAGAAACACATGACCGGTGTGTTTTGTCTAGATATGTAGAAGAATCTTTCTATATCTAGGTGTATCTGCGGTGAAGGACAACTCCAACGAATGCATTTTGTGACAAGATAGGGCGCTATTTCATTGGAATATGGAATTTTGCCTTGTCTCGGCGAAATGATCCTATGCCACAGGAGTGATCGCAGCGAATCCTCGCCTCTGTTGACGGCTGTTCACAAGCTTCGTTGGTCAAAACCTAGAATAAGCTAAATATTGCATTGTTGCTGCCGTAAAAGTAGGTGAATATAAACGTGCTAGATCGAGTTAGGCTGGAACCGTAACGGCGTTTTATATATTCATACAATTAAAGGAAGCCACGTCGAAAATTCGTAGGTGAGATACATAAAACTTGATTCTAATTGTTTAAAAAAAAAATATTTTTTTCCAATAAATAATCATTTTGGATTACTATACTGTATCAAAAAATGACAAATCAAGGTGTTAAGTTAGAAATAAAACCTAAAAAGAACAAAAACATCTAATTACGGAATACGTATTGGTACTCCAGTTTAATGCACGACAGTTATATTTTTAAATTTTCAGCGTCGTATCTTCACAGTAAAACTATAATTTAAAGTATTATTAATTATATTTTGATAAGTTTGTTTCATTATAATTATTACTTAAAGTAAATTTTTTTTAATACGTTCTGAAATTTAGAATTATTTTACTAGACTACCTACCATCTTTTGATTTGTCACCGTAAATGAAAATCGATAAAAGTTATTTGATAACAAATAATTCGTTAATGCATTTACAGTTAATTTGAAATGAACATCATTTAAAATAGACGATCAAAATTAGTATTATACTACTACATAAGAATTAGTTTTTTACAAACTAGGAAGAACGTCCAACTGTTTGGTCTACCATAAGGGACGACATTTATTTCATTCACTCCTCTGCTCTGCAGTATGTCCTAGATATTATTCTCGTCACAAAAATACATATTTTACTCTCATCAATAGATTATTCAGAAATGAATCCAGAAACTTAATATTTTATACTATAATAAGCAAAAAATGGTTTTAACATTATGCAATTATTTTTGTCTTGTTTTACTTTAATGCCAACGAGGCTTTAAGCCAACAGGATGGACCGATGACGATCGTTTTTAAAATTATTTATTGTTTAATTTTTTAAATGGCTTAAATCTTTTACTAAGCCCAATATGTTCAGTAGGTTAAACAAACTATTTTAAAATTATGTTCTTTTATTGACCTAAATAAACATTCTTATATTTTCAATTATTTACTTGTAAAAAAAGAGAAAACTGTTTGTAAAGCAAGATTATATTAATGTAGAACAGTACGTAAATACATTTTAATTAGAACGTAATGGAATATTAATAATTAAACACAAAGTATTTCTTTACATATACGCGTTTGTTTTTAAACTAATAATAAAAGAGGAGAAATTCTAATTCAAATACGCTTCCGGCAGTAACAAAGAAGTAAACTTATAGTTAATAATAATGTAATGCTCGTTAAGGTATTTTTATGTTGCCGTAATTTATCAGTAATCAGAATCACTGAGGAGATATAAGTCAGATATAAAGCTAGGAATATAAAGGTTGTTTACGTGGATATTAAATAAAAAAGCGTCGATCTAGAAACTAGTATTTCACCGTTACAGAGTGTAATGTTTTGGAATTTTTTGTTGAACTCACGTCTGAAGTTGACAAAAGATCTGTGGGCGATCTCGGGCACGTAACATAAAAAGGTGAGAGCGCGGAGGAGGTAAAAAGCCGCATTTCTAAACAAGCCTTAAACCTGAGGCGGGACGTGACGACGATAATGCCCGGGGTACCTGGTGTCGCATTCTCCCGACTTGATCGATATCAAATCCCCGGAGGGTCTGCTCGAGCACGTCCTTAGCTATCGGCCGGATCGGATGGAGGACCCCGTCGCGGATAGACCGTGACAAATGACGAGAATATATAGTATTCGGGGAGTATTTTCGTTTGCAGCGACCATTTATCTTAAGCTATAGGAGGCAGGCGAATTCCTTTGTTCGGCTTGAACCGACCGATACTGGGACTTAATGTATGCGATTCCAGAGACATAATGAACAAACCGCCCTCACCTGCATTGACACGATCGCGGCTCGGGGACATTTCTCTGCGTCCACCGCTTGTCACCCGATTCCTTTAATGAAACCGCAGTGGTGAGCTCCTGTCGGCAACTATCCTATAAACGGAACCACTGTCTCATCCTAACATTAACAATTCTAACAGTGCATTTGAAATGAACTGTTTTAACTTAGACTGTTACATTATTATCATTCGATATAACTTTCTTATTGTATTTACTGTTTAGTTATTTTTACAATACTTTAAGTATTTTTAAAGACATTTACAAATCACTTTTATCTACTTTCAATAAAAAATATTATATACAAAGAACAAATTTACAAGCAATTTTCAAATTAAAAAGGTAAAACATTAAAAAAAAAATCTTCTAAAACTAAAAGGAGTACATGCATGTGCATGTGGACAGATATTTAAGGATAAATGTTTGATTTTCATTGGGACAATATATATATATATACTTAAAAATTATCCCCAATATACTATAATGAACACTTTAAAAGGGTATCAAGCCAGGCAAATAGTCGTAAATAAAGTGGTATAATGATAAACACAACAATTCATACCCGTGAAAATAAAATCTTTATATAATGGTTAAAATGTGGACCTATCAGTTAGTTATCTGCTGGACTTCATTTCCTTGTTCAGCGGCAACTTATTTCTTTTTTTTTCTCATTTACATATAAAATTTACAACATCCATCTCCATCAAACTAAATTAGAGAACTATTTTAGAGTAACAGACTATATCAGTTCGGCCTGCGAAATAGCATCTACCGTTGACATTTTTTTAATAAATTTCCGACCTATTTAATAGATCTTCGTACCGATTTATATAAAATTAAAACAATAGATTTTCTTTAGAAAATCGACATTTATATTCAATTTTTAAATAAATTAACTTTCAATATACTGTACCTTCATTACCGTGTATAAGTAATATATACTCATTAAATTTCAATTAGGCCCAATTTATTAAATTAATAAATACGTAAAACTAATAAATATATGCAATAATAGTAAAGCAAATAATTGAAGATACAAAATAAAGTAATAATTTTTTAAGGAGCTGGGCCTAATTGAAATTGAAGAGTTCTTATATTTATTAAATTAAAAAAAACTCACCGGGCTGGTCCAGTGGTAAAACTGGTCGTCGCAACAGCTTATTAACAGCTGATTTTCGAAGTCGAAGGTTCTCACGCTATAATCCTAGTAAAAGTTGGTTACTTTTATACGGATTTAGATATTAGACAGGGGATATCGGTGTACTTTGATGGTTGGGGTTCAATTAACCACACATCTCAGGAATGGTTGGTCTGCTTCTGTTCAAGATTACACTTCATTTACATGTTATACATATTATACTCATTTCATTGTGGTTAGGGGGGTGGGGGTTGCTTGTTATTCACTGTGTTGTCCACTAACTGAACAAATTGCAACGTACACAATAGGAAAATAAAACAATTAATAAATGTTTAACCACTTCTTTTCTATTATTAATTTTGCATCTCTGCTCCGATCAAGGTTATATCACATGATATCTCTTGATTTTTCCATATATGTTAACGCTGATCATTTTGATTTGTAATTAACAATGAATGCAACCTATCACTGACGTGATCTATACCGAATTTAATTGTATAACAATCTGAATGACATCTATTTATTTTATTTTTCGTATGTTAAATATGCGATGAGTAACTTACTTCTTCAACTAAAATTTTCGCCTTTTACAATTTTTACTTTTAAATCATATAAACCGATTATTTCCACCATACGATGTCGGTATTTTATTGCATCACGACATAGTAGGAGTCAATCCTTTGTAATAATTATTATTTAAATTCCTCAGACGTGAGACGATTACGCTAATTAAAATTATACAATTAGTAACGGATTTTATACCAGTAAATAAGCAAGGAAATCAAACGATAATTCAGAAGTCTTCTGGGTATACCCGACGAGACAGCTTTATTCTATCGGAACACGTGCCCTTTTATTTTGTAGTTAACCTCACCCCTTACTCGTGCTGTAGTCTGACAATCAGATTTAGTTAGATTAAAATCACCAATTCCTCTGCGGTTTCTGTCGATTTATCTGTCTTCTATTTATGAGACGAAGTCAAAAAGAATATGAAAAGTTGAAGACAGAAAAGGAATCTTTTTTTTGTCTAAAGGTTTATTTGCAATCGGTCCCATTCATTCAAAAACCGTAAATAAATTGCATCATAATAATAGTTTGAAAAGAAGCTTCCATCGAAACCTCTTAATGGAATACATTCAAAAGTCATGTACTGTATATGTAAGAAAGCGCATGCATTGATTAAGTCCAAAGAGCAACATAGAAAAAACTAAAAATCAAAACAACAACATCAAAAATATTGCATCATCTCAGTATTTGTTTGATGGCTAGGTAAGGGATAACAAAAACTTTCCATGATTTTTTTTGAGGAGTTTAGAAATAAGCAATTTTTTAATTTAATTTATAGCAACAGAGAGAACTGTAATTAATATTCCAAAAATGACACGACCAAGTTCGTAAAAGTATATTTTAAATAATTTTCAAAAGCATAAATTTATTTCTCCGAAGTTTTAAAATTTAGTCACGACTTTAACTCGAGATAAATAAATAAATTTTACAGCCTTTTATTCGTTCTGTTACAGAAAAATGTTAATTAAATAATTAAGGAGGAATTCCATTAACTTATCCTTCAAGTAATATGAATGTTGTATTTACTGTATAAAATAATAGAAGCATGAGTTTGGTTGTCGGTCTACAAAAAGTTTTTCGGAAAAAATTAATAAAACAAAATGTTACAGAATTTTTCACATACCTAACGTAACTTTATTATATTAATGAGGTAATGTTGTCTAATCGATTAAATTTTTCTATAATTACTTTCTGCTTCAGTTAATTAAATTTTAATTATGATATATTTTCTACCTGAAAAGATAAAATGTATAATTATTTCAGTTATTTATTTATTTCAGTTTTAATTATCATCATCATCAACTAAATTTCTGTTCAAATTATTTGAATTTTTATAATAAAAAAGATTAACAATAGATTAACACAATAAAATAAAGTTTGTGAATGCTTTCCTTAGTATTTTAAATAACTTAATCGTCTATTTTTTGTATTATAATATCTATGTTCTCTTCGCAAGTTCTTCTTGGGACCTCACTTTATAAACACGCCTAATTTTCAACATTCTTTAGTGACATTGCATTTCAAAATCCTTGCAATGGTCTAATCCTGCAATGTGTAGTGAAGAAATTGTTAGATCAACTGATTGACCTGATTGTGCAATTTGTGCTGAATGCTGGACAAACTGTACATCCTGTCCCTGAACCTGACCCTAGTGTTGAGCTTGAAATTAGTAGAATTAGGCGTGAAGGTAGATGTCCTTTTTTCCTTATTTCTTTTCCCATTGTCGGCAGTTTGCTGCTATAATCTTACACTCCAGGTAAATATTTAAAAAAAATATTTTTCTAATTTTTACATTTAGATTTGGTACTGAGATAATTCATATCTGCCTTAAAAACCCCCCTTTCTACTACAATCTGCTTTTTATATCTGCGTTACTATCTTTTGTACGAGTATTATATTTTTAATCCTTTGATTTTACTGCAGTATCTATATAAAATAATACTTTCATTTCTGGTGATACATTGCGTTCTCATATCCTCTTTTCTATATACTTCATTAAGTTTGTTTCACTTTAATTTTTTAAAAATAAATTTCTTTCGTATCAGCAAATTTCGTTTAGAATTTTCTACTTCAATTCGTTTTTGCCAAAAGAACGCTATCATTAACAAAAGTTTTCGTTTTTATTTTTTTCTTGTTTCGTGGTTGTTCTGCTCTCAAAATTATCTTTTACTTACGTTATTGTTTTATTTTCAACTCATCTTAAAAGCAAAGTAGATGGAGTCCACTTTTGTCCTACTCCTTTTTACTTCCTTGTCCAAAGTAAAGCAAGTACTGTGACGCGAAAAATCTCGGTTTTCATATTTCACCGGAAATATCCATTTTGACCATCCCTGAATCCATTTTGACTAATTTCGGCGTGACGTATGTACGTACGTACGTACAGACGTCACACCTTTTGTCTTTGGACATTTTCTTAACTGCAGTAATAAACCCTCATTAAGAGCTTTCCAACTGTAAGTAACAATAAGTGGTACATAAGTAATAAGTACAATAAGTAATCCATAAGTGGTACTTATCTTCATTGGTTCCAGAGTTATGGCCAAATAAAATTTTAATTAATGAAATATTTTGATCTTACAAGGGGAAGCACATAGGTTCAAATTCGACTTCATCTTCGTTTTTTAACTTTTTTTTTTTAAATTTAAGTATATTGATTTATTAATAATTATTAACCTCTGACTGTAAAAATCTTTTTACAATAAATAATAATTCAATGATAATAAAAAAAGAAATAAAAAAATATCAGAAGTTATTATTGAAATAAAATTTTATGTACTTTTCATTTTTTAAAAAACGTGTAAATGTAATTTAATAGGGGTACAAGTAAATCATATGCTGTCCACATCAGATTTTTAAATTAAAGCTTTCTCTATTGTTTACTTGAGTCATTGCGCCCTGATTCCTGTAAAGATGGTGTGTACTCGTACTTAACTTAAATTACATTTAATATTTTTTAAAAAAAAAGGTTATGTTTTAAACGCGCAATGTCGGTCCTTATTTTAAAATATTTCTCGTAGACCGCTCTCTTGATGAAAAGTAATGTTATTGATATTTTCTTAAAAGACAAATAAGTAAATAACAAATATCGGGAAAAACAAGCCGTTAAATTAAACAACAGAACATTATTAAAATTTATCAACACTACTTGTGTTCGGTTTAAACGAGTTAGTTAATCTTGTAATTCAGGTCGAGTTGATTACAAGTTTCGATAATGTCAGTGGCATGGAAATTTATTCCGAACATGTACTAAACGTCGGTCATGTTTAAAATATCTTAATTAATCAAATTTATGTCAGCGCACAATTATGCTAAAATTATCTCTGTAAAAATCCTCCTTAAAAATAAGAATTTATATTCTTAGAGTAAAAGAAAAATTGCTAACCGATAAAAGTAATGTTTTACTACTTTTGCATCGTAACAAGTTTTCATGGTTTACAGTTATAGCCTAACCATTTTCTTTAAAAATAAATAAATTTCAGAATCGTACCGTTTTTTAAAAAAAAAAGATATAAGTTCCCTTTCTCATAGGTTGTGTTAAGTTAAATTGGTATTTATTAAATACATATAAAACAACTCTTACACTTTTAATAGCTTCATATACACACTCTTCATATGTAAATTAACTGTTACTGAAGAAGTTATATATTACTTTTATTTGCTTATATATCTGGTTTACTCAAATCATATAAATATATAATAATTATTAAAGAAAGAATTTAATTTCCACTTACAATTATTATTGTTCAATTTAAGAAGGTTAATATTAGTTTTGGATGATTTTCAACTTTTACTTTCATTCCCACAGAAATCACTAGTAGACGTTAAACTAATAATTTTTAGTTTTAATGGGGGTTAATAGTCTGTTAAAGTAAACTTATAATAATAATAAAATGACAAATAACGAAACATTCAAACTAATAACATGAACTAAATAATTCGAATTTAAGCTTAAATATTAAGTGATGTCTGCCAGATTAGTCTGATAAAAAAACAATTTCTCGCGTTGTAATTTTTTTAATATGTAACACGCGTAAAAAATGTTCCACTCAGTTCAAAGTGTGATTTGAGATGAATAAAGAAGCATCAAACAAGATACGTACGGTCTCAGAATCTGAATCCTACTTTCTTGTGATAGTGAACAACTTAGGCCTACCAGATTTGTAAATTTTCCTACATCTATTCAGATTTGTCGCATAAATAACGACTTTATTATTCGGCGGATTGTTTAACCGGTCATGAAAAGTTGTTTAAATTTTTCTTTGCCATATTTTTAATTTTGCTGTACTGGTGTTATACTTTTAATTTTAAAAATTGATAATCCATCACTGTTATTTGTCTGTTGTAATTTAATCCAATAAAAATATTAAGATCACAAATGAAATGGAGAGATTGGTGAATAGAGAGGGGATGAAGAGTCAGCGATGAATAAACAGATGGAAGAGCTCATCGACTAAGTGTGACGTAAAATATGTTTGTCGGATAAACATCTACGCTCCATACCGTAAAAAAATGTTTAAGAGCATGAACGCGATCAGGTTAAGTAAATGTTTCTTTCCCCGGATCGGGTTCAGGAAAAAGAGAATTACGGTAATCTTAGAATTAAGCAGAGCGTGGAGGTTTGATATCAGACGATGTGAAGTTCTGTAAAATAGAATAGGTAAGGTAGAAGTGAGATATGATGAAAAAAAAATTGGAGAGAATATTAAAATAATTTTCTTAAAAATAAAATTAAAATTTTGAAACCGTCTATCATAAGTAATAATTAACCAGTAAATAATTTTCAATTTTTACTACTATTCCCTCAGAAAACATTAAAACTATAACTATAGTTTTACAGTAGGTTTAGTATTATAAAAGGAAAATATTAGTACCTGGCTGAATTGAACCGATAGAATTTGATAAACAAAACAAAAAAGTAAAAAGGTCATCAGATCTGTAAATTCTTTCTGAAAAAGGAATTACTTCTGAGAACGTAGATAGCAGGCTATAAAAAAAAAGAACCAGTGTAGAATATTTATATTTTAATAAATACCTACGTAATCTTGTAGAAGTAAATAAAAACAGGTTTATTTAATGGAAAAATCGCTTTAATTTCTATAGCTGTGATTAGGCTATTGTGAGATGTTCTTATTGATTAAAGAGATCAGTTACCAACATTGTAAAAGTGTGTGGTTGATTATTATGTAAAATTAATTATCTCTATAATCGTATTCCGTTAACGGTATCCAGTTATCGGATTAGTAAATAATTTATTATTCAATTTTATTATTTATTTATATTTTATAATTTATTATTTTATTTATTTTTAGGCTACCTTGTGAACAAACCGGTTGTTTTTGTTTTTTGTTTTCTAGAGTATTATAAGCAATTTAATTTTATCTGTAAGCTAAATATTAAAAACGAGATTAAAAAAGGGATTCCGTGCAAAAAATAAAAATAACTAATACAAAAAATAAGATTATAAATTAGATTAATCGTAGATTTAAAAATTATAAAGAATTTCTAAACGTGCTTGTAAAAGTAGAGATGGTGTGTACTCGTACACACCATATAATGTTAAATTATATTTAACATTATTAAAAAAAATTATGTTTTTAAACTCGCAATGTCTGTTCCTAGCTTCAAATATTTGAAAATAAAAGTAATGTTACTCTCTTGATGAAAAGTAATGTTATTGATATTTTCTTCAGACAAATAAGTAAACAAATATCGGGAAAAAGAAGCCTTAAATTAAACAACAGAACATTATTAAAAGAGATCAGGTTAGAAAAAAACATTACAGATAGCAAAACATTCAAACAAATAAGATGAACTAAATAATTAAAATTTAATCTTTAAGATTAATTGATGTCTGCCGGATTCGTCTAATTGTAATGAGAAATATTAACATTCTTCCAAATCATTTTTCATTTGACTTTGTAAATCTGTTGAATTCGCTTGGATTCTTCTTGTACTTGTGTCGTTTCATAACGGTAAATCTAGCATTGCTGAAATAATTTTTCGCTTATCAGAAAATCCTTCAAATAACGAATCGGCTTTAACGAGAGATGCTTCCTTAGTTAGTTCACTTTCTAAAAATGGTTTCGTTTTGCCGACAAATAAGAAATTTTTAAGGAAGTAATAGTGGCATTTTTATTTTTATGGCTGGTAAAAAATTGCTTGCTGTATAGATAACCCTGAATTTCGTTGATTAAATTTTATTTTCCGTAGCTCGGATTTAGTCGAATAATTAACCTCTAAAGCACTATGATTGGTTTTGTAATGACATTCGACGTTATTTTTTTTGCTAGTGTTTACAATACTTCTTCTCACAATTCTTCTTATTTTTGATAACAAAATAGTCTTTCCAATTTTTGTTAAAATGACAGGTTTCTTGTTTTTAAGTTGGATTACTCATTTTGGAGTGAAATGTTGATATAAAAAAAATGGGTGCGTGTACTTATGTACGCGTGTTTGAAGTTATACTTCTTTGGCGTGACTAAAAGGCTTCAGCATTAGTTTTAGCCATCTCGAAGACTAAAATAAAAACAAAATTAAATATTAAAAACTTTTAAATTAAGAAAAAAAAATTAAGAAACAATCATAAACGACCGTGCAAGTACAATAATATATTATTATACGCAATATAATAAAAATATATTACTATATAATATTTATATTATACAATAATATAAACGTACGATAATATATTGAATTTTTAAATTAATAAATCAAATAACAAAAATTAATTTTAAATTAATTAAAAACTTTTAGTTGTAGATATTTTAGAAATCTTTATGTGTATATTTTTAATTTTTTTTTTATTAATAATTTAAGTTTTGTTAAAAAATATTAAATTATTACCGGACGTCTGCTATTTTCAGAATATATAGTAATTGTAAAATTTATTATTGTTATTATTAAATTAATAATTATTATTTTACTAACAACAAATAATATATATATATATACACGAGTATACATATTTTTTTTATAACAAAATAATTACAAATAGTTAACGTCAAATCTTGAAACTCTTATTGATATACAAAAATAATTATTAAAGAGTAAATAAATAAAGTTATATGAACAACAATATAAAATATTAATCACTTCGGCCTCTTACGAGAGAACTTAGCTAAAGTATACACAAACTATTTTTTTTTTAACGGCCTAGTACATTATATTTATATTTTATGTGTGACGGAGTGCGCGCGCAAGTTAAAATTTCACTTTTTCCCCCCAAATTACGTAAAAGAACTATAACTTCAAAGAGACACAACACATCGATGGCATATCATGACAACAGCACGAGATTACAACGGTACCGGTGACAACTAATACCATACTACTAATACAACAAGACGTCGATAGAGGCATGATTATAATGGGCGGTATGTGTATCCAGTTAGTGAATTTCTCACTAGCAAGTTTTTAAAAAGTAAAGTAACTTTTTACTTATTTTCTTTAATTTTAAAATTTAATTTTTAAAATTATTTCAACACTTTATCGTGGACGCGTGTAAATAGCTCCGAGTGCGCCTGCAGGCACAAGGTTGAGAACCCCTGGCTTATATTATGAAATATAATTGTATCCAACGGTACTCAACTTGAGCTTGCGATCTGTTTATTAGCCACAATTTCAACTCGTTATCGACTTAAAAAACGATCTTACGTTGAAGATATCATTATATTAAAAAGGAAAAGATTAAGCTCAGATTTTACTACCCATAAAACAGAACTGTGAAAATTACACTGGTCGATAAAACGCAAAATGTAGGCGTTTGAAGACAAAGTAGGGAAAAGATACGTTTGTGGATGACTTTTGAAAAAAAAGAAATACTATTTTGTTGGTCCGTATATCTTAAGATAACCAGGGTTAATTTTGATTGTAGTAGCGAGTAGAGAAGGAAAGACTACAGGAAGATTAAAAAACACAAAATAGAGGAGTAAAGTATAATAAGTATAATCCATATTAAAGCAAAAAAGAATGAAGCCATGCATCAAACCGATATATGAAAAAAAAAAAAAAAACATATACAGACTATTATCTAGAAAAAATGTCTTTCATCTAAGTTTCTTTAAAGATTCAGAGCTTGTGAGATAAAAAGATTTGTAGTAAGGGATTGAAATATCTTGAAAATAACTTCCCTTAATTTTTTAAATATAGCTCGTATATTTTACGTAATGATTCAATTTATCGGTCAGAAAAATTATACAGTTGTGAAAAAAATTTTTCTTAAAAGTGAAGAACTGTGCTTCGAGAAGTTTTGCAGCGATTATATGATTAATTTACAATCGGGAACTTCTGTTCTGTAAACAGGTGAACACCATCGTGTAGATTAAATGTTACAGTTTACGTAAAATCCGACCGAAGTTTAGCAAAGAAAATAACACCACAATTTTTATTTTAACTTCCTTGTACGAAGTAAAAGGAAGTATTGTGATAGCAAAAAATTCGGTTCTCATATTATAACGGAAATATCCATTTTGGCCATCCTTGAATCCATTTTGATTAGTTTCGGCGTGACGTCTGTACCTATTTATGTATCTCGCATTACTCAAAAATGATTAGCCGAAATTGTTGAAATTTTGGATTTAGGACTGTTGTAACGTCTAATTGTGCACCTTCCCTTTTGATTCCAATCGACTGTACCAAAAGTGTCCAAAAAAGCTCCAAATCCAACAAATTTGGATTTTGGACTTTTTCTTAACTGCAGTAATCAACGCTAATTGAGAGCTTTTCAACGATATATCATAAGTGGTAGTTATTTTCATTGGTTCCTGAGTTATAGACAAATGAAATATCTGTATCTTATAAGGGGAAGGCAGATCGGTTTGAATCCGACGTTCCTTTTTTTTAAATTTAAATATATTGATATTTTAATAATTATTAATCTCTGATTGAAAAAAAATCAGACGTTATTAGAGAAAGAAAATTTTGTCTACTTTTCATTTTAATTCAAAAATTTTTACAGAGGTTAATTGATATCAAGCAATATATTTACGTAAATAAAAAAAAGTGAAAAAAAATTATATATGTGTATAAAGTCGGATTCGAACCGATGTGTGCGTGATTACGGATCCGTAACGTTCTCACTTACACCACATAACTACTTGAGCGATGTGAAACAAAATTAATATACTAATATAAAATGCTGATACGGACCCCACAAAAAAATGTGATGAAATGTGGTGTTCACACAATGCAAGTGTGTAACAGTCCACTTTATTAAAGAATTGGAGGATCGTTTCTCACTTTCAAATGAGATAAGTTTAAATGAAGTGCAGAAAAAAATGTGTGTATGTAATTTAATAGGCGTCCAAGGAAGTCATGTGGTGTCCACCTAAGATTTTTAAGAATATGAATATATTTCATAAACCTTTGATATTGTTAATACGATTATATCTGTATTATTTGTATATATGTATTAACAATTAAAGGAGTTCGTAAGTAGATAGAAACAGTAATGATTTGACAATAGATCGAAATCTTGTTTTTATTTCCTTATGAGAAGACACAGCACAATCACAAAGGACAACGCAAATATTATTGTGTTGTTTAATATATACCTACAGCCGCTCTAGTGTATTGAATTGGATGTTTGATTACAATTATCAGTAGCAAACGGCATACAGAAGCGTATTATTATCTAATAAGCGAGTTCATATACTACAAGATGAGCATAATCATGTTAAAACGTAATTTATTCGCAATATGCGTACTATATATATCGAAAGCCACAATGCTTACCGAATAAATTAACTAAAATTATTGTCAAAAACACTCTGTATAAGTTTACAGTAGGGTTTGCTATCAAATCACTTTCATTTCTTCTGTTGAAAGTAAACAAAAAAAAAAATTCCGGTTAATAAATAGGTTGTTAATTTTCTAGTTACAATTACTGATCCGAATTATCATCTGATTTATGAAATAAAGTAGTCGAATTACTCACGGATTTGTATTTTGCATTTATTAGAATCGCTATACATAAACAAATTACTTTCTTTAAATTAAATAATTTTTATTTTCACGATTAGTTGAGTGCATTGGTGTCAGTATGTAGCAAGTATGTTTCTCTTTAAAAGTCATCTTTTTGATTTTCTTTACGATATTATACAGTATTGTTATAGATCAAAATATGAGGTTGTTACGTGGTTCTTTGTCTTCAGTTTAAATTTTTCTTCGGTCTCATTCCGTTTCTTGTATTTTTTCTAAAATGATTATTTAATTAATAATAAAATTATTATTTTTAAATAAAATTTATTTTTAAAATTATCTTTTAGTAATTAAAATCAATATTTTAATAAATTTCATACTTTTATCTTATGTGGTATCATCTGCATAGTTACGTGCTTTTTTCTTTTTTCGTCTGTATCTCCTCTCCCCTTCGAAGCTGGATTAGCAATTACGCGTAAACTCAGCTCCGAGGGGTGTCTTTGCCTCAAACTACCTTGTTAGAGCACTAGGCCCCGCCCAGGTAGCCGGGATTCGGTTTTGTATTACATGCCATGCCTCTAGCGGGGGAACCCTAGGGATTCCTCAGCTGGGACTAAGGTCTTCCCCCAAATGGCATCTGCAGCCCCACCAAATCATTGGTGATGGGACGCCGGAGCCTCCCATCCCCCCAGATGGGTCTGTCCCCTGAAGACACCGCAGCTTCGTTGTGGAAACTTGTGGAGTTTCCACAACATCAGATGGGCAAAGTCGCCTTATACCCGCGGCCTCCAGGCGCATGTCCATGCAATTAGTATGTGAAACACCAAGGCTCCTGCATACAGTCCTTTCGCAAGCGGCCAAGCTCGCCACAGGTAAAGCAGTGGTCGCTGCGATCTGATCCAAGGCACAATTTCGCCCTGTGGTCTCGCTTCCAGCACTGTAAACATCATCAAAGGTGCGCCTCATTACCCGGAAGGCTACCCACCCAATTCGAATTCGCTCATCGGACAGAAGCTTGTCCGCCAAGTTGGGCGGCACTGCCATGGTGACCACTTGCGTCGCTCCAAATGCCGGCCGCATGGATATATATCTAGTGAGACCGACTCCCCAGTAACCTGATCAAGTTCCTTTAGGAACTCATCCGTCGTAGTGAGTACGTCCACGTCCTTAACAATAACGTAGACCCTCCGGCCGCCTCTTCTCGTCAGAGCCGCAGTGACACCCTCTACCTTTTCGGCGATGGTCTTCTTCAGTTATTCAGTCGCACCACTATCTGCTCGCACCCGGAGATGTAAGTCATCCCCCTGCCCCTTCTGTGCGGAAAGGATCCCGACGTCACCCGGCGAAATTTCTCCCTTGACGGATCGAAGGTTGTCAGCTTAGGTCTTACCTTCTGCCCTTACCACTACCGTTGTTGTCGGCGGACCTTCGGGTGATCTCTTGCTCTTTAACGACGATGCCGATGGTACTCGTGAAAGACACACACACAATGTTTCTTCTCCATCCGGCTACACATGTACTCCACGGAACGCCGTAGAAGCTGCCAAAGCCGACCCGAGGGCCTGAAAAGAAGAATAGTCGATCCTGTCTATCTATCTTGCATCACTTGCAGTACGGACCTACATATGACCGAGGACACCTCGCAGTCCCCAACTGCCGAATCAACCACTAAAGTATAGTCAGTCCGGCCCACATCAATTTTACATCCATTGTCCTCTCTGGATAGATCACGTGCAGTGGGCTGCTCCACAAGAATCTGGCCCGCCTCCAATTTGCTCGGTCGGGCCAGGTCCCGAATCCATGAAGCCTTACGGAACACCGGTGTATATTGCTGGTGTTCGACTCTCAACGCTATGTCTGTAATTCAAGGAGACCCAACATTCTCTGGCAACTCAGCAGTGTCCTCCACTAGAGTTGAAGATAAGAAGACATCCTGAGGTCAGCCTCTAAGAACTAACCGCTCAATGTCTGCCTCCGCAATCAATCGCTCGCCGGAGCTCGTCAATCGACGACCAAATTGCACAGCCCACTGTAGACCCCCATCCGGAGTTTGCGTCGCCACATCAGTGATGATAAAATGTGTTTGTGTAGCCTCATCCGCTGTGCTCAGTCGAGTAGATTACCTCTCCTGAGGCTCCACAGGTATTCCTTCAAAACATCTGCGAACTCCTCCAACATACGAACATGACGCCATAGTTATGTGCTGAGTCTTATGAACTTTACTGATCAATTTATTCAACTTTTTCAATTAACTATAACTATTCATGAAGAAACTGAAAAGAAAAGAAATTTTTTTTTTTTATACATTAAAACAATGATTTTAATTTAAAGAATTCCTTAATTGATAATGATCGTAGTGTAATACTAGTTAGATAAAATACTAGTTAGTAATACTAGTTAGCTATATATTTTTGAAATCGAGATTACAGTTTTTAATTTTTTAAAAATATTTACAGACATTAAAAGTTTTCCAAATACTAATCTGTTGACAAATTAATGTTTATATATGTACATATCTTTTTGTAATTGTTAATTTAGAAATAATGACCAATCTATTTTAGACCTTAATACTATTTTTTAATCTATACTAAAATTTTGCCCGCCATCTTATTTTCACCATATTGGATTCAACTTTACATTTCTAAATAGCACTATGGCCATACGACACATAATTTCAATGTGAAATTAATTGACAAAATCGATGGTGAAATCCGCGCATTGATATTTCTTATAATTTTTCATGGTATTAACCATTAAATAGCCTACTGACTGAAGGTGCTTATTTACTAATTTACTATAACTAAATTTTTACTAATAATAAATAAATCAGGTAAAAATAAAAATCACTTCCTTTTCCGATATTTTTATAATGAAAATAAAATTTTACCGATTTTTATTATATTATAAAGATAACGCTAATATTAAGATTGAGAATTTTTATTAGTTAATATTTATAATATTATCAGGAGCGCCGATACTCAAAATGGAATCCTCTAACAAATAGGCAGAAGTGTATTAAATTTTAAAATGGTTTCCTTACATTTGCTAGCTTATCAAGTATAAAATAGATGCGCATCAGTTTTCCGGTTATACATATTTTCAAGATCTACTACAGAGATTAAGTATAAAGTGAACTTTATATAATAGCATAAGAAAAAGTTCTGGGTCGTAAGGTATGGGGAAGTACTAAACATTCCACTGATCCTCCTCAACCAATCGATTAGTCTGAAAATTCAGCATTCACTTCTTTATTGAAGTAAGGTAATAAGTTACTGGCGAATGGTTTAAGTTACTGGAAATTTCGCTCGGACTTCAGCTACCCCGGTGAAATGAGATCGTACTGAAATTTTTAGAACTTTAATTAAGGGGCAGAATTAGTGATTTCTTATGGTTTTTGACCTGAAAATCGAATAATATAGTTTTCAGAAAGGTATTTGCAGAAATTTTTGACAAATATGGAGTGATAAAGTAATAAATTGCGGTAAAAAACAATGTTCTTTAGGTTTGACGTATAATAGTTTTGTTAAATACATGTAACTTTTAAACTAAATTTTAGAGAATTTAATTCTGAACAGAATGGTGTAACATAAGATGAATAAAACGA
The DNA here is from genome assembly GCF_047948215.1 of Lycorma delicatula. NCBI lineage: Eukaryota > Metazoa > Arthropoda > Insecta > Hemiptera > Fulgoridae > Lycorma > Lycorma delicatula. The sequence continues at coordinate 167,539,278 of NC_134455.1, read as the reverse complement.
AGATATGTTACAACAATTTGAATTTTATTTAGAAACAGTACACTAGACCAAAGTATACGTACCAATTTATAATAAATGTTCAAAATTGAGCCCGCCATTTTCAGCGCATTTCTTGGCACGCTTATGTACTACTTATGTTGTGCTTTTCAGTTCTTCAGGGCTTCCTTAAGTTTTTTTTTTCCCCTACTCTCCCCGACCGGATATCCAATTAAGTATACTCAGTCGGGGAGAGTGTCCTTTTACTCTCAAAGGAGGCGTCCCCCACCCGCCGGCTATACGTCCGGCACGGCAGGTTGGCCTCCCCGGTCTCGGATCTTTTGTTTTACATTGCCTGCCTCTAATCCCCCGCTTTAGAGCCAAGGTCCGGCTATGCCGTGCCCCAGCGCCTCAGCAGGGAACCGGGACTCGGTCTTTACGCCTTTGGCCTCTAATCGACAGCGCCGACCCCACAAAGAGCCTAGGCTCTCGCAGGGACGACCCCGCCGACCGGGACTTGGTCTTTTATTTTAACCCAAACTCAAACTCCCCTGGAGTTCACCCCCTTCTCAGGTACCCGCACACCAAGGCGTACGGACCCTCCATGGAGTGACTGTCCGCCTTACCCTACTGTTTATACTCCCATTCTTCTGTCTTCATCCTCTTTGGCCCGCAGGACCTACCAGGCAAACCTGCGGAACCATTCCCAGTTCTCATTGTTGTACCCCAACCAGTTTATGAGATTTTCTGGTGTAAGACCATTAATTACTATTTGACCTCTGTTAACGGCCCATCTTGGACATATGAACAACGTATGTTCGGCATCGTCGTTCTCTGGACAATACATGCACTGCGGGATGGCTCTCTTCCCGATCCTATACAGATACTGACCGAAAGAGCCGTGCCCCGACAGTAACTGTGTCATGTAAAAATTGACATCTCCGAGTCTATTATTCCAGGTTTTAATATTAGGGATTAGACGTCTGGTCCATTCTCCCCTTAAGTTGCTAAGCCGCATCCATACTGCGGGCAATTAATTCCTCACGAGAATGTATTTTTGTTTAGTATACAATATTGTTCATCCATCCCTCCTCCACAGTAGAAAAATCTATGGATGTTAGAGATCAGGTAATGTTGGCGAACCCACCGGGTTGGTCTAGTGGTTAATGCGTCTTCCCAAATCAGCTGATTTGGAAGTCGAGAGTTACAGCGTTCAAGTCCTAGTAAAGCCAGATATTTTTACATGGATTTGAATACTAGATCGTGGATACCGGTGTTCTTTGGTGGTTGGGTTTCAATTAACCACACATCTCAGGAATGGTCGAACTGAGAATGTACAAGACTACACTTCATTTACACTCATACATATCATCCTCATTCATCCTCTGAAGAATTATCTAAACCGTAATTACCGGAGGCTAAACAGGAAAAAGAAAGAAAAAGGTAATGTTGGTGGCCAAGAATGTGAACTTCCACGACTGACCATTTCTTAGGGAAATGATGATTAAGTGAGTGGAAACGGCACAAGTAAAGTGGGGAGACGCGCCATCGTGTTGAAAGTATACTTTCCGTCTCGGCAGCAGAGGAACATCTTCAAGCAGCTACGGCAATTCTGGAAAAAAGTGCATGTAGACCTCAGCATTTAAGCGGTCAGGCAATATGAACGGTCCACATTATCTGACCGCTTAAATAGCTGATTGTAAAGAAGGCCGCACCATACATTGACGATAAATCGGTGTTAAAAATTGCCTTCCACCGTTTCATGATAATTTATTTCTGTCCATGTATGTTTATCGCCTAAGTTGTTTACGCCATCTAAAGTGAAATTTGCCTCGTCGGTAAACAAAACATACTTGCAGACTTTTTGGTTTTTTCTCGCAGGACTTCAAGCAAAGCTAACCTCCTGAGAGTAGATGTTGAACTGGCTATGATAAGGATAAAACTTGTTTTGTTTAAGTGTCCTTCAAACCATCAAATGGGAAATTCCATTCCGTTTAGAAAGACGTTGTATACTGATGCCTGATTGCGCTGAAATGCATCGATAATAATTCCATCAGTGTCGTTTTGGACAGACGGTTTGTAACTGGTACAACTAGTAGGCAGTGAACCTGTTTTCCGAAGATTGAGAAAAGTCACGCTAATTTTTTTGGGATCTGAAATCGCTGCGATTCGGAAACGTATTTCATATTCTACTGCAGCATTCATTACCGTTACACACGACCAAAATAAATCCCATATCAGCATATTCCTCTGTTCTAAATAAGTACGGCATTATATCAATGGCAAACGGACCACGTTCAAACTAAAATTCACAGTACCCGATATACTTACTCTACCTTACAGAATGATTTAAAAACTAATAAAATATTGTGCATTGTTGATCAGCTGTTATTATTTTATTGCCGACTTTGTAATAATAAATTTTCAAATAATTTATTGTATTTCTGTGATTAATAAAAAAATTATCTAAGTAATTTTTATTTTTTTATTTTTATTTAAAAACTGTCGTGCAATTTAAATTTTTCTAAAAATATCTTTAACGGAAATTTTTAACACTTAATTTTGGTTTTACAAATTTTTCACTTCACCAATAAAGAATTTGGTTTTTGTTTACATTAAATAAATACTACCCGATTATTTTATTGGATTTTTCGGGGTAAAACCTATAATAAATCACTAATTCTGCTCCTTATTTAACGTCTTTAAAATTTCAGTACGACCTTATTTGACCAGGGGAGCTGAAATCCGAGCAAAATCTTTCAATATCCGTAACTCGCAAACGAATCACTTTAGGACGTATATTTATATCAAATTTTTCCATTATTTTCACGAGTAGAATGTTTACGAAGGTCTCAGAACTTCGTGATACACCTGCATATAGTGATCTTAAAGCCCGTAAATAACCTATTCCAACTGATAAATACAGAAAAATTAGATTTAGACAATGCTGCTGCTTCCAGACGATCTATACTTTTTTGATATGAGACCACAACATTGAAGCATCCAGCGAACTCCATGATAACTCAAAAATGGAAAAGGCAGAATTGTTACACACCATTTTAAACAGCATAAAATATTAAAATAACGCTTTGGGGTTTGAAATTCTAGCCAAAACTGAAGAAATTTAAACATTTATTCTAAATTTATTTTTCTCAGCTACTTAAATGTTTAGTCTTCAGTATCTCTTAAATTACGGCTCGATAGTGAAATATTTAAAATTTAATGAATACTTTTACCACAAAACTATGTATTTTACGTTATGAGACCACTATAACGTCAAGCCTCCACAGAAGGCATAGAAAGGTGTAAGTAATAATAAATATAAGGTGTAAGTAAGGTATAGTAAGTAATGTTGTGGCACATCATTTTAAAAGGCATTGCTAAATAAAAATTTCGAAGTAAAATAAATATAAAATAAAACATTGAGTTTTTAACAACTCTAATCAAAAGGGCGTCCGTCTAATATTTTTTTTAGCTAGTTTCAAAAGTTGCCGTTAGTACATACACCCCATGTCACCGTGTACTTTAAAATGGCTTTTAAAATGATGTTTCACAACTACATCCCTCCATTTACAATTTTGAGTTGCTCCCCCCATGGGAGCCTCCTGGATATTTGGAGGAGTGTAGCGGTCTCATAGGAAAGAAATTGATCGTTGCGGGGTGAAAGCACAGCTTAATTTAATTTTTCTATGCTCATCGATTGGAAAGTTTAGTAGTACTTAATTCTCTAGCGATTAGGATCTCTAATCACCCTTATAAGAAGTCGAGCTTCTGAGAAGAGTAAACGTTCATTTTATAAAATAGCGCATCAAATTATTTTTTATCAAAGAAAGAATGTTATGAATCTAAATAATTAAAAGACAGCGTTGTACGTTTAGGTCTTCACGTTTAAAATGATAAAGTCAACTATAATTTCAGTGCCCCAAAAGAGACTAATATAAGACGATGCTACGGCAGGTAATTACCATTATTCGCTTGTGTTTCTTTAACAACAAAAAAGTTGAAATATATCGAAACTGAATTATGTTTAGTGCAAACTAAACTTTCAAAGCAAGTCCCGGTAGAAGATCGGGTAAATAAGACAATATCTACCCTGGCCGACGGACTTCTATATGTTTCATCTATCTCTTTATACAATGGAATGAGAGCACCGATATTACATATATGTTAACAGCAATATTAAATGAATAAATAAACAGTATTCGGATGGGCCGTGATAATCATTTCAATTAGTTCAAGGACCAAAGCACATCTAATAACAGAATAGTGTTTGTCTCCAGCTCTTCCAAATATAGACTTAAATTGAAATTATTTCTTTATACTTTCTGCATTTTTCTGCGATTAAATTTGTTCTTATCGTGGATGTGATGTACTTATATTTAATGTACGAGAGTATTTTAAGCCTGGATGTGCACAATATAAAATAAACAGAAGATACTGCCTTCAGTTGCTTCAACAGCTTCATATTCAACTGTTCAACAGCTCATAAGAACGATTAGTCAGTGCTATAAAACAAAATTGTTATCATAAATTACAATAATAGGAAGTTTGGAGACTGTATCATCCCTTGACGGCACTGCAGAACAATTTTTGCCAGCCGTAGGGAGAATTCGCACAATTTAAAACCTACTAGTTTAAGAAAGTTATATTAACTTTGTACTGTGCTGAATTTATCATATCTAGAGCGGAAAGCAGTCACTGTTAGGATTGTTGCAATAATACTGAATTGTACTATTGGTATCGTTAGTACGTATACAACTTGTGCAGATTATTTTATTTATTTTTTTTTATAGTAGCGAATTAACCGCCGAATAAAAGTACGACACTGTGCAAATTCCGTTTTTCTTATCTTAGAAAACAGTTTATAGCTGTTGCTCTCGATAATAAAAACTAAATCGAGCAGCTAATGACGACAGGCTGAAAAAGTGAACAGCAACAGTAAAGAAAAATATTACCGTCGGACGAGGGAATATAGTTTCGTCTCAATCTCCGGCTTATAATAAAAGTTGAAACGGAAGAAAATTGTCAAGCGATTCGGAAAATAAAAGGTGCGGCTGTAGCGGCCAAAGATGTGCTGGTGTGAGTAAGGGTGAATATTGTTCAGGGATGGTACGAGGGGGTGTGATTCAGTATGCTGGCCGCGTGCCGTAGACTCTATGTTCCTGATAAAATTCCATGGAAAATATTAATGGAAGTGAGCGCTGCAGAAAGACAGCGCCTGACGCAGCAACAGTAGGAAATTACCTCGGTAGAGGGGTGCTACTGCAGTTATCCTTGTATTACCCCTCTGAAGATGAAGCACAAGACGGCCGGGAAAAGTCCAATTCTTTACGCTCCGGATATGCAATGATATTAAAATTTAGAATTAACTTTCTTAGTGGGTCCCGGAAAAAATACTCCAAAAGTAACTTGTTTAATAACTAAATTGTTTATTACCCGTAAAACTATCAAGGAAAAGTAGAACAAATAACAAAAATGTAAAAAAACATTAAAGTTATTTTATATATGGTTTTTATCATTAAAATTAATTAATTTGTTTAATTAATAAAAATTTAGCATTTTAAAATGTATGGAAAATTTGATGTCATTCTACATATTGAACAAATGGAGGAGAAAATCAGCTTTTAGCAAGTACGTTTTGAGCGAAGAGAAACAGAAAACTTTATTTCCTGTACACTATTGGAATATGTTTATAAAAACACGGACGCAAAATAAAAATCCTTCGTCTTGAAGCCAACTTCTGCCAACTGCCAAATATTTGGATAACACGGATTACATTGTAGGATTATTGAAAAACTAAATTACAGGTTAGGAAAGTATAATATCTCGTAGCATAAAATAAATAATCATATTAAATGGAAAAGTACTATAGATTTGTTTCACTATTAAGGAAAACACTGAAATGAACGTTAATATAAATAATAGTTTATTTGTACATATTGTCACCTGTTCGCGGTTCGACGAGGATACTGAGACACTAACAAACGAAAATATTTCTTACAAATACAATTTATTACCGTAAAAACATATAAAGAAAGTAATTAATAATAATAATAATAAAAATAAAAACAATATTAATGACAATACATGTATACATAACATACAAAATAGTAATTAAAAAAAAGATAAGATTTATTTAATGACAATTAAATTAATAAATACATACCAGAATACAATCCAATTATCTAAAAACTTTATGACCACTAGAAACTGATATTGCATGAACACCAAGATAACAGTAGTCTGTTCATACAATTCAGTTTTTGCAAGTATTTTTAATTTTACTGTTTATATAAAAAAAACTACCTTACAGTTTATGAATGAATAGAATTCATTCACTTTCACTACTATTTACCTATAATGAACCGAACAACTTCTTGTGTTCACCCACTGTCCACACTGGAATGTTGATAATCATCACTCGCTGTTACCAAACGCTTAGTGTTATCGCTTGTTATCACGATTGCGCCGAATACGGCCTCGCGAAAACTACTCACACTGTTCGCTGGACCTCGGCAGTATTGATACTTCCTGGCCTGCAGGAACAGTACCAGCCTCAACTTGTTAATTGTGGAAGCGTAACAATTTTCACTGTCCGTGTCCTTACGTTTTTCTGTAAGTACTTATTCGGCCCGGTAATTCTTTAGGTAGAAAAAGAGTTTTTGGAGGTGCCATTGTCTGAATTACATAAAACAAATTTCTAAATGGACCTGTTACTCTAAGGAAATAATCCGTTTGAGTTCCTTCTAGATTCTTATTATTTTCTCTTTCTTTCTTCTTAATTGGAAGAATCCCGTTACCCTGGTACTGTTACAATATATTCTTTTCGTCAACAAATTTATGTACAACATTAACATCACTGAACTTCAAATTTTGGTCTTCAAAACCGTTAAAAGAACAATTAAAAAGATTAAGTTATTAAACCGCAGTTTCTTTTTTAATTTATGTTGAACTCTTTACCAAACCGAGTGATCTGGATGATTCTATTTTTGTGTTTTTTAACAGTTCTCTTCTGTTAGTTCTGCGGTAAGTTTCTTCGGATAATTCACGTAGAGATTTCTTAATTATTTACAATATCTATGTCCAAGATAATATATTTAATAATTATAAGATATTTTAAATTTCTTATCGTTATTATTTTCTAACACTGAATTGTTACAATATTATGATGCCGATAATCAAAAAAATTTTGCATTAAAATTTAAGAAAACTGTTTGGAAAAAGTAAAATAAAGAGTTATTTGTATTCTTTTATTTAAAGGGCTCACTCTCGGTAGGAACCCTTTATGAGATTTCTTTGCATTCCTTTCCTTATTTTTATAAAAACGTTGTATTCTTCGTTTAGTTCTCGCTAACGGCTTACTTTTATGTGTTCTTTTTGGTTTGTGCATATTTAAAAATAAGCTAAAAGCGCGAAATAAAAAAGAAAAAAAGCAAGCCTTTAAAAAGAACAGCCTAAAATATATAATGCTTTTCACTGAACTTTAAATTCTGACTATTTGATTGGAAACAAATTAAAGAAAGAAGTTGCTTTTACATTTGACTCCCATCTCCAAAGGTAGGACTGTAATAAAGGACTGGAAAACATTATTTTTGAAAGTTTACATTTAATCTTAAAACAGAATTAAAAATTAGCGATTAACTTAAACGTTTAGAATGAAATAATTAATTAAGGCGAAAAATCGTGTTTTAACATCGCCACTTATTTTAAAAGTAATTAAAATAAATTAAAATATACTAACGTGATTTTAACCGCGCTACTGAAGCTGCCAACATAAACAAATAAATTTTAAGGAATGTATTCACTATTCAGATGATATTTAACGAGCTGTCAAACTTAATCCGAATTTCTGGAGTCTGAAAAGAGAAAATTTGTACTAATTTTTAAATTTTCACTACAAATGATATGTTAAGTTATAATTAACTAGGCTAAATATCAGATGTTATTTAAAAAAAAAAAAAACATTTACATAAATTTTAAACTTTCTACAATTTAACTGTACATGTACTACTACGTAATATTGTAATCTCTAAACATTTAAGAAAACATATAATCTATTTATTTTTACGTGGTGTAATAAAATAATACCAACAATTTTCTTTCAGTGTAATAAATTACAAACAACGGAGTAAAAATTACGAAGATAAAATTTCAATTTATAAAGCATTAAAGATTAATTTATAAAGGAAAGTTAAAAGATAAATGAATTCTGGTTGTTTCCTTTTAACTGCATATCTATTCTCTAGAATTTTATCACATTTATTGAACAGTAGTAGGTTCTAACGATCAGTTCGAGCCGATCTGTTCCGAGGCAGTAACTTTAAGTAAACCACGAAAGCAAAGTAACTACAGCAACATACCAATCCCGTAGGGGAAGACACCCGCCTTTTGACGCTTCCGGTCGCCACACCCCCACCCCCGTCCTAAGCCCTGTTGGGCTTTAACGGAAGTCGTCTTTTGCCCTCTGACTTTTTACATCTCATAGTAATAAGCCTGGTCTCGTTGGGATTCCACCGATGTATGCCTCGGTAGACATTTACATCTGTGACTAAGCAACTCAGATTTTGCCTTCGCTGTAGGCCTCGTCCGGACTTCTTGAATTTCCTACATCGTTTCCCTCTGAACTAGATAACAGAGTTCGCGAAAGTAACTGCAGCAGTAAAATCCTGAAAAAAAAACACTGAAAAGGGATGCTAGAATTACTAGGCGAGATCAACGAAAATGTAGCAATGATAGAACCTCTGAGCGAAAGAAATTTTCAAATTGAGATTATCGAAAAGCAGCCTATTCATATATAGTTCCTAACAAATTTAGGAAAGTCTATTCAATGCACTCGTTAACTGTTATGATTACTTACATGTGCACGTACGCATACAACATAGAATGATCACTATTTTGTTCCGGTAGAAAGGAAACACCATAGTTACTATTATTAGCATAGTATCTTTTGTACATTAACCGCTTTTCATCATCATCGTCAATGGATAATATAGAACAAAATGGTTCTACTGTATTATATTTTATCAATTATTTATAACTGATCAAATATTATTTAAAACCGATCGGTTATAAATAATTGATCAAATATAATACAAGTATCTCATTTTTTATTTACGGATCAAAATATTTAGAAAGTTTTATAGTGCTAGTTATTTTTGAAGAACAATTATTCAGTAGAGTCTAAGTTACTCGTGAGTATAAATTTCACAAAGGTTTTTATTACTGCTTTTTGTTGATAAAACGAATTGAAAATTTACTATAGAATAATATATGGTTGCCTCACACAGGAGTTGAAAATATGATAAGAATGTAAGAGAATTTAATTTAAGTTTTACAAATCGTTTTTCTGAAGTACTTGTACTATCCAGAGAGACCGTTTACAACCTACATTAAACATTAGAATAAATCTGTTCAGTTTCTGGTTTGTATCGTTTTGAATGGCTAATAATAAAAAAGGTAAATGAAAATGTTACAGTTTAGCCGAAGCGAATGAAGACGGTCAGTTTAGGAAAGGAGGTTTATAATATGAAACGAGTACTTAACGCAAAAGTTTATAACAATTAAGCTATATAAACCAGAGTTGTTACAAGCTCTACGCCGAAATGGATCAGATTGACGTCTGGAAATCGGTGAGTACGTTTTAATTTGTCGTGAAGGAGATGGAGTTTTCATAAAATGAACAATGATTCAATAAAGATTCCTTATCAAATGTAAAGACAGTAATCATCGAATAAGAATATATTTATATTAGTAGACCTAAACTGTGTTGATCAGAGAGGTAAACATTTTTATCGAATCGTTGTGGAAGAAATAAATTTGCCAGCCGTTATGGTACGTAATGGTATTTGCCAGAATATTAATTTTTTTCGTAGATAAAACGTAACTGCAGAAAATATTTAGAAACGCAGCAGGATCTGTTCCGATGGAACGAGTCCATCGAACATGTTGTTGGTGGGTGTCATTTTTTAGGTCGAAGGGAATATACAGTCCGACATAACAACGTGCCGAAGATTCTTCACTAGAGGCTCGCTTTGGACCTACATCTCGTTGCCGTTTTAGTCACGTATTTTAAGTATACTCGGTCTGTATTAGAAGACGATCGGTATAAACTTTACTACGATAGTAGAGCATAATAGGCCAGACATCGTTCTGACCGAGAAGCAGGAGATCACCTTCCTAATTGATGTCACAATCCCATTATCCACCAACATAGTGAGGAAGTACACGGAAAAAATAGTGAAGTATAGGGATCTTGCAGATCAAGTCAGGGGGATTTGGGACCAGGAGAAGGTAATGATAGTCCCGGTGGTTTTGGGCGCGATGGGAGAGATTCCACGTTCTCTGCATGATTCATTAAGATCCGTTGGAGTACCAGCAAATATATCTGTTCCGACCAATGCAGAAGGCTGTGTTACTGGATACATGCCGCTTGGTCCTTCGGTACGTCACAAGCTCGAGCGATAAGATAACGCCTGTTATTGAGGGGGACGATCAGGTGGACCTGCAGACGGGAGACAATGGCCGTTAACATCTGGCAGTTCATAAATTTTCATGTCTGGTATTTTATCTTTCATTCATATATCTCACCGATAGCATTCAATAGTTCATGTTCCCATATACAACGCATGTCGGAACAATAGTTATAGCTCCTGCGCCTTGCCTTTGGGCCCGTCAGGATGCTTATTACTGGGCTTGCCCAAGAGAATAATAATAATTATTATATTAATACAATGTGTAATACATTTTTTTATTTGATAACGATATATTTTTTTGATTTCGTTTTAAGTATCAGTCGAGTGACTTTATTCCACTTCGTGCACGCATACATAAACCCACGCTTAAAAATTTTCGATAAAAAATTTGTATTGATAATCAACCGGTGTAACAAGTGTAAAATATAATGGTTTTATATGGTTTTAAAAAAGCTTTTAAGAGGAAACGATGCTCTAGGCTACTATTAGCTTAATCCAGCTTTTCCCTTGTTCCATCCAGCATCTCCCGCTGCGACAATACAGACTTGTCTCCCCGATTCATGAACCTCTCATCATAGAAACGTTTCCCGATCTCACCCCTTTCTAAACTCTTATTCATTGTGCATTCTTTTCTCTGCTACCCTTTTAATCCTGTTTAATTTTGATCGAAAAAGAAAAGAGAAGAAAGAAAATAATCATCGATGAAGATTCACTTGTCAAAAAAAAAAAACTACAATAAAAGCATAACAAATTCTGAAGAAATTATCTTTAATATTTAACACAATGATTTAAATTTAACTGAGAAGAGATAATAAAAAATATCTTACATTTCTCTTCAAGAATAATTGAACGGTCAATTAATTTGGCATTATTCAAATTATATAATATTTTATATTATTACTTTCTTTGTAGCAGTAATTATTACGTACAAAGATAATAAACCGTTATTGAAATAAATAGGAAATTTATAAATAGAAAAGGAAAGAATATAGAAAATCGCTCAAAAATCTCTTATAAACAAATAAAATCTAAAACCAAATGTACACAATTGCAAACGAAATGATCCAACATTTGGTTTTGTTTAAAAATATTTATATGAATCGCAATATAGAAAAGTAAAATACAGCGTGTTTACTACATACCTGAAGATTATGTTCTGCTTAACACATGTTCGATATGACCTCCATCACGTCTAGCAACTTTTTCAACATGAATTCCTATGTTGTTAGTAACTCGATGACACATATCCTCGGTTATCTCGTTGCACGTCTCATGATCAATTCCATCACTGCAGGAGGATGTTTAGGAAAAATCTTTTCCTTTAGAAATTCCCTAAGAAAATAATCACACGGATTCAAATCAGGACTGTCGGAGGCCAGTTCTGTTCACAAGCAAAACGATTAGGAAATCGGTTTGAAATGAAATTTGCGTTAAAATCTCATGAAGAAAGTCTAAAACATCAGCTGTGTGTGGTCTGGCTCCATCCTGCATGAACCGCTCGTTTTCTGATTGAAACCCTTTTGCAAGAAGCTGAGGAACAAGATTATTACGCAGCATTTTAGATAACGTTCATCGTTTACTATCTGTTCAAAAAAGAATGGCGCTATTACCTCGTGACTTGATAGCGGCCGGGATAACCGTAATTAAACAAGATATACAAGAACTAGAAATCACATTAGAAGATTTACGAAACAAAACTGACAATATAAAAATACTAAAAGAAGCAAACTCCAGATTTAAAATTTAAGAAAAGAAAATAACAAGGGATTGTTCAGAAGAACTCAAAAAAGGAAGATCTGACAGAATGAAGAAGTATTGGTAAGCAATCAAGAAAAAGAATAAAAAGAAAAGACGAACCATAGTCCACTGTGACCTCACAAAAAAGACTAATCTATAATATTTATGAAGATAATTTGTAAATGTTTCCCACGATAGTTTATGTTCTTTGTACTATTCTGCCGATATATAGCGTAGAATAGACATAATTTTTTTCGAATGAAATATGTGTTCACAATCTTCTTAATTAATTATCATCAGAGAGAGAAAAACGCATTTTCACCTCCATGGACGCATGAAGAAAGTAAAAATGAATGGTTTGAAATTTTAAAGAAAAATATTGATAAATATTCAGAATGGCAGGAGTCCAACGACATTTTGGATACATAATATTTTATATTTTGAAGAGAGTGTAACTACATATTTATTTAACTCTTATTGATAAATGAAAATTATTTGTCTGTTTTAGATTAGTGAGACTGGAGTATCATCTTTAATAAATAATATTCAAGGAGTAGCGATTTTAAAACTGTAAAAAGATGATAAATACTTGCGGTCTAAGTACGCTAATTATGATTTGCCTTATATAATAAGAAAAATTCTTCAATGATATATATTATGGTGTTTCATAAAAACTGAGACGATTCTAATAACTTCATTTTTCTCTGTTTATCTGCAGAATACCTGACAAAGATTAAAACAATATAACTAAATCTGAAGGATGTAGTTTCATTAATCTTGACTGTAACTATGATTTAAACATTATATTTTCAGAGATTATCAAATCTTTAATAAAATTAGTATTTTAGCATGTGTTTGACCACAATAAAAGATCAAAGGGAATAAAATTTAAAACAAATATTTTGGAAACATTCTCTAAAATATAAAGTGTGAAGGCTATAGTACATTCTTGAAACAATGTATTTTAAGTCGGATCAATCACTTCATCCCCTATTAATACCGTCAGTCCGGAATTTTAGGGTTGTTCTTTTAAATTTGGTATCCTTACCAGGCTCTCGGCCTGATACAGAAATAGCCCAGATATGGTAACAAGACTTTGATATTTATCAAGTATGATCCTTAGATGGCGTGGGCGAAGTTTCAGTCGCGTGAGATTAGTTGCTTGTTTGTGGTAATCGAGTAAAACCAGACAACATTGGACATTTTTTGAAAAAGGATAAAATTGAAGTTTAAACAGTTATAAGGTTTTTTTTTACCTAATTTAACCCTGACAGACATACAAAAAGAATAGATTCCACTTTAAAGTCTTCCTTTCCTTTTTCGAAGGTAAAAAAAGTGGGTGACTGAATTTAAACGTGATCCTACATCCATTCAAGATGATGAACGCTCGGCCCGGATCCCCAAACATCGCTACGATCGACGAAATTGTTACAAAAATCGACGATGCCGTATTATATGATCGACAACTGAAGGTACACGAGCGTGCATTGACATATATACGTGTATACGTGCTGACATTGCAATCATCTTGGTAGACCTTATACATTACATTTTACACGATGTTCTGAATATGAAAACACTTTCCGGAAGATGGGTGTCGCGTTTGTTGACCCTTTTCTTGAGGATATCCAGACTTATTTAAACTGATTCCGTTGAGGCTTTTCAAAATTCTGTGACGGTTGTTGAAACATGGATTCACCATTATAAGCCATTAACAGCAGTCCAAATAGTGGGTGGGAACAGGAGAAAGCACTCGGGATTTTTTCGGGATTCTCATGTTGTGATGCTCATAGACTACCTGACAGATTTCACTACTGGACGGATTGAATGGTGATATTCAGGCAAAACGTCCACATCTGACCAAAAACAAAGTACTTTTTCATCACGATTATGGGCTGCACATACGTCTCGAGTTGCTGCAAAACTCCACCATCCACGCATTGATTGCTTTCTGCGAATGATGTAGTCATAGCTGAGACAGCTGCTTATTATGCAGAGTTGGACAAATTGCATTATTTTGAGGGTATGAAACGATTGGAAAGTCGTTGATCTAAAAGTTAAGATTCAGAAAATTCTTCTGTTTTCTTTTTCAGTAGTTGAAAAAGAACCCTCAAAGTTGAATTGAACCCTCAATTAACAGATTAGTTAAACACACTAAGATCTTTGACGCCAAGGTAGTCATTGTACCTTTGTAAAGCGTACGCTTTAATATGTGAATTAATATATTTAATCATTTTTTATGGGTGAACCAATAATAAAACAATAATTTGAATTCTTTCAGCGGAATAAGTTTTACAAACTCCGTGTACAGGCTCCATTTTCTCTTTGTTTGCTTTGTTTATATCTTCAATACTGTTCGTTTTACTTATTCATACGATAAGCATGCATTTCATAAAAACGTTTCCAAGGAAAAAAATTAAATTTTATTTATTGATTAAATTAAATTTCTTATTGAATATAGTTATTTTTTATATCAAACGCTGACACTGTTGCACTCAGTAGAACAGATTTTTTACTCGCTAAGAATAAATTGTAGCAGACGATTTTAGGGTAAAACTATAGCAAAAAAAAAAAAAAAATATTTGGACAATTTTTGAAGGAAACATTTGTCTGAACTACAATCGAGGATTTTGTATCAAGAAATAGATATGAATTGACAACGGCAAAGAGGAGAATTACGTTAGTAAAAAGAATTAAATAAACAATTATTTATAAAATAAGAGTTTTTAATAATTATACACATTTTAAAACTGAAAAAAATAACATACGTTGAAAAAATAAAAACACAAGTTTTTTTATGTGTAGCTGAATGTACGTATTTTTTATTAAGTCGTACAAAATTTAAAAGATCAATAAGGTGTTCTCTTCAGTCGAATGAAGCTAGCAAGTTTCTTAACTCGTTACAAAACCGATCATACTTAAAGATGCAAAAACTAGTAGTGGTTAAACTGCAGTCGATTTGCTGCACGATTGCAAATCGCAGTTAAACTTGTGTGGAAGTCGAATTATGAGGTTGAACTATAATCGCAAATTTCTCTCGTTCTACATAGACAGAGCGGTATAGTAAAATAGATGGGTGGTGTCGAACAGAAACAGTAGCTGAAGTTCACGTCGTTCGGGAAGGAGAAGTTAACCGCTATCAGAAATCTTTCCCGAGGGATTATATTCATGATTTCTCGGTTCCCCTTAAGATTCTTAAAGGAAAAACAGGATATTGGTTTTAGGATCGCATTACCCCCATGTAAATACCCTGTCATAAAACGGTAGCTACTCTAAGAGGGTAGGTCGATTGTTTATTACCCGAGTAGCGGATAGAGAAGGGGCAGGAGACTTAGCGGGCAGTTTCACACCGTGCGCCTTCGTAACTGTTCGTTCACTCATTCATCTACCGACCCCTAAACTGTTGAACAATGACTGTCACTTCTCTGCTCAGTTTATCTTTGCCCATTAATTCTCAGCAGCATTAGAATAAGCAGGGCATATTATCTACGTAATGAATTTCTAGATTCTATCTGCGGACACCCCGTTACTGTTCGTTTATCACTTTATTAGTTCATCAGAGATATCTATTTGTTTACAACATAACAAAAACGAATCGACTTCTTTACGAATATTAAATAAACATTTAATTCCACTTTGACATGGACAAAAATCTTCTTCCGATAATAAGCAACTAAAATGTATCTAATAATAGTTTAGATTAACAGTAAATTACTTTTAAAATAAATGAAATACTACAATTACTTGCCTAAATTAAGGATGCGGATAATTATTATTATATAACATGCAAGAAAAACTTAATTAATAACACAGGTTTAAAACTAAATAAAAAAAAATAAAAAATGTAACACTTCTATTATCGAAGTTTTTCTTAAAAAAAAAAGCTGATAAAAGCGAAAAAATTAAATAAATAAATAAAAATGATAAAAAATCAAAATTACTTAATAATAAAATTTTAACGGACTTGCAATTCGGTAACTTAAGTTATCAATTTACAAACTTACGTTGCTTGTACAAGCAACGTTGTATAAATAACAGCTTTATTTTTGTTTTTTACATTAATAATAATGTAATAGGCTATATTCCATTACCAACTAAACAGTAACGGTCATTCCGAATTCGGTATTAATTTAATCGTATACATATTTATTCAACTTAACTTAGGAAAGGATATGGGTGTGGAAGAAATGTGTCCTAACTTATTTCCTAACGTACTACGCCTCATTAGTTCTTCAAAAATTTTATTAAAAATTGTAGAAATCGTGAGCATCTGATTGCAGTCCGGCAGGTTATAGGTAACATATTAATTATTGCTTAACATGAATTGTTTTATATGTAAAAATTGGCATAATACAAGGCAAGTTTTTTTTAACATAAATGTTATGAAACCATAACCGCAAACTTCATTACTTTTTTGCTGAGAAAAGAGTAATAATAATGGTTTCACATTTAACATAAATGCTGCGAAAAAATTCCTTGAAAAATTGTTCGTTTTTCAAGGTCATTCAGATTTGAGAAAGTGTTTTTTAATGTATCTGTCGACGAGTTCATATCCATATTTTTTCTTTTTTTTAAATTTATGTTGTCGTACAACCAGAAACGATATCAGTTGAAAAACGCCGGAATGAAAAGTATATAAAAATATGAACAAGCTCCAAAACGGAAGCCAGTATGAATAAAAATAATGCGTAAAAGCTGATTACAAAAGAAAAGTAGGAAGATTAAGTAAGAAAAGTAGTTTTTAAAGAATCCTCCCCGAAATGAAAAACAACAAAGATGGGTGTAAAAACTCATCATACGGAAAATCCTTAATAAAAAAAAGGAAAAAATAAGAATAATAAAAAGTGAGAAACAAAAATGTAATGATAATTTTTCTCCTGCCACCACACCATTCGGTCACCATAAAGCATAAGACCGAATGTCTCTTCCACAAACGGCTACTGATCCTCGAACAGTTTAGCAAGCAGTGTTCTAAACAGCTCCTAGAACTTACCTAACAGCGTGAGCGGACTAAGCGCGGTGCCGTACACCACCGTCTTACGTCTCCCAACCGCTAACTTGTCATATATTTACTAAAATGGGTAAGCGCACTCCGTCAACTTCAAAAAGTATATACGACATCCAAAAATTAAAATTTACTACGTCGACAGCAATTCACTGCCACGACTAAGTCGCTTATGATATCCATCATATTAAAGCGCTTGGAGCTTAATTGGCTGGCAGCCATATATCTCTAGGTTAGCTTCCGACAGCAGTGAGGTAAGAGACTTTCCCTTAAGTAAACCACTGATGTCTGTTGAACATAGCAACCGCATCAAGGAACTGCTACTCGGTGCGATAATGCGGCTATCCCACATTGATTCGTCGCTTGTGAGTGGCCAATTTCCCCTTTGAACTAAGTTCCAAGGTGGCCCAGTTACTGGCTCATCCACCTCCCTCGAACAGGGTAGTCAAACATCAGGTGTTCATTTGACTGGACCTCCCCGCAGACGCACAACTCGTCAGCTGCCAGGCAGAACCGAAAGAGTTACTGGTTCAAATTACAATGGTTGGCGAGAACCTGGGAACCCGTTGCCTTTAAAAACGAATTCGAGGCATACCATCCGCGCAGATCCCGCACAAACTTGTACAGGGATCTTCCTTTAGTCGTGGTGTCCTATTCCAGCTGCCATGCTTCCATCGCGAAGCATTTCTTCCACAGGCGGGAGATGGGCAACAGAATGAATGATGATTTAAATCCGGTGCACCGGATCTAAATGGTGATCACCGTTCCATTCTGGTACTGGCCCGGCCCGAAACCGCATTCCAAATACCTCGGCCTCTTCGCAATCTCCACATTGCTGCCTGAACTCTCACCACTAAATCGATTGGGAGAGCCTTTCTCAATACAGTGATAGCCTCGTAGGAGGTTGTTTTAAAAACAACAGTGCATACAATTAAGGTACTGCGCTGGGCACTCCTTAAATTTTGATGAAGTGCTCTATTCATATCCAACCTATGCACCCAGACGGGCGCCGCGTAAGAGGTCATGCTTTTGAAGGCACCTCGGTACACCATGCACATTTGACGGCCAGACACCCTATACTGATCCTTCTATAGACTGCTCCTTCCGAGCAGTCCTCCCAAGTTTGTGAATTACTGAGACGGCGTCCGCTGCTACTTGCCTTATGTGATTGCTAAACAACAACTTCTCATCAGTCGAAACACCTAAGTACTTATGAACTCTCACTCGGCTGATTATACAGCCTTTATACTTAAAGTGGGGGTTTCGACTGTACGATAATTTCTCTGCACCCTTGAGAAACATAAACTGCGTCTTGGGCACAGAAATCGTTAAATTTTGAATGTCCATCCAGCCCTCCGCGGTTGACAAGACCGCTTGCGCTCGATATTCCACTTGCGGTCGTGAATTACCACGAACGAAAAGAAGATAGTCATCGGGGAAAGCCTGGGCCGTGACCCCTTCTGGGAATGAAAATCCCAGAAACCCGTTAAATACCAGGTTCCACAGCAGGGGACCGAGAACGGAACCCTGCGAGCTTCCCCTGGTGACGGATATTTCCACAGCTAGGTGCTCATCTTTAAACAGAGCCGTACGATTAGACAAATTGTCGCGTACTAAAACCTGCAGGGCTACGGGAACCTTGCGGCGTTCCAACTCATAGAGAACTCCAACACAAGGAAGGAAATGCTGCCTCTATGTCTATAAAAATTGTCAAAACATATTTACAGTCGGCGCTTGCCATATCGGGAAGGGCTTTTAAGAGGGAGTCCTCGGTGCCAACTCCTTTCGTGAAGCCATACTGGTCTCAATTTAGAAAACAGTTCACCTCAATGCTTTCCCAGAGTCGTTCCACAACCAGCCTTTCAAGCAACTTGCCGATTACCGGCAAGATGTTGATGGATCGATAACTGCCTACCTCAGTCGGATCCGTTCCTGATATTAAGAGCACCCTCACCAAAGCCACCTTCCAACAATTCAGAAAGCAACCCCAGCTTAGGCACCTCTAGAACAGCCTGCCAAGCGGCTCCCATATGACAGGCAGCAGATCATAGAAAACATCCGGGTCAAGTTGGTCAATCTTTGATATCTTTCTCAGTGCCATTCGGAAAACCACTCGGACTATATCTACGGTTCCACAGCCCGTACGGCAGGGAATTTTGTCTCACCCGCCCTAACGCCGACTTCTGCTTCACACACCGGAGCATCTGGAAACAGTGTATCCAGGTACGCCGTGTAAGTCGCCACAGATGTTAAAGTGTGGTCACGACCACCAAACCCGTATCGAATACTGGACAGCACCTGCAATGGCTTTGGCCGGTAACATGACTTCGCGAGCTGTAAGGGGTTGCGACTCGCGCATGAAGCCTACCCAATATTTGAGTTTGGCTTACTTGATAAGCTTGTTGTGGCTTGTAGTGAGTACGAACGTACTCTCTAAGGACGCACTGGTAGATCCGCAGACTCTCAGCGCGCATGTGGTCTACGATAATTCCTGTCAGCGGGCAACACTGGTATCTTCTACGCGCGTACCTAAGTCTACCGTGCAGCATGCTCAGATCAGAGAACCACAACTGTTTTAAAGGTCTGTTAGACTCAGTAAACAGTGATGGTGGTTGTAACCATCACCACTACTGTTTTCCCAGTCTTAACCTCAAGCGCATTATCGGACATAAAAAGTAATTTAAATTAAGTTTTGCTTTTTGATAAAGGCTTGGTTCTTTAAAAAACCGTTTTAATGTCTTTTCTAATAAAGTCTTAACTTACGACAAACGCACTTTTAACTATATAGACTGAGGAGATCGCAAAAATGCATCTAAATGCAAATCTCCTCGTCGAGGCTGGTTTTTCTGCCTTCCTCTATCGTTCTTGCCAGACACGTAAGGTGCTCGATTTAAGCTCGGCTGTATTTCCACCACCGTGTCTGCCGATTCGTTCTTTCACCAAAAGATCGATGGGAGGGACCCCCGCGAATGCGCACACGGCCTCATAAGATGTGGTCCTATATGCCAAAATTACACCTAACAGGGAGTTTCGTGTACTCTCTTTAACCGAAGCAAATTTCTTTTAATGTTTTTGGTAGCTCCCTAGACCGGGGCTGCATACAAAAGATTGGATGTTACAGATGCCATGTCGGCGTTACATTTAGACGCCCTCGGGGCCGCGTGTGAGGAAATTAAACAATTCAACGCAAATAAGGTTCTTTCGGCCCTCTCACAGATCGCAAGCACATGTTCGCTGAATTTGCTAGATATTGTCATGTATGATGATCTCTAAGCATTTCACCTTGTGCGACTCAAGCGCAACCTACAAAAGACAATTTCTTCACGTCCTTTACCGCTTGTTGACGATATCTACTGTTATATAATATGTTTTATACGTCGGAGTCGATCGCCGAAAACGGTGAACCTCTTGTTCTGCTTCACTTACATACTGTCTGCAAACGAAATTTTTTTTTATAAAGTATATGCATTCGGAAAGGATAGCACGCTCCGCAAAACCTGCAGAAGGTATGCTTTCTCGGCAACTCGTTCAACTCTTTCATACCCTGAGTTTCTTAAGTGGCTCGGAATTCCACGAAAAACTGACTTGTATATCACGGTCGTTGAGAAAAAAGTAGATGATTGTTCTCAACGTAATTACAGATATACCCCTGATATTTCATGTTCCGCATTTACCGAAACATAGTTAACAAGACTTTTAAAACTATTACTTTTACTTTTCTAAGAAAGGCAGACATTTATTCTACTTCTCACTACATTCCTGATTCTGTTCAATGTACAAGTTCGCACGTGAATCCTAACATCTCAGTTTCGGCAATAGCGATTCAAACTTATATACATCGTAATTTTTTAACTCCATGTATTATTTTTGACATTAGTACTTCCTCTTAGTTTAAATTTATCATGTTAATAGTGAAGATCAGCGCTTAAGACTGAGCAAAAACGATTAATAATAATTCATCGAAAAAATCAAACAAATTTAATTCAAACAGACGCATCTTTATTTACGTAACGTTTTTAATTAGTGTTAAATAAAATAAGGCCGTAACTGTTGTTGAAAATGTTACGATATAAGTAAAAATAAAAAAATTACAACTTTTTTAATAAATAACTTTGACGTAAATTTCCTTACAAATTTTATAAGTAATCTAATTAGTAATGATAAATCTATTAACACGTATCACAGTTATAATAATTAACTTGTAAAGAACAGTTAAAGAGAAAATAAACAAATATGATCATAACGTTCCATTAACTCGTAAACGGTATGCATAAGCACTTACAACCGTGCTATGTACTATTCTTGAAAGGAAAAATTAAATTTGATATCCTGATTATTACAATAAATAATAAGGAAATTTATAAATTGAAAGCTGAATAGCATTAGGGGAAAATCTATCCTGAGCTTCCTAAAGATATGAAGCCTGTAAAATAATAATTCTTATAACAGTCAGGCACAGAACCTTTTTAGATAATTCACTAGTAGTAGTTATTAGCACTGGACACTGTAAAGAATTCAAATCGGAATAATTCCATTTAAATATAAATAAAAATCACTTAAGGGTCTGGAAATGTTTAACCCTCGCTTTAAAAATGAAAACCGATGCAAGCATCAGCAGAGCCAGCAGTTTTATTTGACAACCCTCGGTCTATTAACATTGATTAAAATAAATGCAATAAACGCGAACGGATCGGACAATAGAATTCAGTAAGCCGAACGGAGAAGTAATGGCAGCCGACAGATTGGAAGCTAATCTCATCCCATGACGTGGATGCGTGTCTGTGTCGTAAGCCCCGTCCCCGCTATTTCAAAGAGGGCTGACGTGAGCATCCGCTTAGTGTATTTGTCCTGTATAAATTAACTATCTTCGAGCACATAAATTTTCTTGTCGATTCATAAACCTTTCATAAGAATGGTAAATAAATTTAATAACGGCCGAGAGGTTCCTAATTAGTTTTAAAACAAAATATGTTACATCATAACAAACGTTAATGTATATTCTGTAAAAAAGCAATATTTTTCATTTATTTATTTACTATAGTTCAAAGTAAGGAAACAGATACATTATATTAAAATTAAATAACAGATGAATATTTATGAAAACAAATCTAAATTCTAAAATTAATTATAACTGTTAAGCGTTATGAACATTTTAATAACTGATGCAGTTTATATACTTTTCTATCAGTATCATTTCATTGTTGATAGATTGTTGGAAAATTATAATTCTACAATTACTATACTAACTGTTTAAAAAAAAAACTAACAGAAATGAAATCGTTGTATAAAATACGTTAAACAAATTCTTAAGTTGAAGCAATCTCCTTCTGCTCGTTAATCTTAAAACTTTCTATGACATTCGTTGAAGATGAAAGTTTGAACCGGGTCAGGCGAAAAGGGGTGACTGTTAAATCTAGCTTAAATATCACCGTGTATTTAGAATTAGTGGGGACAGCAAAGTCAAGCTTCCTCTTAAGCAAATTAAGCGCGGTTGTGCGCGTGTAAAACACCGTGACACTACAACACCGAATAAAATTATATTTTTACTCTTTCTTTAAAAAATTAAAAGTAAATCCTATCAAAAGACTTATTATCAGAACAGAAATGTATTTTTTCCAACAGAAATTTTAAATATTACATAAACTATAAGCTCTCCTGTATCGGAAAGTAGAAACATACATACATATACACAAATGGTTGTTAGATCGATTTGCAATCGAGCGGTTGTGGAAGAGCTGACATGGGCAACACGTCACTCCCTAAATTCACGTAACCGTCAAAAGAAGTGTAAGCTTCTCGTTGCTTTCTTCATCGTACCAAATTCAGCGTACTGTTATGAATTTCACTGCATCTCCGTATGCTAAGCGTACCGAGATGCATTGAAATTCAGCTCTAAAAGCGACACTTGTGCGCCGCAGGAACTGGTTGCAAAATGAATAAATTACCTTCAGAGAAATCAACTGTAATCTGTGCCTTCTCAACCTAAGATGCTATACATCTGTCACACCAACAATAAAAATTAGAACAGATCATGTAGTCACAGATTAATGTAGCCTTCTCATTAAGAAAAACAACTGAATGTATACCCTTTCTCTCAGTAGGGGAAATTTAGCGATATTGAGGAATATAATTAATTCTTAATACTGGCTCCTAAACAGTAGCTTGCAATTATTTTATAAAAGATTAAAAATTAAAAAAATATCCTATCAGTTGCTTTATTAATATCGGTGCGAAATCTCTGGACGATTGTTCGGATCGTAGTTAAACTTAGCGACGAGGCTCATTTCTCCACTGCTTCTGTTTCTCGCAGGATTCTTATTATCTAGAAGCTACAGAACTTAGTAAATCTTAGCTCGACCAAGAAAGTTAAAAAAATAAATAACATCTTGAAAACAGCACTGAGTCTTTTAAATGACGTGTAATAGCGTCGTATAATCAAACATAATATTAAGTATATCGACTGAAAGATAAGAAATGAGAAATATTTAATAAATACTAGCAAAAAACGATGCCAAAATAGGATTTCAGGTGAAAAACTAAAACTAAAATATTAGGTAAAAACTAACCAAAACTAAATCTAAATATGAAACTTTAAGTTTCCCGGGTAATATTGATGAATTCTTTTTTAAGGATGAGGGAAGAAGGACACTTCAGCGTCTTAAACGTAAATATAATGATAACGTACTAAAAAATAACTTAGATTAAATCTTAAAAGCCTTATCAAAATAATTCTTCAATTACTTTGAAAATTAATTTTTTCTAATTTACAAGACCATCCACCATTTGTTTGAAAGTACTAGTAAAAAGGGATAATCAATTTAGTAATTTAAATACATCGGTATAATCCTTCACCTAAACAACTGGATCGGTTTGGTAAACAAAACCTGATGTAAAAATTTTAATTAAGGGCATGACCTAAGGTAATTTAATATTATCTTTATATTTAACAAAAATATTAATATTAAAATTTCGTGAAGTCCCGGTAACCACTTTTGTTCTGGAGAATATCACCTGATTGTTTGTTTGGACATGAAAAAATCATCATGACGTCGATCGCTCGTTCGTACATTTATTCTCATTTTCATTTTCAGTCGTTCACAAACTCCTTCGTACAGAAAACTCATTTGTACACTTACCTAGCCCGTATCGGTAACGAATTTTGTTATTCGGATACCGATTACATCTACAAAAAAAAATTAATCTCAAACAGAGTTAATAATCCAAAAGAAATTCTAAGTCGCGTTTAATGAAGGTGTATAATTCCAATGTACGAAAAGGATGATTTTTTTTCATATAAATACTAAAACAAAAACTAATTGGAAAGAAAATTTTGTTATAAAAATTCAAAAACACACGGGCCATTACAATTTAAATACCTAATTCGACAAAAAAATTTACTGATTTTTTCTCATTCTACTAATACATTTTTTATGGCGTGACGTATAAATATTTATCTTTCCCTATCTATATAATTTAAGAAAATATAAAATTACATAAAGAAGGATGTGAGAAATGAAATAACTTTATTCACATAATCTGTGAAAACTGCAGTAGAGTCTACATATATAGTCTAATTAAAAATAAAAATTTACGATATTATTTTTATTATTCTGGTTAAAAACATCATTATTCTCTTAATTAATTTAATTAACCGTCAATTCTTGTCTAGACTTCACTAAAACAGCTGAGAGAACAACTCATAAAAGAGGTAATTTTAACAAAGTAAAAATGATGTTTTAAATATTTATTTTAATCGTAATTAAAGAATGAAGTAGAGCGATAAATACATTAAAAGAAACGTGCAAAAAATTTTATAGAAATCATAACCTCCTACATCTAATCGCCTGAAGCTGTAAATGGATAAAAGGCGATCGGAAGTACATTACTACACGACGTAATGTTACAAACACGAATTACCGTCTACAACGAACTACGAATACACGGTAGGATCACATCAGAAAAGATCAGGCAACATCGTTGTAAAAGTTCTCTCGCTGCGTTTAACGCTGGTTGCTGCTGAGGTGGTAGCCCGAGGGTAAAACACACAACTAATTAACAAACGACTCGACAAAGAGGAAAAAATGATAAAAAATAAATAGAAATAATAAAAAATAATGGGTTCTCGGTAATACGCGTACTATAATATCATAAAGGTAAATAAACAGAATATATTAATTACGAAGTTTTTCATAGCGTACTATTATATTATAAAGGAATATAAACAGAATATATTAATTACAAAGTATTTATTTTTTATTTATAACGTAACGATTCCTGATTTTTATGACGCTACACTACCTACTATCATTAATTCTGTCGTCGTTACGAAACAACATGCCATACAAAGACTGGCCAAATTATATGTTAACAAGCAAAGCCGAAAGGAGAATATAAAACGGTTAGATTTATGCTTACGATCTTATAAAAAAATAAGTTTACTTTGAAAGTAAAAGTTATATTCAGACTACCAAATATAAAAAAAAATACCGTGTACATGTTAATTTAGAAAAAAAATGATAAAAAAATAAACAATTCTGAGTTTTCTTCTATTGTCATTAATATCAAACGATAATCATAGTCGTGTCAACGTACGAATGTCAGAGATAGAGGGAGAGAGAGAGAGAGAGAGAGCGAGAGAGAGAGAGAGAGAGGGAGAGAGGGTTATCATGCATCATGCATCAAGATGTATCAGTGTTTATATAAGATCACATAATAAATTATCGTACAGTATTTACAGAACTGTACATTATGCACTGAAGTTTCTAGCGTTTTCCCGTAGAATTTTAAGTGTTTTACATTACGAACATTAATTAGCTAGAACATGTGCAATAAAAATTTATGATGTGGAAAATTTAGCGAAGCCTTATTTACCTAATACAACTTTTCTTAGTTTGTTTCTACTGATATTGCGGTATTTATTTTTTACTGCACATTAGATCTACACATATTTAATATTTACAGACAGAATTAACGATAAGTCGATAGATAACATTACAAGATGTTAATCACGGTCATTGCTTGCAACTAGTTCAAAGTTCATAACCTACAATGAATACATTTGATGATACAGTTTTGCTTTGCAGTACGTAGACACTCTCCTCAGCAGAGTTACAAATACTAATTCTGTTACTAATTACAGGTTTACAGAAGTCGAGGAAGCGATTCACTTTATCCAATCACTTTATGGTATCGGTTGCATAAATGTGCATTCAAGGTAAATGGAGTATTGATTTTGTCTTAAAAATGCGTTTATAGATAAAATAATAAGTTTACTTTGAAAGTAAAAGTTATATTCAGATTACCAGATATAAAAAACAATACCGTGTACACGTTAATTTAGAAAAAAACCGATGAAAAATAAACAATTCTGAGTTTTTCTTCTATTGCAATTAATATGAAACGATAATCATAGACGTGTCACCGTACAAATGTCAGAGATAGCGAGAGGAAAATTTTGACTTATATAGCAGTTTTTCTATGCAGTGCAAGATCACATCTAACGTGGGGTTGAACCTTAAAGTCATTTTTCATCTTTTCCTTTTATTTTGATATGAACCCTCACGTTAAATTCTTTTCAGACGATGGCTGTCCAATTTTCTTCAGTTAACTGTCAGATTAAAACATTTTAGAGCATAACTTTTTTGATTTTCAATAATTTGAGGTGTTTTAAAAAAAAGTTATACTCATTAACGTGTTCATTCCGCTATCCGTAAAAAATGGGCTGAAGTCTTCGGCTGAGGCTAATGAAGTAAAATTGGTACATGGATGACTTTCAAAAAGTGAAACTTTATTGAGCGTTCACAGAAAATCTTCAGCTGAAATTTATTATTACTACTACAAAATTAATTATTACTTTCAATTACTAAAAATATTTCATTCTTATGTACGAGTATTTATAATTTTATACATAAAAGATGTATTTTGTATTTTATTTGTACGTAGAATATATTTTCTATTTAAATGCCAGTTAATTATGTTTTTTAACAACATATAATTTCGGCCGCGAAGTCGACTTTGACTAAATTAATCACATTTTTTTTCATTTTTAAACAAATAAATTATACGTAGAGATAAATTTTATTAAAATTTAAAAATAATTATTTATAGCGACTAAAAAAGGTATTTTGGAATGAAATGATATTTAAAATTTAATTATTAATTACACATCTATTTAATAATATAGTAGTTAATTAAAAATAATAATAATAAGAACCGTAATTATACATACATACATTCATAAAACATCGTGTAATTTATAGTTACATACTATAATAAAATTTAACAGTAATGAAGTAATACTAAAATAAAATATAAATAACTTGTAGTTAAAGTAAATCCTGATTTTTTTGTTTAATTTTTAACAGTAATTATCTTTACTTCTGGCTATGGCTTCTATTGTAAGTTTCGATACACATAAGAATTTCGGTGCTATCGAGAACGCGTTATAATTATAATTATGGTATTAGAATGTAAATTTTCTCTTTATTCGCCACAAGAACTAATCGTATGATCTACACAATTTTATTCAGAGAAAGTAACTCTAGTTTATACCTCAAGTGCTTCATATGATTTACATCCTGATTAAATAAATAAAAAAAAATCTTGTGATTATATTTTAATAATTAAATTAACTTAATGATCTCGTTTCGATCAGATTCTCCATACCTGATCATAGACTTCTCTATATAACAATTACCTATTACAAATAGGTCCGTTTTAATTTCAACGCCGAAACATTTCTACTGAAACATAATTTCTTTGATGTACCTACTCCATGTCAAACTAGTGTTTTTGGAGTTACTCGATAACATACTAAAAACGAAAACGATCTTGCATTCTGATAGCATACTTTTTGAAACAGTAGACATTACTTTTTTTGTGGTTTTCCTTAAACTGCATTTTGAATTTTCCTTAATACGGAGCTTCATAAGCTTGTAGGCTTCATAGGCATGTTACTCATGCCTACGTCAAACATAATTAAATACGTCTATTCATCTATTCTAAAGGTTAGTAAATAAACCTTAGGGTAACCAAAGCCAAAAGAAAAACGTTACAGCCATTACGGTCCAGACTTTCACGTAGGTACTTACGAAAAAATCGACGGGCAGATTCGAGAAGACTGAAGAAAATTTATTACCGTAATTTCCCTCCCCTTGACGTAAGTGAATTATTATTATTACTGATGCCAATTGAAATAAGTTAAATCACCCTTTTTCCCTCAACGGTTCAATTTTTTATTTATAATTCAAGTGAACCGCTAAGACTTTCTTACTAAACGTAATATGAATATTTTTTTAAATATTAAATTTCTATCTGGAAATAACATCGCTTCCATGAGATTCCCTTAATCTACATTCTACGTAAAGGCATTAACAACAACCGAAGAAGAATCAGGAGTAACCGAAACCAGAGTGAAAATTAAACCGATCGGATTCCAGGAATGTACCAGTTATTTGTATCGGTTTACGGATTACCTAACAGACCGAAAGAATTTTATCTTTTTTGAGTAAAAACCAACAAGAAACACAATAAAAAAGTGTTATCACCGGTGTAAAATATTACCCGTAGACTCTTATCTAAGTAAATAACAGCCAAAATTATAAATACGAAGTATAAAATAAAGATCTTCTTTGTATTAGATTTTTTGAAAGAAAATTCCTTTGCAAAAATTAATTTATTTGATAAGGAACCTATTTATTTACAGTGTTTTAGGTCGGTTATAAATAATTATTATGAATAAACTTTCTGATTTCAGTGCTAACGCGGCTAACTGTACACATAAATCACCCACAGAATAGGAGAAAATGTTAGTTTAATCATCAATCAGTTTTTTTTTTAAAGCTGGATTCAGGTAAAAGGGTTCCAGAGCATCTAAATAGACTGTTGCTCAGGGATTGTTGATTACTTTTTTTTGGAGATAAGGGTGATAGGTAAGGGTATGTTTGTAGGCTAATCTTAGGGGTGTCACGTCGCACAAACGTGCTCTCTAGCCTTTAATGGCGGTAAAAACCATTTGTACTTGTCACATGACTGTCACGTAATTCCTGAAATCAAAATGAAATTTACATCCCTTTAAAAAAATAATGTTTTTCCTTACTAAAAACAGTTTATTATGAGATCACTCACTTTCTTACGTAAGATTGTAAAACTGTTTTTTAATTTTTCTTTTCCATTTTTAAATGCGGAATAAAAAATTTCAATAAAAATTATATACAATTCAATTCATTTATTTTTACATACGCTTTTAGCAGTCACACTTTTCAGCAGTCAGTCATCTAGGCCTAACATAAATAAACATTTATTTATGGACATTTTAATTTTATGTGACTATGCGTTGAAAAAACACTTACAGCTTCCTAGGAACCTAAAAAACTCCTTCCAGCAAACAGGAATTGTTAGTCCGTAAAATACATTTTTCGCGCGCGGTCGTACACCAACACATACAACGTTTTTATTTTTTTAAACTTAGTATTAAGGAAAAAGAATTAGAATTAATAAAATTTAAAAGCTTTAAGTTATTTGCAATCTATCTTTCTGTTTTTATAGTAATACGCTTTTAGATGTGTAAACTTACAAAAAATATAATATTTAGCCCGAGACTGACATTATGGAAAGCATAAAACCTTATGAGAAGATTTTTTCTTCAAAATGCATTTTAAAATTTAAAATATTCAGTGCCGTTTCTGTGGTTGTCGTCGATGGATGATCAGAGTTTTCTGTCTATTGCTCACCACGACTGTGGTGGGCAAGAGATTGATGAGGCGGATCAGTTTACGGCATTTGGGTCCAAGATTCATCTATGGTGGAAACTGGAATTCTAAGTACCTATAATGGGGTTCGCGACTGACATCACCGAAAGGCAGACAAATTTTCCAGTCATTGGCTGGTAACAATTTGAAGTGTTTGTCATCGAGGCGACCAACCTACTGGCCTACGGATCTAAATAAAATTCCCGATCGACTGGATTTTTTCGTTTTCAAGGATATTTTTAGGAACTATTTACATGTTGAACCACATTTTGACTTGTCGTCAGATCATATACCGGTTGTACTTACAATGTCTATTACCGTTATGCTAACTGCTAGGTCTCCCACTTTGTTTAATAAGTTTACCAACAAACGACCTTTTTAAGACTTTTTGGAGGAAAATGTACGATTGGACGTGCCTTTGAAGTTACCGGCCGAAGTAGACAATGCAGTACACGGATTGATCAAATTGATTTAATCAGCGTTATGGGGCTCCACGCCCAATTTGGATTTTGTTTCTCCAGCTCAAAATACGTATCCAGTCTTCATCAGAGAGAAGATGAGAAGAATGCCGAAGGTTACGACGCGTATGGCAGAAAACTCGTTACCTGATGATAAGGGAAGATTTAACAGGGCTTCTCAAGTACTAAAAAGGTTAATTCGGGCATTTAAGGACAGTTCGTTTCAATCCTACATTGAAAATATTTCTAATGGGCAGGCTGATGAGTACACTTTATGGAAAGCTGAAAAGTCGTTCAAGACATCCCTGCAGTATATTTGCAGTACATTCCTTTTCTCCGTAACATTGACGGAACGTAGGCGAGAAGTTTTCAGGAGAAGGCGGCCTTATTTGCTCAAAACTTTTCGCGACGTATTCCAACCCAATGATTTCGAGACAGATCCGGAGGAGATCAGAGAAATCTCCGATTATTTGGCTTCTCTTTTCCAAATGTCCTTGCCGATTACGCGCTTTACAGTACACGAAGTCTCTTCAGTCATTAACGATGAAATATATCCAGTGAAGGCGCCGGGGTATGATTTGATCACCGGTCAAGTTCTCCAAGCACTACCTCGGCATGCAATACGTTTGATTACTTTGTTATTTATAATGCTTTTATCCGAATTGGTCATTTTCATGGTCCGTTGATAATTTCACAGTTAATTGTGATAGCAAAACCGGGTAAAGATCCGACAAATGTAATTCCTTATAGGTCTATCAACCTGTTTCCTGTGCTCTGTAAGGTCTTTGAAAAACTCTTTTTGATAAGACTAAAGCGGTTCGTGGACGATCACCACCCGGCTCACCAGTTCGGGTTTAGGAAGCAACATACTGCCCTGGAGCAGGCAAACAGACTTTTTACGTTATAAATCATGCTCTAGACGAGAAATAGTACTGTTCAGCGGTTTTCCTCGATGTCAGTCAGGCTTTGGACAAGATTTGGCATGTAGGGTTGCTCTGTAAACGTAAAAAGGTTTTACCGCATGTTTTCTACGTGGTACTAATATCTTACCTAGAATAGAAGTGCCTTCATGTTAAACATGGAGAGGTTTTGTGACGGATTTGTTCCTTATGCAATCAGGAGTACTTCAAGGTTCTTGTATATTCTGTTTACGGCTGAGTTGTTTATTACGGCAGATACCATAATTGCAACGATTGCTGACGATACTGCAATTCTTGCTGCCCACGAAAATCCGACTACTGCGTCTTGTTTTATTTAAGATTATATCGCTCTCCTCGAATCGTAGTTTACATGTTGGTAAATAAAAATAAACGAAACAAAATCGAAGCATGTCACGTTTACCCTTCGTAAGGAACACTGTTTTCCTATTTCTAACTTCAGTGTTCCGGTTCCGAGCTCTCAAGACTGTCAATATTTGGGTTTTCATCTTGATCGACGACTTATTTGGGTAAAACGTATCACATCAAAGCGGAAACACCTGGATTTCAATTTTAAACATTGTATTGGCTGATAGGACATAGATCTCGGCTTTTAGCAGAAAGTAAATTTTATTGATTTATAAATCCGTTTTGAAACATGTTTGGACTTACGAGCTTAAATTGTGGGGTACGGCATGCAATTCCAGTATTGACGTACTTGTGTGTTTTCCACACAAAAACACTGCGGAAATGCTCAATATACCCTGGCACATGAGTAATAATCATGCATAATGATCTTAAGTTGCGAACCGTTCGGCAGGAAATCTCTCTGTTAAGCCTACGATATCAAAGTCGTTTGGATCGGCACCCAAATTATTTGGCAACCAATTTATTAGATAACACGATCAGCGATTTTTCAAGATTGCTGAGGAACAATATTCTTGGTTTGCCTTATCGTTTCAATTAGGTGACTTTATGGTCTTTATGGTCTTTATTAGAAGAGCACTCCGTAAGGAGTGCTCTTCTATTTCATTATTAAGTCACAAGCCGCTGAGTCTGTAGCTACTTAATGTTAGTTAAAATAGATCTTATTTACTTATTGTTCAATAATCTTGCTGAACAGATTGCAAAGTTGCTGTGTCGTTAAAATAAAAAAAATAAAAAAATAAATTCTACCGCTCACCTGTGAGGTTAAAAACATAGCTGGTGCCAAAGGCTCAAAGAAAAAGAAAGAGATCACTGCAGCAGCTGTTACACTAGCGCTCTTTGTGTCGAGAGGGGGGTACTAATGAAACACTGTACCCACTTAGCCACTAGTTTATTTAGAGCATCACAGATCAATTAACACAACAGACTAGTAAAGATTAATTGTTGGATTTATAATCTCTAATGAGGTAACAGTTTGTAATCACAGAAATGATGGAAAATATCAGGTGGTCGGTGAAGTAGGAAACCGTTTACTTCGATGGTTTATTCAAAATAAAAAAAAAAAATTGTGCTTTCAAACTATTTTCAACACAATTAAACGCAAACTTCTGTCGTTGATTAATGTATTCAATTTTTAGCTATAAAGTCATGTAGAACTAATTTTTAGCTTTAATTTAATATATTTTTAAATATAGAATGCAAACAGGAGACCACCTAAAAAATATAGGTTCATAACTAAAGGGGAAGGAGGTCTTCTAACAACTTTTTATAATTACATTTATTGAATTTATAAAAAAACAAAAAATCATGTTCGACAACTAATCGGTTCACAGCTTTAGAAATCCTTTTTAAAAGTATTCGATTCGAATAACAATTGAAACTGTAAAGTTTTTATCAAAACTATTTACTTCTAAGAGTTAAAATCTTAAATTATATATCTTTATATATATATTTCTTGTGGGCGTGTGTATGAAAGTGAACTCCTCCTAAACTGCTGGGCTGATTTTGATGAAATTTTGTGTGTTCAAGGGGATTCGAGAATGATTTAGATTCACAATTTGGTCCATGGAAAATGTTTTTTTAATTAATTTTTTATTTATAAGTAGTTGTTGATTTTGGAATGTTTTACATTGGATCCGGCAGACTGCACTACTATCGCAGTATCAAATATTCAATAATATTCTGTTTTAATTTTAGTTTGTCCCGACAGTTGGTGCTGCGATCAAATTGAGAAAAATATTTCGTAATTTTGTGTTATTATTGTGTTACAAAAAATTGCGAGAAAACAGTTTTTTAATAAATAAGAGGCTAATAAATCAGATGGAAATGTAAACAAAGGAAAACCAATCTGATCAATGCAAGATGGCCGCTAATGCCATCTTGCCCGTATGGCCGTTGCCAATGTAAACAAAATCACAACTGATTATGTAACAAGTAGCACTGGGATCGCGTTTAGAATTGTGCGCGTATTGAGAAATATTATATTATTATTTATTGAAATAACGTTTTATTGTGTAATTAAAAAATATACATTGTGCAAATTTGTAAGGTACAGTATTGAAGTGAAAATGTTTTTTTAAATTTATTTATGTGTTGTTGATCTTGGGATGGTTATGGTTCACAATTGGGTCCGGTAGGCAGAGCTGCGATCGCGTTTTAGAAGTTTTTTTTTTTTATTTTTAATTTATCAGTCAAATCCGGTAGCTGGTGCTGCGATCGGATTCTAGTAATTTTTTTTATTTTGTTGCTTATTCGCATATCAGTTACTTGCGTCGTAGCTTAGTGTTGTTCTTACATTAAAATTCGTATTTAGAGAATAGTTTAAATTAAATCTGATAGGTAGTGCTGTTCTGACAATTGGATTAATTTACATTCTGAATTTTATAAAGTTAAAGGTGAAATTTTATAAGGTTCCGTAATGTTTTGTAAGTCTCTTAATGTTCAGTATTAATTGTAATGATTTTTCAGCCACAACATTTTTCGTTAAAAAAATATTTTCCACCGAATACTGTGATTAGAGAGTGGTGTGAATTGAATCCGATAGGTAGCGCTGTTGTTTTGCCATTTGGATTTATTTACATTCTGACTTTTATAAAGTGAAAGGTTAAATTTTGTTAATTTTTTTAAGGTTTTATGAAACTTTCAATTGTTGTCATTTAATCTGTATGTATACTCAGATCTAGCAATAGCGAAGCATTGCCGAGTCTGCAAGAATTGCGCGCTTATTGAGAATATTATATTACATTATTATTTATTGAAATAACGTTTTAAAGTTTAATTAAAAAATGTACATTGTGCAAATTTGTAAGGTGCAGTATTGAAGTGAGTATTTTACATGATTTTTCATGAATTTTAATGATGTATACACGTGCATTCAATAACAATCAACCTAACCTACAAATTTAAATTGTCAGTTCTCATTTGATTCTATGCAATTTATGAAGTATTGAACGGCTCTTTGAAAATAAAAATTTAAGTTAGTAAAATAAATTATAACATTTATAAAATTAAAATATAAGTTACTTATAATATAGTTTAAAGTATATTTAAAAAATTGAATTTATAATGTTTTAGCTGATTAATTTTATAAAAAGTTTTCTAAAATTATTTTTAATTTACAATTATCTAAAATTTGGTAAAATAGATGTCAAAATAAAGAATGAGAAAAATGATAAAAATTTCTACTAAAATTTTAACTACGTTGCTTTTTTACAGTGCTTTAATTTTTTTTATTAATTGATTAATTAAGCTGTTACATGATTATGAAACATCAAAATTATTAAATACATAAAAAAGTATGCAGGAGGTACTTTTTTAGAATGATGTAAAGTGAAAATTAGTAGTAATGTGGATGTAAATTTATTAATTAAACTAATTATTAATTTTACGACGTTTCGATTTTTTAATTCAATTTTCATCGGACATCTCAATATTTAGTGAAAATAAATATTAACCATACTACACATAATTAACCAATAAACCCATTACAATAATACAACAATCACAAACTGATAATATCATACTAATAGTCATTTTAATGAAATTTAGAACACATTCCTGCTAATTTTAACTTAATTAAATTACTTATATTTATGTGTGTGCATTTATTACATAATAATGCCGCATCAGGACAACGTCTGTCGGGTCCGCTAGTATATATATATATTTTTCTGGTTTCAAAATAAAATGTACGATCCATTAAATTGTTAAAGAAACCATAAGTAAATATGATCACATAAAGTCACTTGCTGATAGGCTTCCATCAAAACTCCTAAAAAAATTATAGACTAATATTCCAATACAGAACATTCAGTTCACACATAAAGTTAGATGAGAGAACAGTACCTTCAGTGGTTCAACACAAAAAAAAAACATTCGTAAGGGTTAATAAACAAAAGAAACAATGAAAGGGTAAGAGAAAAAATGACAATGAAAATAAACGTAAAATTAATAAAAAGAATAATAACTAAAACTGAGCAAAATGAGATAATGAATTGACGTTAACAATCAATTGAAGCAACTCCAACTCAAATCATATAGTCACCAAGGTATACGTGAAGTAGCCTTCTTAACGTCTTAATTATCGTGTAAAAGGTTAATAGCCAAATAATTCACTTGGTTGTTTAGCCGCAATTTATACTTCGTACCGAATCACTGTATTTCTTCGCGAACAAACGCAGGTATTTCTCTCACTGTCTCTCACGAACCAGTGAGATCTTTACGGAACCAATGTTTCTTAGGCTCTGTAACCTTGACGTTACTGGAGCTTGTAGTAACCCAAAGCTGATTCCATACGTCCAAATCGGTTTCAATAGTCGTGTACACCTGCTTGTTAGTTAGTGAAAGTTGTGATCTACTAAACAATCAGTACATTTCCTTAAACTTAATGCAGTTGTTTTCTATTTTCTCTATGTCATAGACCTTCCATGACAGACGATGGTCATGATAAAGTCCAAGGTACCGAACATTTTGAGCATGCAATGTGAAAAAAACCATCGAGGTGATCTGTGGTCAGTCTCCTCTCCTCATTAGGAATGTCACATGACTCCACTTCGCTTGATTAATCTTAGTCTTCCATCTAGATAGCCATCCGTTGATTTGGTCCAATTCAGATCGTAGTTTACTTTCAGTTAGAGTTGGTTCAACATCGACGCCATGTCATCGGCAAATGAAGCGAGTCACATAGTCCAGTGTCGAAAGGTCCGCTGCGAAGATTGAATATAAGTCAAGTCGTAACGGAGCTTGAGGAACCTCTGACTTAAAAGTGTCAAAAAACACAGACAAATCGTTATTATACTTCACCTGTGAAATAAGTCTGTCTAGGTAACTATGCAGAGTCAAGTAATACAGTTGAGGTTCCTCTTTTTTAACTTGTATAACAGGCCAGGCAACTAGACCTTGTCAAAAGCTTGCTGAACATCCAAGAATGTAGCCGAACAGTATTTTTTCTCCTCACTTACTGATAACTTTACTGATAACTTAACACTTACTGATAACTTTAACAGGTCTATGTGTCTGCTCAATAGTGGAGTAACCACATCGGAAGCCGAACTGATGATCAGTAACAACATGATCATCCTACTTCATTGGGAGGTACGTAGTTCGCAGGATATCATTAAATGAGACGTTGTATGTACAGGTGGCTTTGAAAGGAAGCCACCAAAAAGGTGGAAATAACAAGGCATTTTGTTAGTAAGCAAGTCAAAACCTAGGGTCTTCTGTGAATCCTGTTCTTTCCAGATTACTTGCAAAACCTCTGATGAGATAAATGGCTTAACAGGAAAATTCAGAAAAATTGGGATTTTATTTGGATCATAAACTTTCGGTAAATCTTTTGGTAATAATGATAAAACGAAATTTCTTTTTTATTTTGACCTTAGGCAGAATTAATATAAAAGTGTTTAATTACAGAGAAGAACGTATAATTATTTATTCTCTAATA
This sequence comes from Lycorma delicatula, assembly GCF_047948215.1. Taxonomy (NCBI): domain Eukaryota; kingdom Metazoa; phylum Arthropoda; class Insecta; order Hemiptera; family Fulgoridae; genus Lycorma; species Lycorma delicatula. Next base: position 167,502,095 of record NC_134455.1, on the reverse strand, counting down.
TTGTGAGAGAGGAGTAAAAACGAAAAATAATATAAATGATTTTCTAAGTTTTGTAATTATTCATTCATTCATTTATAAAGGAACGAACGCCCTGATGCCCAATTATGGTTATTTTTCTCTATTCTTTTATGATAGATGTGAAATTAACTTTGATTCATTTGAAAAATTTGAAGGTTGACCGGGATTCGAATCAGAATATTCCTGATGAACGATAAAAGGTAAAGAGGTAGATGGTGCCACTATTCACAAAAGTCGTTCTTTTGTTTACAAGAATATATTTTAAGGTAAAATATTTTCATTTAAAGTTATACTTATTAAAAAACTCTGAAATTATTCCTAGAGAATAAATTAACCTACCGAAATAAATAATCTGCCGAATTTACCTACCGCTTTCAGAAACTTCGTCGTCAGTAATACTGCGTTCCTTATTTTACGTTTCGTAACGATATGTATGTCTTTGAGGTACACTTTTTATTTGATTAAAACTTTTGTTGCCGCAGTAAAATTAGCTGTTCTAAAACTAGCTCTGTTCTATATGTTCTGTAGTACAACACATATTTCTGTTAATATCCTACACAAATTGTAAAAATTTTACATAAATGATCCGCTTTTATGTCTCTTTTTCCGTGGTGAAACTTTAACGATAGACAAATTGCTTCGCTGAGAGATTACATAAAAATCACTTTTTTATTATATTTAAAAACACACTTTTTCGTAAAAGAATTTTTTAAAGATTCCTTATAGCCATTTTCAATATGGCAGCAATTTAAAAAAAAAACAACATACGTTTAGTACAGTTGTTTCACTGTCTAGTACATTCTTTTCTGACAGGCGGTTGAAATTTCCAACAGTATAGTGGATATTCTTCTTTTGTAACATGCCGTTTTCATTTCATTATTGATTAATCCTTCAAACCCAATAAACTATTAGCATTGGAAAATCCGAACTAAATTTGTGTGAATTTGTCAGGGTATACTCGACGAAGTGAAAATTGATAAATGAAATAAAATAAAATAAATTGCTGAATTTTACCCGCAAAAAAAAAATCTGATCTTATAGAGATTAAACAATCACCCCTGTTCAGTTATGTAAGCAACTACAAAATCTTTTTATTTCGTTTCTTTGATCATTTCTTAGTTTTTTGAATAACTGATTCATTTATATAACTGAATTATCTTTTTCCCAGGACCAGGCTCGGATTTGGTATCACATCAATCGACTACTGTTTCATCTCATTATTTTCATATGCTCGTATAAATTCTTTTTCAGAATCCGACAGTTACTTTTTTCAATAATTTTTTTATTGAGTACGCTTATGAAATTTTCATTTTTAAGATTAAAAGTACCAAACTTAACCTTCGCTTGCTAGTCAAGGTTAGAATCAACGTTAAGTTGGATTTGAATTCTAGATAGTGGATACCGGTGTTCTTTGGTGGTTGGGTTTCAATTAACCACACATCTCAGGAATGGTTGAACTGAGAATGTACAAGACTACACTTCATTTACACTCATACATATCATCCTCTGAAGAATTATCTAAATGGTAGTTACCAGAGGCTAAACAGGAAAAAAAAAAGGTTATATTTATAGCCGCCCTCCGTGGCGCGAGTGATAGCGTCTCGGTCTTTCATCCGGAGGTCCCGGTTCGAATCCCGGTCAGGTATGGCATTTTCACACACGCTACAAATCATTCATCTCATCCTCTGAAGAATGCCATCGGTGGATCCGGAGGTAAAAAAAAAAAAGGTTATATTTATAAATGTACTGGGTTGGTCTAGTGGTGAACGCGTCTTCCCACATCAGCTGATTTGGAAGTCGAGAGTTCCACCGTTCAAGACCTAATAAAGTCAGTTATTTTTATACGGATTTGAATACTACCGGTGTTCTTTGGTGGTTGGGTTTTAATTAACCACACATCTCAGGAATGTTCGAACTGAGACTGTACAAGACTACACTTCATTTACACTCATTATTTTTCATCTTGATTCATCCTCTGAAGTAATATCTGAACGGTAATTTCCGGAGGCTAAACAGAAAAAAAAAGATTATATTTATAAACCAACCCGGTTGGTATAGTGGTGGAACGCGTCTTCGCAAATCAGCTGATTTCGAAGTCGAGAGTTACAATGTTCAAATACTGGTAAAGCTACTTTTATAGGGATTTGAATACTAGATCGTGGATACCGGCGTTCTTTGGTGGTTGGGTTTCAATTAATCAACATCTCAGAAATGGTCGACCTGAGATTGTACAAGACTATACTTCACTTACACTTATACATATCATGCTCATTTATCCTGTGAAGTAATACCTGATAGTGATTCCCGGACGCTAAACAGGAAAAAAGTAAGTAGATTATATTTATGATTTCTCTGCAAATACCTCCAAATAATCACTGATTTAGAAGGAAAAAAGTGGTGAAATCTTAAAAATGAAAATCTTAAAAAATGAAAATGACGTAAGCGTACTTTAAAAAAATTGAAAAAGTGGCTGTCTTATACCTAAAAAGAACAAAAAATAAATCACCTTTTAATTTTCATTATAAAACTAATAATATAAGTATGCACGAATGTAAATCTAAATAAAAAAAGCGCAATATGAGTAGTGATAAATTTGAACGTTCCAGAAAGAGAATTTGATTGTAAGAGACAGTAAGAAACTTTATTTTTGATTCGGATGATTTTACGTAAACTTATCTCTTTTTCATAAAATAACGAGATGAAACGATAGTTAATATGAATTATCAAGTCACGCCAGTAATTGAACCGAATACTTCCTTTACATACACGATATAATTTATTAAATACAAATATTAATTACATTATATTTTAAAGAAATACGAAGTGTTACAGAACTCTAATAAAATCGAGAAAAGATTAATTAAAAAATAAAATTGGAAGAAATTTTTATGCCTGATATCAACTAGGCATTAACTTAATGGAATCAGTGATTTGAGGGGAAATTCTAATTAATTGTTACTACTTAAAAAGTAATTCATCAGTGCTATTAAAAGCCTTCCTTTTTTCATTCTCGTAGCATTTACATATTGATTTTTAGAGAAAAATGTTGAAAATTAAGTTATTAAAAGAAGTAAAATTTGCGCGCACACACACACACCCACACACACACACACACACACACACACACACTCGAGTTTGATTCTATTCAAGGTGCTCACTATTTTCTTTCCCAACTCCAAAAAATACGTACATGATCTGTTAATTCGTTGACAGCTTAATCGTAGTTTTTCTTTATATCCTGTCAGCTTGAGTATCAGGTGGTGAGCAAAAATGAATTATACATTCAAAACATTACTTTAATTAAATCCAAATAATGTTAAAAAGATAATTAATATGGTAATGTTAAAATATGATAAAGTTTTTCTTTTGTGTTTATAAATTAATTAAACATTTTTAAAGAAAATCTTTTTTTATTGTTTTATTTAAAAGTGTTGTTTTTTCTTCCAATTTTTCATATACAGACTAAGCACTTCTTTAATGTTTAAGTCAATTATACTGGCACTATTAATAAAACGTATTTACTATCTTATTTCCTATTTATCGTACACGAGAGCAAGCCCATCTATTTCTTCTAGTGTATCAGAATACACGAATTTGGTTTCACTGAGAAGGAAAATTCACCTTTCCAGCAGAATCGGGACCTACGTTTCTTGAAAATTTTTAATGTAAATTTTTACAGTTTGTGAAATGACACCTATATTTGCCCCAACGAATTACGGGCTTATGATGTCACGTGCTGGCATTTGATTATATTATTGTTTTCCAAAACATTATTTTTACGCGCAATTATTATTTTTATTTCATTTTCCGACTTACAAACAATACGGAGTCCAAACAACACATTTATGTTGTTGTGTGTTCAATTCTTTCCACGAGTTGATTACATATATAAAAATGCTTAATGACCCAATCTTGTAAACAATAACTATTCCTTAACCTATGACTAATTCTCTGATTGGTATTATGTACAGGATTATATAAACTGATGCAAGGAGTTAGAAATTATGTCTTTCGTCACGATTATATTTAGATCTGTCATTCGTAATACACAATATATGTTTAAAGAAATAAGCTTTAGTCCAGTTTATATCGTGTTGAGTGAAGGTATTTGTATAGGAGTTTTGTGCGGTCATATTATTTTATAGTTACTCATTGTTTTTCGCAAATATTTTGTAATGTAGTATTATTATTATTATTTTTTCTTTGTTTGAGTTATTAGTGCAGTTTGTTATGGCAGAATTAAAATCCGTGGTTAAGAAAAGATAATGTAGACGTCAAGCACGTGATGTTATCAAAAATGTTTATGATTTTATGAAAAAAGGAATCTCTAAAAGTAGGTAAATTAACTGACAACAAACAAATAATTGGCATTCAAAAATGCGAAGAAAGAACTGCTGCTGCTTGTGGAATATCAAGATCACAGATTCAATAACTCAGAAGAGAAAAAAAAAGACATGATTCTTCAATAAAAATCCCAATCGTGTTCTTTAAGCTCGCAGAAAAAGTATAAACGACGTTCCAAACCTGTCAGTGGACTGGACAGTTTTGATTTAGGTATAGTTAAAAGAATAGTTAATGAATTTCATTAAAAAAAGAATGAATTACCTACTTAAAAAAAAAAAAGACAAGAACTTCATCTATTGATTTTAAAGACAGTGAATCAACTTTAGCTGTTATTTTGAAAGGTTTCAAATGGCGTAAAAATAAAAACAACAGAAGAAATTTAATTGAGAAATTTGACATCAGGCGGAGAGAATTGAATATTTGCAGGCAATGGCTAAGTACAGACAAAGCAATGCTACAATTGTTTATTTGGATGAAACGTACTTTTAAGTTCGCATTGTTCGACAAGTCGTGGTCTGTTGGTATTGTTGAGGGGCTTCATGTGCCGATTAATAAAGATAATCGTTTAATAGGAATTCATGCTGGAGGAGAATTCGGTTTTATTTCGAACGCATTACTAACTTAGCCAGATCGAAAAGTGGCGACTACCATGACAACATGAATACAGACAATTTCATGAAATGGACGCGTGAAAAATTGGTTCCAAATCTTCCACCAATGTCAGTAGTAGTTGTTGATAACCCCTTATTATATAATACAGATATTGATCAAATGCTAAATTTTAACTCCAGAAGAAAAGATATGATCGATTAAAAGTTATGGGATAACTCATATTCCGTGTAATTCAAAAATGCTGAAATCACAGTTATATGAATTACTAAAGTGTGATAAAACTAAAGTACAAAAATATCACTTGGATTAACTTTTGAAAAAACATGAGCATCCTGTTTTTAGATTTCCACCGTTCAATCCTGATATGAATCCCATCGAGATGGTATGGTCAGCCGTAAAAAGACATATGGCGAGTCATAACACAACATTTTCTTTCACAAATTTTGAAAAATTAACTACGGAGGAAATTAATTCCACGAATGAAGAAACCCTATTTATTGGAAACCCTATTGTGAAAAAGTAAAAAAAATTGAAAATGAGAATGAAAAACTGGAACCACTGATAGATAAAATGACAAAACGTTATATTATACATGTAGACGCTGATAGTGGAAGTGAAAAATGAAAGTGACAATGATAGTGATTCGTTTAGCAAGAACGATGAACTTGCTAGATGTGTGAATTAGATGCAGGAAGAAAATTTAAGTAAGCTTTTGTTTATTAGTAAAAATCAATAATTTAGTACAAATAAAGGTTAAAAAATAATTAATTTCGTATTGTGAATTAGTATATGTAGATGTGATAGTTATTACCGCGTACAATATGATAATAAGTAATACTTTGATTTGATACGCGGAGTTGATGTTTTCAAGCCGAGTAGTAAAACGCAGTGTGCTCGTGACGTCACAAGCTCCTCGTACATTGGCCGGGCCTAATATATTAATAGTGACTAATTTGGTGTAGCAATAAATACAGAGTGATTCTAAATTGCATTGTTTTCTTACATGTTTATATGATTTTTTTTTTTTTTTTTTTTTGCTAAGAATCATCTCCCGAGAGATTGCCGTGCAATTTGGAATCACTCTGTATATACCGGATGAGTTTGGTAGACGTCGCCCTGGATATAAGATGTTTCCGGATTTTTATTAGTCCTAGAAGTAATCAAGCGGACATATTGACTGTTTTCTTGCTTCTATTGATGTTTGGCAAAGAAAAATAATTGTAAAATATCCTGTTATAACGTTTCTAGCTGCTTTAATTTGATACCTGTACGTCTAGGTTCAAATAAATAATTGTTTTAAACATACAGGTAATTCTAAAAACAAAAATAAAATTATCCAATCTTTGTTTTAGGGTAAGCACATTTTGCATAATATCAGTGAGTGAACCGACAATTGTCAATTTAAAAAAAAACCACATTGACCATACAATCAACTAATCTGAGCGTTTTCGAGTATTATGTAATTAATTTCAAGAAATAAGAATTTTAAATAAATTTATTTTTAAGTAAATTACAGAAATGAAAGTTACTCGAGTCGCTTAGAGCAAAAAGTATTACTTAGACGTGTATGTATTACAAGTAATGTTAAAGTGCATAAAATGATTGAAGATGCTGTTTGAAAATAACTTTTTAAAATAAAGTACGAATGTGAAAGAAGTAAATGACATGAACCGCAACCGCCTGTCATAATGTTTTTGATTTGTGATCCGGTGTCGTTTGAAAGTTGCGAGTTAGATACTTATGCAACCTGTTATGTTTATCTTATAGGCTATGTATATATATGTATGTATGTATTTATGTATGATGTATATATCTATTTATACTTCTCACTCGGCGGCTTAGCTTTCGTTTTCATTTTCACTTTCATTAACCCTCCTTCTTCAAACGCCTATTACGCTAATCCCTGCTTCATAAAACACACTAGCGTTGATAACATCTCGAGTCCCTATTTCAAACGACTTAACGTAATTAAATTCTATATTCTTCAATTATTTATGTCACTAATAATTTACTGACCGCAATTCTTCTCGATCGTCTTAATTTATGTTACACAAATATTTGCATTGAAGCCGATTGAAATTTATTACATCTGATTAAAACGATAAAGAATACAGTAGACAAGGTTTGTATTACATAGTATCCTGTTGAAAAAGAAACGTTGTAAAACATATACACACTAAAGGAAATTAATTTTTTAAAAGTAGCTGACCTAATAAAAAATATAATATAATAATTCATAATTACGCTTGAAACATAAAAAACAATCTTTTTATTCTAGGCTAGCAAAGAAATAATTAATTATAATAAAATACGAGTATATATCTAAAATCATTTCGGGAAAATTACAAAGTAACAAGAAATGGCCTTTGAAATACAAGTATTTTAATAAATCAATTCACCAGTAAATTTAGTAATTCTATAAGCAGATGTCCAGAACACCTAGCAAATTAATCCTATATGAGAAAAACTAAGTTGTTCATACAATTTTGTATTGAAAACCACTGAGATTTTATTACATATTTCCGAATTCAAAATAAAATAAAATACAGAAGGTAATCCGTTTGGAATATTTTAAAGAGAAATTTCAAAACAATACGCGGTGAATCAAAATATGGATTTGATTTCAACAAATGCATTAGGGTTTCATCCAATACATCGAAGAAATTCTTTAGAAATATATTCAAGAGAATCCATCGATAACGATTCAAATAAAACTTTTATTCAATTTTTTTAATAAGAAAATAACTGACAATCTCCGTGACCATGAAGAGGGTTATCATAAGACAATTTTCTGATTAACTTACATTTTTATGATGTACTGAATTAAAGAATTACGGAAGCTTTCAATTTAAAACAGACAGGATTTTAAAAACAGTCCAAACGCGAATAACGAGTTTTTACTTAATTTTGAGGAATAATAATAGATTAGATTAGTTATAACTGGTTAGTAAACATGCATCTCAGTTGTATGACTACGGATTTGAATAATTTCTTATCGAGCCCGGAGAACCGAAACTGGAAACATCATACAGCATTTATACATCATATTTATGCCGTTATCAATTGAAATCTTTGAATAAATCGTTTTAAAGTTCTTCATAAATCACTACACTAAATAATTTTCGGTTTGGCAAAAATAAAAATCTATACATTTGGTTAGAAAATCTATATGTAACAGTATAAAAAAGTGCTGTATAAAAATGGTCTCGATAGGATTGTAACTCATCTTTTTATCGTAAAAATCAATAATTCTAAAAACTACAGCAACCAAAGGATAGGTTTGAAAACATATCCTCGCTTTTAATTCAAACCACTATTAGGAAGTTAGGTGTTTGTAAATGGTTAAGCTCAAGACGATTTAATAAACAAATTCTATTTTAAGCATTAAGATACTTACTCAGAAAAATTATAAACAAATGATTACACCGAGAACTTTTTTTCATTTATGTTCCTGTTAGCTTAAATTCTTTTCTTCCTTCAGTTAAATTCGGTGTTATAAATTAGCGAGTTAGCTTCTTGTCGAGTGGAGATATCGGTGTAATGTGATATGTCTCTGTATAAAACCGTAATTCAGTTAGCTGCTTTACACTGTTTGACTAGTTTTTTTAAGACTGTGACACGTGAAAAGTACCGAATACAACAGACCTACTCAGACTCCTGTGTACTATAATGTTCATTATAGTCATAAAGTCCTGGCGATAAACGGATTTAAAGTGTCATTTGCAGGACTAAATATAATCTGCATTTAGTGGGCTCGACTCGGCACGTCAAGTCTACTGATATTTGTTAGATCCACAGGATCTAACAGTTAGTTTTGGTAACAGCTATAGAATTTTTAGAAAAATAGTAGTCTTTTCACGGGCCACCTGCAACCGCTTGTTTACTGCACCTAAAGTCGGCCTGAATTAGTTACGATAAAATTTTAGTAATTTAAAGTTTCATTAAAAACTTTAATGAAACGAGAACAAAAAACTTATTCACAGTTAGTGGTCATAACCAAATTCAGTAGTTAAAAAATATTCGCTTCATTTTCTTCGGTGAATTTTTATTTTATTAGAGTTTGAGTAAAATCTGAAACTATTAAATATGTAATTAATTTATGCTGAACTATTAAAAAAAAATATCACTGTATTAAAAATCTGTTCAATCAGTCGCATTTGTTATTAACAATGATTGTGCTTTTAGTGAATATTTCAATTTAAATAATACAAGTCTTTTTTTAATAAAACCGTATTAGACTGGAAATGATGCACGAATTAAAGAAAGTTTGACCGCTAGTAAATGCTAATATATCAGCCTGAAAATTAACTTACTGGTATCGAAATAATTATATCAGTAAAAAATCAATGTCAATTTTTTTTTAATGACCAGTTTTTGCAGTAAAAATGAATATAATAAAATATATATTATACGCCATATTCTCGAGGTTCTTATAGAACCTCGGAAAAATTTGTAAAGGTGTCTACTTTAATAAATAAAATACCAATTTATTCCGATTAAATGAATATACCAATTTAATCACCATTTTTTCTTCTTAACTTTTCTGAATCGTTTATAGTTTTTAAGAGTGTTCTTTATTTGAAAATTTAACAAAAAAAATGCCGAAAGATAAATTTTTCCAATTTCTATCTTAAAAGTAAAATAAAAAGAAAGAAGTTGCAACTTATATTTATTTTTTAATAATGATATGTCACCAAAAATACTTCATATTGAAATTTTTTAAGATTTAGAACACGAAATAAATTTTCTTTAAAAAATACTTTTGTTGTAATGTTCATTTTTGGGTCTTCCGAGTGTAAAATTAGTTTTTTCATTACCGTGGCTAGCACAAACGACTCAATACTTACAGAATTGACATTCTCTAGATCAAAAGGATTTTCTTTACTTACGCAAATAGATAAGACGCAATGAAAGACAGGGCTTTTAGAAATATGGTAATCAGTAACGAATAACTTGCAGAAAAAAGAATATAAGAATAGTTGTCAGCAAAGTTTCTTTAAAAACTATATGTAATTATGTTTTTCCCTTCAGAATAAACGTTAACATACATATAATTCATTGATTTGATGTAAATTATATTAAAAAAATTAGTCCCTTTTTCATATTTCCTTTGAACTGTATAAAACAAATTTAAATTTTAATCGTGCGTTTAAAACATTTTGTATTCTCACCGATTTATTATGACTAGGGTAAGATTAATAATTTTTTAGATATAAAAAGATCACAGTTTTATAATACTGGCTGGAATGGTTAAGAAAATCGAACTAAAAAGAAGAGAGACTGATAATTGAATAGAAGAGGCTTAAGTTTTGTATTTTCTAGGTTATAATATAAACTGTATGTAAAATAGTACCTTTTTTGGTTATACGAACGTGTATATAACTGAATATAAATATGAAAACTTAACATTTATATTATGTAGTGGGCAATTAAGAATTAGACTATTTACGTTTTTTGTAATTATAATTAAACTCATAATACCCATATAATATTAAAAATAGTACAAAAAAAATGTATAATAAAATACAAATTATATTTAAATCGTACTAACTTACAAATATTTTATAATGAAAATGAACTTTAAAAAAGATTTTAAAAAATAAATTAAATGAATCTATTATTATTGATAGCAATAAATAATTATTCATAACGGGGAAAACAATTTAATATTCAGTTTAAAGTTTCTTTAAAATTTTATCGAAATAAATATTTAATTTTTTTTTGCAAAATAGCAGATAAGACAATATTGAATATGAAATGAATACAAATATATAATTAAATTACTTTCAACATTTCATTCAGCCAATTCTTAAGGATTGTTTGACAAACCTGTTGGTTTTATGAATTCGTGCACACATTACTCTTAAAATTAAATTACCCTTCTTCCATTTACAAAATCTCTCTTTCCTCTGTCTTTGTCTCTCTAGCTCTTTCCAAGGCTTAGTTCTATACGGGGTAGACGATTTAATCAGCAGAAAATCCAGTCGTTCTACTCGCCAGGAATACTAAGGACAAACCTCGGATTTACACTGAATACTCCGCACAATCTATAGCTATTGTCTTTTGTAATCATCCGGCTAACAAAATTTTAAAACTTTAAAAGATCTACGTTCCATAGATCATATTATTGTAAAGTCAAATAATTAAAAAAATATTCAGTGGGAAAACAGTGACCTCATTTTAAAATTTAAAACTATAATTTTAACACTTTTATTAATAAATTATATACTGAATCTTTGTTAACTGAAAAACAAATGAAATAATTCAATTTAATATTCATTTTCAGAGTTTAATTTCATAAATTTTAACGAAAAATGGCGAACGCATCGACTAAACTAACTGCATTTAATAACACTGTTGTTATCGGCTGAGAAATAATTTTGTTATTGACTGAAAACTAATTTAGAGTAATAGTTCATAGAGCTAAAGAAAAGCTAGAGGGTTCTATAAATGTGGTACTCGATTCACATATGTAATTTGAGCTAATTTATTTGAAATGGCAACAAGTTATTACATTACAACGTAATGTTTCTGGTACTAATAACGATTCAATTACATTTTTTCAGAGTAATTTTTTTTGTATCCTTTAACTTATCTGATTTTATAGTTTAAAGATTGTGGAGCGCGTTGTTTTGAAAACTAAAAAAAAAACTTTCTGACTAGTTTTTCTTACTAAAGGACAATATTTACTGAATAATTTTTATATAAAATGTCATCAGCTGCTGAACTCAACTAATATTCTATCTTTCACGCTATTAGGAATTAAATTTTGTTTTGACTTTTGGGATCCTTGATAAATTAAATTCGAAGAAACATTCATATGAATTCTAATAATTTCTATATTTTTATTGTTATTGAGGGACGTACATCTCTGAAAACTTCAAATAATAATAAAGATATTTAGTGGGAAAACAGTGACTTCATTTTAAAATTTTAAACACATCGGTTATGAAGTTTCTATTAAGAAAAACATTTTTGGAAAACCCTACAATGTAGGTTTCTTTGAGCTTGAAATGCCGTGGAATTTGAGAGTTATCTAATCACCAGATTATCATAGTGGATAGAAGATTTTCAAAATTTCCTAAAAGCGTTGTTAAATTCTGTTGATAAATTCTCCTCTGTCCAAATAATGCAAACGACAACAATAAAAATTCTGAGATTATATTGTCAGTAGATTACAAACTTCGTAGAAATACTGGGTTCGGGCAAATCCCATGATTATTTCAGAACCAAATAATGGGCCACAAATTAAACAGTTTCAGGTATAAACAGTAAATAATTTAATTAAATACTTTGGTTTCGTAAATTGTAGATTTCTTAACAACCAAAGAAAATCAGTTAATCATTGATAGATCTTAATATTGAATGTATTTTTATCATATCGTATCATTTTATGTATTTTATTATATTTGTAAAATATTTTAAAAATAATTTATATAATTGCGTCGTATCCTAAATTAGAGTTCCCTTCAAGATACGTAAATTAACTTAGTTCACTTTTAAACATATCGCTTCATAACAGATTACAAGCTCGATTATGTTTCGTTTGTCCGAACTAAGACTGAATAACTGAGGTAGTATTTTATAAACCATCGCTTATCGGCCTCTTGGCTAAGATCAAAGTGTAGTATTTTATAAACCACCTTCCACAAAAGAAATACTTCCCGCTCAAGAACAGACTATATTCTGCATTCTTATTTAAAATTATCTTTTTTTTTTGAAAAGGAAAAATGTCACATTTAAACGGGTTAATATTTATGAAAAATTTATTTATTTTTCCAATAATTTTTCAGTAGTTTTCAAACATTATTTAAAAAATTAGATTTCAGTTACCAGATTTCAACAGGCCTGCACGAATTGATTAAACCGATTAGATTATGTCAGGAATATCCTAGTAGTAATTAAGTTATGGTATTTATCACATAAATTTTCTGACAAAGCCGAGTTATTCGCAAGTAAATATACGCCTTAAATTTATTCCTACGTAGAAGAATAATTTAAACTCTTTTATTGGTTATATGGATTCGAAGCCTTGAGGATGACATGTCTAACACATTTTAAAAGGAAAAATAATAAATTTGTGTACTTGTAGGCGTTTACAGCGTCCTCCTTTCTTAGTTACTTAAAGTTAGCATCGTTTACAATGAAAAATATGTAAGGACGAGACCCTGATTATGTTTATTTTACAAACCAATAAATATGTTTATTATTTTATGTAATTAAATTCAATACACCATATAAATTGTTATGAAATGACTGTTCATATTTTTATTTTTTTTTTAAGAATTGGTCTTTTACGGTTGATTGGCTGTAATTGCTAGATTTAATCAACGTATATGTAAGTATAATAAAATTTTACAGTTTAATACCTCATTATGAACGTTTTCTTTGAAAAAACGTCATTGAGAAGAAATTGTATGTGGCTCTTTTGACGGCAGAAGAAAAATGGTAATAAAATGATTAAATTTAACAATTTCTAAATATTATCATTATTAAGAATGGTAATATATCTACTTAAATATATTTTATCATTATTATTATCATCGCTTTTGAATTAAAAAACTTCAAGTGATGACAGAGCTTCTTTGTGTACTTCATAATAAGTTTATATCATTTGATAGTTTGCTCGAAAAAATTTCAGTTTTATTGCTTAGCCACCAATATACAGTGAGTTCAGAAGTTTTTTTTTCTTTGGTATGCTCTGTTAATGACAAATGATGGCTAGCGAGACTAACCGTTTGAAATGTGTGCATAACTAATATTAAATAGTTTTTAGCCGACTTGCCTTTTTATTTCATTCAAATATAGATAAGTGCTAATTTAAGAACTGGTTTAAATCCTTTAATAACACGGCTGTAAATAAATAGTCGATAGATTTAGCTAAGCGTTGGAAGTAGATGACAGACTATTTTTTCTGTAAAAAATACACAAAATAATGGATAATTTTTTATACATTATCAATTTAATTTTATCAACTAAAGGCACCGTTAGGAACCTAAAGAAATGAATTCAGGCTGTAGGAGTTCAATGAAAGGTTTTGGTGAGTATCTGGATTGACTTTAGTATATCGGAAAAGAATTATTTTATCTGTAAAGAACAAAAAATAATATTCATTTATTTATCTATTATCAGTCTTTTCGAATACAGATACTTTTTGCGGGAGTGAAACCTACAAAACCGAACTCGGTCACTCCTCTAGAGTAAGTTAAAAATTTTTTAGCGTAAAGATTGACAAACATACAGTTAAGACCGAATATTTCGTTATCATACCCGTTAGAAATCAGTGAACCTTTCAGTCTATCCTGATATAAAATGTTTTTTTTTTTTTTTTTTATTGTCTACTCGCTTAAAATAAATGAATTTCTGATCGGTAATGTCAAAATATAATTTAACAATTAAAATTAAAGGCTCATCGATCGATAATATTTATAACACGATAAAATAAAATGTATTCGTATAGGCTGTATACGAACGATTCTTAACCAAATCATTTTTTTTCTCAATAATGAAGCTTAGTTCCATGTTTAATGAGTATAAATTATCAGGATCGAGTTGAAATCTAATATTCAACAAGGACTGCCATACATAATGAAAGTAAACGATTTAAATTTTAAAGAAAAACTAGTTTAAAAATAGTGAAAGAAGTGTTTTTAATGGTTTTTAAGTGAACTGAAATGTACAATAAAAGTAGAAAAACAAGAACGGAAAATTAGTTGAGAAAGAACAGAGGCAAAGAATTAGCTTATTCTCTTTAATTTATATTGTTCAAGTAAGAGTGAAGAAAATGAAAGAAAAATTTCATGTGTTAAATATGAACAAATATCATGAAAATTTGATTTATTTATATGTTCAGTAATTACAAATTTTATTGTTGGACGATGGACAAAGTAAAAAATAAATCAAACCGGACTGAATTTGTCAAAGTAATGAATTAAGGAAAGTTTCATATAGAAAAAAAATTCTTATATGATAAAACTTAGGAGTTGGAACATAATTCTTAAAATCTTATTGGGATGTACAGCTCGTTTGTAATGAAACACAGACAATAGTAAAACCAGATAGGAAAAAAAATTATGATAAAATATTGTTATTTTATAAATAGATTGAATTCTTATACTGTAAGCTTTTGAAATATAAATTCACAGTAGCGAACTGAACATCAATCGATTTGATAAGTGCATAATGAAGAGGTTTAAAAATAGAGGTTTTAAAAATCAGAGTTTGTGACACACTCTTGTGAAATAAAATACGATGGTCGTAGACCGGTGTTGGAGATACGAGGTAAGTTAACAAGCTATTGCAAAAAAAACGTGTTGGTAAATACTAAAATAGAAGTTAAAAAACAGTGTATATTAATACATAGAAATTTTAATGCTGATCATCACCGAATAAAAGGGAAACTAAATTTAAAAAAAATTACGATAAACAATGTGACTTGAAAAATAAGGTAAAGATAAAATTTCAAAAAGTGTCTATAGTATAATGAAGCATACAATACGGCAATGAAAATGAAGTAAAATAAGTTATTGAACATATGAGAATTTAGGGGTCATCACGTTATGTACAACTGATCATTTTAAAGGTGTTTTATATTTTTATAAATATTGATTTGAATGTGAATGATACATAGAATACGATGTTACTCCTACAGACTGATACTTTAATTGTTAGTCGGTAATGTTTTCCTGTTAAGGCAAAAAGAAATAAACATTACCTCTTACATCTCGCCGTGGGTTATATCGATAATCACACCTAGGCTCTACCCGTAGGAAGTCTTACTAACGATGACATGTCTCTTATCAGCGTGGGTTGATCTAACCTGGTTTTCTTCGCAACAAGCCCAGATTAACAGTCGAAGGAACTGCAAGGTACAGTAATTACAAGAGTTTCTTAAAATAGATAATAAAAAATAATTTATTGAAACATATAATAAAATATTCATATAATACATAATATCACATATAATACATACCCGGAGATGACTGTAATTTTAATTACAATTTAATTTTAAATATAAGCGGAGGGTAGGATAAAGAAAAATCGTAAAGAATTAATAATTACTCAACTCCATTTTACTCTGAAAATTATGACTTTTAGGTTATCCTGCGATCATCACAACAAAAACATTCAGCACAATGATTTAAAGGAGTTATAAAGAACACGTAAATTTTAAGCAATTCTAAAAAAAAATATTTGTTATTTAGATTTGAGGACCGTACAGGATCATGACGGTAATAATAGCGGTATCAAACTACTAATTTATATGTAGATGAGTACTGAAACTTAAAGTGATTTATGACAATTTCATGACTAAAGCGGTACTATCGATTACAGGATTACGATAATTAGTCGGTAAAAGATTTATGTTAATTGTGTATTCAAATCGAAATAGCTGTGTATGATGAATCGGTAATAACATTATCATTCAGAACAGATTCAGTAATCATTTGTTAGTAAAATAAAAAAATAAAAAAATCAATATAAAAACTAAATTAAAAATACATCATGGAGACATCGACTGTTATTAAAACAATGCGGATAAACTACGAAAAGCAAAGATTATGTCGAATGCGAAACTGTAAATAAATCGTATAATAGACTTTTAGTTTATTTTGAAAATAAAATAAATCGGGATTCTTCTGGATCTCGAATGTATAACCGATACGGCAGAGCCGGTTTAACCTACTGGTTTGACAACTTTATGACCGTATTTGTCTTTATGACTCGATAATTTAGTAAAAAGTCTTGACACGACATACAGGAGTCACCTTATTACATTTTAATGACTTTTGAAGTAGACGGCAGTCAATCTCCGAATCAAGAATGGCAAATCTTAAGACGGTTAACACGTTCATGACGATCGACTATAGCGCGTCGCTGTGTTGGGTACCAAGTACTTACTGCATCGTGATCGTGCTGTGGTCTATAAAGGAAAATAACTACGATATGCGCGCAAAAACATGATCCGAATATGCTTTACTTCACGGAATAACCAATAATATATATATATATATATATTATTATATATGCATTATACATATGCATATATATGCATTAATACACACGCGCGCACACATACACACACCCACACACAAGCGAGGTGTAAATCTTCATATTAATACTGAAATGTAGGTAAAACTATTTGTTTAACTCACAGTTATTAAATTTCAAAACCTTTCCATATAATGTGGTTTTACCTTACCTTGCACTCAGTAACAGACTTTTGCAATTAAGTAAATCAATCGTAGTTTATTATATTGTGTAATAATTCTACTGTAGTAGCACAACTATTAAGTGGAAAACAGCATAGCGTAAATAATTGTAGTAAAAACTGCAATAACGGGAAGAGTAGCAAAAGTTAAATCAGTACTTTCTTTTTTATTATTACTATATATTTACTTTACATACAAAATTCGTCATTTACAGAAAAAATTACAAAATAAAATAAATATTAAAGTGATAGAATGTAATAATTATTGGACATCAATTAATAAAAAAAAAAAAAAAAATAAACCATAATGGTAATTTGAATACCCAAGGAGGTTTTTTTTGTTGAAAAATCTCGAGTAATATATACAATAACTAAAATTCGTTAGTTGGTATAGCAATAGCACGTAATCTATTAAGTATGAACCCTGTTAATGAACAACCCGGATTGAAAATACTTTAAAAAAAATTTTTAGTAAACATTTTCACTCATTCTCTTTTCTTTAATGCGTAGGCTTGTTTATTTTTAGGCTTTAAAAACAAAGGTCGTTTATTTTGGTTGTAAATTCTGTTCTAGTATTTTAATTATACTTTATTTATCATTTGAATTATCTTATTTTCTGTTTGGTAAGTAAATAGTAATTTTTATTAAAGTATGAAAATTGTTTTTATTTCTATTGTTTAATATTGTTTCTACTAAACACAACTTCAGTGACTTTTAAAAAACTATTCAACTGTGAATGTAAAAGAATAGCCAAAAAATGTTAATATTTAAGATTTTATCAGTTTTTTATTACTTGTTGCCTTCTATTTAGGGTAAAGGAAAAAGATGAAGAAGGAAAGAAATAATTTTCTTCGAAAAATTAAACGATTCTTGATATGTAACACTAATAATTCATCATTAGTTTGTCACAGTGTAGTTACTTAGATTTTTTTTTTACCGCAGATAGTTCCTAACTATAATCGATATTAGTACTAAATATTCATACTTTTATAAATAAGTAAAACCATATTACATGTTTAATAATAATAATGCCCCGGATAAATCCAACCCACGTCCGTGCAACAACATCTATGCACACGTCCGGGGCGGGCAACGAAATGGTATTTCGGTACCTCTACTTACGTCAGCCAACGGGGAAATGGCCTTGCTCAGGAACTACTTTTGGAGTACAGGATTGGCGGTCCCGAGCTATCCGAGCTGGTTGCGGTTGTGCTTCTCGGATTCGCTGTTTGCAGCGAAGATGGGAGGTATAACCGTGATCCGTTTGCCGACGCTGGGCGGAGTGCGGACGGGGAGTATCCATTCCTCTCCTCAAGGTTGTGGAGCCGGATTGAGGGTGGACTGCTGTGAGCTTGCTCTGCCGAAGTCTTGCGCCGTCCAGTGTGAGTCAGTCACTTCGGCCTTTAGCAAGGATTGTTCCACGAGTAAAGGTATTGCAGCCCTTACCGCTACGTATGAGCCCTAGGATGTCGGTATCGTGAGTCAACAGCACCTCACACCTCACACCTCACTCCCCGGCCCGGGATAAATTTGTGGGAGGCGGCTGACTGGAGGAACCCAGACAGGATCATTGATCCGGGGCACGCCCAACCGTCTCTCGGCCCGCACCTTGTGATATATTGATTGACAACTTATAGGATTATGGAAACAACAGCTTTCACAACTTCTGTAGAAGAGAGTCTACGTAAAAACCCTCATTCTGGAGATCCTCTTTCTTCGGTAACGAAGATGAGGAAAAGCGTTGAGTTTAGCGATAAGGAGGAGTTTATAGTTCTAGAAAGGAAGGAACGAACCATGTTTCGACCTAAGACGGAGGACCGACTCCTAAGTATTTAGTGTTAAAGAAAAAGGATGGTGACTTTTCTAAAATCAGCCCCCTCGTGATAGCTCGTGGCATCACCGAAGCAGCTGGAGGACCGGTTAAAGATGCAAGGAAAACTGTGACGGGAATATTTGTAGAAACCGTTAACGATGTACAGTCTTCTCGGTTATTAAAAGCAAAGAAGATTGGACTTATCGACGTTGAGGTTGTACCACACGGTACTCTATATACCTCTAAAGGAGTTGTTTTGTGCAGAGATTTTCTTAACTGCACGGAGGATGAAATTGTTGAAGAACTTTACGGACAAAAGGTCATTGCGTGTCGACAGCTAAACACTCGACGAAATGGAGTACTTTTACCTTTCGCATCACACATTTTAACCTTTAAGACCTAAATGTCCAGAGAAAATAAAGGCAGAATTTCATAGGCTTGATGTGCGTCCGTTTATACCAACACCATTGCGGTGTTTTGGATGTCAAAAATTCGGACACACTGCTGCAAGATGCACGAGGAAACAGTTCTGCACAGTGGCAACCCCTAGCACCCGGATGATCCGTGCAGGGACCACCGATTTGTGTAAATTGTAATGGATAACATAGCGCACGATCAAGGAATTGACCAAAATATAAGGAGAAAATTGGGATACAGAAGTAAAGACCGTACAAAAGGCCAGTTATTTCGAAGCCAGGAAAATCGTGCATAGCAGAACGCCAGAGACTACGACTTATGCACAGGTTGCTGCTGCTGCTGCTCCTGTAATCACCGTGAAATCTATGGACGTGGTAACAGAACTTGCGCCAGTCTTAACAACATTGGTGGAAAAAATTATTAACCAGAAATTAAGGAATCGATCTTTCAAGGATAGCAGCCCAAAGTCGTGTAAAACAAAAGTAGACCTGCCAAAGCAGCAGCGTCTAAGTTCATCGAGAAATGAGTCTAGAAATAATTCTAAGGCACCGCAAAGTCCAAAACAAATGAAGGAACCTGAAACCAAAATTCAGATTGAACAAATCCCAACTCCGGGACCGGCGAAAATAGAAATACCTGTTTTAGAGAAGGAAGATTTGGGGAAAGCTAAAATGGAGCCTCTAAAATTAAAGAGGTCTTTAGCAGAGAGGGCGAGACATTAGAACGCCCTCGCGTTCTTGCAGTGAGCACATCCAGTGTTGACTGTGATGTGCTTCTGGCTGCGCCAACGGAGCTGGTGTCATCCGATACGGGCATCAGGAAATGCTCCGCGTTTTCCACCGGAGGAACTGAGGGATCGATGTCGGATGAATCAGAGACAGTAGAATTCGACATCGAGGCCTTCAGAAAAATGGATAAGAGTAAGAAAAAAGGATGGCCTAAACCATGGATGGAAAACCACGGCGAAAATTTCAGAAAGCGAAAGATCAAATATCTATTCTGAGATTTTTATAAATAAATAAAATTTTATTTTCAATTAATATAGATATTTGAGATTACATATAACTGTTTTGCGTGTGATGTTAAATGGCAAGGGCCTTTTACACCCTTGTAATGTTTTATTTTAATAGATTTTACTGATATGTATTTTAATTTACATCAGTGACAAGTTTCGTTTTGAGAGTTTTTGACTAAATTTCGTAAGAAATGGCTAGAAATATTTGAAAATGACAAGGGCCTTTGCACCCTTGTCATGTGTTTTTTGGGGTTTTCAATAACCATAATTCTTTTTTAAGATGGTCTTTTTTTTACAAGTTCTGTTTTTGAGAAGTTATATTTTCAGGGGAGGAAAGATATTTTGTATATTGATTATGTCGCTAGAGTGGTATTGAACTGGCAGGAAATAGAATCTGAGACAGAATACCGGGATAGAATAGAATTTGAATTGTGGACGGGGCTAATGACCACAATAGTCAATGCCCTTAAAACTACAAAAAAAAAAATGAGGAATTTTTTTTGGTTTGTATGATTTATACATTTTTTTGTGTTGAAAATATATAAAATGATTATTATTTATTTGTACATAAAAACTTGTTCCCATACTAGTAACTATTTTTAGAAATTCAGTATGATTAAATCAGTTCATCCGTTTAATTCATAACATACGTTTATTAATCTATTTTTCAAAGGCTATAATTATTCTTTGGAGTCCATGTTTGGTACATATAAGTACATCTAATTGTAGGAATAACATTACTCAACGCAGCAATAAGTTGTATGTATTTTCAAAAACAGTTTTTCTACCGTCTACTTTACATTCTGAAGAAACTACTTAGTGAATTTAAAACTTTATTTGAAGTGCCGATTTGAATTAATTTATCATGTTTTATAATTTTTTTACATCTTATGTAACATTGTGATTCTACTGCCCTAATAATACATCTACTTTTATACCATTATTCACAGGGTTTTTGTGTCACTCAAGGATTTGACAGCTATTTTTAGTCTAAAATCTGTTAAACAGTACTTTCTGCATTATAATAAATAAGTGTATTAAACTATTTTACTTTATACCTCCGGAGCGGTTTAATCTTCGATTACAAAATCTTTTGTAATTAAGTTGTAAATTAAGGGGACTGTATTAAATATAATATTTTCAAAAATATTTGAAAGAACCGGACAAATGGTAGGAAAATATTGATGTAGGGTTGGAATTCATCAAATGAAGGAATGGACTTAACAGATATTTTATGTCTCTTGTGTGCATTTTTACCTTGTTGAATCGAAGCAATATTTAATTTATCTGCCCCAACTTTTCATGCGGCTGGAAAAAAGGATCTGAAAAGAAGAAACGAGAAGCCAGTCAAAGAGGCTTTCTCTAAAAACATTGATATTCAGTGAACAACCAGTCCCTGTGGTGAACGGAATGACGGTGTCACCTTTGGTCATCTTTGAGCGTCACCGGCACTCCGGTAGGTTTGGGATTCTGATGTGGAACAGTATCCGGTTCGATATAGAAGGGTATGAGAAGAAACCCCTTCATTCATCACTTTTCCAAGTAAGCCTGGCATGAGAAGCTTATTACTCTTAGAAATGGTTATATTGTTTTTGAAAAGTGATTGGTGTTCTGGTCAGGTAATCTACAACCATTAGGGTTACACTTACTAAAAGAAAATGTATGTTTGTGCATTTCTAAGCTTTTGAGACATAATATAATTTTTGTTTTATAAATGCTTTACACGGTTCTCATGTATACGATTTGCGGTGTTTTTAAACAGATTCTAAGACAGAATATTTTACATTAGGGTCGAAATTGCACGCATTTTTGTACTGTACTATCAAAGTAAGATAAAAATAATCTCCACTTTTGACTGGAATGAAAAGGGGCTAATTTTGAAGGACTTTGCAAATCCTTGGCGAATACAGAAAAAGATTGCCACCGTTTTCAGTTTTTTCTGACAGTCTGGCGTTCATTAATTTAAAGACCGGTAATAACAAAAAAGTATAACCTGAAGAATTACTTAATAAAAATACACTTGCGATTAGCAAACAGCTTTCTGTAGTATTGTGACAATATGGTATCCTGCATTGCATTAACTGATATTCAAATACGCAGCTTGTTTTAGTATATTATTAGATATTATTCGGTCGTTGTAGCATACTTGTATTCGGGTCGAAGAAGAATTTAAATCCAGAAACAATAAAAAGCCCCATTAAATTTTTTGTTTAGAATTCAAAAGTGCAAGCAAAATGACGCACTTGACTGAGCAGCATGTTCAGACTTGATGTAATATTTTAAAATCGAGAGACATAATCCGGTTAGAGCTACAGCGCGCGATAAAGGGTATAATTAGCCGTGGAGTGGGACTATTGTTTCAAATGGCCATCCAAATAGTCCTTTTTACGCAGTCCATTAGCTGGATTTCGTTGTGAAAAAATACTATTCGTAAATGAGGCTCGTTGAAATACGATCAGAAGACTGAATGAGTCTTTTGTCTGAGGCCTACAAAGGGTTCTTCTGTATATTCTACGCTCCATAAGAGTTGCCCCTACGCTACAATTCTACCCCGCAGATGCATCGCGGTTAGCTCTACTTATATTGATGCACTTTATTCCTTACAGTACGTTTTAAGATTTTGTTCTGAGATTATTTTTTAATGCCTCATTTTATTACTGTCCGATAAGTATTTTTCATACTTTAAAGTTAACATAAATTTTTTATTTTGTTATTTAGAATTAGTTAATCGAATAAAATTAGCACAACTATATACTTGATAATGCCCTATTTGGTGATTTTTAATTAGGAATGTTTTAAAAAATGGT
The DNA here is from genome assembly GCF_047948215.1 of Lycorma delicatula. Taxonomy (NCBI): domain Eukaryota; kingdom Metazoa; phylum Arthropoda; class Insecta; order Hemiptera; family Fulgoridae; genus Lycorma; species Lycorma delicatula. The sequence goes on along the minus strand of NC_134455.1, from coordinate 167,478,858 downwards.
GACAAAAGTATCTGTTGAAATTCTTATAATACGGTTTTACTAAAAGCTCAAGAAACTAAGATATTTTTAAATAAAAGAAGCCAGTAAGTTAAAATTAAATATAGCAAGCAAATTTTAGAACCTAGGCTGTGTAGAGGATAAGTTTTTCGTTTTCTTTTTCTCTTTCGAACCGTACCCGTTTTTCTTACAAAAGAAAATGCGGTATCTAAACGATAATTTATTTTTAAATTTTGTGTTCGGTATAACTTTTTGTTAGCAGCAGTACATTCATGTAATCGCTAATCATCCGGCTACGTAAGAAAAGCAGATCGTACAGAAAACGCTACTACGAATTTTGACACTATATAAAATATATAGTATGATTTTTTTATATGTCCTTTTTTCTTTAACGTATTATGTATCCGGATCTCATAGCCCTTTGTTTAAAAGTTCTATGGCGGAAAACATGATATCTTATTTCAATAAATTTCCGGTTTTTTTCTGTCCCAAAAATTTACATCCCATCGCCCTTTAAATTTTTCGTTTTTTTTTAATAAAACTTATATACTCTAACGCACACTAAACATACGATAGAAATAAAATTTTTTTATAAAAATAATACTAGATATATGTGATAATTTTAAGTAGAATTATTAGATAAGGAAGATTTAAATGGAACATTGAACTTAAAAGAAACAGAAGGAGTAATCGGTTAGATTTTGATATCTTATAACAATGTTACCAAAATGTGTAAGCGAAAGAACGGTAGAAAAGTAAAAGTGAAATTAGTAAATCTTGCATTACATTTTTTGAAACAATAAAAATAATATTCATTCAAAAGTAGTTTTTTTAATATGTGTATTTGAAGTAAACTTAATGATTCATAAATGTCATAAGGCCGGACGGCAAGTTCGGTAGACCAGTCCGCCAGAATCACCATTACATTTAATAATTTTATCATTATATAAAAACATCTTGATTGATTTGATGTCTTTAATAATTATTTTTAACGGTCAACTCTTTTCACCTACTCGTATAATTTTGTTAATCGACATTTCTTTAACTAGTATAAGACATTTTTATAACAAGTATTTCAAGGAAATAATTGTTATAAAACTCATACGCCAATTATTTTTTCTGTCTATCGTGTAAGTAATAAGCTTAATTAACTTCTTAAGGTATATGAATTCAGTGAGAAGAATATAGTAGTTTTTAATACTGAGCGTTAAGGTTTTTCTATAACAGCTTCGGTTGTCCAAGTTTTTAAAGTCATGGAAAATAAGTATCGTACGATACTTGATATCGTACGGCTTTTACAATATTCTCTTAATATAAGAAAAACAAACGAAATACGACTAATATAACATTTCTCACCGTTTCGTTGTCACAGTATTTAGTTATGAAGATATAGAATAAGTATGTAATTGATAGGATCCTACGAAACCTTATAAAGAAAAGATATTAAAATAATTTTAAAAAAATAAAATTTCAAAACTATTTTATCGCAATTAAACATTCAAATTACTTGGATTTTTAAACTGCAATAATATAAATAGCTTTATTAAATAAAATTCATAAACGGTATAAAATAATTCTGTTAATGTGCGATGTGCCATTAAGAATATTCCAAACGACTGTAATGCGTTCTATGCTACTGATGACGTGTGTGAATTAGTCGTTACGCCCATATTCACAGGGAACACTCATATAATGTAGGAGTACTCGGCTTAGTTACCCTCATTCGGAAGAATTACACTGAAACTGTTAATGCATTATAGGATTAACTCGACCCCTCTTTCTCTCAGAGAAAAGGGGCTCTTTCTCTTTAAACATTATAACTACTTTGCATGATTCTACTTATAGCCGTTCTATCTGTACATATACTAATTAAAACTAGCGGCAGAAGAAAATTTTCAATTCATGTATATATATATGAATTGAAAATATATATGCATATAAATTTATATATATATACACACACACACACACAAACACCGTAATTACTTCTTAGTTATGTGAGAATAAAATAATTTGTGCAGTAGATTTAGTCAAACTTAATTATAATTTATAACTTTATTTGTAAACCCGTATAGAAATAAGTTATTTACACTTAAAAATGAAATATATTAAATTAAATACATATAATATATATATATTTAATCATTTAAGAATGAAATATAGAGATGTAGGGTTTTTCAGGAGGTTATTACGATGTTATTTAGAAAATAATTATATAAATTACAACTCCTATCTCCGTTGCGGAATGTAGCGTCTCGGCCTTTCATCCGGGGGTCCCGGGCTAATTCTGGTGAGAAAATGAGTTATTACTTATGCTACAAAATTCCATTTCAATATTCTCGCGTACAAGCCTCTCTATGAAGTTTCTATGAGGAATTATTCATCTAAACAAAAAATGAACTTCCAGTAGAAAAGTTTTTTAATTTTTTTTTGTCATCCAATTAACATGCCACCTATTTTAAAATTATGGTAAAACAAAAATTACATCGATTTTAAATTATCGCTAATAGCAATATTTCGCTACCAGAATCTATCTGTTGGAAAATCAACGGGTACAATAATTTAAAAAAAATATCGTGTACAAGATTTACACAGAAAACATAATGAAAACAACAAAGTAAATAAAAACTAGATTTAAATGAAGTAAAATGAGTTCAAGGGGTTGGAAGTTCATTTTAAGGAAATTGTAATGGTTAAAATTTATTTTTAAATGATGTAAAAACAGAAAGAGATTCTCAATTAGCCCCGCATGTGTATTTTTAAAGTACGTTCAAATCTCAATCATTGCCGGATGTAGCCTTTCAGATTCTTTTTTGATTTTGTTAGGGATATTCTTCGAATTATTTTGTTTTTAATGTCTATTAGATTATTTAAGTTGAAAATACAAAAACATTTTGGAAAATAATCATACTTAAAGTTTTCGCCAAATGTGTTCACATATACATCGATTATTAATCAATTTGAAGCTATTTGAAGCATGGTATTCAAGATATTATTACATTATCAGCCATTCGTAGTATTACTTAAAACAGTTAGGTTCCGAGCAGCTGACAGTCAGTCGGCCTCATTTTATATTTTTCCTAGTTCGGTTCTCCGACTAACCCGGAATATAATTATTGCTCTAATCCAGACAGCTCTATTCCAGTTCGTTAGTACCCACTTTATGTCTATCATCAGTTTTTTTTTTTTTACTTCTGCCGATACGCAAATTTTTCTAGCTTTTTGTGTTTTTTTTTTTTAATTTTTATTTTTTATTAACATCTACTTCACACGTTTTTAATCCTAACTCATGCTAAATAAAGATAATCTTTCACTTTCCCGTCTAGATAGCGCTGTAGCTTTACAAGGGAAAGTATTGTAATCGGTCCAATTTGAGCATATGCGGTTTTCAGCCAATCATAACGTTTTGACACCTAAGGAAAACAAAAACCCAGATGGAAATTTTCCGGATGTTTATGTTCGTATGTATGCGCGCGCGTGTGTTTTGGCCTCTAAACCACCTTATATCTCCAGAACTACTGAACCTGTAGAGCAAGATCACTCTAAGAATCTCGAGATTTCGCCTAATTAAGGTTATATATATTTCTTAGGGACATTTGTTAACAATTAAAAAATAACAATATTTGCAAAAAACCTTTTTAAAAAATCTCACCTCCACCCCAAGAAATTATGTAAACTACTGCTATGTTGTGACGTCACAGGTGAGCGGTAGAATAAAATAAATCAATAATATTTAGAAAGTAACTCGTTCTGGCTGAGCTCGAACTCGATCGCCCGGTTGATTCGGAACCTAGTGCGTTAAGCCTTTCGGTTACACCAGTCTGCCGACCCTACAAGCAAAATTTTTTCTATGTAAGTTGTGAAATTACATCAGTTTAATCAGTGCCGACCGTCGCCGCTATCACCACACTCGCGCGAATTAAAAGTGGTGTGCGCGCGCGCTTTAGTTAGAATCATTGAATTAAAAAACGAAAAAATATTATATTTAGATAAAATTATAAACATTTTAAATTGTATGTGAATGTGTGTGTAAGCCGTACAATAGAAACAACCCACAGTTGTTAGACATTTCTTAGGACTTAGAAAAAGTCCTACAACTCTGTTGTCAGCTGCTTTTAGTGTAGTGATTTTTCCCGTATACTGTTTCACTCGCGTAAGCAAGGACAGTATCCGAGCTGTAGTTTTAATAAAATGATTTAGGACTCCGTGCACGTGCTAACAATGTTTTTAAGACTGTATCATGTCAGCAAAAATTTCATATCGTCATAAGTCTCTTTTATTTGCTATTGCATAAAAAGAGTAATAAATGTTTGGTTAATGGTTGTTCATTATCGTTATTAAGGAAGACGGCTTTTAAACTTGTTTTAGAGTTACGTATAAACAATCTGTATTTTGTAGTACTGTGATGCGGTCCTAATCTAATAAATAATTTACATCATTGCAAAACACTATATTATCTTGTCGGAAAATAGGTGATGAAATTCTTGCTGTCTAACATGGAAAAACATATTTTAGTGCCGCTTTCTTTAGTGGCATTTAGTCTTTACAAAAATTATTGAGTCAAAATAAAAAAAATAAATCATTTTGACAATTTTCATTTTTTACGAGTGACAATTGTAGCCTTTCCTGAACACTTGAGGGTAATATTAAGCTAAAATTATCTCCTAAGAATTTTATTTGATCGTGTCATTATTTGTCAAAGTTGAGGCAAGATTAGCGTATTTATACGCGGGGAGTGTCGATACTGAAAATAGTAAAATGGAAGGTAACTGCGATAGGATGGTGTTGAACCAAGAAAGCCAATCGCTGGTCTAGTAATCTAGCCCTACCCTGCACGTCAGCTAGACTAAAAAATAGAAACTGAGAAATAGACGTATCAAAAAGGGAATACTAAAAAATAACTTTCAAAGATTTTTACTGAAGTATGATTCCTCTATCGCCGCATATATATACGCATATATATATATATATACGCGTATATAAAACAATAAATTAAACTTCTCGATTGGATGTTAAAAAAACTAGAACGCAAAATATTCAGATCCAAATAAATCACTTCGCAAATAGTAGAAGTAAATATATGTACGCAGATAAAATAGATTTCCACAACCCAGATAAAGCAGATTTTTTTTTTTTTTTTTTTTTGTCTTCAGTCATTTGACTGGTTTGATGCAGCTCTCCAAGATTCCCTATCTAGTGCTAGTCGTTTCATTTCAGTATACCCTCTACATCCTACATCCCCAACAATTTGTTTTACATACTCCAAACGTGGCCTGCCTACACAATTTTTCCCTTCTACCTGTCCTTCCAATATTAAAGCGACTATTCCAGGATGCCTTAGTATGTGGCCTATAAGTCTGTCTCTTCTTTTAACTATATTCTTCCAAATGCTTCTTTCTTCATCTATTTGCCGCAATACCTCTTCATTTGTCACTTTATCCACCCATCTGATTTTTAACATTCTCCTATAGCACCACATTTCAAAAGCTTCTAACCTTTTCTTCTCAGATACTCCGATTGTCCAAGTTTCACTTCCATATAAAGCGACACTCCAAACATACACTTTCAAAAATCTTTTCCTGAGATTTAAATTAATTTTTGATGTAAACAAATTATATTTCTTACTGAAGGCTCGTTTAGCTTGTGCTATTCGGCATTTTATATCGCTCCTGCTTCGTCCATCTTTAGTAATTTTACTTCCCAAATAACAAAATTCTTCTACCTCCATAATCTTTTCTCCTCCTATTTTCACATTCAGTGGTCCATCTTTGTTATTTCTACTACATTTCATTACTTTTGTTTTGTTCTTGTTTATTTTCATGCGATAGTTCTTGCGTAGGACTTCATCTATGCCGTTCATTGTTTCTTCTAAATCCTTTTTACTCTCGGCTAGAATTACTATATCATCAGCAAATCGTAGCATCTTTATCTTTTCACCTTGTACTGTTACTCCGAATCTAAATTGTTCTTTAACATCATTAACTGCTAGTTCCAAGTAAAGATTAAAAAGTAACGGAGATAGGGAACATCCTTGTCGGACTCCCTTTCTTATTAGGGCTTCTTTCTTATGTTCTTCAATTGTTATTGTTGCTGTTTGGTTCCTGTACATGTTAGCAATTGTTCTTCTATCTCTGTATTTGAACCCTAATTTTTTAAAAATGCTGAACATTTTATTCCAATCTACGTTATCGAAAGCCTTTTCTAGGTCTATAAACGCCAAGTATGTTGGTTTGTTTTTCTTTAATCTTCCTTCTACTATTAATCTGAGGCCTAAAATTGCTTCCCTTGTCCCTATACTTTTCCTGAAACCAAATTGGTCTTCTCCTAACACTTCTTCCACTCTCCTCTCAATTCTTCTGTATAAAATTCTAGTTAAGATTTTTGATGCATGACTAGTTAAACTAATTGTTCTGTATTCTTCACATTTATCTGCCCCTGCTTTCTTTGGTATCATAACTATAACACTTTTTTTGAAGTCTGACGGAAATTCCCCTTTTTCATAAATATTACACACCAGTTTGTATAATCTATCAATCGCTTCCTCACCTGCACTGCGCAGTAATTCTACAGGTATTCCGTCTATTCCAGGAGCCTTTCTGCCATTTAAATCTTTTAATGCTCTCTTAAATTCAAATCTCAGTATTGTTTCTCCCATTTCATCCTCCTCAACTTCTTCTTCTTCCTCTATAACACCATTTTCTAATTCATTTCCTCCGTATAACTCTTCAATATATTCCACCCATCTATCGACTTTACCTTTCGTATTATATATTGGTATACCATCTTTGTTTAACACATTATTAGATTTTAATTTATGTACCCCAAAATTTTCCTTAACTTTCCTGTATGCTCCGTCAATTTTACCAATGTTCATTTCTCTTTCCACTTCTGAACACTTTTCTTTAATCCACTCTTCTTTCGCCAGTTTGCATTTCCTATTTATAGCATTTCTTAATTGCCGATAGTTCTTTTTACTTTCTTCATCATTAGCATTCTTATATTTTCTACGTTCATCCATCAGCTGCAATATATCGTCTGAAACCCAAGGTTTTCTACCAGTTCTCTTTATTCCGCCTAAGTTTGCTTCTGCTGATTTAAGAATTTCCTTTTTAACATTCTCCCATTCTTCTTCTACATTTTCTACCATATCTTTTTTACTCAGACCTCTTGCGATGTCCTCCTCAAAAATCTTCTTTACCTCCTCTTCCTCAAGCTTCTCTAAATTCCACCGATTCATCTGACAACTTTTCTTCAGGTTTTTAAACCCCAATCTACATTTCATTATCACCAAATTATGGTCGCTATCAATGTCTGCTCCAGGGTAAGTTTTGCAGTCAACGAGTTGATTTCTAAATCTTTGCTTAACCATGATATAATCTATCTGATACCTTCCAGTATCGCCTGGCTTTTTCCAAGTGTATATTCTTCTATTATGATTTTTAAATTGGGTGTTGGCAATTACTAAATTATACTTCGTGCAAAACTCTATAAGTCGGTCCCCTCTTTCATTCCTTTTGCCCAGCCCGTATTCACCCACTATATTTCCTTCCTTGCCTTTTCCAATGCTTGCATTCCAATCTCCAACTATTATTAAATTTTCATCTCCTTTTACGTGTTTAATTGCTTCATCAATCTCTTCGTATACACACTCTACCTCATCATCATCATGGGCGCTTGTAGGCATATAAACGTTAACAATCGTTGTCGGTTTAGGTTTTGATTTTATCCTTATTACAATGATTCTATCGCTATGCGTTTTGAAATACTCCACTCTCCTCCCTATCTTCTTGTTCATCACGAAACCTACTCCTGCCTGCCCATTATTTGACGCTGAGTTAATTACTCTAAAATCACCTGACCAAAAGTCGCCTTCCTCTTCCCACCGAACCTCACTAATTCCTACTATATCCACATTCACCCTATCCATTTCCCTTTTTAAATTTTCTAGCCTACCAACCTTTTTTAAGCTTCTAACATTCCACGCTCCGACTCGTAGAATGTTATTTTTTAATTTTCTGGTGACCCCTTCCTTAGTAGTCCCCACCCGGAGATCCGAACGGGGGACTATTTTACCTCCGGAATATTTTACCAAGGAAGGCGCCTCCATTGTTGCTATGTGAAAATGCAGAGAGCCACATTTTCTTGGAAAAAAAGCAGCTGTAGTTTTCCATTGCTTTCAGCTGCGCAGTACTCAGAGGACTGAGTGATGTTGATACGGCCGTTTAAGTCATTGTGACTCACGCCCCTAACAACTACTGAAAGAGCTGCTGCCCTCTTTCAGGAATCATTCCTTAGTCTGGCTCTCAACAGATACCTCTCCGATATGGTTGCACCTTCGGTCCAGCTACTCTGTATCCCTGAGCACTCAAGCCCCCTCACCAACGGCAAGGTCTCATGATTCATAGAGGAGGAAAGCAGATTTAGATCACAAATATTTCACATTATAACTCTAAAATGGTAAAAATAACCATTTTAGAATATCATGATATTACTACTTATAATAAAACAAAATTCAAAACTAACACAACGGTTCTCCTTCAATGCTAGTGTTTATTAAGTGCAAAAAAAAAACATAACCTAATCAATCATATGTACAGATTTAAATACAAATTGAATGAATCCCGGATTTTCCTTCGCACACAAAATCTTATTTATTGCCTTTAAAGAAATCCTCAATTGAAATTATAATTTATATTTCTAACGAATTTGTTTCAAATTTCATCAGCTTTAATTCTTGTCACCATTCTAAAATTCATGTTAGAAAAAAATGTCTCCATGAGATAGCGAAAGGAACACTTATTTAAAATTTCGAGAAATTTCTATAAATATTGTTTAAAATTTTGAACATTTTCACTGAAATTTGTTCTTAGCTGTAAAATAAAAAATCAGTTATACCAATGGAAGGACGGGATCTCTGTAATCCAGTTATTTCAAACTTATTTTCATCCATCCAATTTTTAGCTGAAATTGATTCTAAGCGTATAATTATAAGAAAAATCGTGTATTACTAAAAGAGGGGCGGATTTAATTTTTTCAATAAAATAAACATTTTAAATAAAAAAATTACATTAAAAAAAATATAAATATATTTTAAAGCGCTGTTATCAAGCACCTATGGTGGTGTATTGGTAACCATAGTTTTATATATATATATATATATTTATTTAAAGTGCTCTTTCCAAGCACAGATGGTAGTATAATGGTCACCATAGTTGCCATCTAAACGATTGCTTAGATCGACTAATTCGGGTTCGATTTCCGGCGATCAGATTTATTTTTTTTAAATTTGCTAAAATAATATTTTGTAGTAAAATATTGAAAAGCTGAGTTTATTAATTTTTTAAATAGGTTTATTAAAATTTCTCTTTTCAACTAAAATTTTATTACCAGAAATAAATAATAATGATTAAATATACTCAACTTTCTATTTTATTTTTGTAATAATCAGTACACGGGCCTTTTAAAAGAATTTCAAAAAGAAGAAAAAGATTTTTTAAGGAAAATATTTAGTTCTATAAAGGAAGACATATTTAATATAAATATATTTTAAACATATATATGTATTTATATCTATATAATTTATACTATTATATAAAGAGGAAAAGCTTTTTTTTTTTTTTGTACGGGATGAACAAAAAAAATAATCCGATCAATCGCAACCAAATTTTTACCCACTTTCTTGACTAAGAAGGTTTATAGATATATTTCATCTCGAAAAGTCATCAAAAACAACAATAAAAAAACACGTTAAAAAGTAATGCTTCACTGTCTCCATACGTAATATGTTGACTTTCAGCTAGGCAACGGATATGTTGCGCTCAGGCAACAAGGTTTTACCTAGTATATTGGTTCTTTGCTAGGTGGAGGACATGTTGCGCAAAATTCAATCTACGTAATCACGAAAGCGTAAGCTGAGATAATTTTTAATTATTGTACATCAGACAATTTTAATTCGTTTCTTTGATATACATATAGTAGCTAGATTAATGCTGTTGTATTCGATTTAAGGTAATATGATATATTAGTACTGTGACAAGCGATAAATATTTGATTATTCAAATTTATTTATTTATCTACCTACTTGGCGGTATTTGTTGAGCGATTAATATTTTATTATTCGAATTTATAAAAGCGGGAGGGAGCGTAAAGTAAAGCTTTGCTTTTAGCGAGAAGGGAGCCGTGTGCAGCTGCCCACCGAACCACCACTAGTCCACTCGGCGACAGTAGCAGTTAAAATAAAATGTGAGCACATACGACAAACAAACAAACAAACTAACCCACGCAGCATAATTTTTATACAGAATGATTTTGGCGGTATTTGTTCAGCAATAAATATTTGATTATTAAAATTTATTTGTTTATTTATCTATCAATTTTGGCGGTATTTGTTGAGTTCTCTTTCTAAAATCATGCCAAAACGAAAGAGACGTAATACTGGTAGAAAATTTATAGAATCGAGGCGAATATCTACATCGCGTTTACATGAGACTATGGAAGAGCGTGAGGATCTATTATAAGATTATACGATGCTTAAAATAAATTTATGATTATTATACGATGTTATACAGTATAGGAAAGCCACTTTAAAGTTCAGATCTGCTTTTGAATATGATCCTCATTTGGATTATATTACTAGTAAAGATTCACAAATGATTAAAATATGCAATCATATTTTGCAAAAAAAATGAAGATGAAGCATCTGGCATTTGTTGTTCTGGTGGGAAAGTTTTACTTCCTACACTTAATGAGCTTCCAGAACCTATCAACAATTTAGTTTTAGGATTTCATCCTTTGTCAAAACATTTTCTTGATGATGTTGAAAAATACAACAATTTATTTTACATGACTGTTTTTGGTGCTAAACAAATTGTAGAACGGAATTTTATGTCTACGTTTAAAATTCAAAGACAAGTTTACCATCTCATAGGAAGTTTATTGCCAGCACCTGGTGTCGATCACCAATTTTTACAAATTTACTTCCTATCTGTTGCTCAAACTTCTCTTCGTACTAATATTGTTCCAAACTTAATAAAGGAACTAATAACAGCACTCCAGCAAGTTTTGCTGGAACATAATAGTTCGATCAGAAAGTTTAAATGCAATATTGGCAACACACTTTTGGGGAACGCATTAGTTTTTAATTCAATAATTCATTCTGATTGTATACCTATTAATCAGCATCGGGGTTGCAATAATGCTCCAAGTACTAATGAAGTTCCTGTTTTATTGGTCGATGAAGATAAAGGACCTAGAATTATAATCTTACGTTGTCGTGACCGGCAAATGCAACGGGTGTCTGAGCTTCATCGCTCTTATGATCCTTTACAATATCTCCTTATATTTTCGAAGGGTGAAGATGGTTGTTATCTAATTATTCCGCCACTATTCCGAACAAAATAAAACAGTTTCCTGCAAGTAATTTTATGCTTATCCACTTATGGTTCAAGATGACATTGACAATTATTTACATTATTACAGAAACTTATTTAATCAATATTGTATTAACATAATGGCCAAAATAATTACTGAAAGATTAGCCTTTGTTCGTAATAAAATTACATGCTGATGATTACATTCATCTGAGGCCGATTGGCGATTTTTTGACTTTCCAATACACCTACGTTATCCCACTATTGTTCACTTAGCGGTTCACTTAGAAAACTATCAACGTATTAATTTCACTAAAAAATATTTCCATCGAGTCCTTGAAAGTCAACATATGACTACTCTTAGTGCGTTTTTTGAGCTTTGTCAGTCCGATGACTTGGTAGAACATGTTTATATCCTTAAGTTCCTAGATATTATACCTATACAAGTTTAGTAGAAGAAAGCGCGGAACTGATATCAAAAGATTTCTGGAATCAAAAAGGATGCTGCTCTGGGTAGGGTATATAAAATTCATCCAAGTCAAAGTGAATACTTTTATCTGTGTATGTTATTGAACAGTGTTAAAGGATCTACATCTTTTGATTACTTGAAAACTGCTAATGGTGTGCTACCAAACATATAAAGCTGCTACATATAAAGTGAGAAATATTTATGCGATTCGGTTTACCAACAGGACATGATAATGAGGAAGCTATTAACGCTTATGATACAATTAATGTTAAGACTTTCTTGCGACGTCGATGAACAGAAAGAATTTACAAGTATTAATGGTCCTAAATTAGTATCAGATCAACGTCGGGCGTTTGATGAGAAAAATGACAGTGTTTCTAGCAAAAACCCAAAGATTATTTTCTTAGATGCTCCTTGAGGCACTGGGAGAACTTTCATTATCAATTTGCTTCTTGCTCAAGTTCGTTCAACTAAAATCGTTGTAATCGGTGTAGCATCATCAAGAATAGCTGCTACACTTATAAATGGTGGGAGAACTGCACATTCCACTTTTATGTTACCGTTAAATGTTGCATGTGGGCGAGAATCTATATGTTCTCTTCGTAAAAATGGCCCACTTGGACAAATTTTGCAAGATGCTAAACTTATAATGTGGGATAAATGCACGAGTCATCGAGCTCATATTGTAACCATCGATAGAACCCTCCGAGATTTTAGATCATGCGGTAAATTAATGAGTGGTATAACTTTCGAGTTTGCTGGTGACTTTCGGCAAACATTGCCTGTCATCACGAGAAGAACTAGTGCTGATGTTCGGGCATACCTTAAATCATCATCCTTATGGAAATTTGTCCTTACTATTAACTTAAGAACTAATATAAGAGTTTATCTTCGGGTTAATGGTGCTAACTTTCCCTTGCATTTACTAAACATTGGAAATAGGACCCTTCCTCACAGTGATGGTTACATTTCTGTCAATGAAAACATTGGTACCATTTGTGCATACAATGGATGAACTCAATTCCAATATTTATCCAAACGTTAGTTAGCTTTTAAAACAACCATACGAGTGGCTTTGCGAACGATCTATCATAACTCTTCTATTTCTGCAATTGAAATTAATAAGATGATTTTATAAAAAGTTGAAGGGCAAAACAAGTAATATCGATCTGTGGATTCTGTAATCAATACTGAAGATTCAGTTCACTATCCTCCAGAATTTTTGAATTCCCTTAATCCTGCAGGTTTTTCAGCTCATTGTATCAATCTTAAAATGGGATTCCGATTATTTTACTAAGAAACCTTAACCCTCCAAAGTTATGTAACGGCACGAGGTTGCAAATCAAAACTATGTAAAATCACATCACTGAGGCTACTATTCTGACAAGTTCAGCTGCAGGAGAGCTTGCTCTTATACCCCTCATCCAAATTATCCTATCAGACCTTTTTTGGTGAGTGTAATTTTTATGTCAATAAAACAATTTCTAGATTTTTGAAATTCGACCTTGAAAGGGGATGAAGAAAGATAAAAAAAAATTAAACAATGATTATAAATTTTCGCAATCCCGATTGTAGTAAACTAGATATTCAGTAGATTTGGGCTTGCAAATACTCTTCAGATAAATATTTAAAAACCATTTTATTCTTTTTTAATACCGATTTTTTAAAGGGGTGCGAAGTTATACGGCGCTGTGACTCAACCAACACAGCCACTGCCACCGAAACGGTATATGTACTTGGCTGTACCCATCTCCGGTTACATGACTAAAGAACGTAAAATAAAAGAATTGACCGCTATGGGAAACGTAAGTAACCACATAGCACAGGCGAAGCTGCGATGGGGTGCTAGTATCTTTTATACATATTTTAAAGCGTCTAACAAGCACAGATTTTGGTGTAATGGTCACCATAGTTGGCTTTAAGCGATTGCTTGTATCAACCGATTCGGGTTCATTTCCCAGCCATCGGCTTTATTTTCTTTAACTTTGCTAAAGTGATTTTTTTTTACTTAAGAATATAACGATAATTTTCCAATAAAACTTCAACATAATTATCCCCACCCAAAAAAAATTAAGTAACTTTCTTTGCTGTGTAATTATTTTTCCACTATATAAGAAAAAATAACCAATATCGGGAAAGTATTACCACTTTGTTGACAGATTTTTTTATTAATATAAAGAATAAATTTTAATACTATACATCCCACTTTAAAAAAATTCATTATAAACGTAATAAATAAATCTTTTTATTCATATTAGTTTCACATTTAAAAAAAAATTCTTTTTTCGTTTTTTAATCTCGACTTTATAAAATTGGCGTCGTATTCAAAACAAGCAGGTTTTTGGTTGTAGATTATTTTTATTTGGTAAAATTAAAAACAAAAAACTAGAATTAAAGGACTCAAAATATTTTTTTTTAATTTTACAAGATATTCTCTGAAAAAAAAAAGTATATTCGATCATTTGATCACTGGATTTTTATAGACATAGTAAAAATTATATTGTATTTTCAGTTTCCAAAATTGACACATAGTACTCGAATTAAAATGACTGAATCGATTAATATTCATCGGACCAACGCTAAGAACAAAATAATCATAACAAAGTAATCAGACTTTTAAGAATAAAGTAATCAGCTTGAAGGCCGGTTTGACCATCATCATCGGTTATGTAAAGGTTAGATAGCATTGATGAAGTACCGGGCATTGAGTTAAGAAATTGGAAGATATATTCCTTTACTTTACACTAACATATAGAACCGGATAATAATCGATTCATATGTTGAAAAAAAACTTACAATTAAAAAAAAATGTATATACCTCCATCTTATCCAACAATAATTCAAAAAATAATAAGCGGACAGGAGAATTATACAAGGGAGTTAAAGTCGCTGAACTCTTTATTTTAAAACAACATGATTTAAAAAAAAATATTATTACCCCTTTTCGGATCATCTATCGTAAACGTAACGATTTTTCTTCGGGACTATTTTGTAATTAGGCTATGTACAGCCATCGCAAAAAGTGATGCTCCAAAACCGAGAGCTCTTCAAAAAGCAGTCTTACATCTAAAATTCAGAAAGCAAAGGACATCTAAAATGTATCGACTCTTTACAACCGCAGGGAGGATTTATCGTGATTAAGCTTTATCCAAAGAGTCCAAACCGATGAGAAAGCAATGAAGAAGCTGCCTGTGGAGCCGCGAATTCAATAAAACTACGCAAGACATCTTGACAGTTCCTTAATATCGTTTGAATCGATCAGTCGACCGACATCTTCACTAAAAAATCATACGCAATATCTTATACTTACTCGAAAAAAACATCTAAAATTCCAACAGGTTACAGGGTTCGTTAATATCCGATGTTTTCCAAATTATGTTGACGTACATTCAACCGTATATCGCATTCAAATGTGATATAAAATGATATTATCAAAGAGTTTAGAATTAAAAAATCGTAAGTAAATTTCTTTAACGGCAAAAATAATTACAAAACATAATAAAATTGAAATCGAGTACCCTGTTAATGAGGTATTTTTACATATCACTTCTGCCAATATTCTTTTAAAGAAAATAATCGGTGAAAATTATTATGTTGTACGATTTAGCGGCGTAATACATTTCTGAAAGGTGGGTGTACACATATTTATTGTAAAACTGTTTTTTATAATTACAATTAAAAAATCTTATCGACATCTGTTTAAGTTAAAAAACAACTTTTACTATGCTCAAAGAGTATCAAAATAATTTTATTGCGAGATAAAATATAGTTTGGCAATTATTCAGTATTCCACAAAAATTCGTTTAGGGTTTAGATAAAATAATACATTTATACTATACTGAATCAAAATATATTGAAAAATTTATAGGCTTTGTGAGTAAAGTTGATGTAGTCGATGCTGATTTATTGTTATTTTTTAAAAGTAAACAGATTCTCTTTTAAAAACTCTTCTTTTTTCTAGGAAGAAAAAAACCAGTTACATTCTGACTTTACAAATTTTATTGATTATTTACTGCCGAGTTTTCTTTTTAGCGCAGAACGTTACGACCAACACATTTTATGATACTGTATTTATCTGGCCGGTTTTTATTTTTTACTGATCGCTGACATAACTGTACCTCTTCTTACGTATCATTATTAAACAGAGCTCTTCCTATTTGTCACCGTTCAAACGACGTCACATAAATAAAGATAGTGTAAGTAATGAAGAAGCTCGCATTAGTTTTTTTACTCGGTCGTCATTCACGTCTTACAGCTTCCGAATTAATTGAATCGATTTTACATTCTTGGAATTTACATTTACTTTATATTCATTTGAAGATCGTTTAAAATATTTTATAGACTTGTTTAATGAGAGCAATCTTAACTGAACAAGAAGCGGTTATAAAAAGAACCTACAAAGTATCATTTTTATACGGGTAATGTTAGTTTTAAAAGCTATTTTTTTTTTTTTTTGATAATAATATTAACTTAATTATAAAACGATAATTAAATAATAGTTTTTACTAAAGGATGCATTGAATAGATACACAGGATCATTTGTGTTATCAACAAAAGCTTAGAGGAGAAAACATTTTGTTCTGCAGCCTTTTTAGATGCCCAGCAAAAGTTCGATAAGGTCTCGCCCCGGTTTGCTATAAAAATTAAAAACGAATCTACCTCAACCATTCTATTTGATGTCACGTAGTTACTTGGACGGTCGCTTTTCTCAGATTAAATATAAGGAGGTGTTATGTGATTTCTTTCACACTACCTCGGGCTTTCCTCAGGGCACAGTGTTGAGGCCTACCCTCTACTCCGTTTTCACTGCGGACATTCCTGTTACGGACGATACCACTGTTGCATCGTTTGACGATGACACAACAATTATGGCGGTCGATGATGATTCAATTCAAGCCTGTCTGGATTAAACCTTGTAGTCGAGTAATTAGGAATTGGAAAATACAGGTGAATCAAGCGATGTCGACTCATATGACTTTCTCGTAGGGAAGGGGTGATTGCCCAGGAGTCCATTTAGATAAGGGTTACATTCCGCGAGCTGGAGTGTACGGTATTTAGGTATTCACCTAGATCGTCGTCTGACATGGAGGAAATTTCAGATTAAAAAATAACAAAAACAGGTAGATATCAAGTTAAGGAGCTGTACTGGTTAATAGGCAGGAAATTGGAATTGTCCATATCTAACAAGCTACTATTGTAGAATGTGACCATAAAACTGATTTGGACATACGGAATCCAACTTTGGGGTACGGCAAGTAGCAGCAACATAGAAACTATTCAGCGCTTCCGGAATAAATTTGCGAGATGCATAATGCAGGCGCCATGGTTCGTT
The DNA here is from genome assembly GCF_047948215.1 of Lycorma delicatula. Lineage (NCBI taxonomy): Eukaryota > Metazoa > Arthropoda > Insecta > Hemiptera > Fulgoridae > Lycorma > Lycorma delicatula. The sequence goes on along the minus strand of NC_134455.1, from coordinate 167,461,691 downwards.
CGACGCCGAAATAAATGAGTACATAGAGTTACCAGTTGTTCGGGATGAAGTCAATCGATTGGAAACCAAGTACAAGGTAAAGCTTAATGACCACGTGAACCATCTAGCTGTTAATCTCTTGGACAAGGGGGAGGTGTTAAACGGTTAAAGAGGCTATATATATTAGACTTAAAAGACTAGTAGTAGTAATCAGGAAGAAGTTTCTACTCTTGAGTTGCGTTTCATCTAAATATTTAAGTTAATGTTTATGATTTTTTATGTTTCTGGTGACATTTTATTTATGTTACTTTATCGCTTACCTTGTGGTTTTATTCGTATTATTGGACTTTTATGGATTACAGTACTAGATTTGTTGACTTTATCAATGGCGTCATTGATTTAGTATTTGTGTTTTTATAATGAATTTAATTACAGTGTTTCAAGGAAACTCGTTTACACTTGCTTATTGTGATGACATTTACTTTTGGTTTTTACCTATGAAACTGATAAGCTAACTAAGTACTAAAAAAGAAGCTCTACTTAATATTTTTTCACATAAAGCAGTCGTATCCGGCTTTACTCGGATGTTGTTGATGTGTAGCAGTACTTCCATATTTCCAAAAAAATTTAACAAATCAACTTAACTTTTTCAACATTATTAAACAATTATTATTCAACATTTATTATACTATTCATTTATTACTATTACATTTATTATTATTCAACATTATTATTAAGTAATTTTTTCAACATTATAAAATTATATGGGAGGCGAAATTAAATTGGATTAAAAAAGCCAAAGATATATACTTCATAAAAGGCACAGTTCCTTTTATCAATTTTTTGACGTAGTATATAAAAAAAATAAACTTTAGACAAAGCCTTTGGAAAATATTAGACAACAATTAATGTCCTCGACATTAAATGTCTTGTCCTCGAGTTAAATGTTATTCTTATTAATATTTATTTTGAAATGAGTTTTTTCTTTATTTATTTGTAAAGAAAAGTGAAAAAAAAAATAAAATTTTAAATCAACATGAAAAAAATAGACATTTCTAAAAGGCTTTTGCCGTTATTGAAGAACGAGTTTTGAAATCTACTTATGGATTTTATCTAAAAACGTCTAATATAAAACATCGTACACGATAATTAAAAACAACTTCAATTGAATCAATTTTTTTTTTGTGCCGGTTCTCGTTTCCATTCTACACAACAGTGCAGGTATATCTCTCTGCCCCAAGACGAATATGGCCTGATGTATAGTGTATCATAAAGTTAAATCTTCTATATTATTAAAGCAAAAAAATAAATAAATAATTAATAAAAAGAAAAAATAACTATTAAGTAAAAATTATACAATCCAACTTGGACAGACTAAATTGAAAATGAAAAATTTGCTTAAACAGAGAGCCCATTAAGATCTCAGTTCGACTGGGTACCACAACGTATTCCACGCCTCAAAATTTAATTCGATCTTGAAATTTAGTTCTTATTCAACATCTTAAAGAAAAATATCATGAAATACATTTAGTCCTAGAAATATAATATTTTTTAAATAAAATTCAGAAGGTATTTTTAGCGTTATGATAAAAAGGTTTATTAGGAAAAGATAATTAATAATCTATCAGGCCTTTTAGTATTCGTTCATTATCGTTATTGAACGATATTTATACATCATCGATTAGAAATTAAATTTACCCACCATCAAACGTTTTCCGGTAGTTGATCGCAGATACTTTTTAAAATTTTATAAAATTAAAGAATGTAGTTTTGGTAGTTATCAAGTTTTAGAATTTTAGTTTGCGCTTTTTTACTATTTCGGGTAAATCTAAAGAATAGTTTCGTCGACTTTATCTTATAAAAATTATAGTTAAATTTACAAACGAGTTGAATGTCATACCAAGAAAAATATTTTTTCATTATCTTGGCTTCTTCATCGATTTTACTACTTTTAGCTTGGAAAAACACTTTCTGTCCTTCAGTAAATCTGCTGAATATTGTTATGCAGAAGATTCATGACGTCTGACCTCAAATAGCGGTCAAGATTATTCATTTTCAAACTGACCGCCATCTGTCTTTAACATACAATATCCGTAACAGTTACTATTTTTATAACTTTTGAAACGGCAAAACGGAAACTGAAAGTATTTTTTTATTTTTTTTAATAAAATTTATGGGACCGAATATACACTCAGAATATGTTCTATACGGAAATGGTAGCAAACTTTCATGGAACTGTCTACAGCACACTTCTATCTGCGCTGGGTGAGGAGATTTAGAGCCAAACGGCAGCCTACATTCGTGTATATAGTCACACTGATTTTATATAGTTTCACAGAATAAAATACGTCTTTTAAAACCTCTCTCAGTAATACTCGTTTCCACTTTTTTACCTACACTAATCGATGTTTTATTGTAATATCGTATCACCACTATTTATTTTTTTAAGGGTAACCTACAACTAACCGATTAAAGGTTAAAGAAACCTATTAACTTCACTAAAATACGTTAAACGAATGGTGAAAGATAGGAATTTTTTTCTTTCGAACGGCAGACCGTTAAACAGTACGCACTTAGTGGGTTAACTTAGCAGGTTACTGCGAATTGAGGAACATCGGGAGTTTGAATTTTATTATAATAATATTAAAAGAAATATGTATGCTATTAAAAGCACTCACTAAATCGGTTTCGGAAAATAGATAGTTGTGTAGCACTAAAACATAAAACAAATTTTTTAAATATACTAACAAGTTTATGGAATCGTGACGTCTGAGGTAATGATTTTTTCGCATTGAATTATTCACATTTCCTGAAAATTTTAATAAAATTACATTACTAATATGTTTTATAATTAGTAAATACAATAAGTATAAACAATTAATATAAATGCAAACTAGTTTAAAGATAACAATAATAACATACAAAATGTTCATTTATAATTTCTAGAAACCGTTGGCAACCAAGTAATTTATTTTATTTTTCTATATTCTTAATGTTATTTGAACACACAAATTTATATTATTTGTGTTCTATTTATTTTTTTAAATGCTTATTTTACCTTATTACGTAGGATTAATTATCAACTGTTATTTATTACCATTTTAAATTAACTGTGATCTGTTCAGTAATTTATTTTACTGCAAATTCCCTTAGTGTTACAGATAATGCTTTTCATTTTAATAAATACTTTAATGTAATCTATGAGATTTTTGTATTTTATATCTAACACTTAATTTTTCATTTTTTGGACGACATCTTGCCTTTTAAAATTTGAAGAATAGGTAATATGGGGTATTTAGAAAAAAAATTGATTTTATATCTATGAACACTTAATTCGTCGTCGGGAGTTAAATTGATTTTACTGTTTCAGCATTGGTCAAGACCGATTGCCAAAATTTAATCGGATTTAACTATCTTTTGGAGTAGTTCAATCTCGAAAAAATAACCGATAACGCTAACAGCTATGCCACAAACGCCAGGGAAGGGCAGAGCCCCCGCCCTAACGCCGACCTCTGCTTCACCCTCCGGAGCATCTGGAAACAGAGTATCGAGGAACGCCGGGTAAGTCGCCACACATATTAAAGTGTTATCACGACCACCAAAACCGCATCGAACACTGGACAGCACGTGAAATGGCTTTGGCCGGTAACATGATTTTGCGTGCTGCCAGGGGTTGCGGTGCAACTCGCGCATAAAGTCTTGCCATAATTTGAGTCTGGCTTTCTTGATAGCATACTCATTACGGGCGCGCCGGTAGATCCGCAGACCCTCAGCGCGCACATCTTCAAAGATAATCCCATTCCAATCCCTGCAAGGCGGCTGCGCACTCGCGCTGCAGGCTGTCCTGATCCAGTCCCCTTAGGTTATAGCGACCTGAATCTGGAGCTCTTACACCGCCTCCGTAAACGATCTCATAGCTTCTGGAGGTTAAATATACTTCAGTAATAAATTTTTCTTTAGTTTTTATCGCAACATTTATGGCGTAACTAACTGATCATCGGATGCGTTTAGTTTGCAGTAATGTACTGAAGGGATTACAGCTACCGACGCCACTACCTTCTCAATATCTTCGATTTATTTAAATATTGAAGTTTCTAAAATATATCATTAGAAAGTGTTCCTTTTCCTTATAAAACGAAGTTAGCAAATAGTATGAGAAATATAAGAGTGCATCGTGCTGTAGAACAGCGTGAAACTTGATTTGGTATTTTTAAGTATCACATTTTCTATAAGCCGCATGATAAAAAATTACAATATTTTTCCAATAAAATACATTCTTAAAAAAATTATTTATAAAATAATTTTATAATATTTATAATTTATTAATTCTTTTTATTAACAACTGAAAGCACAAACTTAAATATCCGCGATACGAAAATCAATATGTGTGACCTAAATAAAGACAAAGTAAGATTTCCAGTTTTGATTAGTTTTATTTATTATATTTTGTTTCATTATTCATAAAAGATACAAATATAAGAAACTCGGTTATTTATTATTTGAAACGGCTAGACTAATAAATTTCAGTATTCAGATCATAATAAAATGTTCAGCAAGTATTATAACATGAATTTTACATTACGTAATTGTAATAACAAAATAACAGTATCTTCAACATGTATAAATGCAACGTTGGTTTAGTATTCAAATGCAACGTTGGTATAACGCCAGTTCATTTAATCGTATTTTTATTGGCGAGTTAAAAAAAATTGGTGTAGATATGATATTAAGTTGTAGACTGTATAATATTTTCTTGTTTCCTTAAACTAAGAATTGCTTTTTTTTTAATAAAAGTACCTTAATGGATTGCTCAACGATAACCCAACTGACTGACAGTTTGCGACGGTAGGAAACCTTGTTCTAACCCATTTGTAGTTATCGTAACTTAACAGTATAAGAATAAATCCTTTTTACGGCCATGTAAGGAGCTAGTTTTTATTATTTTTTATTTTATCAACTTGATCATGGTAAACATGTGGTATAAAACATTAATAGTTTAGAAAAAAAAGATGTTTAAATATCCTTTATAAAACATTTTGAACTTTAATCATAGCAATGAACTATTATGGAATAAGCTGTCGGTATTAGCTAGCTGCTTTCTTGTATGTTGTATCATTTTGATTTTTCTCATAATGTTTACGTAATCTTTACGCCACATTTTGTGAAATGGGTTTTTAAATAATAAAAGTAAATTATGGATTCTTTTAGGACAGTGCGTCAAGCAAATTTTGTTTTCATATGTAAGGTTTCACAACAGAGAATTTATAAATGAATAATTTTATTTTTAAAATATTACACGAGGTATAACTTTTTATATATTTATTGGCCACATAAATGCCTGTTATTTTTTTTCCAGAACTAAGCACAATATGTAAATACTACAATATTTTTATGGGGGTGTATTACCGTCGGAGTTCAGTGATCAGTACCAGTGATAGTACTGATCACTGAACTATTATTTCTGAAAAGTAGAAAATAAAACTGAAAAGTAAAGTTTTTTTTTCTAGAGTAGAAATAATACTTCAGTATTATTTCTACTCTAGAAAAAAAAACTCTCGTTCTCCTCCTGGATTAGAAGAGAGATAGGTGTTACTGTCAGAAGAAACCTTGAAACCAACCTCTGCTGCACCCATGCTGCGCATCCGCTTTTGAGTATACAGTTTTCTTTACCTTTGACTTCTTTCTTGTTTTAAGTTTCTCGGTACTAGTTTCGTCTGGGGGGTGAAACTTGTGCGGTTTATAAATCCTTTACGAAATACTGAATCCTGTACGGTCTATGTTTAAGACTATGGACAGAGCCGATGCATTTTCTGTTAAACGTCATGAACTGTTTTGTTCTCCGGTGACTACACAGTAAATACAAAGACAACTCATAGGGTAAAACATGTTCTTCTAATATTCTTATTAAATAAATAAATAAGTAAACAAATAAAACGACAAAGTCGAGGTAAAAATTTATATAATTTCTTAAATTCAGCTAATGGTGACATTTACTCTAAACGTGGTTACATATCACGTTTTATAAATTTATGATAAGCGATTAATGAAAATCAGAGGTCATATTTTTATCATCATAGTCTCTTTTTCTATCACTATTTTTTACTCAAAGAAACGAAAACGTATTTGGCATTTTGATTGCGTGCGTTATTTCTTGTTGACGGTTTGATTTTACGGCGGTAAAATGGTGATGGTGTTATTTTGATATTAAATTAGATATGAGAAATTAAATAATAAAGTTCCATCTTGGAGTTTTAAAATTCTTATAGTAATATTTTTAAAAATTGATTATTAATTATTGTATCAACTATAATGATCGAGAGGAACAAGGTCCTGTTTAAACTCGTCTTTCTGTGACTTTATTTGTTTCTTTGTATATTTCTGATGCATTCTTCATTTTTATGAAATTTTGTAGTAAGCCTCATTGACATTAATTAGAACGATTTGTAAATGACTTGTGAATAATTTATTTGTAAAACTTTTTCATAAAGTTTTCCGTTTTAAAATTGAGGCTCCTTTCTTTCCTAGACAGGCGTGATAGAAATGTGATGAAAAGGATGTTTTTGTCCTGCTGAACAATCAGTCTATCTACATTTCTGGACTCTCTTAGCGACTAAGACTTAATTTTCACTCTTTAACGCACAACTCCATCTTTAAGCCTATCATTTGTCTCTTATTAAGTATATCATCTTTCTTCGATACATTATTAAGTACTTAATTTCACGTTAGCTTCGATAATTTTTTTTATAGTTTTCTCACCTTGTTTCAAAGAAAATGAAAAAAATAAACCAAAGAATTTCATGGAAGACATCGAAAGTCATAAATAATTGATGTTTTCTGTCCCTCGAAATAGTATTTACGATGTTTTATTAATAAGATTATTCTTGACACCGTCTAAATTTTTCACAATTATATAAAAACTGACAATTCCGTTGCATCATTATTTTAGTTTTTACTTTATTAATTCAATCTCTTCGCTGATCTCAATTTGTTAAATTATTATAAAATGATCGACGTCTTCTTTTTAAAAAAATATTTGTTAAAATAGTCGCCTTCATAATTAATAATAATAATAATTTTTTTTTGCAGGGTTCCCGCACAGCCCTGCCATCCTGCAGTCTCCTCAAGAAGGTGAGACCCACAGACAGGTACGCTACTAAGGAGGAAAACGTATAGCTTAGTACAGTGACCAGAATACCTATGCGAGTAATCAACTCAAGCCTTAATATACTGGCATTAACTCCACCTATTCACAAAAGTATAACATTCTAGAGATAAAACCAGACGTACAAAACTACACAGACATCAAGTAGCATTGTAATGTAAGGACGATTTAAAATCCAACGTAGAACGATGACACAAGATGTATAAAGAAAACACGAAGACACATAACGTGTATCATAATATAATCATTACAACATCGTGATTAAAATGAGTTTACAGTATTCATTAGTGTTTTTTTGAAGCAGACATCCGATTGAAAAAAATCAACGCGGTTCGATAGTTCGTTGCAACCTGTATACATTTTGATAAAAGTGAACTCCGTTGACTCCAGTTGGAAATCTATGATTTCTAATACCCGCATATAGCGGTCTAAACCCGTATAACATGCTCGTATCTTTAGCAACAGACCCGCGTAATAACTTGAAGAAGAGATACGTTGCATCATTGTGTGTACGTCGCTTCTCCAATGATGCCAGGTTGAAAAAGAGGTATTCTCCTAAGTATAAGGTTCAATAAACTCTTTGGATCAGACACCTCATCATGTTCTTCTGAATTTGCTTGATCTGGTTACAGTTAATCTGTTACTATTCCAAGCAACAGCGCCATATTCTGGTACTGAACGTACATGTGTCTGGTAAACCTTAATACCACAGGGATATTTAAAGTCTTTATTTATCCACTTTACCAGACTAAGATTTCGTCGTGCTCTCGACGTAATTCTCTTGATATTTTTACAAAGTATAACCCAGCGTCAAATTCCTCACCAAAATCCACGACAGAGCCTACAGGTAAGAGTGGATTACCATTAAGATGAGAATGACCATTACAGTTTTTCCAGTTCATGCTACCTTCAGCTCTTAGCAAGATCTGAGTCTTTTTGAAGAGCAGTCTTGTCATCCATGCTCCTAATAATTCCGCAAATCTTCAAATCGTTTAATCTGATACTTTCATTCTGATACATCGAGAAATGTGGTTGATATATAAAATAAATAATAGGGGTCCAAGATTTCAGCCTTGTGGTACCCGGAAGTCGCAGCAAACTCCTTTGATAAGGCGCAAGGTATTTTAACATTAAAGGAACGCTCAGCTAAGTAAGATGAAATGCACTGCATAAGGAAACCACAGACAGCATAAGTACGTAATTCGTCGATTAGCTTTCCGTGCAGTACTGCGGATTTCCGTTCCGTGGGGATTTTTTGAAATCAACATAAACCATATCGATCTGCCTTTTATTTTGCTCTGAATAACATAATTTACCATAACAATTAAATTATTTGTGGTTGATTTCTGCAATGCAAAGCCATGTTGGACAGAAATTACATATCTATGCATAGCATTATTTTAGATAGCCATGTACAACCTTCTCGAAGACCTTAGATAAGGCTCCCAGAACCGAAATGGGGTGATAATTGTTAATATAATTTAGGTCAAACCTCTTTCGAACTGGAATAACTGTAGCATGCTTCCAAGATTTAGAGAAGATTCCAGCTGGCAAGCTCTACTTGAACAGTCTACACAGCGTGGGGAAAATAAAGAGCCCAGCAATGCCCTTTATGACAATTGGAGAAATACCGTCTGCACAATAGCAGCTTGATGATTCAATTCTGATATGAATTGAATCCCTTCTAACCTCGTTAATCGTTACATTTGGGGCATCTGATAGTTTTCCTGTCACCTCGAGATTATCACAGGTGGGTTGGTCACGAGGCTAATATACTGGCTTGAAGACTCCCAAAAGTGGTCACTCAAGAAAATGAGGTCACAGACCAACTCATTATGAATAGGTATAAGTTTTAAATATGTTGTGTAACGCATAAAAGATTTAACAAGCCAGAAGAATTCCGTTGGTTTGGCTTGCAAAATCGCCCTCAGCATCGTGAGCTTTTTTAATCTTCACGAGTTAACAGTTCCTTAATCATTTTTCTAAAACCGAGAACTTGTAGTGCCATTTATTTTTATCTTATTACATTATACTAATTCACCAAAGAATTAATATAATGGTCCTCTCCTACCGAACAACAGAAACATGTTCGTCGATGATCTTGGAAAGTATATCAATAAAGACAGTGGCAGCCGCAGAAACATCATTCGCTGTAAACATTAGTTCCCAGTCAGTCTCATCAACAGCACATTTTTTTTTTTTTTTTTTTTTTTTTTTTTTTTTTTTTTCTCTCAGCTCCCCTGGGCCGGACCGACTTGTTGGTATTACGCCGCCCAGGGGAGTGTCTTTAAACTCAAATAGGCCTCCCCACCTACCGGCTATATACCGGCAAGGCAGGTCGGCCTACCGGTTAGCTCTTTTTGAGAGTTCTTTATCAATATTGGCCCCTTGGGGACCCAAAAGGGCAATACTAATACACCACGCCAGACCCAGTTCGCCGCGACGCGGTACCGGGTCCCTTCAGTATTCAGTGTGCTCTTGCCTGACTGTTACCCGTGGAGTCCTTGGTGGCTCATCAGTGCCAACACACCGCAGCATGCTGGACCTCACCAGCAAGGCTGTCCACCCAGTCCTATTCTAGCCAACACCTTGTCTTCTCTCATCGGAGTATTTCTGTAGAACAACTTGTCTAACAAAACTAGCAAAATTATTCCAGTTTGACTCGCTTCTTAGCATGTAGTCTATTGTTGTCTCTGGAGTTATACCTGTGAGTGCCTTACTATGTCTAAGTGTGTCCCACCTATTGCACTCAAAAAAGGTGTGCTCAGCATCATCTATCTCGTTGCAGTAGTTGCAAATCGGTTCTTCTCTCTTGCCTATTTTGTGCAGGTAGTTATTGAAGGAACCATGTCCTGTAAAAAACTGCGATAGGTGATGATCAACCTCACCAAATCTTCTCGACAACCATGGCTTGATGTTGGGGATGAGGGTTCTCGTCCATCGACCCACAGCTTCCTGCGACCATCTTTCCTGCCAGATATTATAAACGGCATCCCTGACCTCTTGTTCTGGCTTGCCTTGTGCCCTCTCCACCCTCTTTTTTGCGATTAGGTCAATAGGAGGTGTACCCGATAACATACACAGGGCGGCATAGGACACTGTCCTGTATGCGGACACAACACCTAGGAGCACACACCTGTGCGTCCTCGCCAGTCTCTCTTTGTTGCGCCTGATGGCGATAGAGCGCCACCAGGCCGGAACGGCATACATAAGCGAAGACACGACGGTGGTCGCCAGTAAACGGCGCTTTGAGGCCCGAGGGGCATTCTGCGATGACATAATGATGTTTAGACTTTTTATCATCCTTTCTGCCTTGTTGCATACATTGACTATGTGCTCGGTGTATCTACCGTTTTTCTGGAGGATAACTCCTAAGTACTTGATGTTATTCGCTTCTTCAGCATGTGCTTCTAACAGCACATTTGATCCGGAGAAACGCCACACGTCGGTAATAGTGTCGCTCATAACTCTCTTCAACGACTTTATCTGTAACATCAGGAGCAGATATAAGAAGCGGGTCATACGGAGCACCCGGACTAACAAGGTAATCAGCAGTAAGAAAAAAAACAGCACAATTCAACATAATAGGTCTAAAATGGACTTCACCTAGTAGGTATCATGAAGTTACATTGAGTCAAATTCATCTCATCAAAAAATTCAAAAAAATACTCTGATTTATTTTTTGCATAAAAATGAGTATTTCCACTTAGTAAACGTGTCTCCTAGTTAACTTCTGGGATTAGCATTATTACTATGTCGTCAAGCATTATTATTATGTCGTCCTTAATATCAAAGCGTTCGCTTATATATAAAAAATATTAATTTAAATTCTAGAGAGAAAAGTCAAGACTAAAATATCGGATACCCACCAGGACGCAATTACCTGCATTTACCTTGATTTAAACCCAGATACATTCCTCTACCGTTTCCAAGTCACACCTCCTCACACAGCGGACACCAGATGAGACTGCCAACCATTACTCCATCACTATTTCTATGAGTTAGTAAGGTTCTATCTGCTCTAAGACTGCATAAGTATCCGGAAAGTAATCACGAATGAGAATGGGATATTCGTTGCCAGTCAGTCATGACTGCATAAAATTCATCTGTTTCAGTTCTAAGTCCTCTGACCTTGTGATACAAAATATTAAGTCTAGTACCATGGGCCATTGTCTGCGAATAGATTAATTTTATTTACATTATTACTTCTATTTATATCTTCCTTATTTACAACATTCATATGGCAGTTAGTGTGGATATCACAGTTAATATTCTCAACACAGTCAGTAATAGTGATCCAACCTGTGATGTCATATGACCTTGAACTGTGAAAGAAAATACTTATCACAACTTGACCCTGGTTAAATCTGCGGGAGGCGGCTGACTGGGGAAAACCAGGCAGGATCTGTGATCCGGGACATGAACAACCGCTTCTCCACCCGCAACTTGTGACACGAGAAAATATTCATATATGGAAATTTATACTTTCACAAATTCACATGTATAAATGCACATATACATCCACATTGTGACAGGTTGTTTACATAAAACCTGTCGTTCAAGAGAGTATCTGTTTTTGAAAGCGAGGCGAAGAAAGAATATTGAGTTCGGTGATACCGAAAAGAAGGATCGAACTAATTTCTACTAAACTGCTGTGACTCAATTCCAAAATATTTGGTGATAAATAAGAAAGAAGGTAATTTTTTCTAAAATCAATTCTTTTGTGATCATGGAAGTAGCAGGAGGACCTGTAATGGAGACAAGAAAGACTGCTACGGGGCTGTTTGTTGAAACCGTAACGACCACAATCGTCATAGCTGCTCAAGCCCAAGATGTTTGTTTGGAGTCATCGACAGAGGTTGAGGTTGCACCGCAAGGTACGGTAAATATCTCAAAGAATGTTGTGTGCAGGATTTGCAGAACTGCATCGAAGGGAAAATTGTCGAGGAGCTTCATGAACAAGGAGTTTTTCACAAGGTGTAGATCATTAAATACACGACGCAACGGAGAAGTTGTACCCTCCGCTTCTCAAGTTCTGACGTTTGACAAACCCATATGTCCCAAAAAATAAGGACTGGATTTCATAAAATGGATGTTCGTCCTTTCATCCCGACTCTAAAGCGGTGTTTTGGATGTCAGAAATTCGAACACGAAGAATATATAGGGATGTCCGAGAATATATATATGTGATTGTGGTGACCCGTTACACCCGAATGACCCGTGCTATGCACATCCGCTGCTATGGACATCGCACTGCGAGATAGCCAAATTGTCCGATTTAAAAGGAAGAGGTAGCAATGCTAAAGACCATTCAAAAAATCAGCTACTTCGAAGCTAGAAAAATTGTGGTCATCAGATCGTCAAAGGTTGCATTTTATGCTCAAGTTGCTACGACTTCCATTAAACAAAGAGATGTAATTTCTGACCTAGCACCAGCTCTAGCGAACATGGTCAAACGAATCATCAATCCGAAATTGAAAAGTAGTCCAATTATTAAAAAAAACTAACACAAAACCAATACAGGAAAAAGCAGATGTCTCCTATAAAAAGATTGCTGTACAACCTAGAAATGAACCTTCAACCAGTAAAAAGGTGAAGGAAAGTGAAACCAAATTACAGATGAAGCCTGTAGTCTAAGTATAGATTGATAAAATCCCTATTAATAGGAATGAGAAAGAAGTGATGACGACGACGACGACAACAATAATAATAATAATAGAATAGTATTGGACGACCAAAAATGGAATCCCCAAAAGCATGGAGCCCTTTTAGTGAGAGGGCGAACAGTTTAGCCGCCCCAAACAATTTAGTGGGCAGTCCATCAAGGCTAGACTTTGATGGCGGCATCAGCTGATGCCGCCAGCTCCTCCGTGATTTATTGCAGTGGATCGGAAGATTCCATCTTCGAGGCTTCAGACATCCTGGAATCAGAGATGGGGACCATCAGGAGGATGAAGAAAGAGTAAAAAGGGATGACCTAAGGAAAAACCTAGGCGAAAAACGAATATTATTAGTTTATTACAAAGAAGAGAGATTTTTATGCTTTGCATGTTATGTAATTTTTAAATATTAAGGAAGTTACTTTTAAGTAGTTTTGTTCAGTACAGTAAAAGAACAAATGGTCTTGGCCATCGAAGCCCATAACCCCACTTTGAGGAAAAAATCTTAATGAAAATATAATAATAATGATGACGTAATGTAATAATGTGATGTTTTATAAAAATGTAAGAGTCCTATAGGTGTACACCTTTACATCTGACGATCTTACAATGATTTATTTTTGTTTTTATTTTTAAAACAATGTGACAAGTAAACTTAGAATACGATGCCTAAATAATCGAAAAAAAAGTTAATTTTAACAGTGATCTGTAATCTTTTTACAGAATTTCACGGTGTCATGTGACAATTTTGGCATATCAAAGGAAAAGTAGCTTAAACTTCGGTGAATTTATTTTTGAAACCAATCGAAATACGGTTCACTTACAGAAAAACATATGTTCAACACACACGATAATGAAACGACTTACTCGATCGATTTGTACGATATACACAATAATTACACGTGTCCAACACTTATATACAACATTCGTAGTTTTTTAGGCAAAAATATTTCCGATCTGTTCAACGTAAAATGACAAAACAAAAGTAGATTAATTTTAACGATGTTGTAAAAATTACCGTAACCGAACAACGGAGTTTCCTTACTCTAGTTACAAGCATTTAAATTATAAGATGAGTAGTTACTATCAGATAATTATACAAAATTACTTCCCAAAATAATACAATCCTTTCCCATTACAACTTTACTTCAAAAAAGGAACATAAAACGTTATATCATAATTAATGATGATCTTAATCGGACTGTAAATATGCCCAGATTATTCATAAATCACATTAAACGATGACAGTATACATATTCAAAATAGTATTTTTAAATTACGGAACAATATATTGTTATTATTTACGGTGGATTTATATATTTGCAATCAATGATAACAGTGTACAATATTATTTGCAGTTTTTCTAATTGGAGTTTAAACTTTGTTAATAAAATGAAACAAATAAAATTCTCTCTGAAATTCTCAGTCGAATTTATACCCGTTTTTTTTTTTCGACAGTAACTAAAGAGAAATCATTTTTATTTATCTTTCGGAACTAAATTTATTATCTAAAACCAGATTTATCTAATGTATATTTTGTAATCGTACTTGAATAGTGGTTGACAGAGAACATTTTTTTTACAGGTGTTACACGCAACTGTGTTCTTTCGTAACAAAATTACATTTACTGGTAATATAGGACTTCATTTTCCTTTGTAAATCCAATGTAATTAAATAAATGTGTATATTACACCTATGCAGATTACAATATATATGTATATACAAGTGGTAGGCCAATATACATACATATATGTGTGAGTACGCGTCCTACATAGAACTAGATTTTAGGAATGCTCTTTTTTTAAAGGTTATTTGTTACGCTGCCCTGACATTAAAAATATTATTTTTCAATAATATTAAATAAAGAATCAAAAGTAACTGTATGGTTATTGGATTTCGGAAATCTTTTGAAGAGGTGGCGTTTCGGCTCAGATTCAGAGATTTCGTTTGCGATTAAACTAAATAAAAACTAGTTAATCCCCTACATTAAACAAACGTAAAAAGCGTTCCTGTTCTCTATTGGCACCTTTAAAATTTTATAAAAACGGTACCGAATCGGAAAAATTTTGGTAAATAAAAATAAGTCATAATAATCAAATTATTATGGCTTCAATGGATCGATTTCGGGAGCATTCATATCCAAACAAAAGAAATACGGTTTGAAATAGAAAGACAATTCTTTAAATGTATATCCTAGCCTGCTTTTTTTAAAATTACATTCCATAACAGTACTGAAAATGACGTACTTTTTAGTTTTCATTTTAAAAAAAAATTGAATCATTCCTTTCATAATTTTTTTATCATATCTGAAAATATGTGTTTCATCTGCTATCAGATCCTTGTTCTTCACTTCCTGACATTAGAATAATAAGATTGTCGAATTAAATAGGAACGAAACCTAGGTAAGAATTAATTTCCTGGAATACTACACACTTTCCTGTGCGGATAGTTTCTTACGTCTATGTTGTTCACTAATACCATTTGCAAATAATACAGATGAGAAAAGACAGCTGTTTTTCATCCCAAGTTAGCATAAATATATTTCGTCAAATATTAGGGAGTGGATATAATATGTTTATACTGTATATATTACGCATTAATTATATTAATCACATATGGTAAAGTTAACATAATTATCGTTTTTTCACACAATTGCACATTTAATTTTTTTTTTAACTGTCGCGAGTAGTTTTAGGTATTCAAATATTTGTCAAATCTGCTTTCTTACTCAACAAAATGTTTCTTTTTAACTATGAATCGTTGGAGAGTCAACAGATTAAATTTTACATCTTTTAGGAAAAAGGAAAATTGCTTATTTTGAATTAAATTAAACTTGATTTCGAAAAGAATTCAAGTCTATTTTCTTACTTTTAGAGCATCCGATTAATATAACATTTTTAACGATAACGTTACTGTTGAACAAAACGGTTGTACTTAATAAACTAAACGTCTGTGATTATTGACAGTTCTACTTTATTTTTCAATAAATAATAATTTTGTAACTTTACAATGATCAAGAATGTCAAAACTCACACACTTCACATCCAAATAACATTGAGCTTTATAAGTATGCACCCTTACTGAAACATTTCGGTTCAAATCTGTTAATACCATCTGTTTTTTACTTCCTTGTACGATGTAAAGGAAGTATTGTGATAGCGAAAAATTTTGGTTTTCAAATTTCAACAGAAATATCCTTTTTTACCATCCCTGAATCCATTTTGACTAGTTTCGGCGTGACGTCTATACGTGCGTATGTGTGTATGTACGTACGTACATATCTCGCATAACTAAAAAAGGATTAGCCGTAGGATGTTAAAATTTTGGATTCAGGACTGTTGTAACATCTAGTTGTGCACCTCCCCTTTTGAATGGAATCGCCTGAACCAAAAGTGTCCAAAAAAGCTCACAATCCCAAATAATTTGGATTTTGGACTTTTCCTTAACTTTGGATTTTGGCAGAAATAAGCCGTCATTGAGAGATTTTCAACGATATATCATAAGTGGTACTTATTTACATTAGTTCCAATGTTATAGCCGAATAAAATTTTAATCGATGAAATATTTGGATCTTACAAGGAAAGGCACATCGGTTCCAATCGGACTTCATCTCCTTTTTTTAACTTTTTTTAATTTATTGATTTACTAATAATTTTTAACCCGTGATTCTAACAAACATTTTTAAAATAAATAATAATTATTCAATAATAAAAATAAAAAATATGAAAAAAATCAGAAGTTATTAGTGAAATAAATTTGTACTTTTAAAAATAAATAAAAGTACTTTAAAAATGTGTATATGTAATTTGATAGACATTATTACATATGTGTATATGTAATATATTTGGTGAAACATCTGATTATATATTTAATATTAATTGAAAATTATAATTTAGATTCGTATTATTTTTGGATTTTCTAGGTTAATTTCTGTTTAATTTTATTTGCATAAAGTTAGCTACAGAGTGACTGAAAAATAGACCCTCACAAGAACAACATATACACTGAGGCAGACATGCCTGATCTTTAATAAATTGCAAAAAATTCTTATGTTTCAGTTCATTATTCCTCTGATGTTGTAGGACAATATTCTCCCTAAGCAGCGGTTGATCGTTTATTTGTTTTTTGTTGTCGGCCATTTAATCGCTCTTTGGTTTGATATAATTCTTATGATCTTAATTTGTGTACATGTTCTCTAGTTTTCAAATTATCTTTCTCTTTATATTTATCATCATCTTTTAATCTTTTTATTTTTCCCTTGTTCTTAGCATTTTATTCCTGTTCATATTCATCTTCTTGTCGTTTTTTGAGATATATTTCTTCATGTTATCTTTTTTCCCTGTATGATTGTTTCATTTTAATTTTTGATTATTCACCAAATAATACAATAATAAAAACTAAATATTTTACATCGTGAGGTCGAAATTAACATTTGTAACCAGTATACAGGACCTCGGACCTCCAAGAGAATAATTATTAATTAATTGCTTCTACTGTAGTTTCGGCCATCTTGTGCACAGCGCCGATTTGGATCAAGGTTAAGCGTAACAGAGCTCGTGTACACAGTATTTATCGGCGACTGGCGCTACGGGGGTTTTGGTTCTTATGATGTCGCTGGGGGCACTGCTGGTCATCACCGGTATGTCTCCATTACATTTTATGGCAGAGGAGTTGCTGGCCAGGTATCTAGGCAAAGATCCAACGTGGCCAAAAATGAGCTGGTGGGAAGACGTCAAGAGAGATGGAATGGAGATCGCACGGGTAGATGAACGCATCGCTGAATTCCGTGAATCAGAACCCGGTTAAAAAGTGGGCACGGGGAGGTGGACTTTTGGACGGCGCTGACGGGCCATTGATCATTCAATGTCTACCTCCAAGTCAGGGGAAGGAGGGAGACCCGATGTGCCAGTACTGTGAGAAAGGCGACGACATGGTTCATACTTTTCTAAGATGTACTAGATGGAGGTCGGAGTACCCATTTCAGACAGAGTTACCCCAAGAGGAGATTATAGTTATTAAGCTCGGTTCGGAAGAGGGGTGGTAGTTGGTTTAGGAGAGTGTTAACCAAGAAAATGGAAGAAGAAGATCGTAACTGAGAGCAGGAAGTAAGCCCGAAGGTGATGGTGGAAGACTAGCCTCCATGGGTGGGCAGCGGGGATCCAACAGGATTGCCACTGCTGGGTACCCCCGGGGGACGCTGAAAGCTGTTACCTGAGGATGATGCCGGGAGTTCCCAAAAGACACGCGTGGTGATGACGGCATACCTCACGGTGTTTTCAACACCACGTGTTTGAAGGGAGGGAAGGTTTTTAGTGGGTCCTCGTCCAGGCGGAAAACCCCAACCCCACACACCCAGTAGTACGGGCTTCTAGGCGTCTGGTAGCAGATTTTCCCTCCTTCAACGTAAGAAAAAAAACACTTTTATTTATACGACACACCAGAAATCTGAAACTTTTGTTAATCAGGAACTCACGAAGATACAAATAATACTGATCTGGTAATACGAATAATATTTCATGTAAGATTATTGGATTAATAAATGTGAATTATCTGATAATAATAAAAACTAATATTTCAGCAATTGTGTAACTATCCACTTCATTAAAGAATTGGAGGATCGTATCTCGCTTTCAAATGAAATAAGTTTTAATGTACCGCAGCAAATATATGTATATGTAATTTAATAGGTGCACAAGGAAGTCATGTGGTGCCCACATCAGATTTTTACTTTCCATTCTTTTAATTTTGTGACTTCTAAAAAAATCACCAACAGGTTTTCTCTTCAAGTGAAATTTTAGCTGGGATAATATCATTAAATCACAGCTATTCATAACAGTATATCAGGATCGTCAGAATGATATATACTTAGAGTGTAGTTTCATCGGGCTGCCTGTTGTGATGCGGTATAATCTCGAAATAAAAACAAAAATAAATAACTGTAAGCTAACGCTAGATGGTGAATATCGCTTTCTTTTACAGAAATAAATCTGTAAGGAGACATTTTATGAGGTTTCTGTTCTACGCTTTTTTCTTATTTCGTTTTACTGCACTGGAAATAGCTGTTTTACTTCATACGTTGGAGTTTTTTTGAACTCTTTTCATTCTAATTTCTTAAGTAACTTTAGGTATTCGATTCTCGAAAATTTTAAAGATTTTCCGTTTTAAAGTTATGTTTTATCGCCGGTGTGTTTCAAATGCGATATTGAAATGGTATTTTTGATGATAGTTCTTCCTCCTCGAAAAACAAGAAGACCTCTTTTATTTTTCGACTACTTAACACCGTTAAGAGAATTAATAATAATAAAAAAAATAGTTTGTTGAAAAAAAAAATAAAAATAGGACATAAACAAATCATGTCTTTAATTTTTTTATGTATTTTCACCGAAACGCAATCTTTTTTCAGTCACTTTAACTGAATTTTTGGGAAAACATGGCGTGTAAAGCAAATGCCACTTAAATATCTACTTATCTGTAAGTATGATTACCTGAAAAAAAGAATGTGATATTTTACAACAGCATAATTCTAGTATAAACGGTTTACTTTAATTTAAACAAGGATTAAACGATTATAAACCATTTTTAAAATTGTATGTGTAATATTTCGTTTTCGGCTCTTTGTTAAATTTTGTTGTCGAGTATTTAATAACACTTTATAAAATCTTGCAAGCATTGTATGACTTTTCTGGCCACTAATAATAACAATTAAGAGTAAGTACCAAAAAAAGTGTAAATTTTTTAAACGTGGGGATAAATTTTAGAAACTTTTTTCTAAAAATATTCATTTAGTGATTGAACTTAATAAATTTGCTTAAGTAAAGTTTTCTCTGAATCTAACGCTGTCTTCAATAAAGACAAAAATAAATAAAATAAAATTCTCAAAACAAATTATTTTTGCATTTCAGGTCCGGTATCTGGAATTTAAAAAAATTGTAGACATTTCTCGATAGCTGTTAATATGAAGTATAAACTTTCAAAAAATCTTTTAACAATATTTTTAAACTGAAGGGAGATAGCGCAAAAAAACATATATTTAATTTCAAGAGAAGGGTTTCAAGAGAAAATTGATTTAAAAAAAAAAAAAAAAATATTTGATTTATATATGCGTTGTTCGAGAAGGTAACAAATTTGTTTTCATAAAGTTTTCTCTAAAATGTCTCTGAAGACAATCGAAGTTGGTTTATTCGCTTCATCCCCTTAACAAATTTTGAAAACAGATTAATATGATCAATGCTATATGTTTGATCAATGCTCAGTGATCAATGCTATACAAATATTTGACGAAAATCGGTTCGGTCAATTCGGAGATTTTTTTTTGTAGTGGACCAAAATTTACAATGGATTTTCCCTGACGATACCATAGTTAATAATATGTGACAGAGGGCCACTTAGTGATGATCCCCAACGAAAACAAACAGCAAATGATTATAATAACAGTAAACGTCCATGTTAATAAATATAGTAACAACTAAGATCCAGTAAACACATCATTAGTCTTAAGCACTATCACTTTTTTTTGTGTGGAGGGGGAATACCACTCACGTACGCTCCATAAGGGGCAATGTCGGATTAGTCACAGGTTCCGCAAGGTGAGTGTTAATTAAAGTGCGTATGTGTTCCTGCGCCCTACCGACTAAAACTAACCTCCCCCTCAACTCCCCCATAGGGTAACATTCCTGGAATCCCTCGTAAAATAATCGAAAGACATGCGTTTCCTAGTAATTTGTGATGAAGATTTCTCACAAACCGTTTCATATTTGTAATTCAGACCAGTCCGAAGCCGTTCGATAGCAAAGGGTTAGGAAGTAGGTTTTGTAGCCCGGTAAGATTTACTCAATTAACAAAAATAAAGAACTTAACTATATATTAAGCACCAAAATTTTCACAATAGACAAGTTAAAATTGTTTATTACATAGTATCTGATAATAAATAACTACCATTAATTCTGCAGTGAAATTAAAATTGAATTTCACTAAGAATAAACGAACTCATCCATCACAAACAACATCTGCTTTCCAATCTTGATATATATGGCCAAAAGCAGTGCATCAAAAATGCGAACATACGAACGCACATACATACATATGTTTTTCATAGAAAAACTAGATCAACAATTGGACCCTAAAACGTAAAGATTTGCAAAAACACCCGATACCCCATTTTTTATATTATTACCATACTTTTCGCTTTAATATTAGCTATTGTAGCTATATTCTCCGGGAGAGTAATAACTACTTTAAGCTACTCCACATCTAATTATTTAAATAACTATATAACCAAAGTAATATTATTATAAATTTGTGTCGGTGTTTATGCGTTTTAGAATTAAATAAAATATGTAAATAAAATACAATCTTTGTTTTAACTCACATATGTAAGGACATCGTATTTTGTATAAATTTATTTATTTTGAGATTACTGGATGTACAAAAGTATCTTAGTCGTGTATTCTCAAAATCTCCTTGGATCGAGAGTCGGTTCACCGAATAAAACATTTAAAAAAATAAATTTTGTATTTATGACCGAAGGCGAGTTATAATTTGTGCGCATATCTGTTATCTTAACAACAAATCTTAACGCAGAGATGTTTGTAGCGGTTTTAAATTACGAAGCGAGTACGCATAGACAACACATAAAGAATTTTCGTATTTAACCTTTGTTAAAACAAAAAGTGAAAGTGCGTTAAATTTTTTCTTTGTAATCGGAATTAAGATGATATTTTTATCTCATTTGTTGACTTGGTATTTCATCACGATGTTATTTTTCAGTGCCATAAGTCTACTTGTATTTTATCTCAATGTTTTGTTTAGTAGACTACGTATTTTTTAGTAAAAGCAGAATTTAAAAAATCTGATGCGGATACCACTTGACTTCCTTGTACGCCTGTTAAATTACATATATACATTTTTTTTAAAATGAAAAGTACATAAAATTTTATTTCATTAATAACTTATAATTGAATTATTATATATATTGTATTTTTTTTTTTTTTACAAGCAGAGGTTAATAATTATTATTAATAAATCTATATATTTAAATTAAAAAGCAGTTAAAAAATAAAAGGAGATGAAGTCAGATTTGAACTGATGTACCTTCCCCTCGTAAGATCCAAATATAATTAATTAGAATTTTATTTAGCTATAACTCTGGAACCAATGAAAATAAGTACCACTTGTGGTAGATATATCGTTTGAAAGCTCTCAATCAGGGCTTATTACTGCAGTTAAGAAAAACATCAAAATCCAAATTTTTCGGATTTGGGCTTTTTTGGACACTTTTGGTCCAGTCGATTGCAATTAAAAGGAGAGATGCACAACTAGATGTTACAACAGTCCTAAATCCAGTATTTCAACATTCTACGGCTAATCGTTTTTGAGTTATGCTCAATACATACGTACGTACAGACGTCACGCCGAAACTAGTCAGATTGGATTCAGGGATGGTCAAAATGGATATTTCCATTGAAATATGAAAACCGAAATGTTTCGTGATCACAATACTTACTTTCCTTCGTACAAGGAAGTAAAAGAAATAAAAAAAGGAGATGAAATCTGAAGACCGAAATTTTTCGCGATCACAATACTTCATTTACTTCGTACAAAAAAGTTAAAAGGAAAAATACAATATATAAGCCAAAGACGATAGCGAACACAAAATTTATAGAAATTTAAAATCTTTTGAAATTTTCTTACAATAGATATGTACTTTTGCCGTATCGCATCGTATCCGTACCATATTTTTTTTTTCAAGACATAATAAGAACCATTTTATCAATCCGTATTATTCTCTCTATTCATTTATCCGGAAATGAAACGGAATAATATCAATTCTTTGTATCATACCGACATGAAGATTTGGTAAACATCGTGCACATCAACGCAAGGGTAAACGTATCTTTACATATTTTTATTAGCCGATTATCATACGAGCTAGTCGGGTAAGATTCAATCATTATAATTTAGCGATCGCAAATTAATTGCAAAATGTACAAAAATCCTTTTAATTCATTTGTACACAAGTAAAAAGTACATTTATATTCTGCATACGGTATTTAATTAGAGCCGATAGAATTACTAACGTTAGGATTTTGAATTATCTTCCTTTTTTTAAGTTAGTTTTTAAAATAGCGTTTATCATAAACGATAGAATAAAAAATACGGTCAGCTACTTCATTACATACACAAACTTTGTTTTTATTTCCAATTAATCGTGTAGTAAATCTAGCGTACAGGCCGGTTACGAGGGAGGAGCGGTCTTCCTATCCACCTACCTCTTTCGTTCGATCGGAACAAGTCATTTGTTACACACTTAATTGGATCGCCGGCAATTGTAGGTGGATAATACCCTTACGACCGAACGGTAAGTAACAAGGCGTGGTAGAATCTACCAAACAAGGAAAGATATGATTAGCTGTAATCATTAAATACGAAAAGATTTGTTTAAGGACGGTGCGATCGATTTAGTGACGCAAGAATAAATATAAATAACGAGACTTGTTTCAAGGTTAAGCGGATCGATGGGTGAAAAAGAAGAGAGGAAATAGAGGGCGAGATCGTTGGGGGGAAAAGAAACGAGAAAGAAAAATTTAAAACAAAAAAGTAGAAGGTAAAAAGAGTGAATGAGAATAATTGTTAGAGGTCGTTGATATGATCCTAGACGTCGACCACACGCAGACCGGTCGTCCGTACGAGAACAGTTTACTCGTATAATTTTTCTGAGTGCTGCCTTCGATTATATTTTTAGAAAAGAGCTGACCGATGAATAAAAGTCTGAGAAGAAAATAATTATGAATAGCCGATAAAATCAATAAATTTATAGTCGCTTAAATCTTTCCTATTTTATGTTAATGAATATGAAACGGCGTAATTTATATAAAAATAATTTTAAATCTTACATTTTCTGTTACGATACGATTTACATTCGACGAACTCACTAGCCCTCCTAAAGACATTATGCGATGTAACTTCGCAGTAAAAAATTTAGGGGAATGATTATTATCTTTTCCTACGAAATTCTAATTTTTTTTTAATAACATTTATTACTTGAACGATTCGGTACGCTTTTCTATTAATTCATATCCAGATCAGATATTATATGCATAAAAATGATCTGCATTAAAATTAAAAAATATTTTTAAATATTAATTTTGTAATCAGTTACAAGGCTTAGATCATGTAGGCTTAATGACATCGTGTGCGTATTATTAGACTATACATCTTTCTACATCCGATCTATTAAGAAAGTAATTAATTTATTTAAAGAAATGATGAAGTTGAATAAAACAAACTGTTTAAAAATTTCATAAATGAATTATAAATCTTTTCACACCGTGAATATTCCTTTATTTTTTTTTTTTAGGCTGACGATTTTTACAAAAGAATTAGGGTTGTATTTAGGTAAACAGCTAAATTATTACAGCTGGTAGTTTGGGGAATTGTTGTCTGTTAAAAGCTTGTTCTTCTAAAATCGTTTCGACCTGTTTTTTAAGGTTAAATTAATTCCAAGTTTGATTATTGAAATTATTTATTAATGAAAAATTATTTATTATTATTAATGAAAAATATTTATTATGTATTCAACAGATTAAAACAGAATGTCTATACAACATGCCATTTTGTTTAAACCTTATTTTATCAGGGTCAATATAAGATTTTATTATCGAGGAAAACTTTCTCCATAATAATAAAATTAGAATTGAAAACTTCGATGAAATTCTCAATTCTATCCACCTGTATATATTATTTATATTTACGCCGTACTTTTCACCAAATACATTTCGATTTACTTTTTTTTATTTTATTGAGCTCAGGTGGTCTTGCTATTATCTTTTATTTGACAATGATTTTTCTTTCCGAGGAAGATTTAAAAAAATTAAAATTACATGTAAATAATTTACAAATAAAGAATTTAATAATACTTTTCGCTTATTTTCATCGTTGTCATTTAATGACTTATTATAACATAATAATGGATAACCCCCGATCACCTTGATGTTTGAAGTATTCACATAGAAATTAATCGGAAAACGTTCGTATCATCCTTAGAACACTACATCTGAGAGACCCTTAACTTATTTTAAGGGTCTATTTTTTTATTTTGAATTCCGTTTCTAATTTTCATCAATTCACAGTTTACACGAATTTTCGTTTTTTCGAGTACCTTTTTGCCTCACAGGCAGAATTTCTTTGGCCTCTCCAAATTTTAAATAAAATTAAAACATATAAGTATGGAAGATTTAAATTAATAATAAATCCGATTTGAAATAATGAGCCCAAGAAGGTAAAAAATAATAGTTGAATTTAAATTTATCAACTCACTGACGATGCTCAGACGGGATTCCGCAAGCACCGCAGCACAATGAATCACATAACCAATTTTACACAAGATGTTAAGTAAGGGGGTATACAGGAAAATGTCAATATTGGCAGTACTGGTGAACCTGAATGGCCAAAGCCATTGTACGTGCTGTCCAGTGTTCGATGCGTGTTAAAGTGGACCACACTCTAACATCTGTGGCGACATACCAGGCGTTCTTGGATATTGTGTTTCCAGATGCTCCGGTGGGTGAAGCAGATGTCGGCGTTAGGGCGGGTGAGACACCATTCACTGACGTACGGCCTATGGAACCAATCGATAGAGACCGAGCGGTTTCTCAAATGACACAGTGAAAGGCACCGGGAATTGGCCAACTTGACTCGGATATTTTCTATCATCTGCTACCTATCATAAGAGAGCCGCTTGACAGACTGTTCTCGGGGTGCCTAAGTTGGGGTTGCTTTCAGAGTTGTTAGAAGGTGGCATTGGTGAGGCTCTTAAAATCAGGAAAGGATACGAGTGAGATCGGTAGATATCGACCCATCAGTCTCTTGTCGGTAATCGGCAAGTTGCTTGAAAGGCTGGTTGTGGAAACACTCTGGGAAAACATCAATATGAACTCTCTTCTAAATCGAGGCCAGTATGGCTTCATGAAAGGGTTTGGCACCGAGGATTGCATCTTAAATGCTCTTGCTGAGGTGGAAAGCGCCGACTTTAAATATGTCTTGGCAATTTTTATTGACATAGAGGCATCATTTCCTTCCTTGTATTGGAGTTCTGTCCTCTATGAGTTGGAACGCCGCAATGTTCCCGTAGCCCTGCAGGTCGTAGTATGTGACTACTTGTCTGATCGCACGGCTCTGTTTAAGGATTCGCACGTAGTTGTGGAAACGTCCGTCACCAGAGTGAGCCTGCAGAGCTCCGTTCTCGGTCCCTTGCTGTGGAACCTGGTATTCGACGGATTTTTCCGTCCCTTCCAGGACTGACATTCCTGGAAGGGGTCACCGCTCAGGCGTTTGCCGATGATTGTCTCCTGTTAGTTCATGGTAACTGACGACTGTAGCTACAAGACCGGGGGCAAGCGGCCTTGTCAACCGCAGAGGTCTGGATGGACATTCAAAATTTAAAGATTTCTGTGCCCAAGATGAAGTTTATGCTTCTCAATGGTGCAGACAAATTATCAAACAGTCATAATCCAGTATTACATATGAAGGATGTGTGATCAGCCGAGTTAAGGTTCATAAGTACCTAGGTGTTTTGTTTGATTAAAAGTTGCTGTTTAGCCACCACATTAGGCAAGTCGGACCATCATTTGTAAATAGTGTACCGAGGTGTCTTCGAAAGCATGGCCTCTTATGCTGCGTCCGTTTGGGCACGTAGGTTGGACAGAAATAAAGCACTTATTCAGAACTTAAGGAGTGTACAGCGCAGAGCATTAATAGTATGCACTGGTGTTTTTAAAACAACCTCCTACGAGGCTACCACCGTATTGGGAAAGGCTCTCCCAATCGATTAAGTGTTGAAAGTTCGGGCGGCCATATGGAAGTTCCGAAGAGGCAGGGAGGCCGAGGTATTTG
Source organism: Lycorma delicatula (assembly GCF_047948215.1). NCBI lineage: Eukaryota > Metazoa > Arthropoda > Insecta > Hemiptera > Fulgoridae > Lycorma > Lycorma delicatula. The sequence continues at coordinate 167,435,000 of NC_134455.1, read as the reverse complement.
TGATGCGGTTTCGAGCCGGGCCTGTACCGGAGCGGAACGGTGATCACAATGCACATCAACAGTTGCCCATCTCCCGCCTGAGGAGAAGGCTTTACAGCCTCGCGATGAATGCATGACAGCAAGAATGACACACCACAACTAAGGGAAGGTTCTTGTATAGATTTTTACAGAATTTCAGGGGTTGGTATGTCTCTCCGTTTTTAAGGGCAACGGGTGCCCAGGTGCTCTCCGACCACGAGAACTTGAACAATATTTGTTTTAGTTCCGCCTGGCAGCTGATGTGCTGTGCGTCTGCGGGGAGGTCCAGTCGAACGAACATATGATGTTTGACTGCCCAGCTCTTGGTGGGCGGGCGGCGGGGGGGCACAACTCAGGACAACCTGAAACTTAGAGGTCAAGGGGAATTGACTCGCCGCTCATAAGCGGCGAGTAAATGTGTCGTGAGCCGCATTGTCGGACCGTGTGGGTGTTCCTTGATGTCGTTGCTTTGTTCATCCGGCATCAGTAGTTTACTTAAGCGAAAGATTCCTACCTCACTGCTGTGGGAAGCTACCCGATAGTTATGGCTGGCTATCAGCCAATTATAGCTCCAAGCGTTTTAATGTTGGTGGAGAGATACTTGCTGGCATTTAGCGACCTAGGCGTGGCAGCGAATTACTGTCTTGACGTGATAAATTTATGAAAATCTATAAATTACATTTATTAATGAATTTATTTAATTAAATGAATTAATTTATTGAATGTCATATATATTTTGGTAGTTGACGGGGTCCGCCTACCCATTTTAGAATATATGACAAATGAGTGATGGGACACGAAGCAAGTGGTGTGTGGCACCATGCTTAGTTCCCTCACGCAATTAGCTTAGCTCTTGGAGCTAGTTAGAACACTGGTCACCAAACTGATTCGAGGCTCAATAGCCGTTTGTGGCACAGACATTCGGTCTTTTGCTTTAGGGCGACCGAGTGGTGTGGTGGCGAAATGCCATGCAAATCAATTTCCTAGATGAGGTAAGAAGCGTGCCAGGCGTCTAGGCACTCCTTTATGCAGACGACCTACTTTTCTGGGGAACCAGTGGATCCATCTCTTCACTCGAGGTCTGGTTAGATGAGACTCTGATAAAACTAGAACAATGAGTGAGGTAAAACGCGGTGACAGTGAATACATCAAAAACCACCTTCAACTTTTCTCTCTGTCAACAAAAATATAGATTCACCTCCAGTACAATGAACTAGCGCTGGAGTAATGCAATGTTTCCAAATATTTTGGGGTTCAACTAGAGAGAAGTTTAATGTGGAAGCCTCATGTAGACCACTGTGTGGAAAAGGTGGTAAAAAGATCCCACCTACTAAGAAGACCAACAGCCACTGGGTGGGGTGCGAATCAGGATGTTCTCAAGACTGCCTACAAGTCGTGCATAAGACCTGTGGTAGTATACGGGAGCGAAGTGATGGTTGCAGCCATCACTAGCACACTAAGCAAGTTCAATCTCGTTCAAAGTGCAACCTTTAAGGGTAATCACAGGCACTGCAAAGTCCACTCCTATTGCAGCCATGAAAGCACAGACTCAGACTGAGCTCCTGCAATCATACCGAGAAAGAAACATTGAGATTCTGGGAACGTTTTAGGTGAGTCTATTAGCATCAATGGACTAACTACCAGCAAGCTACTTGTTGACGATAACCTAGAAGTTTTACAGACACTTCACTCGCTGCATATGATAAATTTATAAGGAAATATGATATTCCACCCGTGAACACTGTACCTCTGTGCAGGACTTTTCAACCACTTATCTCGGGCTTGCTACGAACTTATGAAACATTCGACGCCAAAACACGTCTCTATACAACATGAACTGAATGAAGCAGCTAGCACAACAAACCATACACGAGGAATTACCGGAGGACCAGTGGATTCACGTCTACACTGATTAATCAATTTAAGGCAGTGCAGAAACAGGAGCTAGGTACTACTGTCGTCTTTCCAAGGACATTTGGGGCTGTAGGTGCTTTCTTGGCAACTATGATGGCGAAGTTGGAACAGTGCACACCGCTGAGGCCGAATCGGAAAAGCTAGGTTCTTCTTTGAAAGCAGTGTTTTTCGTCGACTCCTAAGCCGCTATATATAATCTATCACGCAACATCCAAACGGAGTGCTGGAGGACGACTGAGTGTAGAAAAGGACTGAAAAAGCTGGAAATCGTGGGTGGACACTGATGTTTTAGTAGATACTCAGTCATACCAACTACATGGAAATGAGGAGGCCGATAAACTGGCTAGGTTAGGAACGGCTCTACCCGAACCTACTTATTCCGCGAGAAAAAGTTAAGTTTTCAAGATCATAAAATGTCACGTAGAGAGCCACATTTTTTATCCTGATTTCTTATCTAACTCAGTTCAAAACGTTAGAAGAGTTTTCTAAATAAAGAAAAATAAACTGAAAGATAGAATTTTAGGGTAATTTTTACTTTAACATTCAGCATTTTTTACAAGTTTAATTTATGCGTGTATGCGTGGGCATGCATAATCTTATCAATTTAAATTTGAATTTTCTTCTTGTAGAAAGAGACGACGATACGTATAGTTCAAAACGTAAAGTTAGATCTAAATTTTAATGCCTTTCTCATTGAGTTTTATTTTATATTAAAAAATAAGTGATATGTTGAATTCTTGAAGTATGATATATTTCTTTTTATTCTCAAATCACATCTAAAATTCTTTGTAATAACTTTGTGGATCTTCCCGGTATTTGCGGCTACTTTAGCTTTAAATTTACAAAAAGTGTTTGTAATAAAATCCCACAGATTAAAACGTTGAAATTCATCTTTGATATCCAGAAAGCAACATTTATTTTATTTAAAAATATATTTTTAATATATGTTTCATGAAAGCATGCAATAAACCAAAGCATAACAGTATGATGATTAATTTAATTTACCGCAATCAATTCGAGAAAAAGGAACTTCTATTTACTTTAACATAAAAATTAAGTAAAAATATCTTGTAATACAAAAATTAGAAAATTATGGTGAAATGATTTATTTATCTTAAAAATAAAAAAAAATCTGATATGGACACTACATGACGCCTATTATTATTATTATACATTGTACGGCTATTAAATTACATATAATTTTTATAGATTTATATTTTTCATTAAATTTTTAGGTAGATTTCGTAAAAATCTATCTATTGTAATGGATACCATGATTCGACTTCCGGAAAATTTCGACATATCTTTGCGTTTCACATGCTCCAGACCCCAAAAATCACCGTCAGTTCAAAAGTTAATATATATACATTTATGTATATATATATATAAGAAAGTGAAATATATATATATATATATTTCACTTTCTTGTGGACACGATAACTACCGTAATTTTGCGCCAAATCAAATTCAAATTGATACATAAAATATAACGACCCAAAATATTTGTCTGCTTCCCATGCTCTTTTTTCTTCTTTAATTACGAGAACATGTTGAATACAATTTTTCCAAGCATTTGCATCTATTCTATTTACACCTGCTATCAATAGATTTTTTACATCACTTAACTTAAATGTTGTGTTATCACTCCAAATGTAGCCTTTGACATGTGCCCATATCAATTCTATCGAGTTAAAAGTGCAATGGTATGGAGGAATACGCAACACGACACAATTTTTTTAATTTTGTTCATCTATTTTATAATGAATATACTATTGTTTAATTGTTTTTAATAATCCTGACACAGAAAAAATCTTTTAATATGTCTTGATTACGTAATTTTCTTCGATTATGCACTACTTCGGTGCATTATTTATTAGTATGACGGATCCTTCAGCAACAATATCAACAACTTTTTTAAACAATTGCTTAAAATGTCACCATTCATTTCATCATGGTAAGATGAAATGAATACACTTGGGAAGATCTGGAGTCACATCCCATAAACCACCGTTCAAAAGCCCATTATCACTTCTTACGTGCGTTACTATTAATCATTTATCTTTTCCAGCCGGGGTTTTCATTCCAGCAGATATACCTTTCATAAAGGCGTGTTTTATGCTCTTAATTTCTTTATCCACCCGTACCTCTTCCCCTACATGTCCCACGTTAACCCAAGTTTCATCTAGATGATAAACTGTCTTGTCTTACATTCTTCAAGATCTCGCTTAATTTCTCTTAAATATTTCCTGCGCCATGAAGTAATAACTTTGCGTTCAGTCAATAAGACATTATTTTTTCTGGTCATAAAACGAAAATTCATTGATTTAAAAAAAAAGTAATTTACTTCTCGAAAATTTCGGCATTTCAGAATCGGTATTCATGGTATTTAATATTTTGTTCAAGTTAGGAAGTCCGTTGTTGAATAAAAAAAAAAAAAAACGCGTGAACTTATTTTCTGATAGCGGTTTTAGTAAATTCATCCAACTTTCCAATCGTTTTCACATGCTTTAGACTCTTTTTAGGGCTAACATGTTTACCATTAATTTTGTATTTCTTTATTATATTAAAAATTGTCCTTTTACTAATACTTGTTGACTACTTGTTTTCCGAGCAATGTCTCTGACTGCAGGTTCAGGGTTATCTTGTTTTAAAGTTATATATACGTTCCAAATTATGTTTTTTTTTTCGGAGCTACTTAAGGGGTTTCCCGGTTTATGTTTCCCGATAGAATCACTCATTGTTAAAACCCGATTGGCACAAAAACACAGAGTAAATTAAAATTAATGAAAATAACACAGAATAAAACTTTTATAATAATGAACTATAAAACTGTATCGTATCGTGAACACTATAAAACATGTTGAAATACTTTCTTTTACTAAACCGAATATTAGTGTGAATCATTACAAATGATGTTCTCGTTATTATACATCAATAACAAAGACTTAACAAAATTTTTAATTGCTTATCATCGATCGGTATGCCACGGCGCCAGAGAAGTAGTAGTTTACAGTATTTAATTATAAAACAATAATTGTACTTGCAGTTGGGAATGACAGAATGATTCAGCCTAACTACTGAGATATAAGTCATACATACTGAATTCACATTTATATCTGCTGCACTGTTTCATGACTCAAGTATTAGGTAGTTACAAAACCATAGTTTTTAATCAATGGAAAATTAAAATTTGTATTTTATATACGGATATATATATTTAAAAAAAAAAAATGATAATTAGTTCATCATAAAAGCTCGAAGCTTTTGTATTGGATATGGTATGGAAATTTTATAGCGTATGAAAAAAGCTATGGCCGAACCGAGATTCGAACCCAAAACCAGTTAAACAGATGTTTAACATGGCCTTCCTTTTGTAATTTGCGAAGGTATTTAAGTCCTGATTTTTTGCCAATTTTAAAACTATATTACCAAGACGCTTACCAAATATTATTAATGTGATTTCTGCAGCTGAACTTGAGATATAAATTTTTATGTAAAAGTAACAATATGGTGCACAGTAGGAGAACGAAGGAGAAATTTCCCATTTTCCCACGGATATTATTTGTTTAGTTTTACAAGAAAAATCAGAAAATTATAGCCAGACCACCATTTTAGAAACACTCTGTATGTGCTTCTTCTAAACAGACGGCGAAAACCACTCATATTGTAGTTTTTCATAAGGAATGTTTATTTGATGATTAATTTTTTTTTTATATAACTTTTCCGTAGTGTCTACTAATGATGAGAATTTTACGGTCATCTATTTATATTTTGAGTAAAACATTTTGTAAACGGTAATCTCTTATTCCCATCTATTGTTATCCGGATGTAATACAATCAACAGAATCTACTATATACAAAATGCTCTCAAAAGATGTTTTCAAACAAATAAAATTTTTCAATTAAATCCACGATTAAACCACCTGCATCATTTTATAAAAGGGGATTAACAGAAGTAAGTAATAAATCTTGTATTACAAAGAAAATAAATAATTATTTTACTTATTACTTATTTTTTTGTTATCAGTCAGTGAACTGGTTTCATATCGTTGTCTATTCCTTTTTACATTGATTTTCCTTTCTACACTGATCTTTTAACCTTAAAGTATTTAATAAATCCTTCGTCCTAAATTACTTTTTCATAAGTTCCAATTGTCAAAATCTCTTATTTTTGAATTTTATGGACCCACCTCGTTTCGATTATCTCCCTTTAACAACATATTTCAACAGCTTCTGCTTTCTCTTTTTTTTGTATTGTCCGTGTTTCATTACAGAAAAAAAGTTACAATCCACACAAATATTTTCTAGAATTTCTTTTTAATTTTTTGATGTGTATTTGATACTAGTAGATGAAATTTTCTATTTGTAACGAAGCATCTCCATGCTTGTACTAATCTCCTTATATCTGCGTCAATTCGTCTATCGTTTATACTTTCACTATCGAAATAAAATTTCCCCACTTTTCGTGTGTTATTTTCTGCTATTTTAATATTAATTCTCAAAAAAATAAACAATTTTTTTTTTCAAATTAATTATCACAGTTTACTTTTATTCATTCTCTAAATAAACGTTTCCTAGAGATAAACCATGTCATTTAGTATTTCATCCAAATTCGATTTCCTTTCAGGAATTACCTTTTATACAAGGCGGGTGATACTCGCCATTAGAACAGCATACTTGTGTGGTTTGAGCTCTTTCTTGTAAGGTTTACTGTTCTTTTTTAGATACTAGTGCTGCCTACCTGGAACTGTTTATTGGACTATTCCTTATTGCTAATTAAACATTAACTAACGGTCTTTCCATTATCCGCAACCTAGGTACAGGCCCTGCTGCCTGCAAACAGGCTTCTATTAAAACAGGCTATTATTTACATAACCAAGAGGATAACGAACAAGAGGGTTTTTGGCTTAACCGGCTAGTTATTCATCTTAATATTTATTTACATATTTTCTTGGTCATTATTACTTTGATGAATTTTTAAAAATTCTTCTTCGCCAATTCTTCTTTACCTATTGATGATAAATGTTTAACAGCGATACCATTTAGTTTGTATTTGATCGTAAACGGTTTTTGAACGTATCTACTTACGATCTCATTTCAAAATCTAGTACAGCTATTTGTAAGCAATTTTTACTGCTAGTGTGACACAGTATGTATGTGATTTTCATCCGATATTTACATATTCAGAAATTAAGAAAAGGTTATAACCGTCTTATCTATTGATAGGTCACTCATAACACTACCAGAAATAAACATTTAATGCACTAAATAAAGGTTATCATCCATTTTGGCGGTTACCAGTAATAACTTTCAAGCGGTTTTATTATCTGTTAGCCTTGTATATTAAAAAAAGAGATCCCTGGGTAGAATTTCTTGATTTTAATGATCTTAGTACAATTTATATAATTTAATATTTTATTGTTGTGACTTTTAACACGATTTATTAATAATTAGAATCTGAAAATAACTTCCAGTTGCAAGATAAGATATACTCGTATATGGAGCCGCTAATAGATTCCCAGTGTTTTTATTATAGAGTTTAAATGTGCATTTATTACATGGCATAATTTATATGTTTGCACCACGTTACATCACATTTGTCACACTTTAGTGTGTTATCGTGTTTATGTATGTTTAGTGTGCTCATGTTTAACGCGTAATCGAGATCGATGCGAGTGACAGAAATTTATCGGATCGATCATGGGAGAATTTGATGAGAATAACATTAGATCGAGCTTAAACCATATAAAGGTAAAAAAAAAGGAAGAAGTTGTTAGCGATCGAGAACATAATATCGACCTAAAATAAAACCGCAGAATAATAAGGTAATGCCACGAGTAGCAAAGATAAAACTAGACAGATAGAACCGTTGTAAAGCCGCAATTTCTTAAAAAAGGAGTTTGTTTTTCATCGATAATATCTAATGTTTAAAACCAATTCCTCTTGTTCGACGTACTCCGGTTAATATTTAATGATATCGCATGATCTATCTCGCGTAACTGAATGTAATTTTCATGCATTCAATTTAAAAATGAAAAGCGTTTTGTTTTTACACTAAAAAGAATGGGAAAATAAAAATAAGATTCACTGTTATGTTAATTATCATTGAATACACTAAATTTTAGTTTAGAAAAATATTGTCACTTAAAAAATCGATAATCTGATATATAATTGTCGGTTCAATCTCGACTCGTATCTTCTTTTTAAGTGCAATTTGAAGTTGATAATATCTAATTAACCTTGATCTGAATGAAAGGAATGGAAATGTTTTCAAGTTTTCAATAAAACACGTTTTAGAAGAAAATTATAAATTATTTACAACCAAGATTATATCGTGTCGTTATAGTCAGCGTTAATTTAAAACGATGTTTACATAAAAAAAAAAAAAAAAAAAAAAAATAATCCAATACCGCGGTACGGTAAAAATTACGTGGAAATCAGATAAGAAGGATATTAAAAAGTAATTATAATCTCGTGTAAGAAAAAAGCTCACACATTACTGCTAATGTTTAATAAATTATACGATTATAAAATTGTCGGAACGTAGGTAAAGACTTGACGAGGAATTTACATAATTCCTCGTCAATTGATTTTTTGTGCATAAAATATCTTCAGGATAAAAATGATAACTGAATCAAAAATGGAAACGTACTATAGACGAGTAGACACAGAATCAGAATTGAGTTCAATTATGTCGTAAAAAATGTTAAGCAACACTGAAAACTTCGGAAATTATGTAGTTTTGTTTGTTATATAAGCACAACATCACGATTATTGTGTGAACAGTTTAAAACATTCAAAGTCGCTTTTGGATTGTGTAGGCGCGTACATATAAACATTTTGTACGCTTTCACGATTACAACCTTCAGGCCGCTCGTCTAGTGGAAGAGATCACGCAAGTACGTTTGTACTAGCGCATCAAATCTGATGCAAAGAGTGCAACGGAAAGGCCTCGATTCCAAGCGACCTTGAGCGACCGACTGCGTGCGACAACAGACACACATCCTCGCTAATGTGTCAGATCCCCTCAGATTGGGATTTGCCTCTTAGTCATAGTACACTACGGTTCGTTCAAAATGTTTTTAATCGTTCGCCTGTCGTCCTAAACAATTTTACTATTTAAATCATATTATTTTTAAGTATTTGACATGGATATTGATAATGAAGAATTGATCTTTTTGTAAAATAAGACATATGATCTTTATCATTCTCAGGATTTACAACGCAAACTATGTAATTAACTTTTTCAAAGCCTTAAAAAACTACAACAATCTAAAAAAAACTCCAGATACTATATTAGCTACAGCAACCTATAAAATAACAAGACACCGATACTACAAATACTATGTAAGCTGTACAAACGCCAACTGCTAATCGCAAGAACTAGCCTATGAAGGACTTTCCCATTATCTCATAGTCGTAAGAATCAAAGTCACCTGTAGTCGCGTGATCTTCTAGTCGCTCGCAATATTTTCTAGTGGACGATCAGCCTCAGTAACTCTCACATCTTGACTCCCATAGAGGAAGACACCCGTCTTGTGACGATCACAGTCAAAACACCACCCGCTCCATTCCTAGCCCTGATGGGTTTTAGCGGAATTCGTCTATTAGACACTCTAAACTTGATAACACAACACAATCATCAGTTTGGCCTCTATCAGGATGCCACCGATGAAAATGCCCCGTCAGGCATTACCATCAGTGTATTTACACAACCTACTTTCCCATTCGTATGGCCTCTTCCAAACACAACCACCTACTACAACTACTATAACTTACAACCCTCACAACCCTACTTCAACTTATAACCCTCAACTATAAAATTTACCGATTCGCAGAAGCCCGATCCCCGCGTCTTCCTAAAATTTTACAAAAAAATCTCTTCTATATCTAACATCAATTTTTTAGAAAAATTGGTTTGCTTGGCATTTCTCCCGCCACCACCTCATTCGGTCGCTCTGATGCATAAAATCGAATGTTCGTGCCACAAACGGCTACTGAACCTCGAAACAGTTTGCCGATCAGTATTCTAACTAGCTCCTAGAGATAACCTAAAAGCGTGAGCGGAATGAGCGTGATGCCATACACCACTCTCTTGCGTGTCCATCGTCTACTTGTCATATGCCACTAAAATGGGTAGGCGCACCCTGTCAACTACTAAAACATACATGACTATCAATAATTAAATTTGGCGCAATCATCAATGGGCTCTACACCCCAGATACAAGCCTAAATTAATCAAACCAAATTTGTCCAAACTACCTCGAAAAGCACTATGTCCAGAACGAAACAGCGTAATATGCCGATCGGGGGAAATCCACCTAACTCTACCTGCATACTTCACACATCAGGAAACATTCTATGCGTGTAATGGCCATCGGGGGATTCAGTTCACCTGACCTGCGATAAACTGAAACCCTTGTTGTCTATTTCTTTTATGCGCCCAGAAGTAACTTGGCCTACATTCTTAGGAACATAACGTAAATTGGCGCTCAGTCACAAGGATATATCAATGAGCTTAATATTATAAATAACAAGGACCGCCTCACCAGAAACAGTCCTATGGGCTCCAATCACAGAGTGAAATCTCGCTGAGAGTTTGCGTATGCTATTTTTAAATGAATATTCATAATTTACTTCTGATTACGTTAAAAAAAAAAAAACAAAAAACTATGCGACGTTTAAAAGTGAGGGATACTAAATTTCACTAAAGCATTTGTTAAGAGAAAAATTGATTTTCTTTTAAGAAAATAAAGATTATTTATCTGGTATAACAAAGATTATTTTAAACAGTGTTTTTTTTTTTAAAGCTGCCAATTAGCTAAATAAGTATTAAATAGTTAATAATGAGTTATAAAAGGTCACTCACTGATTAAATTATTGTAATAATAATAATAATAGTAATATATATATACATTTTTTTTTTGAGAGTAGGGAGGTGGAAATACATTTCCGCACGGAGTGTCGGGCTCCTACTGGGGGGTCTTATCCAACCTCCAACAGCAGACTAACGACTAAAACCATCCCGTTTCTACCTACCAGGATTCGACCCGGAACCATTTAACACATTACTTCAGGTCGAGTCCTCCTATCCTAGCCTGAGAAGGCCGCTACTTAATTTCACCTGGTTCATGACCAACCAGATCACCCTTCTTGGTCTTGAGAATGCTCCCGACGAATCGGGCCACACTCTTCCAGCTGCTCAGGTCACGGAGCATCATCGTAACAGTTTGATGGGACGATAATCTATAAGTACACCTGATGTTCCATTGCAGATCCCTACTACAACAGCATAACATTACTTACCGCAGTTTATGAACATAAAGTGATCGTCTTTTTGAAGAGTGACGGAGTTATTCAATTGTACAATCTACTAAACATTACTGGAGAAACAAAATGCTCTAAGCTTTTGCAAATCGACAGGATGCCCCATTATATTCTTTACGTTTTCTACCGCAGATTACCAATGGCTTCATGAAACCATTAATCAATATAAACGATTTTTGAGCAAGATATGAAGGTTGTTGCGAGGAAAAAGGCATTTTCATAGGCTGTTGTGGTTAAATGGTTCTCCTACTCTAGAGAATGTAATTTTTTTGCGATTGTAATATATCCAAAATTGCAAACGGAACTTATAAAATTTTACTTATCATCTATATTTGTATTAAAGAGTAAGCGAAGTTATTTTGTATTTTAACTGGTGTAAAAATAACAGGCGAAGTATAAACGCAAGCGTAAACAAATAAATAAATTTATTTTAATATATTTTTTGTTCGTGGAATATATAACTTATAATTTTAATGATATTAAAATAAGAAAGGTTAAAAGTGGGTGTACTGTAATATAAGTCCAGTAAATAATGTAAATTAGATTGCAGTCGGTTTATATTTATAATTTTATAATAGTAAAGCCTCGACGATGAACACAGGTACAATATACATCAAAGTAGTTGTCGAGGAATGTTTAAAACGATTGTTGTCATTGATATCGTAGTGATGTCCTTAGTTGTAACACGGCCTTCGTTCCTTGTAAAGAAACATGTTCATGACTTGTACAAGTATTGGCAGGTGGGAAGTCTATTATAGTGTATTGTCTGTAACTGTATACAACTGTATATATATAAATATATATATATTCGACTGTAATGCTTGATAAATTTTAACATTTTATCGTTTTCGAAAATAGGTTATGCCTATCGGTGTCTCCTGCAAGCTAAAGAACGGAGTTTACATCGGTTATAGGAGGTTACACAGCACGAGTCGGGCCTGTCATTTGCATAGTGCGACATCCTGCGGCGGGCGGGCGCCTTAATAGAGGCCGTCATGTTTTCTTCTCCCGAGAGAGACAGAACGAAGAAGAAGGTATAAAAGAGAATATCTAAAAAATAAATACGCAGTGTGATAACCGGCCCGTTTTCCTCATATACTTGTAAAAAGGAACGAAAAAAGTTTATAAAGATAAATTTTTTATTACAGTTTACTAATTTGGTAATAATTTTTAATAATTTATCAAAGTAGCAATATTAAAAGAACAATTTAGAAGCTCAATTTAATAAACCAGTGTACAAGAATAACATGTTTTAAAGGTATATAAACGTAAGAAATTATTGTATATAACATAAAGAACCAAACTGTATAATATATTCAAAAAGATGTGACATGGCAGTATAGCTTTCAGTTTAACATTCTCGACAAACAGGGTGTACATAACTACTGCAAGTTACTAGCAATAAAATATGATAAAAATCAGAGCTTTGTTTTTATAAATACTGTATGTTTGTGCGTAAGCGTGCGTGTGCGTATATAAACATCTTTAAAAAAAGGAGTTTTTCTTTAGAATACCCGAACGGCCACTTTATTCAGAGAACTAAGCAATTATAATATATTAAAAAAAAAAAAAAAACAGTAAAAGATAAACTCCATTTCTCTGCATTTGAGTTATAATCTAGGAATCATAAGCACATAAAAAATGTCTTGAAAATTATCGATTAAAAAGAATTAGTTTTAATTGATTAGGCATTTTTCAATGTGTACTCTACAGACTGCGTAAATGTATATACACCCAAATATTTAGCAATGTTTTTCAGAACAAATTATACACAAAATATAATATTGTAACAAATAATCGAGACTCTATGAACATGAATTACCCCATAATAAATTTAAAAATCAGCAACCAATATTATGTAATATTTCTGGAGGTGTTAAAAGATTAGTATTCAACGTTTTAATAATCGTTACAAATTTGAATAAAAATGTAGAAGCAATTTCTGAGAAGTTTCATTTTAAAAAGTTGTTAAAATTTCTTAATAGTGTAAAAAAATCATTAAAGATATTGCAACCAAGAGAAATGTAAATAAGAATATTATGAAAATTGAAATTCAGGTTTAAAATTTTGTAATCTTAAGAAATAAAAAGTAAACATATTTGACAAGGTTAATGTAAAATGATAGATAATAAATATTGATTTTCATATATTAAAAAAAAATCGACTGTTTCACATTTTGTTAATAAAACGTGGGAAACCTCTGAAATTATGTACGATTATATATTTCACACTTATTATCGCTATATCCTACTTCCCGAAGGGAAATAGGTTTGATAGGAAACGAAAGTTTTCCATACTTATCTTTAGGAAGATTAAGAAAAAAATCATTTTTATAATTTCTGACCTCTAACGAGTTAAATAGAGAAGTTACAGAAGCGGTGGAAACTTTACATCTGGCTAGTAACTTCTCCTTCAATAGTAAGCTACCACTGCGAAAATATTTTTTCTCGCGTAACAGGGAAAAAAGTGCAAATAATGTAAAAACACTCTCTTGACTCGCTCATCATTATTTATCTCGTTTCCCAAATAGCTGAGATTTGCCAATTTGAATTATTCTAAAGGACTATATTTAAAAAAATATTTCGCATATTGTTGTTATATATTTATCGCTATTAAGAAGTAGTATCTTGTCCAGAAGAGCTGAAAATTGACACGGTGTTTCATGTAGCGGATAAGCTACTACTAAGTGTTATCTTCTTATTCACTGCAACGGGAACAGTCAGTCCAGAGTGTAAAACACAGTCAGTAATGTTTTCTTCAGTAATACTCCTAGTAATATTAACTCTTAAGTTCAAAAAAAGGGATAAAAACCGGAATATATATATTTAGATAAAAAAGCCTTTATTGACTTATTTGCCACTTATTCTTCCATATCCCAGATAGCTGAAATTTTTCATAATTATATCTAAAAGAATAACATTTTTAATGAAATATAAGAAAAACTTACTTCGGATTACAATCCCGTAAGGGTTTAAAGGATATTAACGCATTTAACATGCTTATTTACGCAATTTTAGTAATATCACATACATAATTAAAAAAAAAGTTATTATATTGTAAAAATTACTATATTATATTATTTAAAGATTATTATACTGTAATTCCTGACTTATTTAAAAATTAATTCGGGTACAGATAGACTAATTAGTTGTGCCTAATGATTTATGACGACCTAATACAACTATATACAACTACCTACGACAACGACATACGACCTAATACAACTGAATAAACTATTAATAGCGTTTAACGAGAAACTTATAACTTAGAGTGAACCTTAAATCACTAAGAATAATCGTTTATTTTTCAATTAATGAACTTCTTCTCCTCTTTAGATACATCGTTATAAATATCGACCCCCCGCTATAGGCTTGAAATTTTTCACCTGATAGTTCTGAATTCAAATAAACACAAAATTCTATTCTAGAGTAATGTGTAATATTTTAGCTTATCGCTTATCATAGTTTGTAAAATTCGTTTCTAAGTAACTAAAATTTGCTGTAGTCTTTATTACTAAATGTTTATAAATTTAATTCGCGTTTTAAAAATTAAATTTGCAGAAAAACTGTAACGATGTAAATGGATTTATTCTTCGTAAAAGAACATTAATCGTAAAATATATTGTTTTAACCTTTTTATAAGTACTAGTATTATTAGTAACGTTACAACTTGAGTCTTGTCGGTGGTAAAAGCAATCGAGTAACATTAATTCAAACGTTGTAATTTAGATTCGGTCATATCATGAAATATTAAGAGAGCGTGAACCAAACACGCAGAATTCCCTCCGGTCCATCAACATCAGTTACATTCCATGTAGCAATAAAAATTGACAATCCGAATTATTATTAAAAATTAAAATTAGTTGCGAGCACGAATGGCACGATATAAACTTAATGAATTTTTGTTGTAGGATCATTTTAATGAAATCTCATTCGTACGGGTAAATTCTAAGAAGAAATGTGTTTTATCACACAAGTGTTCATTTTAGGTTTAGAAACCTCTTTATTTATTTAGAGACATTGCCTTTCATTTTACTATATATAATTTGTATTCTAAAACAATAAAGGCATAAAGTAATTCACTCACAGATAACAATATTCAGAAATGTTTACAACTAATTAATGATTAAGATGATAAAAGTTATTTATTATTTACTAATGAAAATTTACTCGTATTTACTATTCGTACGTCTTAAGTAATTTATATTTACGAATAACTTAGATCTAAAAACTTGGTCGCAGTAAGTGCATCAGAAGGGGAGATTTCCGGTTTAGTTGAGAAAGAAATGATGTTGAACTGCAGTAATGATTTTTGAAAATAATATTGCTTTCGGTGTTTTTTTTTTTTGTTATGTCATGTGTTCTTTTGTAATACTGCGAGGTACTGTGTGTTGTTCCAATGAGTACATTATACTTGTATGTTTATGTTTTTTCTTCCTCCTTTTCACATAGCTGTTGGGTTGTGACAATTTAAATTGCTTAACACTGCTACTTGCAAACAACACACTTTGATAATGTTACTCATAATTTGTGTGATTTTGAAACAGTGCTCACAAAAAAGAAGAGGTTAAAATTGAACCAAAACAGACCCAAAAAATTAAAAGTACAAAACTGATTTTTTGGTCACAAACCCATTTTCTTCATAACAGATCAAATTTTGAATTATTGTGAAGCTGAAGTAATATAGCAAAAATAACTCGTAATAATCTGATTTTGGCTTCAAAGATGATATTTTGAATTTGAATCATTGCAAAACCAGCTCGCACCCAGCGGTTCTCCCAAAAATCTGATTTAGGCTACACAGTTGATGTTCTGTATCATTGGGAAACCGGATTGCTCCTCTAGAAAAAATTTAATTTTGGTTTTCTAACTTGTCAGCCTTCAAGTTACACATGAAAACCTTAAAGATATATCCAAAATCCTAGTTTTTTCCTTTAACTCCTGTTTCTGTGAATCGATAGCTTGAAAATCAACAGACTTTATGTTTACTTGGTTTACATCACCCCACCAAGTTTCGTCAAAATCGATTAAGACTTGCGTTCTGTAGAGCGACGAAAAAATCTCATACATATGTACATAAACATTGCAAAGTCGTGTGCAGGAGACTCCAAAATGTAAAGTTGACTTCCTTTCCTAGAACATCCCGTTAGAAAATCTGATCGCAGGCAGTAGCGATTTTTACAAATTCTTTGGAAATTCGCTAAAAATTTGTAAACAATTGATTTTTATAATGACGCAATAAAGATAATATGCTTTGACGTCGACAGTCTGTCAAAGAGTTTGTTTATATAAGGTTGTCAAAACAAATCCCTGTGTATTTTTCTAGATAGTATAATTTTAGATAAAAATTATGTAAATTTTGTAATGGACAATTTAAACTGAAATTGAATCACAATTTTGTTTAACGTTTTTATTAATTTACCTCTTTACTAAATATTTCGAAACTGGGTAGTCGTAATGCACACAGTCAAACTCGCGAAGTGTTTTCCAGTCTGCTAAATTATGTGACGGGAGTAACAGAAACAGTAGGTTTTTAATAAATCAGAAAAAATTATTCTGTTGCTGCAGGTAGAGTTACAGAGTTTGCAAGGTAACCTTCTTACGGTGAATTAAGAAAAATAAAGAAAAGAAATTGGTGAATGTTCTTCAATCATCCTTTCATTTTTGAAACGCCTAAGAAAAAAAAAATAATACTGTTATCGATGAAGATTACGTTGACAAATCGATTATTTTTTGGAAGTTAACTTTACATAAAAACTGGGTTTCATCTTTAGTGAAATTACGTTCAAAATTAAACCATGATGGAATTTTTACAGGATAGAACTTCAATTTCAGTTTCACTAGAGGTTTCTGTGGAAGAAACGGAGAATTAACGGATCAGTTTTAATCGAGTAATTTCACATGCAATGAAACAGGTTTTTTATTTTTAAAAAGTTTTTTAAAAAATACCGAGCTCAAGGTAGGCCAATAGTTTGTAAGGTTGAGACTTTACGGTTTACATACTCAGATTAAAGGATGAGTGCATCGAACTGAGGAAGATAATTGTGTTTCGATTCATAAAGAATCACATTAATTATTATCGATGTAGGTGATAAAATGGGTTTTATTAATCGAAGTGGCTTCGTGAAAACATTTTGCCGAACCTGCCTCCTCGTAGTATACAGTTACAGGCATACTCTACCACAGTTTTCGAGTTTTAAAATCCCTCAACTTTAATATGTCAAAATCGGAAATGAAGGATCGGCTTCGAAAGAAAAATATTCCGTTTAGAAAATCAGTGTTAAAATTTTAAATCAATTTAATAGAGGCAACACAAAAAGTTTTTAAGTAGACGAAAATAATTTTTAATGAACATAGTATGTTCATCCAGTTTGGAGCTCAATATCGCGGGACTGATAGAAACTTAATTGTAAAATTGTAAATTATCGAAACAGTAAGCTGAAAAAAATCTATTTTAAATGGACATTTTTACAATTAATTTCCTTTTTTTGTTATGAAAGAGCGGGCATCAAAAGCAATATAGTCATTAGCCCTGTGGAAATTGGTAGCGTATGAATAGAAGGCATGTCTGACCGGGATTTATTTTTAATTATATTTGTTTGAAATTGAAATTAATTTTAATTCAATCAATTTAATTTACTTTTAACTGTATTTGTTTGAAATTAATTTTTATTTAAGCATTTAGTGATATCTATTTACATTACCAATAAATTATAAAACTTCTATAATGGATATTTTGATATGTGACACAACAACATATTTACGTTGTTTTAGGTTTTTACGGCGACATAATAAATATTCATTATGTGAAATCTAAACTGAAATTATTAACATCAATTTCATTATAAACGCAACTAAGTAATAAGGAAGGATTAAATACTTATAAACACTTTGATGAATCACAAAATATAAAACCTTTAGTAAATACGAAAAACGTTTGTTTTTAAAAGTAGTAATCTACTAGTTATGTCGTTGAAAGTGTATATAATACCTGCTTAGTCTGTCCCGTAGACGAGCTCTCTCCATTCGGTCACCGAACTGTATTTTTTTAAAATGTGTTTGGTTATTTCTATTTTGTAGTTTTATTTATTTATCATAACAGACTTCGTGATTCCATTAATTCACCATTTCAACACCATCTTCAAAACCTTCACGTAAAATAGGGAGGAGGGGTGGTACTTCATGGCTAATATTCGGACAGTTCATCATTATCATGAACCATAAAATTGGTTTTGAGTATATAGTTTTGTGAAATATTGATTGAACAAGCTATTAAAAATTAACAGTACTTTCTGCGAAGATAATTACTAAAACGTAGTCACCATAAAGAAGTCGCCTTCTACAGTTTGCGTTCTCTAAACAAAAACGATAAAGTAATCGTGTAAGTGGAGGAAGTAACGGAAACGAAATGTTCTTCTCGTCTTCGGACTGATTTTTAGTGCGTTGACATTCAATAAATGTTTTTGATTTTTTTCATTTTTTCAAAAATTGTAATTTTCAGTTTTGAGGCTGAAATAAAATTTAATTATGACCGGACCTTTGCCGTGTTCTGTGACATTAAGAGAATTACGGCGATAAACCTACTTCATTATTCGACTAGCAAGAAATCTTTAGCAAAAAAACTGATTTCAATAATGTTTAAGCGTACTATATTTTTATTTTCTTGATAGATGGTGAAGAAAGAAGCTAGAATATTATTGGGAAAGAGTTAAAAATTACATTATTTAACAAAAGTATAGAGAGTATCACGTAATTACGATATTAAGATATAACGTAATTAAGATATATAAGATATTTTTACGATAGACATTGATAGACATTTTTACGATACATTGCACTATCAAGCAACATGAACGTTTGATTTTAACTGTATTTACATATTTTTATCTATAATTATTTCTTTGTTGTATCATTAAATATAAAAAGGAATAAATAATATCTTGATTTTGATGTTATTACTATTTAACTAAAAAATTACTCCTAGAAATTCCAACTATCTAAATCTTTCGTAAGCGAGAAACACAAAAATGGCGGATAAGATTCTTGTTTTCTTTTAGTCTGATCCTTATCAGAACTACAAACATATCTAATTTAAAATAAAGTTTATTTTAATTAATTATCTAATAGATGCATTTAATTAAATAATTTATTTTAGATGATTATTATACTTCAGCAAATATTTCTAGATTCCTACTTACACAGAAAGAAAAAATCCTAAATTTTAAGACTATTTTTAAGTTAGCGTTATACTCTATGAATTTAACACTTGAAAACAAAGAAAACATGCAACAAAAACAAGATATACTCTTAAATTTGTTTTTTGTATTATTTCTTTGTGTTTATTACTATCTAAACATATTTTAATATTATATTTTCATCGTTTTTCATAATTCAATTTTTAGATATTTTCTTAGTAATCTAAAAATTGTACATATATTAAAATGTAAATTTTATCTCCTATTAATTTTTTTTAATCTGTTCTAAGAACATTGTACAGTGAAATTGAGTTTATTATTTTGTTCTGTTTAATATCAAGAAAAACCGAATTGATTCGAAAAATTCCTACATAAATTTTAGTCCTTCCTGCGTGTAATATTATATCCGCACGATTATTATAATTACTCATCTCCCAAACTCCCTTCCAATTTTGTCCCATTTGTTTTACTCTTTCAAAGCAACTTTAATAATATATTAAATAATTGTGATAAAACCGTTTAATAAATAACCACCAAAATTTACATTCTGTGGAAACAGAACAGTATTATCACTAGATTGAAGAAGATTTTAAGTAATCTTTAAACTCCTTCGAACTCCTGATTTACGCTCAAGAAAACTTAAATTCTAGGATAATAGAGGTTTTATTTTTTGCAATGCCTTACAGCTTCAATTAAAACAAAAATACCATACAGGCAACAAGAGGTTCACGACGCATTGCCACCATGGGCTTGTAACCCCATTCACCTAATTAATCGGAATTTTAGTATTTCGATAATAGAAATTTTATTTTTCAAACTGTTTTACTTAAAAAACAATTAAAAATTATACAAAAAATCCGGCATTCAATTTTCAAAAAATCGTTCTAAAAACCAATCTCCTCAAAAAATGTCCATATCGTAATACAGTTTGATAGTATAAAGCAGCGTTTCTCAACTTAGGCATCGCGAAATTAGCCCACAACTTTACGCGTAAACAATAATGAAATCATTTATGAGAAAAAAATAATTTATTACAAACATTTTACTTACATTTGTAAATACACTTGTAAAGAAAATAGATTAATGAGATGGTTGGGTTTGTTTTTCATTCAAAGGTTTCCGCATACGTAAATCTATGATAATAGCACACAAAAGCAAATTGTTTTCAAGTAATAAAAGACAATTTCTATATTTTGTATTTAGCGCAACCGTAGATGAAACAGATGTAAGATGAGGTGAAAAGGATTAATATTTTTAATGCTTCTGTTTGTATATTTTCAGATGTGAATTGTGGTTTTAACGTTTTATCGGCAGATATTTCGATGAGCTGGCCGTGAATCTCAACCGGTAACTTAGCAGCTGCAACAACATTTTCACTAAGTGGATACCGTACCTATCTCTTCCAGAAATCATTTTCATCTTCCGGGAAGTACTCCGCCAACTAAACCTTTAGCTCACGCAAAAGCAAAAATTTCATGCTACCCAGACTGTGGTGAATAATAGTGTCTTTTTCATCCAAATCTTTCTTTATATAATTGACAGTGAGCGGAAACTTAACAAAATTTTTGCTTTGAAGACGAATAATCCAGATATCAAGGTTCTTAATGAAAGCGTGAACTTTGTCTGTCATTAATAAAATTTTTTTATCACTTCCGTGTAAATTCACATTCAAGTCGTTTAAATGCAAAAATACATCACTTAAGTAAGTCAACAGCAACATACACTCATTATTCTGTAAAAATATTTGACAATAGCCGTTGTTTATCTTTGAAAAATATTATTAATTCATCTCGCAGTTCTAGTAACTGGGTAAACACTTTCTTCCGCGATAACCGTCTGAATTCTGAATAGAAAAGAAGATATTTTTTCTCTTTTCGTCCATTTCATGGCATAGTTTAGCAAACAGCCTATTCTGAAATGGTCGACTTTTAATAAAATTGACAAGTTTTACAGCTTTTCACAGAATTTGTTTGAGAGTTTCCTGCATATATTTTTGTGGCAAGAGCATGTCTGTGAAGGAAGCAGTGCGTCCATTTTGCCCTTGGTGTAGACCAACTTTTAATTTTTTTTTTTAAATCCACTATTCTTTTCTGTTATCGCATTTGCACATTCACTACATACTGCAGTACATTTTGTCCTGCCTGTATTTTGTCCATTTTGTGTGTATAACTACTACTGTGGTACAGTTAGTAACTTCAAAAAGAACATCAAAAACATATTATCCTGTTGTATGACCAAAAATTAATTTGCAAAACAACATATGTTTTTTGACTGATCTGTCCCTATCGCATTCATACATTATAAAACATATTAAATGAATAATTTTTGCCACATCTGTTGATTCATCAAACTGAATACAAAGAAATTCTCTTTAACTCATTTGCTAAATTATCAGATCGCGAACATCGGCAGCTATGTTATCGATTAGCCTTGATACAGTGTTACTAGAAGTGGCATTTTAAAAATTTTTTTGCTTCTTCTACGCCTATTAAAACAATGACCATATTAACTGCAGCAGGCAATATCAGGTTTTCTGCGATTGTACGGGGTCTGGACATCTTAACTGTTCTTAATTCCACAAGATAACATGCTTCAAGGGTACTTTTATCAGTATGGCTTGATTTACAAATACAAGTTTGTTGATTTCTGAAAGTATACAAATTTCTTTCGAAACGTTCCAAGTTTGCTTTTATGTTTCAGATGTTTAGCTTTCAAGTGTTGAATTATTTTTGATGACTTCATTCTTTCATCAAGGAGAGAACAAGAAAGCAAACAACGCACTGTGACTTTCTATCCAATAAGATAAAACCATAATTTAAATAACCCCTACACCAATCTTGTTTTTTTACCAATCAATTCACTCACTGGAAGTGAGTGAATTGGCTGTCTTCATTTGGCTCTCTTCATTTTTTACAAATTTATGCATTTTTCCTAAGTAAAAATGAAACAAAACAAAATAGTTACTCTATTTGACTGCACTAAAAATCCAAAACCTCAATTATTATTATTATTTTCAACGAAACTACTCTTTTAAAAAGTTAAATAAAGGCACCAGATGCACGATCCCTATTTTATACAGCTGAAAGCACGACGTGTTCCAAACTTGTCATATGCATTTTCGAATATGACGCTCTTACAACGAATACTATGCAAGCTGACTAAATTTCAAGGAGCTCTTACACAACTTGGCACCTGTGAATGCTCATGTTTGTACAACTTCATACATTTCCGTCGCTATCAATGCGGCTGAAGAGTATTAACTAGGTTTCATTGGGGATGGGGGATTGCGAAATATTCATTATATTTTTTTTTACTGAGTCGTGAAGCTAAAACGGTTGGAATCACATAGAAAACAATTTAATGCAGCGCTGGATAAGTACATATTATGATAGTAAAATACTTCATGTGTGACAGTTTGAATCAATTCTTCTTTAAGAAAATGGATTTTGAAATTTTTAACCAAATTTTACGGTAGAAATTTTAAAACGATATTTCAAAAAGTTCAAAGCCAAATTGATCGTTACGTTGCGGATTCTTTGCTATGACCTTTATGACGTCTACGTTTTGGAATAAATTGAAACAGGAAGTTATGATGAAACAAAAATACAATATTCATATAAAATATTAAACGAAAAAACTTCATGAACGTTCATAAAGCTCAAAAATGTAAACTTCAATAACCGCGGAAGAAAGAATTGTACGAATGTGTTAAAAATATTAACCGAAAATCATCAATTAGGTAGTTTAAATTATTTCTTAATCTACATTTATGATGATAAATTTTGATGTTATTGGTTTAAAATACTTTTTATTAAATATAAAATTACTTACTTAATTATACGCGTATTATATCTCTTTATTAAAATTTTTCATGTAAAGATGCTGAACAAAATAAAGAATAACCAAAATTTGTTATAGATTAATTAGCATCACAATTTCGAAAAACATGTTTTTAACTTTCTTGAAATTTGTTATCTCATGCACAGGGACCTTTTTAATTATTAAAATTTTCACTAAAATTGATTTTAAACAACTTAAAAGAGAAATTTAAAAAAATTAAACTATTTTTTTTTTTTAATTTCATCATGGAGGGGTATTGAGTTGTTTACTGACTTTATTGTATTAAAAAATCGTTTTGAGCATTAAAAATTTATATTACAGATTTTTTTTTCATTTTCGGGACTCCTATACTCAAGGGAAAACATTAAGGTAAAATTAATTTTTAAGAGAAACTAATCCCTAAGTGAAGATATTAATTTTAGAAAAATTTAAAATTAAAAACTGTTTAAAAAATCTGATGTAGACACCACATGACTTTCTTGTACGCCTATTAAATTACTTATACACATTTTTTTAAAATGAAAAGTACATAAAATGTTATTTCATTAATAATTTTTGATATATATATATATATATATATATATATTATTTTTTAATGTTATTATTGAATTATTACTTATTGTAAACATTTTTTTTTACAATCAGAGTTTAATAATTATCAATAAATCAATATGTTTAAATTTAAAAAAATATATAAATAAAAAGAAGGAGATGAGTCGGATTCAAACCGATTGTCTTCCGCTTGTAATATTCAAATATTTCATTAATTAAAATTTTATTTGTTTATAACTCTGGAACCAAGGAAAATAAGTACCACTTACGATACATCGTTAAAAAGCTCTCAATGAGGACTGCAGTTAAGAAAAAGTCCAAGGGCTGTTTTGGACATTTTTGGTCCATTCGATTCAATCAAAAGGGGAGGTGCACAACTAGATGATACAGCAGTCCTAAATCCAAAATTTCAACATCTTGCAGGTAATCATTTTTGATTTATGCGAGATACATACGCACATACTTACGTACTTATATACACGTAAGTACGTACGTATATACAGGCGTCACGCCGAAACTAGTTAAAACGGATTCAGGGATGGTCAAAATGGATATTTCCGTTGAAATCTGAAAACCGAAATTTTTCACGATTACAATACTTCCTTTATTTCGTACAAGGAAGTAAAAAAATAGCTTAATTTAAAAAAAGTAAATATTACATTAAAAGTAAGTTTTGAGAAAATATAATTAAGAAAGTACATTGTTAACCGGTTTAAAATATTATTTAGGCGGTATAGATTTATACGAGGAATACTTGAATGTTAAAAAGGAATATTATTATTTTTTTACTTTTCTGAAGTTTCACACATTATAAGGTTATAAATGAAATAAAACGCAATAAAAATAATACATCTAAATACTTATTTTGCTTCTAAAGAATTACGTATGAATTCGCATTAAATAAAATTCATTAGTATATGCAAATTTACTCGGTCTTGAATAGAAATACGTTATCGAGCGCGCTCTGTTCTGCTTTGAGTTATTTTATTTATTTTTGTCATATTTTGTTTCTTTTTCCTTTAGTTCGTTCTATTTCTCGAAAATAATCTAATTTGTAACAAAAAGGCTTCCTTTACCGTAACTCCTATATCCGCTGTTGTGTTTACTGTCATTCCTTCTGAATCGTAGCATTATTGTATTTTACACTGCATTATGTAAATTTAAATTTGATTACGCTTTCTGCTTTACTTTTTACATTTAAAATCAAGCACAACTGCAAATTTGTATCGCTTTAATTTCAGTAACGGAAATCAGTTTCATGAAACGATTTAATGAATGTTTTAAACTTTTTGTCGAAACGAATTATTTCAACCGCCTCAACACTGAACATTATAAACCATCATAAATTTAACATAACGCATGTAAACCACCACCAAGTTAAATAATCTTTAAATTATTATGATTTATGTTTAAATTTCAATCAAATTTTTCAACTGTCAAACCGAATTTAATTAAAATTAAACCGGGTAATTTGTGTGTGATTTTAGCTGTATTTTTATCGGTAGGTTGACAATATAATACGTAAATTAAAAAATTCATGACAATAATTGTTTTATCAGATCGATAACGAAATAACAATTTTTACGATTTTTGGTTAACGGACGGATATTTTATCGTGATTTTTTGTCATTTCGACCTTATTGTGACAGGCAATAAGGATTATAGTGGAGCGTCTCTTCACTGAACGTGATTATTCGGCTATCTCCAGCTGACAACAGATAACATATCAGTGAGCGGAATGAGACCACTTGAATGAGCCGACCACTTTGCGTGCGCCAGGCATGGAGGTACCCCTTGAGCAGAATACTGTTGGAGTGCATTTGGAAGAAGTACTACCTGAGAGGCTCCCCCCTAGACTAACTACGGACATCAGGAGGATTGAAGGAGAGACAATCCTCCACGGAAGAGAAGGAGACGCCTACAGAGATAGAGAACTTGGTCAGTAAATTAGAGCGCCTGGCGAAGGCACTCCGCAAAATATAGATAAAAATGTCAAAAAATAAATAAAATGTCCACTGGAGGTGGACATTAGTGCTGCGGTTAAGGAGCTGCGAAGAGTGGTTAACAGCACTCCTGACTGTACGTTCAAGAGACAGACTGCGGAGGCAACCCACTCAGATGTGGGTCACTACCGGCTGCCCAATCATGGATGCTCTGGATTACGGGGTACCCACGGCGCAAATGAACTATTTTATTAAGAAAGATTAGCCTTGGGAGGGCATTTCGTAACACTAAAATTGGTGCTCCGAATAGAAGAATGGGCACACTGGGCACTGTTGCCGTATTGGATATGCACGCTGTGAAGGAAGGCAGAGCCTTAGACACACTTGCAGCCAGGCACCCGCAGATAGCCTGACTTCTGGGCAAATCAGATATCAGATCTGGAAGAGTTGTTTCGGCTACGTTGGAGGTACGACTTATTGAACAACCTGGAGATGTGACCCTAGTCTGAAACATGTTTCATGTTGCCTGCGTTGATTCTGATGATGGAGGGGATCTTGCAGGGGCTCTTGTGGACGTCTTTAACAGAGTCAGGATAATTAGTGGCGGCTGTCTGGGGCAAATACAAACGGAGATCTACGGGCGGACTACTGTGACTTACTACGAAAGATAATAAAATGTGGGGTCAGAGCGTCTGGGAGCTGTTTACACATAATCGCGCCGGATGCCAGATTTCCATCTGTTTGGAGTATCAATTCCCCTTCTGATGCCTCCCACAAGACGGAGACAATGATGATTAAAACTACGGGGATTTATGCCGATTTACTCAAATCCCTTAAGACACAGGTTGTAGTACCGCCAACGACGGAGATTATCTCCATACGTAAGACTGGAGAAAACGAGGAAATAAGGGTGAAGGAGAAAAAAGGAAAACTCGGGTGAATTAAAGCAGTTATTAACAAATACTATTAAGGGGAAAAAGGTACACACTAAGACCAGGATGGCCATTCTCCGGTTGCGAGATCTGGAGAGCGGCATACTGCCGGCTGAAGTCCAACAAGGGGTGTCTGAAGCCTGTGAGTAGGAAATGCCGGAAGATCTCAAAGCGACCGTCAGACCTGGATACGGAGAAACGACAGTGGCGACGTATCGACTTCCTGCGCCGATCATCTCATCACTGGTGCAGAGAAGAAGAGTCAAGATAGGCCTCGTGTCATGCAGACTACATGTTTTAGACCTACCTATGAAGTGTTCTCGATGTTTGGAGATTGGCCATACGGCCAGAAAGGTGCAATAGGAGCTGATAGGTAGGCTGCGTGCTTCAACTGTGGTGGTGAAGGGCAACGCGCTGCGGAGTGTAGGAATACTGCAAATTGCATTAGACGTGGCTTAGAGAGACATCGTACCGGAGCGGCAGCATGCCATGGAGAGGCTAATAAGGAGAGACGTAGTAGAAGCCAAGGGAAGGACACGCTCCAACCCGTCGATACTGCAGGAGAACCTGAACCATGCGGTACTGGCGCAGGACCTTCTGATCAGCGGCGGAGGTGGGCGCAGACGTCGCTTTCATCTCCGAACCGCGCGATTCTCGACCGCGTCCTGGTTGGCTGATGTCGATGACGGGACTGCGGCAATCTGGTCCATTGCAGAACTCCCTGCCTGTGATGTGTGGCTGGAACGGGGCTCTGTAAGGGCGAGCGTGGAAGGAGTGGCCTACTACTCCGCCTACCTATCGCCCAACAACAGCATGGAGTGTTATAAAGAGATTTTAACTACTATGGTGAGGGATATGTCTACCAGTGCTGGTGGCAGGCGATTAATTCCTGGTCGACCGAATAGAGATCTGCTAGGACAAGCGCAAGAAGTTCAATGTTTATGAACATGGCTGCGCCACTGGATTTAGTAGTGCTTAATGTTGGCGATGCATATATATTTCGGAGAGGGCCCTTGGGCTCTATAATCGACGTGACTTTTGCCTCCCCTGAGTTTGCTGCCCCGCATTGCAGACTGGAGAGTGCGGAAGTGCTATACGGCCAGCGATCTTGATCACGATCGCTGACTGCGGAGCTGATTCTGATGGACCACCTACGTTCACGGACTGGAGCACCAGGAACTACGACCCTGGTGTTTTTACCGAACGGCTTGACCTACGTGACGTACATCGGGTCTCCACGATGGAGGGGAATGCCAAATGTCTTGCCGATTGTCTCAAAAATGCCTGCGAAGTTCCGGTGGTGCCGGAGGACCCATGGACCCATGATCCTGGCGGGTCATGGGGGATTCAGATCTTATTTGTATAGATTCGGGCTCGATCAATCTGAAAATTGTTTGGAGTGCGAGGTGGAAGAGAACCCCCCAACATGTTTTCTTTTATGTTCGCGATTCGCCATAGAGCGTAGAGATGCTCGCAACCTGAGACGTGTGCGCATGTTTCGCCCTGAATATACCCTACAAGTCCTATTACAAGGTGAGGCACAGTGGAAGACTGTGGAAAGATTCATCAGGACGGTCATGAGGAAGCTCCAATTGTATGAGGAGTCCGACAGAGGGAAATGGCTCCGGATGGCGCGGGGGCGGTTAGGTTCTCGGCTGAGTTCCTAGGGATCCCCCCGTACGTGTGGGGGTTGCCTGGGTGCGATGAGGCCGGGGACACTCTGCTCGTGCGTCTGATGGTGGCTTCTGGTAAGTGGTGTGATAATTTAAGATTTCTTGACGGGTGTGTGGGTATGTAACGTGTGAGTGTTGTGGATGTTAGTAGCTTGTCCTGTTTTCTGTACAATCTTGTGTGTTATTGTCGGTGTATGTATTTGTCGTGCTGTATGTGTTGCTTACAGTAGTGTTGTTTGTGTGGAGTGTGACATTGTTGGATTGTTATGGGTGTGTGTGGGGCCGATTCCCCCTTCTTGTGATGAAATGTTTTTATAAGCAGTCCCGGGAAGGGGGAAGCCAGGGGTGGAGGTTTAGTCGGTAGTGCGCAGGTATACAGACGCTCTTGGTTATAATTGATGGAAACTGTTAGTGAGCCTGACACTGCTTAGGCGCCCGTAAATGGGATTCCTTCACCTCTTAAAAAAAAAGGTCAATAATAAAAAGATAATAACAGCACCATGTACGTCGATACGCTGTACCATGTAGTGAAATACCACAATAAGATCATTTAACAATTTATAGAAACAACAGAAGTATTATTGTACGTAAATGTAGGCACATCAAACATTTCAAATTTAAATTTTTATTTATTTTACATAAAAACACAAAAACAAAAAAAACAGGTCATATCTGACACAAATAAGAAGAGGAAAAATTGAATTCGTTCGCAAAGATAAGGTATTACTTTGTTTAAATTATATTAAAATTTTCCAATCGATATCGAAGGAAATTCTTTTCGTTTAGTAAACTTTTTAGGCTACCAATGATCTAGATTTTCTGATTATTAGAGTCTCCTACCAAAATAGTTTTATTTTTTTGGCTGTTGAAATGAGTAAACGTTTTGAGCGTTTGAAAAAAATTAATAAAAAAGTGAAATAATGAACAAAACATCATTAAATAAATCGTCTAAATTAACGTATCCATATTTATACTTTTTAGTCTGTATCCTGATATCACACAAGACTTGATCTATCCTCCAAAAGAGGGTATACGATTGCACTGTTCAACTTTTTTAAATTGAAGCTACAGGTAACCGCTTTCATTATGTTTGGTAAAAATCATATTTTTTCTTGATACGTAAAGCGTACGTAAAACTTTCAAAATTTTCATAAGATATTTATCAAACTATTCATTTCAGTCGAATTAGACATATGGATATTTGAGAAAAAAAATTATGGTTAGCAAGCATAATTTCTTCGCTTCAAAAATCTGAAAAAGAAAATTATCAACCGGAATAGTAAGTACTCGTATAATTATTCAGAAAGGGGATTTAAAAAGTGTATTTCTAAATAACTTAGTAACATTATTCGAACTGTACAGATAAAATATCATAATAAAAGCTTGATGAATATGAACCAAAAATTGGCTGTATCAATCTATTAGGGGATAAGGTTTTTTTTGTTCAGGATGAACGAAAAAACTACACGATCTATCGCTACTAAATTTTTATCCATGTTTCTTGCCATAACTGCGAAGGAGATGTATTTCATCTCAAAAAGAATATATATATGTATACACAAGTAGTGGAGATTTGCCGGTTGAAGCACACACTTTAAGGAATTGAATTAATGAACTTTTAATAGGTTTGAACTGAATGATTCGAAACAATAGAATGAATAATATTTCTAATAATAGAATTAAATTTACATTAAAATAGAGTAATCTATATCTATACTATTATATAAAGAGGAAGAGGGTTTTTGTCTGTTCGGAATAAATAAAAAACTACCCGATCTTTCGCAACTAAATCTTGACCCATGTTTCTTTGCACAACTAAAACGGTTTTTGAGTATATTTCATCTCGAAAAATCTCTAAAATATATATAAAGTAGTAGTGGAGTTTGTTCTTCAACCGGAATCACAAACTTTAATGAATTGTGAACTGTGGGTGTCTGTCACTGTGTGAGCTGGGTTTGAACTGCTTGATAATAAACATTTAAAAACTAATTTTAGATTTTTTGAATTTCATTCCTAGTTTTAAGAGTTAAAATTGTTTTTGATTTTTTTTAAACCCTGTTATATTTTAAATTTGTCGGTAACAAATGAAGAAATCAACTTGATTTTTGATGAGTGTAATAATAATCTTCAGGTCAAGAAAACCAATTTCTAGATTTTTGAAATTCGACCTTGAAAAGGGATGGAGATAATAAAAAGATTTTTGAACAATGATTTTCCTAAACCCGACTATAGTAAACGAGACGTTCAGTAGAATTGGACGTGCAAATACTTTTCAGAAACTATTTAAAAACAATTATCGCTTTTTTTTAATTCCGATTTTTTTAAGCAGTGCGAAAGTATGGGGCGTTGTGGCTCATCCACCACAGCCATTGCCACTGTTACTGTATGTGACTGGCTTCACCTGCCTCCGGTTACTACACTAATAAATATAAAATAAAAAGATTGACCGCTACGGGAAACGCAAGTAACCGCATAGCGCGGGCGAAGCTGTGACGGGGAGCTAGTTTAAATATATAAATAGTAATGAAAATATGAAAAGTTGGAAAAATAATTAGTTTGTATTAAAAATAAACTTCACAATAATCTAATTAATAAAGTAGTTCGATTTGTTTATAATATTAAACTTCATAATTAAATAATTATGAGATAAAGTTTTACAATTGTTACATCTAATTAAAAAAAAATATATATCAAGACCTTCTTTATTAACTAGATTACATAATTAAATTATTATTTAAAATTTTAATTGCTTTAAATCTTGTCCAACTGAAATCTTTTATTACGGCGTAAAAGTCACAGCGCGATAATAGCGAAAACCGATCCCTTCAGGAAAACTAAAGAAACTCTTTATATTTTAAAAAGATAT
The DNA here is from genome assembly GCF_047948215.1 of Lycorma delicatula. NCBI lineage: Eukaryota > Metazoa > Arthropoda > Insecta > Hemiptera > Fulgoridae > Lycorma > Lycorma delicatula. Next base: position 167,403,741 of record NC_134455.1, on the reverse strand, counting down.
TTATTTTTTCTGTTTTTAAACTTTAAAAAATTTTGCTAAAATGGTTTGAACTTGTAAATTAAAATCTAGTTTTAAATTGTACAAAGCACGTTAAAAATGTTCAATTTCCTCTTTTTTATGGTGCATCCTGAATGAATGACATAAATTGTTTTACTTTTGAGGGATGACCAAACGGTAAATATTTCAAGTAAAAATATTTTAAATATCAGGCTGCTAAGATTTCTACCGTGTACATTTATATTTCTACTAAGTTCATTTCTCAAGTTTCGATAAAGAGTTTGGGGCTCTTGCATAGTGAAACAGACATAAATTCTTCTTTTTTTTTTGCTTAAGTTAAGTGAGGTACGTAAATTTTACATGAAAATAAAACATATGTTAGTAATTATTATTTATCGATTCAACTTTTGTTATATGTTATGGTACAATCTTGATAAATTTAACTGTCCTCCAATTGAAATAAATCGTTAGTAAATAATCATTCAGATGAAACCAGAGGTTTTTGAATTTTAAGCTAATATATTATGATTTACCTAGAAAATACTTAAACTGACGATGGTGTATTATCGAAAATCCATTTTTAACTATATGTTTCAAAAATGTCTTAACACAACTAAAGGCTTTGGTTTAACTCATGACTTCTGCTTAATAAATACAAATAAAAAAAGTAAAAGTTTCATTACATAGCAAAATCGTTAACAATATAATTTTTTTTATTTAGCTTTTAATAAAGTTTAAATATACAGAATTTATGCGATAATATTATATAAATAATTATTTAATTAAAATAAACATGAAAATATTGACAAAAATAAACTAGTAGAATAAGGTCATTTAATTATTAAATTATTTATGTCTATTACGTACATGTTTAAAATAAATTTAATAAATTACTGCGGTTAAGAAGTAACATTGTTCTAATAACATAGTAATCTTATTTAAGAATAAAATTTAAGATAATACTGAATTTTCTTCACAATAAGATGCAACCTTTTTAGTCTTGTAGGGGGTAATGACAAATTTTAGTTCAAAGATGCAAAGGTGTTTCTTTAAATATAAAAAACAACTTAAAAAAAGATTTTAAATGTATTTTCAAGTCCGTATAACATCAATTACTTTTTTACATAATTTTTTACAAACGAGCCTTCCCTACCGGCTGTAAATCCGGCATGGTTCGGCTCGCCGGTTGGCTTTTGTCTTTTTTTGCTTGTGCCCAATCTAACGGGGCGTACCCAAAGGTGTCCCCACCGGTTCCGGTCTTTTATGTTTTTGTTCTTTCACCCCATGGAGTCCCCAGCCATTCACTGGTATCAGCACGCCTCGGCGTACCGGACCTTGCAACTGGGGCTGTCCATCCCTACTGGTTTTAAATTCCGCGTCTTCGAGCCTCTTCATTCTTCTTTCTTAAAACTTCGGTTGCGTATTTGTCGACCGCCCGCCAATTCTGGACTGTCTCAAGCAAATATTTGACGACGTCTTCTAGACTTAAACCAGTTAAACCCGCCTGGTGCCGGAGATCGTTCCACTCCTCATAGTGAAATAGTGTGTGTTCGGCAGTATCCTTGCCACAACAGTACATACAGCGAGGAGTGCTGCATCTACCAAACCTATAAAGGTAATAATCAAACGCGCCGTGCCCGTGCCCTGAGAAGAACTGCGGCAGCTGGTAATTCACTTCGCCGTGGGGTCTGTTAATCCACGGAATAAGGTCCGGCAATAACACTTTTTGTCCAGACATACCCCGCGCCCGATCTCCATCTTTCTTTCCAATCATCTACGGTTTTCACTATAGCGTCCTTTTTGTCGCTAGAAACCAGGGTGCCCTCTCCAATTAGTAAATCAATAGGGTGAATCAATAGGGTCAATTAGTAAATCAACCCATTTATTGGGTGACAACTCTAGACCTCTGTCGAACATCCAGTTATTGATAATATCCATTGTTATTATTATGTTATTGATATATAATAAGTGCCATATTTCCACGCTTCTCTAAGTTAGCCTCAGTCCTGCCGCAAACCAGCACGGTATATGCAATCGTTTCCGAGACCGCAGGAAGATTTAAAGCAAGGACACTATCATAAATTATTATCTATAATAGGGGGCTCAATATGGATCCCTGTTGCACTCCTCTAAATATCTGAATACATTACCACTAACCATCGGTCCTTAAGGATCTGTCAGTGAAGATAATCGCTTATACCTTTCTCCTCAAAGCCTCCATAATCACCTGCCGCGGCAAGAACCGAAAGCGTTTCGAACGTCGACAGCAATAAGTAACAGTGTGCACGTACCATGTACCTCGGCCATTAAACTGGTCTTCCATGTACCCAGGTTCACCTCGGCCGCTCACTCTACGACCTTGGAGACAGCTTGGAGCGTCGAGCGGCCCCGCTGAAAACTAAACTGGCTAGCGTGGATGCCAGCCCCCGCATTCAACACTTACATCACACGCGAATACAGTATCCTCTCAACGGCTTTGCCCATGCAATTGATCAGGCATATTGGTCTATACTCCGGGATCCTCTCATCCCTTCTCTGCTTAGGAAGGAAGACGAGACGAGAATCTTTCCAGCACCTTGGAAATGTTCTATTTACAACAATTAGCCACTGCTGTCATCTCCCAAGGTGCACGTATGACCAGTCCCTTTAATATGGCAGCCGGGATACCGTCTGGGCCAGGGCTCTTCCTGTGTTTTTGCTCACAATCTATTGCTTCGCATTCTTCACTACCCCCACAAGGGAAAAGCCTAACAAATTCTCTACTGTTCACCCGTGAGAATAGGCAACCGTTGGCCGAACCCCTTCATTGCCATCCGGTACGTCTGTCCCCACGGATCTACATCCAGCTCTTGACAGAGCTTGCATCATTTACTGGTCTTCGATCTCTTGATCTTATAATTCAAGGACCATCTGCTATCGACGTATAACCGTGCTGCTGCTTCATAGGCTGCACCACCAGCTCTTCTCAGTCTCTGCGTATGGCGTCTATGACGCTGTAGGTCTCGTCTCATCTGAGCGATCTTAGGTGACCAGCAGTATGCCGTTCGGTACCTCCGGCCTCTAATGGGAATCTGATAGATCTCCTGCCTCATTAAATTCTGCAGGATCTCCGGTGTTAGCCGTCTTCCGTCCCGAATCTTCATAGCCAGCCTATCAATCACTATAGCTTCCTGTTTCTGAGTCAGTCTAAAAGGCTTTGGTTGATTGATGTTCTTGAATATAGGGTCCAGAATCTCCAGAGAAGTAGTGAAGTGATCGGTCGCTAGCCGTTTCATCGTCTAGCACACGCCAGCGGCAGCGAAAATGTTCCCAATCGCCATTCAGTAGAGTTAGGTCGAGGACCGGCGTATGTCCTCTCGCCGCAAAGGTCGGGGTGCCATCGTTTATACAATAAATGCCCGTGGATTGCATAAACTCTGCCAGTATCTCTTCCCGCCTATTTATATATAAACTGCCCGCAAAAATTGCCTTACAGTTAAAATCCCCCATGATTATCGCACGTTTAACGGCTTGAGATACGACGTCCTGAAGTCTGACAAAATAATCATCATATTGTTGTAGGTCTATGTTGGAGCTAATATATATTCCAACTAACACTGCGCTGGCCAGCTCCACTACAATTACTCCACGACTACGATGAAACAATTGTCCAACAACTCTACCACTGACATTTTGAACTGCCACATCTCCTGATTCATCAGTTCACTATCCACCCTTGGCAACAGCTCTTCGATTAGGCTCAGTCGTTATCAGCCAAGCATCCCCACTTTCTCTCGAAAATACTCCCACGAGGTCTGTGAGACTGAACTGCGATTAGCAATGCTTAAAACCAGTTTTAGCATTCTTAGTAAGATTACATCCCGGTCCTCATGTCCGGTGACCATCGCTTCCGCAGTCTACGCACAAACATCATTTACCTAGATCGGGTAAATTATACTCGGACGAAGGACCGATTCTGTTAATGATGAGGTTGACTGAGGTAAGGTAAATACTCGTAGATCTACTCGTAGATATCTAATACTCGTAGATATTTTAAAAGTAATTTTACCCATAGAATTATCAGCTGCATAAACACTTTTTCCGTATCGTAATTATTTTTATTAACCCTAGAGAGATCACCACGAATTTCCTAAAACTCCATTATAATTAAGATCTTTGAATCCGTTGTGAAGTGTTACTCGGCAGTGTCTCAACACGCAAAAAACCTTTGAATTCTGTTATTACCTTTAGCTAGGAATATTGAAAATGACTTCTCGTTCACATAAGGCTAGTCAGCTATAAAGAAGAAAAATATTTTCCATTTGGATTCCTTTCGAAAAGAAATATACCCTTTTCGGTTTGTATATATACCTTTTAGGGTTTTATAAAAAACTTTTAAAAACTATGAATGTATATCCAAAAAGTCCTTGTGATGTCTGTAACACTATTAGTGACGTTTTCATACAGTACCGACTTGTGTTGTCTATGTGATAGTGCGGTGCAAATAACAAGAAACCTCCTATTGTACCATCCATCAAAGCAAGTATACATTAATCCGTTTGGTCCGCTTTATATTGTAAGTCTGCTACATCTAACTTGCTGCCTCTATGTAATTGTAAACAGCCAGAGTTACTACTTGTTTGGCTCTACTAAAGGGCATTAATTTAGATACAATGCTTGTGCTTGAGGTATTATTTGGTTTGTGAAATTCATTTGAAATGAAGCAATTGTAATTGACTGAAGGTAATGAAAGTCATCCTTCATAATTTTGTTGCAAATTGTTTATTTTTAGAAAGAAATTTAAAGATTATTTTGAGTAATAAGAAATATTTTATTTTGTATAATAAAGAAGTAATTTAAAGAAACACTATTCATTCTAAATCAGAAAAACAGAACAGACAAAACATCTAAAAAAGAAAGAAAAATAATTAGAACAAAAATATAACGCAAAATAAAAAAATATCAAAATGAGAATAGCAAAGTCTATCAAATAAGGTAGTTTTTAAAGAAATAGAATCAATAATTGACACAATGAAAAAGAAAAGGATTTCCTTTTTGGATATTTGATGAGAATGCCAGAAGATAGAATGACTGGAAAGACAATAGAAAAGGTTTGAAAACAGAAAATACCAACCGTTTGGATTAGGGAAGTCAAAGAAGATATGAAAGAATTGGATCTAACACTAAAGAATTTAAGACAGAAAACAGAGAAACCGAAAAAATAGATTGATAAGAATATAAGATTTCAACCAAAGATAAACAAATCAGGGTTGATCAAGAGAGTTTTTTCAGAGTTAGAAAGAAAAGCAAGATCTAATGGGATGAAAAAGTATTGGGAATCATGAAAACTTAAAAATATCAAACTTAAGAAACAAATCAAAGAACATAATAAATGACTGCAATGGTTCAATGAGGCCGTAAAAGCTAAAAAAAAGTAATTCTGAATAATAAGTATTAGTAATGAAAAATGCACGCGCGCTTTTATAAAAAAAAATTGTATGGCCGTACGGTAGTAATGTTCTTCATAAGAATACATTATTAATTTATCTGGATTATGAAATGAAAATATTTTTATTTTCGTAGCAATTTTCGGTTAAATCGATTAATTGTGCTTGCCTTCTGACTTTCTTTATAATTAGAACCTTTGAGATCTTTTTACCAGATCACGAGAATGAATTATACGAACCGACTGGAATAAACGAAACAAATCGATCAGAGTACGTAATTACTAAAACCAGCCGCAATACTGAACAAATAGGTAAATTTTCCCGATAATGATGAAAAAATCGTGAATATTGTAGCATGCTCTATAATTCAACATCTCAAAAAGCAATCCAATTTTTCTTTATCGATTACCATATTAATTAAAATTACAAAATATCCATAAATTTATTAAATTTGCTTAATTAATAACTAAAAGATATAGATAATCCGTCATCTCTATAAAACCATTCAGAAGATTGCTTTTTCTTTAATGATTATTAGTACAAGTAAAAGGATAGTTTTTTTAAAATGGTATAGCCTTGTTCTGCAACTACTTTTTCTCTCTTGCCTACGAAGGATATCTTTATATTAATGTTTAAAAATAGCAGGATAAGTGTGCTTATGGGCACAAAAATATTTTGTATTTTTCCAAGGTTTCATTTTCTTACGTCTACACATTTGGACGTTTGTCCAAATTCTGTGTCGTTTGTGTGAACTGAAAGGCAGACACGTTACGAGATAAGGATAAAAAATTATTCACATGGCAGGTGTTTTACGTACGGATGGAATCGAATCTATTTTCTAATGACGATTTGAGCGGATGAATGAAATATGAGCGGTCCAGATTCACGAAACTACTTTGACAACTCTTTTGAGTTTTAAAAATTGTTATTGTTATAAATGTGTAAAAAATTAACTATTTTAAACTCCTTTTTTCTTGTAATCAAAAATTGGGGAAAAAATTTGAATGTTTTTTACTGGCAAATTGAAATCGCGCGCAAACGCACATATATGTTTAAATACGTGTCTTTCAATGCAAGTATAATTTAAGAATTAATTACTTATGGATAATGAAACACATGAATGAATGATAATGTAAAATTCATACAGCAAGTATATGTTAACAGACGCAAGAAAATCATGGGTTTATATGTTGTAATAAGACTCGTGTTACAGCAGACATTACAATGCAACAAGCAGTTCTCATTACAATAGCAAATGACTGACTGCTCACTGTCTCGTTAAATTAATATTTTAATTTAGATTATTAATGTTTTTCCCAAAATGATTATTACATATATTCTATTATATGCATTGCAAAAAATACTTTTACAGAACACAGATTCATCTTTGATGGTTCAAAATTCCAAATAATTCGATATTTTTTTTAATTAAGGAATGGTTTTAAAAAAAAAAATTCGAAATTAGAACCTAAAAATCTCTTGAAAATTTAAAACTTATTATTCAACATTTACATTTTTAAAACTATTTCGACGTAATTTTTGTATTTTTATGATTCAAAATAACTAGTATATTACGAAAACAGTTTTTCATTGTGAGAGCCGCGAATTAGTGATACCAAATATAAAGATTGTTGCAGAAAAACTTTATTGTAAATTATAAGGGGTTTCATTTTTTGAAAGTTTTAGAAAGCACAAGTTTTAAGTAGTCAAAAAATTCGTAAAAAAATAATTTTGACTAAAACTAAGACAGAATTCCGATCCAAGATTTAAGAAAAATTTTTAAAGATATGTTATGGTAATTTGAGTTTTCTTCAAATAATGTGTTGATAGAATATAAAATTACCAAGAAAAATTACAGACAACGTTAATTATAACTAAAGTAAGGGCAACATCTTCAATCTCTATTTTAAAAAATGTTATATAACTTATAATTCCTGATGAACAGACTTTCCAGACATGACGGCTTCAGTATTCAATCAATGATCTTTATATTACAGGATAATAAGTAGGAGACAAAAACTTTAGAAATGATAGAAAAACTCTTGTTTGAAAAACGTAAATTTTTAAACTTGTGAAGAATCTCAATTTCAGACTGTGAATGCATGTAGCCGAAGCGTACAAATCAATGAAACTGTAAATCGAAAGCCCAAGAAGTTACAACGATAAAATGGAAGAAAATTTAAATAGCGGGTGGATAACAAACCAGTGGAAAAAAACAACAAAATATTCCATCAAACCAGTGGAATTTTACAACACCGAACTTAAGTTAAAAAAAAGTACAAAATCCAGATTTTTGGGTTTTGCCCAGTCCTAAATCCAAAATTTCAACATCTCACGGGTAATCATTTTTGAGTTATGTGAGATAGATACGTACGTTCGTACGTACAGACGTCACGACGAAACTAGTCAAAATGGATTCAGCGATGGTAAAAATGGATATTTCCATTGAAATCTGAAAATGGACATTTTTGCGATCACAGTGCTTCCTTTACTTCGTACAAAGAAGTATAAAGAGCTAATCATTTTCCCGACTATTAGAAAGGCTCTGCTAATATTGTTTTCATAGTTGTGCACAACAAGCACTAATCAGCCGTTCATTACATCTCTTCGTCGAATTAAAACATGGCTAAGAAGCTCCGTTGGTGAAAAGAGGTTAAACGGGTTAGCTATGTTAGGTATTCACTGACAATGGGTTTTCGCCAAGAAGGAACAGTTAGTTGAAGCTGTAATTAGACAACACCACTAATTGATAGATAATTCACAATCCTGTGATCACTAATTCATAAATAATCTCCTAAAATTCCATTTTTATAAAAAAAGAGCGTCGCTGTTCCCCAGCGAGTACCACGGTGAGGAACAACATTCCTCAACATGACCAAAGGCAGTGGAAAAACTTCCTCGAGGACTTCTGGTTAGCCCCGTCAGTTCAAAATCCAGCGAGTATAAAACAAGAGCTCCAAATGAGGGAAAAGTAACAGATTAGGAAAATAAAAAAGATTGATGAGAAAGATAAGTAGATATAGAGGTTTATTTCGTTGCTGACGAGAGCGCTTGTGTGTATGTTTTGATTATAGAATTCTATTCGTAAAACTAATCCTCGTTAAAAAGGGAGACAAGCTATTTTAATTCTATGCTTATACGAATATAGTGACAGGACGAATGTAGTGTTATAGTGAACTGCTAAAGATTGCGTGCACGACACGTTCTATTTGCGCGGCAACATAAAATTTTTACTATCATTACAAGTACATGCAGACAATCAATGGAATAGAAGTTACATACAAAATGATTGAAAAATAAGACTGCAATTCTTAACTAATAATAATTTTCTTATCAAAGGAATTCATCCAAGAACGAAATTTTTAAATAAGATTAAAAGAAGAAAACTATACTCTTAGTATTGCGTAAAATATATAAATTTCTAATTATGTTAGTAAAAAAAAGATGTAAAATAAGCAATAATTTACATCGCCAAGTTATGCTTGTTAATCTCTTAATTTTACGGGCTGCAGTTACATTTTATACTCTATTGGCTAGAAACAAACCCCTTTTGTCTAAGTAATGTTTGGGCATATATTTGAACCGGCGACATTTGTAAATGGCATCTGATATGAGGAATCTTTATTTATTTATTCTCTAACAACAATATATATATATATATAAAATATATATCCGATGCTATATTGCCCGATAATATATTTAAATAACTTTTATTTTTTTGAAACTGGTATGAAGTGATGAAAAAGTCCCAGAACCTTCTATGCGTGGATGAAATCCTGTACTGTTAGCTTTGTAACAACTGTTCTGCTACTTTAAATAGATATGAGAGCTTGTTCTGCCAGTTTTGTTACAACTTTCCGGTTATTATAAATGGATATTTCAATATTCTTAGTATGTAACAATAAAGAAAAAAACGGAAGTAAAACTATGGAAAACTCAGATTATATAAAAATGTTTACCTAAACACGAATAATTATTTTGAAAAATATTTCATTTACTGAAATAATTTTTCTTCTCTGAATTTCTCTTGTAATATATTTGTGCTTTTGAGTTTTATACATTTATAAATATAAATTTTAATTAAAAATATAAATTTTGTACATTGTACGTTATTTGAATTTCCTATTTATTACTGAAAAGTAACTTAAATCATATTTAAATAAATAAATTTTCTTTGTTATTGTGTCTCCGTATTTTTATCTATTTAAAACGTTTGCCTTTTTAAAATACAAAGTAATCTGTAAAGGGGCATTTGAAGAGATTATCTACGCGGGAACAAATGATGTAGATAAAGAACGCCGGGACATCGATTAATGTCAACTCAGTCACTCTAACCGATTCAACTGAAACTAGAGTTCTACTATTACTTACAAAACGAATCTAAAGCGGCAGGACCATTACTGTATTCTTTTTATTATATTATCTCTTGCGTTATGATGTACGGAAACGTTTTGCTTCCACCGTTGTTTGATTGTCTGCATATAATCTTAGAGAAGAGTAAAACCAGGTATGCCCATTTTTAAATTCGAAATTGTTTTCAAAAATTTGAAAAACGTTTGTTATTAAAATTAAATATGTTCATTTCTTATAATCATTAAAAAGCATAGATTTCTTATAATCAGTAAAAAATTCCTTTACTAACAGTAAAAAATTTGCATATGTTTTAAGTCTGCAAAGAATATCCCAGTGAACGAAATATTGATTCTTTTAAGGTAAATTATTTATCCTTAGGAGGAGTGAAAATTTCCATTTATGTAACAATTGTTTTTATATGTGAGCGGGTGTATGTATGCGACTAATTCTTTGCTTATCAGTATTAATACATTTAAAATAATTTACAATGTTCATTCAGGACTAGAACACTTTCATAATCATATTACGATTAAAAATGAAAAAAGTTTGAGCAAAATTAAATGAAGTTAAAATGAGGTGTACTAGAATTTTTTGCAGCTTTTCATTCCGATGCTGCTTTTTCTGAACTAAAATATTCTGATTGAATAAAGAGGAAACAATAGTAATAAGTATGCGCTAATGAATCGAACAGGTGCTACTTTGTTTTGCTGAAGTTTAAAAATGATAAACAGAAATCTAGTTTCTACTGGTATTGTAGATTTATAAAAGAACTGCATTTCTATTTACTTTTTGTAGTCTTATCCATCAAGATAAGTTGTTTTCATGATATTTGTATTGGGAATTTGTCAATAAAAAAAAAATCTTAAAAAAGAAGCAATTATACACAGTTATAATATCATTTTATACAAATATATGTATGAGGTGTTTCCCACTGAATTTTCAAACACTATGAAAACGTATGGATAAGAAAACAACAAATGTAGAAAATAGTCGTTATCCTGCTGCATGGCCTAAGAACAAGTGCGAGATATCTCATGAAGTAATTTAAAAATAACTTATGCAAAAGATAAGTAAATACTGTTTTGAATACTATTCATGATCACACTTTATTACCTCTTTCTTCAAACCCCTTTTCTACCGAAGGTTCTAAGTGTATTTAACACGTTTTTTAGACAGCAATTTGAGTTTCAAGAGCTTAAAAGTACAAGACTTAAAAGTACATATAAATTTTTTTTTCTATTTCTACCTTACCCGAACTCGTACTAAAGTAAATGTAGACAAAAATTAAGACGAACAGCGAGCACAAGAGTAATGCAAAGGTTCTGGCATACCGAATGGCTTCACCAACAATTCATGCATCGGTTTCGGTTAAGGTGTTTCACGATATCTCCCAGTCGATTAGGTAATAGGAAATGACTATTCTAGCCGATCGGAAACTGTCTAAAAGAAACAATTTCACTAACGATCTTTTAAATTAAATGCAGTCTATTTTCCAAAAGTAGCAATTATCACCAAAGGACCTAAACCCCGCTACCAAAAAAACTGATTTATTTTAAAGAAAGAAAATCAGAGACCGAGAGAGAATTAATACAAAAAAACTATGAAAAAATTTTTATAAAACTTTTTTTAAATTTTCTTATCAAAGGAATTCATCCAAGAACGAATCTTTTAAATCATATTTTAAAAAAATATGATTTAAATAAGGTATTTAAATAAGATTTTTTAAAAATGTAAAAAAAACTTTTTTTTTACATTTTGATAAAAAAGAGGTTCCTTTTCGGGCAAATAAAAAAGTGATAAAAGGAGGAACGCCACTTAACTATTCGTTATGAATTAATTATTACTTTATGTAGAAATTCTTATTTTTAACCTTTTATTCTACTAAAAATTTTTGTTCTCCAAACATAGGTATTAGTGCCAGGAATATACTCAAATTATTTACAACTGCATTTTTTCTTACATAGTTTCAGAAATGTATGGTTAAAGATATTACAGCAAACAAATATTTTTCGCAGTTGGTGTTTGCGTTTACCGCACCGCTGATCCTTTTTACCATCTTTTTGCTCTTTGAAAAATGTACTTGTTTTATCCTTTTCTCTTTCCTTTACAAGTGGAAACTTGACTTACCTTACCACAGATACTGTTAACTCTAACCTTATAAATATTTAACGTGCCTTCTGATCTTACTTTAACTTAGGGCTTAAACCGTACCGAATCCGACCACCTCGTTCAAAAAACATTCATTTAAATATTTTCATCTCGAAAGAGTTCAAGAGGCATGAAATCATACATCTTTTTTTGGAATGTTTTAAAAAAATTACATACCTAAACATTTTTCAATAGAGTAATTTAATATAATAACTTTGTTACTTAATGATAATTTGTAGGAAAATGTGTCTTTGACGTTTGATTGAAAGTAAAATATAAAACCGGCGCAACGGAGGCCAACGCCTCCGTGGCGCGAGTGGTCCTGGGTTCGTATCCCGGTCAGGCACGGAATTTTTCATATGCTACATTTCCATATCCCACGCACATGCTTCAAGCTTATGTGGTGATATCATCATACAAAAAAAAAGTTACCTAGTAGCTCCTTTAAACGGCTATTAGCGCAATTACATACGAAACTTGTTGAAACAGAGCCGAATAATTTAATTAGAATCAAAAATTAACGTGCACCTTCAAGTTGGTCGGTCATTCATTTCTAAATTAAAATGATAACAATACGACTTGAATTTGAACACCCAAATAATATACATCTTGCGATAACTTTCATAACAGCCGGTCGAGGATGTTGCTTTAATAAAACCGCAGCATCAAAGATTTAGAATATATTTTTTTTAATATGTAAAAATATATATTCATACAACTTTTTGTATTGAAAAACCCAGTTACCAAAAACCGCGACAAAAGATCAAATGTTTCAAAACTATGCGAAAACATTGACTGAGGGCAAAAACCAGATAGCGGTAAAATTATGATCAAGAGATGAATCAACTAATGCTATTCATGTGGGTAGATAGCTTTTCATACGCGACTTCCACGACTAAAACCACCAGCCGATTAGAGCGATAGGATCTCAGCCTTTTATCTGGAAGATCCCGGGTCGAAACCTACTAAAACATATTTCGACGAAAAAAAATTCCATTACATATATCTATACACATAAGAACGGGATACTTCCAGCTTGGATGGAGTACCGATGACTTGGGGAAGTTGAGGTGAATTCTAGACTGTCTCCCGGGCATCAGAGTGCTGGTTGCTCTGGACACTAACGCCAAGTCTTCCGCCTGGGGTTCACCACTCACTGGTCCCTGAGGTGCTGGTCTCGCACAGTTCGTTGAAGCCAGAAACCTATATTTGCTTAACGAGACAGAACAACTCTCTCTCTTCCGAACTGGAGGAAAGTTACATCGACGTCACCTTGGTGACGGGCAATTTGATTAGGTGTACAAGTAGTTGGACTGTCTGGCCCGAGGCCAGTGTGAGCGAACATAGGCTTATAACCAATGAGATCGCGTACGGAGACGATCTCAGAGCTCCAGATCCGGGTCACTATAACCTAAGGGGCCTGTATCAGGATAGGCTGCAGTGCGAGTGCGCAGCTGCCTTGGAGGGGTTGGAATGGCGCATTAAGCACAGGGAGGAGGTGGAATTGATGGCTGAACAATTCCGCCGGGCCATCAAGACTGCCTGCGATAGGATCCTCCGACAGCCTCGGCCAATGGATGGACCCTTAGGTAGTGGCCAGTCCGCTGATCGGAGAGGGCCTGGAGCCGTCATGACCGCTGCTTTCGGGGAGCCGTCTAATAAACGCAGGTGGAAACCCGGGAAAAAGTGGTGGTCCTCCGACATTAGCGTGCTGCGCGCAAGAGTTAGGTCCGCTAGAAGAAGATACTAGCTTCGCCTCCTAACGGCAATTATCGCTGATGACGTGCTGAGCGTCTGCGGATCTACCTGCGCGCCCGTAATGATTACGTTCATGACATCAAGGAAGCCAAACTCAAGTTTTGGCAAGCCTTCATGCGCGAGTTGCAACGCAACCCCTGGCAGCACGCAAAATCATGTTACCGCCAAAGCCATTGCACGTGATCTTCAGTGTACGATGCGGGTTTGGTGATCGTGACCATACTTTAACATCTGTAGCGACTTACCGGGCGTTCCTAGATAATCAGTTTCCAGATGCTTCGGAGGGTGCAGCAAAAGCTGACGTCAGGTGAGCCCGCACACCAGGGAATGGTGTGCGGGCTGTGGATCCTGTATATATATAGACATAATGGTTTCTCGAATGGCACTGAGAAAGGCACGGGGATTGATCAACTTGATTGGATATTTTCTACCATCTGCTACTTGTCATAAGAGAGCCGCTTGGCAGACTGTTCTCGAGGTGCCTTAGCTGGGACTGCTTCACGACTTGTTGGAAAGTGAGCTTTGGTGAGGGTGCTTTTATTACTAGGAAAGGATCCTAGTGCGGTCAGCAGTTATCGATCCATCAGCCTGTTGCCGGTTATCGGCAAGTTGCTTGAAAGGCTAGTCGTGGAACGACTCTGGGAAAATATCGATATGAACTGTTTTCTAAATCGAGGCCATTACGGCTTCATGAAAGATGTTGGCACCGAGGATTGCAACTCCAATGCTCTTGCCAAGGTGGAAAGCGCCGAGTATAATATGTTTTGGCAATTTTTATTGACATACAGGCAGCATTTCCTTCCTTGTGTTGGAGTTCTGTTCTCAATGAGTTGGAACGCCGCAATTTTCCCGTAGCTCTGCAGGCCGTAGTATATGACTATTTTTCTAATCGTACGGCTATATTGAAAGATGTGCACCTAGCTGTGGAAAGATCCGTCACCAGGGGAAGCTCGCAGGGTTCTGTCCTCGGTCCTTTGCTATAAAACCTGGTGATTGACGCAATTCTTGGATTGACATTCCCAGAAGTGGTCACGGCTTAGGCTTTCGCCGATGATTGTCTCCTGTTAGTTCGTGATAATTCACGATCGCAGCTAGAAGACCGAGCGCAGGCGGCTTTTTCAACTGCAAAGGACTGGATAGACATGCAAAAGTTAAAGATATCTGTGCCCAAAACGAAGTATATGCTTTTCAAGGGTGCAGACAAATTATCGTACAGTCGTAATCCCTATATTAAATATAAAGGATGTGTAATCAGATGAGTGATGGTTCATAAGTACCTAGGTGTTTTTTTTTATTAGAAGTTGCTGTTTAGCAGCCACATTAGGCAAGTAGCGGCGGAAGCCGTCTCTGTGATGCATAAACTTAGGAGGATTGCTCGGAAAGACTAAAGGTTGTCAGTCCGCCAAATGTACATAGTGTACCTAAGTGTCTTGAAAGCATCACCTCTTGCGCGGAGCCCGACTGGGTACAAAGGTTGGATATGAATAGAGCACTTTTTCAACATTTAAGGATTGCCCAGCGCAGAAACTTAATTGTATGCACTGTTGTTTTTAAAATAATTTACTACGAGGCTACCACCGTATTCGGAAAGGCCCTCCCCATCGATTTAGTGGTTAAAGTTCGGGCAGCCAAGTGAAGATTGCGAAGAGATAGGAAGGCTGAACTATTTGGGATGCAGTTTCGAGCCGGGCCAGTACCGGAACGGAACGGTGATCACAATGCGCCTGATCTAAATTTCGAACAGTCGTCCATCTCCCGCGATGAAAGCATGACAGCTGGAATGGCACACCACGACTAGGGGAAGATTCTTCTATAAATTTATATAGGATCTAGGGAGATGGTATGCTTTGACTTCGTTTTTAAGGGCAACAGGTGCCCAGGTGTTCACCAACCACGCCAATTTGAACCAATATCTGTTTCGGTTCCGCCTGTCAGCTGATGAGCTGTGTCCCTACGGGACCAGAGCTGTGTGCGGGCAGGGACCGAACCACCTTGGAAATTAGAGGTCAAGGGGAAAATTGGCCACCACAAGAGGCGAGTCAATGTGGCGGGAGCCGCATCGTCGGACCGTGTGGGAGTTCCTTGGTGTGGTTGCTATTTTCAACCGGCATCAGTAGTTTACTTAAGGGAAAGAGTTACCGCATTGCTGGGGGAAGATAACTCTGAGTAAGACTGACCACCAGCCAATTACGGCTCCAAGCGCTGTAAAATGGTGGACAGGTACTTGCTAGCATTCAGCGGCACAGGCTTGACAGCGAATCGCTGTTTAGACGAAGTAAATTTTAATTTATGGATGTCATATATCTTCTAGTAGTTGACAGGGTGGGCTTACCCATTTTAGTAACATATGACAACTGACGGTGGGACATGTAAGCAGGTGGTGTACGGCACCACGCTTACTTCGCTCACGCTGTTAGGTAAGCTCTAGGAGTTACTTAGGATACTGGTCGTTAAACTGTTTTCGAGACTCAGTTTCTGTTTGTGACACGGATATTCGGTCTTATGCTTTAGGGCGACCGAATGGGATGGTGGCGGGAGAAATGCCTGACAAACCAATATCCATAGACAAGCTTCCTGCTTTCTCCTCAATTGATCATTAAAATAAATTATGAAAATCAGTGGCATTCTTAATTCTTCGGTAGGCAATCTATATTGTAATAACACTATTGTAATTACTAAACATATTATCACCTTCCTGTGCAAAACGCGGTCAGGAAAATAAATAAATATGTTTTACGTACACTAGTATTGGAATTACATGATCGCAGGAAATAACTGCCTACGATCATACGTATCGCATAACTTTCAAAAAAGGCTTAACCATACTCGGAAATGACTTCACCGTCCTATGCCGTACGTATTATAAAAAAACTAAGAGTGTATTAGTCTCCGGCTTCTTTTCTCATAATCCGTCTCTATTCGTGCATTACCTTTTTCTTTTGTTCAACATCCTTCCATTCAGTATCCTAAAATGTTAAATTTACTACATTATCACTGATCAATAGGAACATAGTACGGAAAATAATTCTTAACCTTTTTTAAGAGACCGAAAATTAGTAATTTTAAATTCTAAAATTTTTTAGAATCAATCTTATATAAAGTTCATAAGAAAAAAAGGAACCTCTATTTCATTGTGAATATATTATTAGTATCTAATATCGAAGAAAGCATGTATTCCAAACAATTGATGAAAACATATGCATTGGAAATTTAAACTAATAGTAACATGTAATTAATTAACTCCACAAACGTTTTAAGTATTTAGAAACATATTTAATTTCTGCTATCGATAAGTTTAATTAGATTTAATTGTATCTAGGTTGTTACCTTGCAATAAAATTTTTTCTATAGTTGAGTCAATATTTTTTAGTGGATTTGAAAGAAGATTCAATTAATAGCAGAAGCTTGAAACATGTATGCGGGAATATTTTATTGCTTTTTAATTATTATTATTTTATTCCCGGTTGTAAAAAATCTGGCAAAGTATTGCATGACTTTCCCCCGTCTGCGCCTGTCAAGTCACACAGTTCCTTTCACAGCTTTTTTGTTGTAAAGGTTTTGGAATTCAAACATAAAGGATCTGACTTTTATTTTTGTTGGAAAATTATTTCACCTTTTTATAAAACAATAAAAAAAATCTACTAACACGATTAGAAAACTTTTTTGGTAACCAAATTTGACATTGTTTTATAAAATGATAATGTTAATCTTCTTAATAAGACTAAAATGAAAAACAAGGACACTTTATACGATTATTGCTAAGTTTTAGATGTTTTTAAGTGTAAAAAATCTACAGCTTCAAATTTTGTTGCTTATTTAAATTTGCGAACAACAAAATAAAATTTAACTAAAGATTACATTTTTTATTACAGTAAAATTAAAATCATATAATTATGAAACATACGATATTTTTTAACTGTATTATAAAATAATTTATAAACGTTGAAATCAAAAATACCAAAACAAAGGTTTTCCGGATTTATTAATATTTAAGAGCGTGTAAATGTCAAGGGAGATTTTTTATTGATAATGATGATTACCAAAATAAGATTTAAGCATCAAAATTCCGAAATTTCAAATAAAAAATAAAAGTTTATTTTTAATGAAGTGATTCCTAAAAAAAAAAATTAAAAGAGAATTTTTTAAAAATATTGAAAAGTAATGTTTAACTTTTATTAAAGAAATGAAAAAATTGCTTCTCATTTTGAGTCCGGAATAATAATAATACAGGTGCAATAACTACTATCGTATTATTTATATATTTTATATATATAATATAATACATTATAATATATATTACAAATATTTATTATATTTTTAATAGGCTTTTAAGTGACGAAAAAATGCAAATAGGATTTTTAATAATAAAAATTAAAAGTTAGAACCAAAAATAACAGAATCCATATTTTTTTTTAGAGGTGGGGAATATATTTTTTTTTTATTTTTCAAAAAATGCTCATATATCCGTTAAGCTTAACAAATAAATAAGTGTACTTAAGCAAAGTTTTTTTCTTAATCTAACATATTCTTTAATAAAGACTAAAACAGGAAAAAGAGAAGAGTGTTTTTTCAAAATCCTTTTCTGCATTTTAGGTCCGAATCAATAATTTAAAAAATTGCAGAAATTTCTTGATAACTCTATATATGATGTATACACTTCCAAAAGATTTTTTAAACATATTTAAACCGAAGGGAAGTAGAACAAAAGAACAAAAAACATATCTAAATTTTAAGAGGTCGGGGTTGATTTAAAATATATAGTTATATATATTTATTATTATTATTGTGGATTATAGAGCCCCTGGACCGTCGTGGCCCAGGTAGGCGCAAGCGAGCCCCGGGGCCAATCCAAGGAATCTCCAGGCCGCTGAGCTCGCCATTCCTGTCCAGCTATGTTCTTTACCTTCATGGTTGAGAGAATAATACTGATAAATAACAATTCATGTATTCAGACTTAACAAATACCAGAAAAGTAACTAAATTACAAAAGACAGAATAATAGTACTATGGTAACTAAAGTACGAGTAAAGTACGGTCATCTTTGACGGGAAAAACTTCAAAATTTATTTCTATTGTCATGGTGACAGATTAGTTTATTTTCAAATTAATAATTTATCTTTTTCTTCTTTAATGATTATCTTTGATAGACAATTTCACCTCCAAGAGGGCTAGGGCCTCGGACTATGGCTTAAAATCTTTCCTGGGTACCCATTTCCTGGGTGTTCCTGGGAACACGAATGTATCTTACAGATTTAAAAGCAATCGGTCGGTTGGTTCACGCGTGATGCGAGAACATTCAGTCAGATAGACAAACAAAGTTTCTTCTTTATGTAAAATTTAACAAATCTTGCATAACAAATTTGCTTTAATAGAATTTTCAAAAAAACTTATAAAGAAAATCGAAATTTGTTGTTTTGCGATATCCCCCTCACCGTCATTAATGTGTGATCAATGCCTCAGATATAGAATAATTTGAAGAAAATCGGTTTGGTCAATCCTGAAATATAAGGCCAAAAACAGTGCGACACATATACATATATATGCGAACGATCTTTTTGGTCTCGGTAAACTAGTGAGACTCTAAACGTTAAGATTTACAAAAACCCGATACTCCATTTTTAACATGATCTCCGTTAGCTATTCTAGCTACATTTATCGAGAAAGTGAAAAAAAAAAAAAAATAAACATATTAAAAGACTTTATGAAAACCGACGACCAGCAATTATTTTCCTTGTACTGTTCATCTTGTATTGTCTTTCTCTTACTGTTTAGCCTATGGAACCACCGTAAGGTATTACTTCAGAGGATGATATGTATGAATTTAAATGAAGTGTAGTCTTATACAGTCTCAAGCCGACCATTCTTGAGATGTGTGGTTAATTGAAACTCAACCAGCAAAGAACACCGGTATCCACGATATAGTGTTCAAATCCGTATAAAAGTAACTCTTAGAACTCTCGACTTCGAAATCAACTGATTTGTGATTTCGAGTTCTACACCAACCCGGTGGGTTGACCGTACTAGACGCAGTGTTACACTTATTCTAATTCATGCTTATTTCTTAACACCAATTTCTGTAAAACAAACTTATTTCAGTTATTAAAAAAATAAATTAATTAAAAAGAAACTATAAAAAAATCGATATTATTTCTAGCGTAAGATATCAGTTATTTACTGTTAGTTGAGAAGTAATTCTCTCCTAAATAGTCCAAATGAATTTTATCTGGCAAAAAAAAAAAAGAATAGTTGCATCTCTCATTCGTAAAGACAATCTGTGGGAAGAATAACCTAAAAAGATTTATAACATAACATGTGTTCTGTGTTTCTGAATAAAGCAACAATTTACATACGTTGCTCAATTTAATTTTGCAAAATGTTTTTTTTTTATGATTTATTTATTACAAATAAAATTTAAATATAATATCGAAGGTATAAATATTTATTTATGTTTTTATTAATAGCATTTTTAATAATATAGGTCGCATTTGAAAGCGGTTATTAAAAATAAATAAGAATTGATGATATGAAAGTAAAACTATTAATGGAAATGTTATGTAACCGAATTAAATTTCATTTCTTCTTCAATCTTTCGCACCACGAACTCCGTGACGGTGTGGATTATTATTATTATTAGTATTAACATAGCGGCTCTGAGTAATATAAAGTATTACGGATAGGTCAATAGTTCTCTTAACCTGTTAAAAATCGGTACTGAGTGCGTAAAAAAATTTTATATTTAAACATTTAAACCGTAATAAATCAACAAAGCAGAAAGATTTTAAATAATTTTTACAATTTTGGATAATGAAATAACTAAAAGTAGTAATCTATCACTAAAAATTATGGTAATCTCTAAAAATTACAATTTTAAATTCAATAAATATATATGTTTTTTTATTAAATATAAAAGTGAAATAAAATAGATACCTTAAGCGAATGCGTATAAAAAATAATGATTTAATCATTTTATGATGTGTTCGTGCATTCACCGACCTTGATGACTGAGGTTATATTACCTCATTTATGTAAGCTATAAACACAAAAGACAATACGGAATTACTTCACAAAACAGAAATTAAAGCATTATTGTAGAGAATTGAAAGTTGGCTTATTACATCTGTCCAAATACGAACACGTGCAGAGAATTTTTTGTCGTTTAGATAGATGCACAATAACAGCCAGAACAATACTTATTCTCCGCGCTACTCTCATTTTCCAAGGAATTACGGGAAATGTTTTTTTTTTTTTTTTTATTGATTCAATTCTTGCGATAATAATTTTGATTTTCTTTCAATAATATTTTCACTTTGATTATAACTCAGAATCAGTTTCACCAAACTGTTACCGTATTACACTTAATTACTCATATAACTTCATATGTACCAGGATGAAAGTAAAACGACACGAATGCGAAGAATTGTATTTTTTATTTACTCTTATTTCACTTAACAGATTTCAGTTTTTATAATAAATCCATTATCATTTATTTTCATACATACAAAGTCATTAAAAACAAGTGTATAAATAAATAACAATAAGCTTTGACTTGAATTCTTGTCGCTCTTAAAATTATTGAAAGTAGCCCTCAAATGAACTTATTTAGATTATTAACTAAACTGCATGAAATATATAAAAACATTCTTTGGCTGCAGAAAACGTGAATTCTATTAGTGAAATTTTATTAATAAAAAATTTATCCTCTAATGTAGAAAGAAATTTTTCTTGATTTCTTACTTTTAACTACAGTAATTACTTATTCTAGGTCAATATTCTAAGTATGATATGTTGTAAGGGATTTTTACGTTTTTTTGTCTAAACAATAAAACGAGCAACAAAAAAAAAAACCAGTTCACGTTTAGATCTACTCAGATTATCCTGTAACAGTCGAATTTAGTTTCCGTTATTCTATGAAATAACATATTTTACGCTCCGACGATAACATTTATTTGTGAAAAAATGCGCATTGGGTATATGTAACGGTATAAAAGTAAAAGATGTCCCGTTGAAAAACCAAAAGACAAAATGAATAAAAACTTTAAAATAAATTTACCGTCAATACTGTGGCGAAGAAGTAATATTCAAAAGATTCCGAATTCGAATCCACGTTAAGATAAAACTCTAGCTTAATAGTTTTCAAAACATCTGTCCGATTTCAAAGCCCGATTCTAAAAATGGTGGATAAAAATTAACCGTAAAAAAACTGAAAATGCTAATTTTATTATGCGACTGCTAAAATTTACGACTGTTTATCTAAGTTGCACAAAACACCTTCTCGAATAGAAAAACTATATTGACAGCTGACAGACTCGGAATCAATATGAATCACAATGCATAATATATTAGTTGTGAGTCGCTTTATAAATATTTTGGAGATCTCATTTGTGTAGAAGGTAATCAAATTTATTGTCGTTCAAAACTGTTTTTCATATGTAAGATAGAAATTTTCAGTCTAAAATATTAATTAAGATTAACCTTCTAAGATAAGAAATGGAACATCAAACTCAAATTTAACGCGTTCCATAAGTAACAACGAATTTTATTGTGTATATCTATATTTTCAGGACCAAACAGCAATACCAACCAACTATTATCGATGTAAATTATATCTTATTATAACTGTACACATGGCAGAGGATTGATCTCATCGACCAAATAGTGTATTTCAGTACGTTTATGTTCGCTCTTGAAAAAAACTAAGAATTATGAAACAAACCGTTTTTCAAGTTATTTTGTTTATCGGAACTGGAATGTTTACAAAGCAGTAAAGGTAATTATAAAATACGACTGTGAGTATATAATTCAATGAAAATACTACATGCTAGAACAACGCCATAGGCGGATATATACATATCCGCCACACACACACACACACACACACACCCATCTCAAATCTTATAGAGATTGTGGTGGTAAATATCAAATTTCCTCATGATTGTTTACAAATTCATTTTCTTCTTTAAATCTAAACTGAGGTAGTTGGAGGCACACTCCATTTCTTTTTACTAGAGCTAATCTCTTCATCTCTTTTTATTTTTATAAATTTAATTATCACCTCCATAAGTTTTCCTCTGCTCAGACCAGTTATTGTAAACAGTATGATTTAATATTCTATTAAACAGGCGAATATACAACAGGCTATCCTCTTCTCTGACCTACCCGTATTTCAGTTGAAGAAATTGAGATAGATAGTTTGAGTAAAGAATGAGGAAGTCCTCTATGTCTAGAAAATTATAGGTATCCGTCTGAAGAATTACATCTGCAAAGCTTTTAATTTTCATTCATCATTCATTGATGTTTAAGAACGGTTAATTTCTCGGTGCGAGGACTTTATGGCCGGATTATACACGATGTGTTCCTTTATACTCATGAAAACGTTTGCTATTCAGAAGTACTTTTTCTTTAGGAAATGTACGCGTGGCACGTTTCGTTCGGATATCATCTCGATAACTTAATTTATGCAACGACCGGTTAAGAAAGGATCAACTTGCAACTGTAAATAAACGAATATCCGATATTACTTAAATTCTGTCACTTTATGGACTTTATGTTTTTAAACAGGCAAGACTGGTTAAATAGTTTACTTTAAGAAAACCGATAAGAATAATATTTTTCAATTTGAGATATATTACAGTGGTCATAAAGAATTAAAAAATATTCTAAAAAAACCACCGCTGAAAATGTTTAACATAATATTTGTTGCTACAGGCTGTGTTACGCATATTAATTTATAATATTATTCTACTGAAAATTATTGAACGATCGTACAATTCGTACATCACTGTGTGAAGATGAATGCCGGTTAAAGATTTAAGGATGTAAATGAAAGTGATTGTTTAATTTAAAATAAAATAAACGAGTCACTAGAAGTAAATGTGTGATAAAAGCGGTAGAACGGAAAGACAGACCAAGGTAATATTCTGAAGAAGTGGTTGATTGATCTGTTGAATGAAATTTATTACTATTCATAATTATTTTAATACATTCTCAGAAAGGAGATATAAAAATCTACATTTCACCTTGAGAGGCTCTAAATAATTTGTTTTTTTAACGAACGAAAAGTCGAAAAATCGTCATCATTATTTTACAAAATCTGTAAAAACTCTTTTTATTGCAAATATTAAAAACAGAATAAAAACATAACTTACTGCTTAAACAGTGTGGATTCAAAGTACACCTATTTAATTGGATCTGAAGTTAATAAATTACTGGATAAGCAGTTTAACCTAATATTAACCTTTATTTAGGAACGTGTATCCGGTGCGTATAAATTGAATTTGTTCAAAAGTACGTGCATTTTTAACTTACTGCAGTTTTAAAACTTATTAAGTAGGTTTTTGATAGTAAAAAACTACAGTGAGTAATGCAGCCGCCGACGGTTGCCAACAATAATATGTAAATAAGTAATAACTATATATTTTTAACCTAAAAATGGAGAATAAATAATAATAAATAAAAAAGTATCAGTATTCCAATGAAATGTAGATTAGGTTACAGCTAGGTCTAAGCGTAATCTTCTGCCGAATTGTTGATACGTAATATCAACAGACGTCAGAAACATTTTCCCAGTTAATATCTACTCCCAGATGTTTATATTTTCTTGAATCCGGTACTCGTGTTATTTGAAGCTACTTATAGCAGTAAAATCTACGCATAGATTAAAAAAAAATGAATAGTTCTAACAGATTAATAGTTCTATAAATATAAGGGGAGAAAATAAGATGCACAATGATTTTACTGCGTGAACAATTTATATAGGGGTAAAAACCTGAGGGTAAGTACAGAGCGCATGTAAATTCTATTTTTGTAAAAACACAATTCTTTAACAAAAAAGATTTTCCTGGTATTGATTTAATCTAACTTACATTTTCAAAAGTGCAGTGTTAGAAGAACGAAATTTTATAGTTTTATTGGTTTAATGGTGTGATATGAATACGAAATACGGTATCCGGTAGTCTATTACCCACACTCAGTAATGGAAGTACTACGTTTTCCAATATACATACAATTCTGATGCGATAGGCGAAAGAATAGCAATAGACGCTAATATCGTAAAACCATCTATAAGGTAGCAATAGGAATACATTTGAAAACATTACGGAATAGAAAGCTTATTATTCTAAAACTTCTAACGATCTAGGCAATAACGGTGTCTTCTCAATTCTTTTTTTTAATTAAATAAAAGTTATAATTGCAAATAATAATATAAAGATAACTTTAGAATTTTTTAATTTAAATAACGCATTAAAGTACTAAGAATGATTTTTTTTTAAACAGTAAATCGATTTTTGATCAGGTGGTGAAAATTATCGGTTTTTATCATTCAAAGACTACTGAAGGGTGGTTAGACTTATTTAGTCATTCTACGAGTTTCTTCGACGTTCTGTATAATTAGACGTATTATATAAGTAGATTCAATATTATATGCGAGATCAAACAGTGGGTGGGAGCAGGTGAAAGTTCGCCAAAGAAAGCGAAAACGGTTCTACCTCTAGCAAAATTCACTTTGTAATGGTTTTTTTGGACTCCTGTGATGCGGTCATAAACTATTTGGAAGAAAGCAGGACCAGGTAGGACCACATTGGTGTTATTACGCTTCACTGCTTGACCAATTGAACTGTGCTGTTCAGGCTAAACATACGCATATAGCCAAAACGAAAGTCCCCTTTTACTACGATAATGCGCCTGCACATTCTTTAGGGATTGTTACTGGAATATGCCACGACCTACACTTCAAAGTGCTTCCACATGTGCCATATTTGGCTCCAGCGATCACTTACTCTACGCAAATCTAAATAAATGGTTTCTTTGGACGAAGTTTCAATTCAAGTGATGAGAATGTTGAGGTTAAAACAACCGCTTATTTTGCAATACTGCTTAAATCTCATTTTATTGAGGTTATTAAAGGGTTTAAAAGTCGTCGGTCTAAATATATCGAATTTCAAGGTCTACATTGTAAAGAAAAATATAAAAATTCTGAAAAATCTTGGTTTTCTTTGTCAGGTCGTGAACTTTCCGAACGGACTCGTGAATGTGTATTATGACGTACAAGTATTATGTCTAATACATAATTCTTCTCGATATTCGACTAATCAATTAAAATTTCTAATACCTGCGAGGATAAGCATTTTTGAAATTCAAACGGAATTAAAACGTAAATTCATCAGATAACAAGTGTCCTTTGATCGAGCTTCATTTAATTGCGAGTTTTTTTGGTAGAACTAAAAATACACAAAAATATGAACATGTTATCTTTAACGTATTGCCTTGACATCTAGTTGAGAATTTTTAGAAGTTAAAATTAAAAAAAAATTAAACCTATTTGAAGAAATGCACTAAAATATAAAATAATGTTATTTATTTCTTAGTATATTTTGAGTTTTTGATGTAGTCGTTGAATTAAAAACAAAAATCACTCAAAAACTCGCCAATCCTTCTTCATCTAGCGAATTTTAAACAACTGAAATTTAAAGAAAAATCGAATAGCATTATTCTATCGCAACTCTTAAGTTGGTTTTGTTATTATAATTTTACTTTATATTGTATAAAATCTGTTAGTAACTTCTCTATTTAAAATATGGAAAAGCCTGAAAAAACACCGCTTGCACCTAAGGAAGTCGTTCCGATGAAACTAAAAAATTCAGGATGCAATGTCTTAGTCGAAATAAGAAAAAGAATGCAGTGAAACGACTTACAACTATTACCGAGCGTGATTTAAGGCTTTCTAGAATTCAAGACGTGCTATCTGAACTAAACGTACTATCTTGTTACTTTAAGTTATCCGATTAATTCTCTGAAGTTACGCGTGAAAATATTTTAAACATCCGAATGGCTGCGAGCTTTAACTTCCGGTCGTATGTACTTTTCTAACAATCAGTTTTAAACTACGGTAAGAAAATTAATGCGGAGCCACCAGTAGAACGTCTCCCACAAAAAAACTAAATTATCGAAATCGGTTCATTTGATCTCAATAATTGCATATAGGGTCGTTAAAAACCCCTACGAATTGAACTAAACCCTCTTTTTTAAAGCAGGTTTAAGAATTATAAATAGTTGTTTGTTCAATAGCGATTGTAACTCGGTAGAGTTACGATCAATAATAATTTATGATTACATACATAAATATAGATTTCTTTTTCCGTAATATAATGGTCGTATGATAATAAAGCAATTCTTTTTTCTGATGGAACTAAATAGAAAAAATTCCATTTAAAAAAAAAAAAAAATTAATTTTTTAATTGGTAATATTTATTTGTTTGAACCAAACTCTGTTTACTCTAGTTAATTTTTACATTTTTTTGTAATGGTTTTTACCAAAACCTTACAAATATGAATATTTTAATACATTTTTTATTAACTTATTTTTTTAAAATAATAAGAGTTTATTAAATGTTTACTTAATAAATTGGATATGGGTATTAAGTATATTAATATCTACACGTTATCAGCTACGCTATCCCGCAACCTATAATTAACTCAATCGCATTGATAAATGAAGTCTTCTTTATATAGAGACATTAATATACAGCATTCAGAGAACGTTCAGCTGCCCTATTTGAATTAAAATGCTGTTCTGTTTGTTTAAGTAAAAGAAGCAAGCGACTAAACATTTCGAGTGTAATGTTTTATATTTAAAAGTGATTTCTGTCATTATTTAACAGTTTATTTCCATTTTCAAGAGAAGTTAACTTAACAAGTGACGGTTATATTGTCGAAAACAATATTATATCACAAATATCAACTTTTACGGTAAACGCAAGGTGAATATTTTGGAAACATATCCGGTAATATTAACAGCTTACGAAATGTAGTAAGTTATGCTTATACATCTATGCTTATGCACGCATCAAGCTATGCTTATGCATGAGTGCATCGTTCTAGTATGTTTCATATAAATTCAGCGGGACAAGGTTTACAAAAGTGACTAGAATTTCCAACTGTTTTAAAGTAGTTCGTAATTTTACAGAACAATACTTTTGTTATTCGGACGTGAATTAAAATATAAATTCAAAATGTGGAAATTTTGTATGAAGTAAGCGGGCTTGTATTAAATTTTATCAAAAGGATTGTACTGAATTATTATTATGAAGTACATTAGAAAGTTTCACAAAATTGAATTACAAAACCGCGTAATTCAATCACTATGTCACTAATAATATCGGAAGACAAACGGAGTAGCAATCAACATGGTCGGAATTATTTGTTAAAATCTGTACTTAAACTGTCGTTCCCGATAACATCATACACTCCCGTTTCGTAAACAACGAATCCATCAGCACCAGAGTTAGAAGCATGTAGTTCTCATGCGCTAAATAAAAAACAGTCCACGTATATAATAGCAAATAACCTGCACGTTCACATTCAAATGTCACTCGTGCCGTAGTTCATCCTACAAGTTTAAACCGTATCAAAATATTTTACAAGATTCGTAATCTGTTAATAATAATTATAGTCAGTTACTTCATCGCTCGGCTTACTCCATTTTTTCATTGAAATCTAGCGTTACAAGTTAAAATTTAGAATTTTACATGTAACCTAGCGGAATCGCAAGGTTTATAAAGTCTATACGAATATATCACAGAGGTAGTGGGATTTAAGAGTCATTCTGAATAATTATTTTGAATAAGTATTTATTACAGTTTATTGCAGTTGTAAGAATTCCATAGAGTTCCTTTTCATTTTTAGAATATAATCATGAACGTACTTTACTTTGTTTTCACGCAGTTTTCTGCACACTATTTTTAAGCTGTTTTTAATGCACGCACGCGTTTGTTTATGCATAATTTATTTGTACATAAATATAAACACGGGCTATAAATGTACGCTTTTGTTGTTTGTTTCTTTTTTTTATTACGGAATTTACTGTAGGAATGCAGTTGTTTTCGTCGGTTTCGTAATTTAAAAGTACATTTATTATACCGAATAAATTCTTTAGAACTTCTAGTTAAGACGTTTTATAAATAACTTAATGTTCTAACTACATGTTTTTTCCTCTTGTTTTTTTATAACATGCCGTCAAGTGCATCATTTCCATACAAACGATGCTGTTTGCAAAATCGACCTTGAACAAATTTCCTTTACAACAAAACTACGCCTACAATAATTTAAGTTAATGTCCTTTAAGCAACGTACTTAAATGTACTTGAACTAAGTTCTAGTGACTTGAATGTCTTGACCTGCAATGTATCCGATCAAAACAATTGATATGTTTTGGCGATACCTCCGTGGAATTACAAAGAAGTTAATATTTTACGGCGGAGAAGAATATTTAACGAAGAAAAGGTGACTATACTTAACATAATTTAAAAATAATTTTTGCTGTTAAAAATAAATATAGACCTACGCTTATATTGAAATCGTACTTGCCGATTCATATTCAATACATAAGCAATAGAACTATTGTGGAAATATCCATTACTATTTTACTTTAATAGAATATTACATATATTATTATATTTGGTGTAAAGTTACATTCCGGGGCTATTCTTATTCTATCTGTATAATTATCTTTAGAGGGATAAATCCGTAACAATATAAGATCATCATTAAAACTAAGTAAAAATAATAGTCCCGGCAATTCATTCGGCACAGCAACCAACTGCTGTTCCGGGCTCGTTTCTCGACGAAAAAAAAATGATGTGAAGAATAAAGTATGGTTTATTCTATTTTATATTTAATCCCAAAGCGAGCACGAGCCTAAAACCAAAAGCAGCAGAAAATATTGGCCGATTGGCGATGTTTGGCCAAAGGTGGACAATAGAATGTATAATATTCAAGCTATTAAAAAAATCAGGTTGTTAAAATTCGTTTTCAAGAAAGTATAATACTATACAAGTAAACTATACTACTGCAGTTAAAATACTACTATATAATATAATACTACTATACTACTTTTTTGCAGTTAAAAAAAAAAAACAAATAGATATCAGGATTTATATTTTTATATGCTTTTTTAAAATACTCTTCGGCTAGTTGAAAAATCTTTTAACATAGAAATAAATAAATGGATAAAAAGGAAAAAAAAACTCGGTTAAGTGTTATATTATCGATTAAAAAATACTTTGAGAAACTAAACCGTTAAAAAAGATAAAGTAAATGGGTATAAAATAGTACTTTAAAAATTGTTAAACACAAATATTTATCTGACCCAAGCTTTATATTATTCTAGTCAATTTAGTGTGGAAGAAATGAAGTATTATCATTTATCATCGGTTACTAATACGTAAGCTAAACATTAAAGCCGTTATAAACACCGGTAGCTAATCACTGCTTAAGAAGAGATGTTTTTTTAATGCATTCCCTAATAACCTTACTCTACATTTTTGTCCCTTACACAAGTACTTAGTAGAATTCGAAAGAACAGAGTAGTTTCTTTTTCGTAGTTTGTTATTCTTTAAATGAAGATGAAAAGATTATTATTTTATTGTGGAATGTTGTTACGATTAAACATATAAGTTTATAGTGAGTTAATGGAAAGAAAAAACTTACTTAAGCTTATCAATAAGAAAACGTGACTAATATTTAATTTCAATTCATTGTTTTCAGATCTTATGTCCATTATACAAATTAACGATAAAAATATTAAATTGAATTTTACTCAGAAAAGTACTGATGAGAAGTACTTGTACGAGAAAAATAACGATTACACATAATACTGGAATCATTGAAATTTTTGTCTATTTGAAAGGAGAACATTAAAATATTCAAAAGCGTGATGAAACGTCGTAAAAATTTACAGTAAAATTATATACTTAAAATTACTGGATACTGAAACGTTCTTCCAAATAAGGATGCATTGGTGGTGAAACGCAGGTCAGGTACAGCTTTATGGAAAATAAAAAATTGTTCTTTCACGTAAAATTTGTTTTATGTGAACTTAAATTCTGGCGTAGGTTTTAACATAAAAAAATAACCTAAAATATAAAAATCAGACCGCACGAAAATGATCTTTGCTTTTGGATAACCGTAGGAAAACGCCGACAAAATAAGTCGTTTGCCTTAAAAATCTAATTCACGGGAAAAATTTAAACATTTGTCTGAAAAATATAAATGTTGCTTAAAAATCTAAATGTAAACATCGAAACGTGCAGTTTTAATAATATTATCGTGTAACTAACCACCCAGACTGTTTTCACTGAGACTGAGTGAAAACAATAAGGAAAGCTCAGTTATTAGTATAACTAATAATAACTTATTAGTGTAATAAGGTGTATATAATAGGGTGGTAAATAGGTAAATAGAATTCTTTCATTATATACGAGTTAAAAATTAATAACAAAGGGTTATCGTTGTCTTTATAAACAAAATGTTCAATTATAAAATCATTTTTTTTTTAAATTAACAGAACAGTTAATGAAGAGTAGCACAAGACACAGCGATTATTTACGCTTATTTTGAAGCAAGTTATTAAACTGCAAACTCATGGATAATAATATAGCGTTGACAAGTATAGAATTAAATAAAATACTCTCAAGAATCGTAAAATAACGAGAAAAATACAGCAAAATAATTTTATATTCATTTTACCGGCGGTAAAAGGATGTAACCACTTAAAAAAGATAGTATGGAAAATCCATTTACTTGGAATTTATTTTTTACAATTTTCAAGTCTACGCAAAACACTTCAAATCTGTTTTTATATAAAGTAAACTTATTTGCATAATATTTAATTCCTTCTATACAAAGTAATTTGTTTACATTCCGCAATAGTGATCATTTTTTTTTTTTTAATAGCTTTCTAGTTGGATTATTTTTAGACTTCATAATTAATTTGGTCGGTTTCAATGTCGGGAAAACATAATTTTTTTTTAGTAATATTGTTGAAACTGCAGAAACTTTTCAGCAGAAACTGTATGCCGTTTATTAAAAAAAGATGATATAAAATAGATGTGTAAAATTTATACTTAGGTAAAACCGATAACCCTCTTTATTGAAAGGATATAAAACGGGGTTAGTAGTAGTAGTAGAAGTACTACGGTATCGAATTGATAATTAATAGAATAACATCGTACTCACGAATTAATTCGTGGAAATAACTGTAATGTCAGTTCCTCACCAGAAGCGTAGTAAAGATTTAATTATTTCACATAATTATTTCAATAACATCCGCTAAGCTGCTGTTCGCGCCCCTTCGCAATCGGTATTGTTAAACACAATAATCCTTACTAGAAGGCATTCATTTTTTTCAAATTAGCGTCGTACACTCCTTATTGTTCATTCAGCTAGCTCCCCGTTAAAGGGTTAAAGGGGTGAATTAGCCTTCTCCAGCCACCATAGGAATGGGGTTATAATAGATAGGCGGACCACCTGCGTGGAAACTCAGCGGTCGGATAGGAACATTTATAATAGATGTACATAAACATGTTTCCATCCGGTTTGATCTTTTGTTGAAGGGTAGAATTTCATTATGACATGACAGTTTTACAATTTACAGACGCCCTTTTAGTCGCAGAATAATCCAATAAAAAATATCAAAACGAGAGCAGAAGGCGTTCATTTAAATGTAAATATCTACTTCTCACTAAATTATCAACGAAAGGCGAAAGTATGATAAATATTTGCGTTTCTTCCTTATAAATAATCCGATTTCAAAGTTGTATATTATTTATTGGTTAAAAAATGAAATTAAAACCGTGCGTCTATTCCAAAGTCAACTTTTCTATTATAGCGTGAAGTGTTTGTGTGCAGCCGAAGTAAATGAGCTCGTAACTGACAGACGAAAGTCGGAGTATCATCGAACCGATATTTACGATTTAATCTTCTAATCTATGTTCCGTAATGAATTCAAATTTAATTGTTTTAAATACCTTTTATGAAAAAAAATCTGGATTTTTGGTCCTAGGTAGACCACGAATTAAAATACTTAATTTAGAAATTGGAAGCGTTCATATAACGCAGTGAACTAAGGATTAGACTTATTGTTACGAACTAATATTTTAGGTAATGTTAAAATTATTATTCCCTTATCGAAATATTAAGTTAACAAACTTGGTAGAAATATATAATCTAATGAATATAGCAACTAATAAAAAAATATAATATCATTCGTTTCCATTTTTCATTTTTGTGTAATATCATTCCTTTAATTTAATATAATATTTCATCGTTGTTCAGCAACCGAGTAGATAATAAGAGAAATTAATAAAAATAGTAGGATCAGGTCGAGTGATATCAGAACTACCTTAAAATATGCAAATTTTTTTTATCAATTTATATAATTTACGAAGAATGTTAAATTTACTATCAGACCCCCTGCTTATACAGATGAGATAAAATATGTTACAGGCAGTTTTCTTAAAGTTCAGTTAAAAAATAAAAAAAACTACTGCAACTTAATAAATATTTAACTAAACATGAATGATTTTCGGTTAATTTTTTTGCTTCATAACAGATGGTTTTCTACTTTTTTTTAGGAAATAACATATTCGTATTTACGTAGTACAGTTATTTATTTGAAAAGTAGTTAGGTTACTCAAATTTTAAATTTTATATCTAATCATAGTTTCATTGGAATAATTGACGACTCATTGAATGGGATGTTTATGGATTTCAGGGAAACACCGATTATATATATACATATATATATATATATATATATATACAAAAAAAAAATAAATAAATAAATGATAACTTCTCTGTTGGATGTTAAAATAATAGGAACAAAAAAAATATTCAAATCCTGTCACTACACAAAAAAAAGAAATAAATATGAATACGCAGATAAAATATCTATATCAACAAATATTCCATATTATGATTATTCAGGTAAAAAAACTATTCATAATATTATGATATTGTTGCTAAAATAATACAAAATACAAAAATAACCAACGTTTCGCCTTCAATGCGAAGCTTTATCAAGTCCACTGTATATACACATATATACAGTATACGTAAAATAAAATGACATGTCTTGCCTCATTCATAATCAACGCCCAGCAAAACTTACTGAAGATATATTCATGAAATTTTGTTTACAAATTTTTCTTACGGTGTAAGTACACACTAAAAAAGGAATTTTTGAAATTCTGCGTTTAAAAGGTTAAATACAGCAACAATGAAATTAATTATTTTTTTAAATTTATCGGTAAGAAATGAAGATAGCAAATTGATTTTGGCATGTGTAATTTTCCTGTGAATACCTACAAACCAATTTCTAGATTTTTTAAAATTCCGGGTTTAAAGGGCTAAAATATATTTTTGAATTATTTTAGAACCGGGATATTTTGTTATCTCGGTAACAAATAAAGATATTAATTTGATTTTTGGTGTGTATAATCTTTATTTGAATATTTAAAAACAAATCTGTAGATTTTTTGGAATTCCGAGTTTAAGGGTTAAAAT
This sequence comes from Lycorma delicatula, assembly GCF_047948215.1. Lineage (NCBI taxonomy): Eukaryota > Metazoa > Arthropoda > Insecta > Hemiptera > Fulgoridae > Lycorma > Lycorma delicatula. The sequence goes on along the minus strand of NC_134455.1, from coordinate 167,369,719 downwards.
AGACTAGCAATGAGATTTACTATTTTTTGAATTTATCTCTAACAAATAAAGATATCAAATTGATTTTTGGTGCGTGTAATCTTCATGTGAATATCTAAAAGTCAATTTCTAAATCTTTTGGAATTGTAGTTTAAAGGGTTAAAAATGGATTTTTGAAATTTTTTTATATCCGATTAATTTTTTTTAATTTCTCGTTTAAAAATGAAGGTGACAACTTGATTTTTGGTGTGCGTAATCTCTATTTGAATACCTAAAAACAAATTTCTAGATTTTTCGAAATTCGACCTTCAAAGAAAGGTAAAAAGATTTTAAATAATTATTGCAAATTTTCTCCATTTCCCATTACACTAAACAAGATATTCAGTAGATTTAGTCTTGCAACTATTCTTCAGATAAATATCTAAAAATCAATTTCGGTTTTTTTTAATTTCAATTTTTTAAGGGGTGTTTCGATGTATGGCGTGGCAGTTCAACCAAATAGCTACCGATACTGTATGTGCGACGCGATTGCTGCAACTGCTTTTTATTGCTTGACTAAAAACCGTAAAATAAAAAAAAAAAATTGACCATGACGGGAATGTTATTACAAATATGTATATATATATATATATACAAACACAATTATACACACAAACATCCAAGTTATAAGGATATTCTAAAATACAATGAATATTCTTTATATTATAACGACATTCTTAAATTCATTTAAGATTGAAAAATTATTTCTTAAATTAAAGTATAGATTTTACATAAAACAAGTGGATTTGATTGTCCATATCGCAGTAATGCATTGATCATTCAGGAACTTTTAATATTTATAAGATTAAAATGAAACAAGACCACTCCAAAGTTTTTCAGGAACGATCGGCGTAAATCTTGGGAAGCTCTGAATAACAGTGATATCAAAAAAACCTAATTAAAAAAATTACTGAACCTTTTATAATTCACACAACCACCTAACAGTACTGATTACATGAAATACTAGAGATGAAGTTATTCAAAGATTATAAATATATGGAGTACTGAATAATATAACATTTTCGAAAGGGTTATTGGTAAGTATTTATAATCGAATTGAAAAAGTGCAGAAGATGCATGTGTACTTAATAAAAAGACTCATATACAGAATAATATTGTTTTAATAATAAAAACTTTTAACTGAAAAAAAAGAAATAATAAATTGGTTGGAAGATCGTTGAAATGGATCATATAAATATTAACCGCCGGTTTTTTTTATACGCTAAGGTATTTTGTATCGACTTCAAAAATTACTTGATAATACTCGGAACCGGTTTAAATGAAGTCATATGATTTGACGTTTAGCTTATGCTTTAAATATTCAAATTACATAGGGGTTGTTGCTACTTCTTGAAGTATAACGTCGAGTATAACGTTGAACATTTATGTTTTCATGCGTTTCAAAAACTACTCTAAAATAATACTAGAACAAACCAAAACATTTGATGTTTACTTGTGGTTATTCCCTCGGTTTCGGGTTGTAGCAGCCACGTAGTTGTGATTTTTAAGAAGACAGCCACTTTTTTTAAGTAGCGTAGCTTACTATAGCGATTAATTCTAAAAACTATCAACATTCTAGAAATTAAACCGTATTTATCTTTAATATATTTAACCTCAGTGATCTGCAGGAGAACTGGATCAATAAATGTGGCACCAGCAGAGACGTTGTTGGTGTGCGTACAGTAAGGTTGCAAGATTGAAATTTATCAACCGTTAATGAGCGGTTGCACCTGATAGGAGTATATGGATTAATACGATTTTGTAATCTAAAAAATTCAAATAAACAAAAATATTGTCACTTGAATTGTTCAATTCAATCTTTAAACAAACTCCAGGACAGTTCAATAATATCGTTGTCAACCATTTTATAACATATAATTGCCTAATTGCATTGACTTTTATGCATATATAAAGATAAATTATTAACTGCCGGGTATACATCTAGAGATTGATCGCTACCCCAATCGGGCGTTAATATAATCTAATATTCATACACTAGATTAGAAAAATTTTTTATTCGTAACGCGCGGGCGCGCGCGCGCACACATATACACACTCAGAATATATATATTTCTATTTTGATTCAAACGCACATTAGATTCCAAAATTGACTTATATAAAATAGTTTATAACAACGAATTATGTGAGTATCAAGTATTTAAACAGTAACTGATGTTCAGTTGTACATTTATTTGTTAATAAAAATTTACGAGACGTACATGAAGATGAAGAATTTCCCCTTTTCTATGGAATGCTATAATATGGATTTATAATAGGCAGTGTATTTTTTATGAGGACTGTGATTGGTCGTTTGATTCCTTACCGCCCCTTTGAGTTTCAGTCAGAGAAAAAAGACAAATGAACGGAAACGATTGTCAAACAGTTTTTGATAAACCCCTCTACCCGTCGCTACCACAAATCGTCCCACAATTTCCAATCTCCCTCCGTCAGCCTCCCTCACGACGATTCTCCTTTTCTTTTTTCTCAGCGCCAAGCTATAATTACGGCATTACGTTCTTTTCCTCGACTTCATCCTACTCCTTTATAGCAGTGGTTATGTAGGGCCATAGGAGCGTTTCAATGGAACTAGCTCTTCTAATTTCATTCCTCTCTTGAAAAGAGAGAAAAAAAAATTAAAATCCTTCTTCAGTGCAGGTTTAAGACGTTAATGAGAAAGATTTGGGTCGTTCTCAATTTTAAAGTTGGTTTCTTCTAAAAAAAAAGAAAAAAATCTTTTACTGAAGCACAGTGTATGAAATAAAAGACTTCTAAAGAATTAATGAGACCCCCGCTGGTTAAAGTGAAAATTATCTCAATGTTCCTTTTTTTAAGACCGTATAATTTGCTTTAGAGCAATCCAATTAATTCAGGATGCTGTGTTTCTACGTAATAAAAATAATAATAATAAAATAAAATAAAAAAAAAACAAATATTTTACCTTGTATTCATTTACAGAAATCAAACCGGGCTTATAAAGAAATAAAAAAGGTCATCATTCTTGGTGACCTCCTCCAAAACAAACCGAGTAAACATTAAATTGTGAAATACAACGTTGAAATAAAGCTGATAATGAACGAACAACCGGTATGTTATTTAAGTGGTAAATTACACTTAATAAATCAGTGATCTTATATTAAAATAAAGATAGATTTAAAAAATACGCTGTGTGCGAAACTAGTAAATAATTAATAATAAAACAAATGGTTTTTTTTAAAGTTTAAAATAAATTACATTTCTCATCTTTTACAAGTGAGTGTTAAGCGAAACTCACCGTAACTAAGAGATTAAAATTAGAAAAAAACGAACGCTTCTTTTTTTTTCTTTCTCTTATTGACTCATCGGTCGATTCTCTCTCTTTCTCTCTTTCTCTCTCTCTCTCTCTCTCTTTTATAAATATTAGCCTGTACGAGAAAATCATAACTTAATTCAGGTGAAATAAATAAATTTAATTTGTGAGTTTGTAATTTATAAAAATTATTTATAAAATTATTATTTATAAAATTATTATTTATAAAATTTATTTACTCTTGCGTTCAAAGAACAAGTCACATTTTCTTTTATGTCGAGAAGATTTATGTTCAAATCAATATGAGAGTTTAAAAAGAATACCTAATGGCGTTTAATCAAAGATATATGTCCGAAAATATGTAGAAATATATAAGCCACACCGGATGGCAAAGTCAACATAAAGATGATGAGTTAATTTGAAATTAGGACACCACTGGCTACGTTTGAATTAAATTCTAAACATTTCTTTTCGTACGAAGTGTTCAGAAAATTAAATGATAAAGGCTGTAAACGGGGTTTTCGGGCTATACCGATGAAACTAACATCGTTTGGTTATTCATTCTTATTCCTGTTTTTTTTTTTAAATAATAATAAAATAGCAAATTAAACTCTTTCTACGGTTATTAGTATGAAGGTGAAGTGGCAGAATTTTTTACTAAAATTTTAAAAATTATGTAAAAATGTGTTTGTTATTTCTTTTGGTTCTTCAATCTTACCAAATCAGACTACAAGAATGGAGAAAAATTTTCAAATTGCTTTATCAACAAGAGATAACTGTTAAAAATGATAAACCCGACTGCCGAAAAAAACATTGCTGACAAACATTTTATTCTGGTTAAGTTCCATCGTGATTTTGTATCATACTAGCAAGTACTCAGTTTCAGTTTTGAAAATCGGAAGATTGGTTACGAAGATATATATCTTCGTAACCAAGAAGTTACGGTTATTTCCGAATAACCGTATTCTGTTAGATCCAGTGTACCTGATGAATGCAAAAGTTAGCCTTCAATCTACTAACAAATACCCCGTTTGAATTTTGAAAACCGGACGATTGTTTTCAGAGATATTATAAGAGCACGTCATTGCACTTCCAAAGCAGCGCCCCAGAGGCACCCCGTTTGTTACCAGTTGATAGTGACGAATTGTTTATCCTCCCACGAGATACTCACATCACCTAACCACTCTAGCCTCACACGCAGTTCCCACGGGAAGCCCGTTATTATTATAATAACAGAAATTATTTAAATTTAATTAATATTACTTTATTTTATTAACCTAAATTTAATTCTACTATTTTTTTAATAGTATTCATTTTATTGATTCGAATCATTCAGTTCAAATCCAGCTCATACAGTGATAGAGGCTCACAGTTCATTAATTCAATTCATTAAAATTTGTGCTTCAACCGGGAAATCTCCACTACTAATATTTTTTAAAAATATACATATATATATATATATATATATATTTGCTTGGCGTATGACATTGCCGGAAACGTAAGGATTCCATTCCAACGCGGGGTCATTGATCTAAATCGGTTCGGTCGTTGAGCTGCTACAGTGGAACAAACATACATATGTACACCCTAAAAACATTGCGCTCCTTTTTGCCTTTTTGGGCAATCGTGTAAATAATAATAAAAACTATAAAAATTAAATAAAAGAAAGAGATTATAATGTAATATTTAGCAACAAAAAAATTTAGCACAAAGACCAATGGTGGTTCGTCGGGCGGCTGCACACGGCTCCCTCCACGCCTCTCTCCCGCTAGAAGCAGTCCGTTGTCAATTAATTTTCAGATTATTTAATTTAACCTCTGAGCTAGATTATTTTTATTTACTTATTTATTAATAAAAGAAAGGGATTATTAGTTAATATTCAGCAGTAATAAGATGAAGCAAAACCAACAAATAAGAGCAAGAATAAAGAACATGCTTATAGGATCGAACATAATGCTCGTCAAAAAATCATATGATTTTTTCTTAAATGTTTATAAACAATAAATGCTACGATTTGCTGATGATATAGTAATTCTAGCCGAGAGTAAAAAGGATTTAGAAGAAACAATGAACGGCATAGATGAAGTCCTACGCAAGAACTATCGCATGAAAATAAACAAGAACAAAACAAAAGTAATGAAATGTAGTAGAAATAACAAAGATGGACCACTGAATGTGAAAATAGGAGGAGAAAAGATTATGGAGGTAGAAGAATTTTGTTATTTGGGAAGTAAAATTACTAAAGATGGACGAAGCAGGAGCGATATAAAATGCCGAATAGCACAAGCTAAACGAGCCTTCAGTAAGAAATATAATTTGTTTACATCAAAAATTAATTTAAATCTCAGGAAAAGATTTTTGAAAGTGTATGTTTGGAGTGTCGCTTTATATGGAAGTGAAACTTGGACAATCGGAGTATCTGAGAAGAAAAGATTAGAAGCTTTTGAAATGTGGTGCTATAGGAGAATGTTAAAAATCAGATGGGTGGATAAAGTGACAAATGAAGAGGTATTGCGGCAAATAGATGAAGAAAGAAGCATTTGGAAGAATATAGTTAAAAGAAGAGACAGACTTATAGGCCACATACTAAGGCATCCTGGAATAGTCGCTTTAATATTGGAAGGACAGGTAGAAGGGAAAAATTGTGTAGGCAGGCCACGTTTGGAGTATGTAAAACAAATTGTTGGGGATGTAGGATGTAGAGGGTATACTGAAATGAAATGACTAGCACTAGATAGGGAATCTTGGAGAGCTGCATCAAACCAGTCAAATGACTGAAGACAAAAAAAAAAAAAAAAAAAAAAAAAAACAATAAATAACAACAGTAATAATAAATAAATTTAACTACCGTAATTAATTCATGCAATATCGTAGCAGATCTTAAAACACGACTATTTTAGAGACAAATAAATCGATTATCCATTTAGAATCGTATATATGATTTATTATTACCTCCTACTTACAATTAAACGACTATATACACATATTTACACTATATAAGCTACGACACTCTCCGTAACGAAAGGATTCCATCGCGGGGCAATACATCTAAATCAGTTTTTCCCGTTGAGCTGCTACGTTGTAACAACATACATACATATATACACCCTAAAAACATTACACAGCTTTTTGGGCAGTCGTGTAAAAATAAGACACGCTGTACTATCAGGCACTAACAGTTAAAAACGTTTTAGGCAGAAAAAAGAAAAGTCTTATAAAATAATATTTACGAATGAAAATTAGTGTTACCTTATGACTTCAAATGTACAGTCCTAGTAGATGAGATTAGTTGTAACCGACGTAGCTTATTTCCTTTTAGAGTTTTTAAAAAGAGGAAAACGGTAGAAAGATCTGAAGAAAATATATTCAGTAAACATTTTGTGGTTTGGTATACTTTATTGTGTACAAAAATTAGTAGAGTGATAAACATGAAATATAATTTGTTTAAAGTGATTTTTCATAACTACGCAGGAACTTACCAGACAGAATTAAGTGTGGCATACTTGATTTATTAAATAAATAAATGATCTAAATAAAATAAAAATTTGAATACTTTTTCAATAAAATTACCTGTAATTATAAGTATAGTTGCTAGCAGTTCAGCGAGTCGATCTCTGAAGTAGATAGACATAGCACCGTCACACAGATTAGATGTTATAGATAGTAGCTTCTGGGCTTTATGTAAGTTCGCTATTGGAATTTTTAAATTTAACCATCCGATTTATCACCTGGTTTCCATTTGTTTAGATCGGAAATAATCGCATATTTTCTTCTAAACAACGAAAATACAAATGTTTACTAACTAAATAAATAAATACATTTTTATTGGTTAGCAGTAAATGGAAACAATTCAAGAGTTAAAACACATTTTTGAAAAGAGCTTTTTTATTACGAATACAATGCTTAACTAACGATATAGACAGTTATTTTAATCATTTTTTTTGTGTTCGCTTCTGATATGTATAAAAGAAAAAAACGTGAAATTCTGAATGAAACGTGTAAGATACAAAAGGTTTTGAATAAAACTAAAAGAGAAAGCGAAGAAACTGCTGCGCTTAAGAATCTCATTAATATCCCAGATCCTGTAATTTTAATCAAGTGTCTGTTGTGAAACACCTGAAATTTCTAATAATTTTCTTTCGGTTATTTTTAATTTTTTTTACTTTATTATCGTATTTTACCAATAATCCCTTATTACAAGAGGGAATTAAAAAGCAGAAAAACTCTTTGCATATAAAAATAGTTTTAAATCGTTCAGTGTATGAAATGATTAATTTTGTGTAATTAAAACAAGGAAATTGTACGAGAAAGTAATAATAAAAGAAAAACATAATTTGTATCGAAAAATGTGGATAGGATATTTGTAAATTTAAGTTTTGTACGCAGCAGCGTGAACCAATCAATGAATCTTTTTCACTGTTTTGTTATTTAAATTTCTGATGAAGGAAAATAATCAGGGAAATTCGAACGGTTCAATAGCAATGTATGACAAAAGTTATGTAAAAATAAAAAAAAAATCACTGTGGCTTGCACTACTCGTTCTTAACTGTTCTTACTTTTTAAAAATAGGAAAAGTGTTCCATATATTCCTGACGTGACCTTGAGCTCTCGTCCGTCCCATTCTAGCATCACGGAGTTTATGGAATTATTATAATAGGACATACTGGACGGTGATCAATGAATAAAAAAATAAAGTAATTTTATTTATTTATATAACATTTCATAATAAACTCCCATCGGCTAGGTGAGGAGCCAGTCGATTCGCGTCAACTGTTGGTAATGCTATTTCAAACCCGGTTACAATTTCAACCATTTTTAATAAAATTTTAATTCTAGGTAACTTTTTACAGTGGGTTTACTTTTTATTTCAATTTACAGGTAATCTTTTAAATTGGGGTTTAATTAACGAAAAAAAATAATAAAAACGGAAATGAATAAAAATAAGCAACCTTTATGACTGCATTGAAATAATAATTATAATATATTTTAATTATCTGAATTAACCGCTACACAGATATATACTATAAAATGTAGGTTTCCATTTCTACGGTTAGCTGCACTTATAGAATAAAATATAAAATTAAATTACGCTCTAGTAATAATTAAAAATGCAGAGGTATCAAAACGAAGGTTATAAGTTACTCTTTTCTAATTCTCTCTTTTCAAGTGGCCTGTATAATGAATAAATACTCAATAAATTTATTCAATATATTCAAATTCTTATGAATCGTTTTTTTAGAAATTCAATTCAGAAACTTAGAATTAAAAAAATATTAAAAACTCTTTACAATTTCGTGATAACTGTTTTTAGGCTGTAAAAGGAGATATATTCTATTTTGCGTAAGAATAATTATTATTAAACGTACGGTAGGAACTGTTCTGAGAAATTCAGCTTTAAAATTTTGCCGTTATTTGAAAAAATTTGTTTAAATTTCTAAGTAATTTAAACATTCGTTGATATTTTTTTGTCGGAGATAAAACCTATATTGAAGAAAAACTGAATGATATGAATCTATAGATAAAAGATAAATTCAGCTTGAAAACAAATGAAGATAAAACAAAGAGTGGAATATGACAGAAAGAAAAAGGTATTAAGATTTGGAACGCAATTTAAGTTACGAGAAATTGTTTAAGTTACGAGTTATTTGGTCATAAAAAAAAATCAAAGATTTGGTACAGGCAAGGATAGTTTTAATGCAAAATAAAAGTCTTCTGGTATGTAATGTAGATCTAAGAATTAGAAAAAAAATCGTTAAAAAAAGATGTGTGGAATATACATTTTATGGTAGTGAAACCTCGACTTCAAGGAACTCAGAAAGGAAACGAATAGAGTACTTTAAAATTTATATCCTTATATTTAAGCTTTTATTTTATAAAAAAAATAGGTAGGGTGATAAAATTTGTTACTAAGAAGTTTTAAAAGGAATATGAGAGAAGAAAGGTTTTTAGCTGAATTTTTATTAAGGGACTAGGAGGTTGGAACTTATTTTAAAATACCCACGTTTTGATAGTTTGATAGTGAAAGGATATCTATCGGGTAAAATGCAGTGTATTAACAGTTCCACGATTCATTTTTTTTTCAAATCTCAATTACTCGCTAGTAGAATTGTCAAAAGAGTTTGATAGATTATTCGTGAAAATTGGAAAGTAATTTTGGAGACACGTTCACTAATACATGTAGATACAGACACTACTTTTCTTTCACATCGATGTAAAAACTCAATAACCTTTTTAAGTTTGTCCATTACAGATTATGTTCATTTCATATTCTGTTCGAGTAAAAATTAAGAAAAATTACAAAATCTATGAAATTACTAATAATTCCTTCAGACGAATTGTTTATCGGTGTAATGTACTCGTGGAACATTTGATCTGTCAATAACACGTATTGAACGTTACAGCTAATTATAACTTTGGTACGATTTGATGTAGTTCTCGGGGAAAGAGTTTTCGAGCAGTGAAGACTAAACACTATGAGCTGTTTGACTAATGGAATGTGTAATAGTCGCAAGGTAGGCGTAAAGGTAATAATGAGAGAGGAGTTCATAAAGCGCGCCGTGTCTTTCGATCGGAAGAGAGTACTGAAGTGTTCGCGTAAGGGAATGGAACGGTTGTAACGAAGGTTATAACAAAGTTACAGGGCTTACTTCCCATCCCCAGTCCTTCACAATTTTCTGTACCATTAGTCATTCCTTGCCGTCGCTAATTTTCTTCATCATTAGTTCCAATTATGTGCACAGTGAAATTATTAACTTCAATTAAGAATACCGTCCTCTTTACGGAGAGGCTTCTTCGGTACGAAGCGTCATAATGGAACCCGATTACGATCACCGACACCAACGGCACCGTTCTGCAGTACCTCGATGTTGCTCTGCCACGTTTTTTAGTTTCTTTTTTTATTTTTATTTAAAGAAACTGAAATCTTACTTAAGATTTTTTTTATTTCTTAAATAAAATTAAAATTTCAAATTCGCTTTCAGCTATTATCGAAAATAATAAATTTTTTGTACGCACATTTAAATTTTAAAAAAATATTATAAACTGCTATAGACTTTTTCATTGAAATTTATGGCCTCTGCATTTATTTGTTACTATACAGAATAAGATTATGAACAGGAATTTTGTTTCTACAGTCAACTGCATTTACTCGTATGGTTTGCTTTCGGGTTATAACTTTTTAAGTGTTTCACTAGTTAAATAATTTTTTTTTATGGATTTTTATAACATTTTTACAATTATAACTTAACCATTCCTTCTTGTTTAGAATTTCTAAAAAAAAAATATTATGAAAATTTATTCGTAGATAGGTAAGTTAAAAGATGAAAATAGGCTATTTGATTTTAACGTATTCCTTCTGACATACATCTGTCAGAGTTAGGAATGAAGCCATGTCATCAATGAAGAGTCTACACAGTAGTAGTAGACTACGGTTTACAGAACCAATCAGGTGGAAATCCGATGGGACTAAGTCAGAACTATGATGGTGAGGCAATATTTTCCAACGCAATATATCGGTGGTTTTTCGAGTTGTATGAGGCCGGGCGTTATTGCGAATCAGAATGAGGTCTTTGCACCGAGATCCAGGACGATGATAAGCACGTCACAATATTACGCGCTGCTTATTATTCGCTGATCTTTTAAAAAATTAATAAAGCCGGGTGATAAAACCATCACCTTCCTATTGATACCGTTGTTTCAGCTCTATACACATGCGACGTCTTATCTCCTTATGGTTAGTTGTCAACTTTTTGAATCCATCTTGTGCTTGTTTTACCGTACTTGAACTTCATGATAATGTTATGAACTGTATCGATACGTACTTGTAATGTTTCAACAACAATCTTAACTGAAATCCGTCAGTCTTCTTGGATAACAGTCTATACGAGTTTCAAGTTTTGGAGCTGAAACTTCAATTGGACTTCCAGAACGGTGCTCTTCGGTCACTGAAGTTCGACCGTCTTTAAATTTTTCTATCTGATTGTAAAACTTTATACGATCCATCCAACTTTGAACGTATTATTTGGTCACACAAAAATAAATGTTAACAGGTTTTTCATCTACGGAAAGCAAAAATGGATCGCTGCACACTGTTCAACTAATTCGCAAACTTCAAGAGGAATTGCCGTCGTAAAATTATATCTTGAGGTAATAAACAAAATAATTTTGATCAAACAGCTGAAATGTCATTACAGAGTGATGACTTTTCACCACTAACGACCTTCTTACAAACTCTTTTGCCTCCATAGCTATTTGAGTCTTTAATTATTGAACGACTCTCGTAATTCTTACAAAAATGTGTTTGGTCTGTTTCATATGTATCTTTTCCTTTATTTCTTTGCTCTTAATATACAATGTGTATTGTATTATTTAATGTTTTGAGAGTTAGTTGTTTGAGTAATAAGGAGGTTAATTTTTATTATTTATACATTGTCAACATATTTTCCCGGTTTTCACATACTATTCAAAAAGTTTAACCCGATAGTTAAAAATTGTCGTTAGTTACACAGCCATACTCGTTTGCTTATTTACTTATTTTTTATCCAAAGAAATAATTTTTTAAATCTAGTAAATTAATTACTGAACTAGTAAAAAAGTTTAAAAAAAATTACAAGTGTAATCCATTTAAAAAAAGTTTCAACTGGGTACATTAAAAGAGCAGCTGGTTAGATAAATTAGAGAGTTAGTAAAAAAAAAGTAATTTGTAAAAAGTTAGAATTCTACTTTTTAATAGTTGGAGTTTATTTTCTGTTAAAATTTAAAAAATTATTTCTTGATAACGTCTCATTTTTCAATTCCGACGGTTGAATCAGTCAAAAGTTAGGAAAATCTATAAGGATTAGTTTCAAGTTATTTATGAAGGTTTAACAAAGGTGTACGATATTGTATCTACTCCTATTACTGATAAAATTATTATTTTTATTAGCTAAAATATGCATAAATAAAAATGATCAATAATCTAAGCTTTACACACACACACACACACACACACACACACACACACACACACACACACACATATATATATATATATATATATATATATATATACACATATATAAAGCAAATTAAAAAAAGGATTTCGTATTTCTCGGGTAAGACCTCAAATCATCATCATTGTTACATTTGTCTGAAAAGACTAACGAGAGCAATTTAACGGATTACACGATATATCTGAATTATTTGTATATCTGACTATTGTTTTAATCGTGATATCACCGCTGAGAAATTGTGAGAAGGTAAACTACGAATAAGAATTATGTAATAACTAGATATATGTAATTTTTATTCTTCATTAATTAAATAATTCACTACAGAAGCTTACAGAGCAGCTGGTACGCGGGAATGTGGAAATGGAATTTGGTAGCGCGTAAAAAATGCCATGCCTCACCGGAATTCGAACCCAGAACTCGGATGAAAGGTCGAATCACTCCACCATGGAGATCAGGCTGTTTGCGCTATTTACATGAAGGTACCAAAATTGCATATGGTATAAGTGAGAGTAATTCATTTAAGCGTGTTAGGAAACAGTGTGATTACGACAATGTTAGTTGGAGTTACTCTGAAACTGGTGACGACGTGGGATGGACGGATTAGAACAAGAGATCCGGAGGAAGCAAAAAAAATTTCGTAAAGGGGGCAGGCTTGAAGCAGAAAGCTGAAGAGAATATAATGAAAAAGGAAATTATTAAAGAATTCTCTCAACTGAATTCAATTTAATGAACGAGGTAAATACGGAATGTAGAGAAACCTAGAGATGGCAAATTAGATAACTAAGAAAAGAAAGTTGAATTTTGTATTCTGCTTGGTTGTAATATCTATACATGTTGTTTATGTTGAATTCTGTGTTTACGTAGATAAATATTCGTTTCTGTTGTAGGAATTGCATAAAAGTATGTACATTATTTTAATTTTTAAAATAATAATTTTTGTGTAGATTTTATACGCAAAAAAAATTTAAATGAATCGAATATTTTATACTGACAGTTCCGTGCAACCCGTGTGAGGTTCATTTAAAACATTATATGCACAGAGGCAGGCGGAAATACACGCAGATTAAAATAAACATTAAAAAATGATGTAGGCTATACATTAGACTATTATAAACCTAAAATTTATCGTAGCATTAATCGTGGAAAAGTTATACCTACTCGCAGCTTGTAACGTTGTACGCGAATGAGTCTAGACCCGGTTTTTAATAATTTAGCGGTTTATCAGTATAACATTTTTGCTATAAGATTTAAAGTCTTCCTTTTACATATTGGGGGAAAAATTATTACTAAAATTTACGGTAACGTCTATTTCCTTGATATTTGAGAAGGCAGTTTTATTTTCTATTTTATATGCATTTTCTTCGAAGTATTCAAAATATCTGAAGTAAAAACGTATTCAAAGTAACGTTTTGCTAACCTCCATTGAGGTTGCTAAATCATTTTTTGCTTTAAAACATCGAGTATATCCGCTACAATAATCTAACAATTCTTTGCTTTTGTATAAAATCAGGGTATGTTTAAATAATATAAGCGTAATTGTTTTCACAATCGACTAATTACGTCATATTGCAGTGTACATTACACGACAATGTAATTCGATATAGTGTTTTCTTTTAATAAACTATTTTTTAAGCTGAATTTAGTAATTTAACGGGTCTTAAAACGTAAAGGAACACTTTACTAAACGTATTTAAATATATATTTCTATAAAATTGATTGTAGTTTTAATAAACTTATTTGTATAATTACTTATTTGTACATTACGTAAGTTTTATAAAATTGTAGTATTTCAATGTTCATAACATATAATTTATACTAAAATACAATCTTTTTTGAATTTTATAAATTGCATCTAACACGTATCATTTTCACGTTATTTTAATTAAATACAGTGTTTTACGTTTTATTTCTTTAAATTAAATTGTGCTTTAATTAAAATTTTTAAAACAATATATGTCAATCAATCAATTTATTTTTAAAAATAAATGTTTCGTTTCGGAATTAACATAAAATTATGAAGAATATTTCTTTATATTCAGATTGAAGTTTCAAAGTTAAGGGCTTCACAAATGTGATGATAATAAACTTGGTTAAGCTGAAATTTTGTTTATTTAACCGAGATTTCAGCAATGTTCTCTTAACTTATGTGGTTCCAGAGTATAGCAAGATATATTTTGGGAATGATGCATAAACTAGACTTCATAACAGATTGTCACAGATTTTTAGGCTTTTAAATATTACATACTAGAAAGTTTCAGTGCCTTCCGATTGATGATGTAGCGTAATCCTAAATTAAATTTAATATTTATGTTTATTTTTGTCTTCAACTGACCTAAAAGATGGAGTTTTGTAGTTCATATTCTGACTTCGATGTATTTTTTTTTACCTCCAGTGAATTTCAGAGTTCATAATCAGGATAATAATTGCTACTAGGAATACCAAACCGTAGCCTGATAATGTTAAATAATGTTATTTGATTGATGATGTTGAATAATGCTATTAGCCTGATGATGGTAAATAATGTAAAATCATCTCTTTTTAACAAAACTGGGCCTTCAAGTGTAGAAGTTTTCCTTGAATTCTTGAACTTTTCGGTCTAAAGGATGTGCCCAACTGGCACCGATTCTTACGCAACTCTAAACTACATTATTCTATTCAGACCTACTTGTCCACTACTTCTCAGGAGCCGTCCCATAGCAATAACACTTCAAAACACAACTTTGGGGACCTTTCATGACATTTAATTTGACAATCATTTCAAAATATCATACACGCAACCCTCCAGTAATGAAACACTAAATTCTGATGTGAAGGAATGATTAATAAAAGTGAAATAATCTCTTAATAAAACGGGGTTTTACATGCTTTATGCTTAGTGTAATGAAAGGCCCAAATTTCCAATATTATACAATGATATACTTTCTAAAATTTATCTATGCAACATCAATTTGGTGTTCAAATTATCGCACTCTCACCCCTGTAATATTTTTAACTTATTTTACTTGCAATAACAGCCTTCCCTATGAACATCTAGTTTTCCTGTAGAATTTCTCAACCGAACTAAGTACTACATTCACATACTCTATCTGTGTCTCAATGTTTTCATACCTTTAAACAAAAAGTTCAGTGTTTACTCTTAGGTGTTCCGTGAAATCTAGTAAATTTTTTCCGCATTAATCTCCAAATCATATTTATTGCAGAATTATTAGAGAATCTTCAATTTTTGTTGAACATTAAACCAGGTATCAGCTAAGGCGATAAAATGTAACAAACTTTCAGGACAAGCTCTACTGGTGAAAAAAAAGAATGTTTACGTAAAAAATAGGTTCGAAAAATCTGCTGGCGAAAAGTTTCGCTCTTATTTCGCGCCTTCGGTAAAATTAAGCCAGACTGTAATGCTTGGGATCCAGACTAAGGGATGAATTTAGTGGTTTTATATGAAACCTGACGATATGAAAAAATAGATCTCAGAACATTTTTAGTAATTTTTGAGAAATCTGGGGTAAAAGACAAAAAATTGGGGTAGAAAAACGCACTATTTTATGTTTGGCATAAAATAATTTTGTTGGCGTAAAAAATTGGGGTAGAAAAACGCACTATTCTATGTTTGGCGTAAACAATTTTGTAAATAAATAGATAAAAAAAAATGAAAAAACTTGTAAGAAATCTTATCTGAGTAAAATGGTATGAATAAAATTCACATGAACTAAATATAAACGTAATAATTTCGAAGTTTATTAAAAACAAAACATATCAAAATGCGGTAGGTTTTATCTAGGTATTAAACGAAACAAAATCTTCAATACTACAAAACAAAAGAATTAAATAATCAGAATTAAAAAATTCAAATAAAACAGCACATATAAAAACGGTTTATTTATAAACAGTTTTTAAAAAACGGTTTATTTTTAAAACAAATTAAAAATTAATTTGACCTACGTTTGTTTGAAATAATTTACTTCATAATTTGGATTATCAACACTAACAGCTGATTCTAATAATTTAAGTTTCTTGTTTTGCATTTAAACAGCAATTAAATTTAAATAAGTGAGTGGAATAGAGCGTGCATGTCGTTATCTAACAATGCCTTAAAAATTTTCCAGTGAGAAATAAGCAGACATAATTTTTGCCATGCACAACAAGAACATCATCAAAGATTTCTGAAAAGAAAAATTCCAGGCCATAGAATCTTTACTTCGATATTTCGGTGCTTACGTACCGCTGGATCATTGGCGTCTTCTACGTACATTGCTGAACAGGAAGAACAATCTGCCGGGTGAGAAGAAAACTTAATTCAGCAAAACTGAACGTGGCCCGGAGAGCAATACCAGAATTTCTTCTCGCACTGGTTTAAGTGCGAGAAGAAGTGGTTTCCTTAAAGTGGTTTAAGTAAGGTATAACGATTACTTCAAAAAAACAGACTCCACCCTTTTAATCTATAAAAAATAAAAAATTAATTTCCTAGAGATCTTATCGTTTCTCTTCAAAACTACTTTATCATTGACGTACATGCTCTTTAGAGTATTTATCACTTTTTCACTAACTTCTATAATTCAATTTATCTCACTGCAGATAGAATCAAAATCACGGATATCAACAAATATTGGCAACAGATAATTCAGTTACAACATGCGCATTAGTGACTGAATCTTAATTTAAAATATTATCTTTTACTACTCTTCCTGCTTCAAATCCAGCTTATTTTTTGTAAAACATTTTGTATTTATCTTCTCATAATGTAAGTGATGCTAACTTATTCTCATGATGCTAATTTATTTATTTTAAAACGTATATGTAAAAGTTATATGTTTTAAACGTTTTGCTACCGTTTTAATTGGTGCAAACCGGATCATACGTATTCCCATACACATTATTGTGTATATTCTTGCATTAATGTAATATTGGTTCATTTTTTCCCTTTCTATAAGGTGGTCCGATGAGAATTCTTGACCTAACAGATCTGTCTGTAACTTTTTCAGTGTAAATAAGATTAATTAAATTTGGCGTTTACCACGCTGCCAATCTCCGTAATCTCTTCGTAAGTAATGATATCATTTTAGAAGCAGCCTCTGCGATGGAGAGGAGGATACCATTTGTAGGATTGTATATAACTAATATCTTTGTGGGTTTATTATGTTAATATATAAAACTTGTTCGATTCGATAACAAAGGCAATGGGAGACCGACCACCTTACTCCTCTATACTACTTGTTAAACTTGGCATAGGATTTTATTTTATGAGAATAGGATTTCTTCTAATGTTAGCATGTGCAACCCATGGATTGAGAATTGAAAATAAAATCTGATATCGATTTTATTTTATAAACAGTGTGAGATCTTTGGAATTTTGTTTTTTATTAATTAATTTTGGTAGAATATACTTTGAGTGTTTCATCGTACTGGCTTTCTGATGCAATGTTTCCTTTTTAATCCGTTTCAAAGCTATTAAAGTTTTTAAATATTAGCTTAATATTACGTAGCAATTTAACATTTGGTTTAAAACCGTAAATAAATCTATGAGTACATAGAATCAGACACGTCATACGGATCCTTATACTATGTGACTGATGATCCTGATTTTTATTTTATAAATTAACCATTTTCAAGAAAAGTAAATATCTGGTGATTCCAAAAATAGAATACAATACTTCTGGTCCAAGTAAAACACGAGAATATTTATAATACGAGTAGCATTTAGAAAATAAGATCGGAGTTTCATATAATATACTTACGAATACAATTGAATGTTGAAATTATTTCTCCATTGAAAACTGTCATTTAAGAAATTAAATTTAATATGAATTGTAATTAATTTAATTTAAAGTTTAATAAAATAGAAAATGAAATGTAATTTACTCTTCTACATGGCATATGTAGGTGGGACAGAGAAGGTTAACTTATTCTACCGACAATGTAGGTTAGGGATTTCTTAAGTCTTAAATTTAGTATAATTACGTTGAAAAAAGCAGTAAAAAGTTAACGAGTTATAAAGTTATAAATAACTAAAAAAATAAAATAACCGTTTAGTAAACTTAAAGAGTTGACAAAATAACATCTAACTTATTGGCGATTGTCAATATATTTATAAATTCAAGTTGGCACTAAGGTTTATTATTCCGAGAGAAAATCCAACGGTTTTCAAAGCAGAACTGGTAGAGAGTAGTCTGACCCACTCGCTACTAAGAACTTTAGAATTAATTTATCTTCAGTTAAGCTTGCTTAAAGCACAATCTCTTGCGGTTTTCAGTCGGTCACTTGCTGCAATGCGGGTCTATTCCACGAGTACCAGTGAGACGAAACGCTACTTGTTTATCTTAACCGCGACTATAATGGAAAGCTAAAATTACACACTCGAATATATTTGCAAGACAAAGAATTTTACCATCGCATAATGAGTTATTTCTAAAGCATCAAAACAATTATTTTATGAATAAGCCACTACTTATGAATAACATCAATTCCGAGAAAGATAACAATGTAGTTATTTTAAACAATTTATGAAAGAAATTCTATTAGAAACATTAACTAACAACAAAAAAGTAATTCCATTATAAGCATTTTATATATGAAAAATAATTAAAAAAACGATTATTCCAATAAATTAATTATCGTGATTTCTTATTTAATAAGGTACGAAAGTGCGATTTTTCAAATAGCTGTTTTAAAAGATTGCGTAAAATATAAATAGCTAAAAATTCAAATTTTCCCAATCTAATCTATTCAAAAATGTTTAATCTATATAACTGCAGATTTATGAAAATATTGAAATCACAATTGCTGGAATTGGGTGCGCCTTAGGACGGGTTAAGAAATATTCATTTTAAACGTCTTACGTTTACCAATTGGGAAAAAATCCTTTAATCTAATTTGCATTTTGATTTTCAAAAAATCTTCTTTCAGTAGTACAAAATAAAAATAAATAAATGCAATCTGCAAATACCTTTACTGAAATTTATACTACTAGATAATGTCGTACGCAGTTTTTATTTCGTACATGTTTGCTGAAGTTAGTATAATGTATAATAAATATTTTTAAGAATTGCAATAAAGTGTGGTACTTAATAATGACACTAATCACCACGGAATTTGGTTCAATACACTCCAAGGTTCAGTATTTAGGCATTATGTTGTGTTTTGACAAGATACATTACTATATGTTACATATATTACTATATGTATAACATTTTTTAAAAGTACTTTTAATTTTTTTAAATAATTTTTCGTTCTTCTGAGACAGATTGCAAATTTTTTCTCATCGGTTCCTACTTTTTCTTTCATTTTCCTGTTTAGCCTCCGGTAATTACCTTTCAGATAATACTTCAGAGGATAAACAAGCATGGTATGTATGAGTGTAAATGAAGTGTAGTCTTGTACAGTCTTAGTTCGACCATATCTGAGATGTGTGGTTAATTGAAACCCAACCACCAAAGAACACCGGTATCCACGATCTAGTATTCAAATCCGTGTAAAATCCGTGTACTAGGACTTGAACGCTGTAACAATCGACTTCCAAATCAGCTGATTTGGGAAGACGCGTTCACCACTTGACCAAGCCGGTGGGTTCATCGATTCCTACTAAATACATGTAAATGCACGCTAATTAATTTATTTTTTCAAATTTAATAAGTAATCACTCAAATTCCGGTCAGACATAGTTATAAATAAAAAATAACTTGAAAATGTCGCCTTTTACAAATCTGGCCTTTACTTCCTTTAAATGTGCATTATTAGTATTAAATTACGTTTCCCTAATATATATTAAAAAATTTTCAAAATTTTCTATTTACATATTTATTTATTTTTTTACGTACATTATAAGTATTTCATATTCGTTTATGACTGCTTATAATTAGTGGAAACCTGTTTCGGAAGGTGATTCTGTAGTTAGAATTAGAAATAAATCATATGACTGAACACCCGGAAATACTTTCTTCTCGATTTACAGCTAACGAAATATTTCGCTCTGATATCTTTTTCATGGAAAAATGAGGCTCTACTGATGCATATTATTACATTTAATCATAATTAATTATTTCGATAATACATAAATCTCAAGGTACACGATATTAATGTAATTTTTATTTCTCAAAATTTGATTTTTTACTCTAGTTTATGCATTTTTAGATGAATAATTAGCTATACTTTTTACTTCCTTGTACGAAGTAAAAGAAAGTACTGTGATCGCAAAAAATTTCGGTTTCCAGATTTCAACGGCTAGTTTCGGCGTGACGTTTGTACGTACGTGTATATGTATGTATGCAGGTACGTATATATCTCGCTTAACTCAAAAACGATTAGCCGTAGGATGTTGAAATTTTGGATTTAGGGTTGTTGTGACATATAATTGTTCACCTCCCCTTTTGATTGCAATCGATTAACCAAAACTGTCCAAAAAATCCAAAACAAATGTTGATTTTGGGCTTTTTCTTAACTGCAGTATAAACCCTCACTCAGAGATTTTCAACGATATATCATAGTGGTACTTATTTTCATTCTTTCACAGTTACAGCCAAATAAAATTTTAATTAATGAAACATTTGGATCTTAGGGGAAGGCACATCGGTTCGAATCAGATTTCATCTCCTTTTATTTAAATAAACTGGTTTATTAATAATTATTAACCTCTCATTGTAAAAAAAAATTTACGATGAATAATAATTCAATAACAATAAAAAAATTTAAATATCAGAAGTTATTAATTAAATAAAATCTTATGTACTTTGCATTTAAAAAAATGTGTAAATGCAATTTAATAGGCGTACAAAGAAGTCATGTGTTGTCGACATCAGATTTTTTACAATACGAAGAAACGTTTTGTTCAGTAAAACTGTGCCGTTTTTCTGCTACATTTTGAATCAAAGTCGAATTTCTGAAACCAGTTTTTTTCTTTCTATTAACTTATTTAAAATCAATTTTTTGTTAATTATCATTCTCTTCAAGTTTTATTAAAAATCGTATTTGTTCATTGGAAAAGCAACCAAAAATTTTTTTTGTTTTGTTTGTTTTAGTTTTTGGGCTTTGTAACATTTTTCTCGTAAACTAATAGAGATACTGCTCTGGGAATTTTTAAATTGATTTTTCACGTCAAAGTTTATAAAATTATCTAATTTTTTTAAAAAATTAAGATTCCGAATATTTCTCGGCTTTATTTTATTTACTCTTGGAGCAGAAATCAAGACGAAATATTTCGATAGTCGAATTCGTAAACAAAGAGTTTTCAATCGTAGTTAATAAGAATTAATTTTATACTTATATTAATATCCCAGATCAGACCACAAAGTATAGTTGTGCAATTTTGAATCACTAAAGCGATAAACAGGTTATTACATGAAAAGTAGAAAAACGTAGTTTGTTGAATTTTATTAATACATACAAGTTAAATGAAAAACTGTGGCGGAATTTTAGACAACATTATGCCACTTGTAAAGAAAATTATTAAGTTATTACAAACATGCACACAGATTCCTTAAAGTCTGATTTCATATAAACAACCAAAAAATAATATTGCACTAGAATATGAAATAATATTTATCCTTCTTTATTTTCAGTGAAATATACCAGTAACCACTAGAAATTCTATTACAAATATTCTATTAAATAATACGTTATTTCAGTCGTGTTAAACTTCAAACTACATTTTGTTTTAATTCAGTATTACAATTGAGTATAAAGTGACTACAAATTTACTTATGAGGAATTAAACATTTTATAGAAAATCTTTTGTTCTCTCTCCACACATCACACGCGCGCGCAATCACTCACATTCATATATGAATGTAATATATATATTCGGAACAAAATATTTTGTGTGATACAAGCATACATATTCAAAAGTTCCTTGTATACAAAAAAGTAACCTTGTGACGATCCTGGTCGCCATACCACCCTCTCCGTTCCTAGCCCTGATGGGCTTTACCGGAGGTCGGCACTAAATCTGATGCCACAACACACTTTTGTATGCCACCGATATAAATGCCTCAGCAGACATTTACATCAGTATTTACACAACTTACTATCGCCTTACGTAAAAAACTTTTCAACTATTATTACACGTTTGTAACTATTATTAACAAGAATATCTCTCTAATAACATCATTTTACAGTTCCAACAGCATGTTTATGAAGTTTACCGTACTCGTGCATATTTTAAGTCAGAAAGATGGATATTAAGAGCTCGATAAAAAGGTGAATTAGATCGGAGCTATATTTGTTTATTTAACGTACTTGCTTTGGAAATTTTTATATGTTTCATAAAATGTTTTAGATGCCGTTATTTTAGGTCTATAATCGAGAAGATACAAACGGGTTGTTTAATTTTCATGACTTTTTTCACGAAAAAAATAATTCATCTAGAAAATATAATATAATTTATATTATATTAATATAATTTTCTCAAGAAATTATTCTTCGCATTGTTTATTCCATTGTCGAATATTTTTCGGAATAGTTCCGTGTCATATGAATACCATTTATAAAGGAAGAAAAATAGTCTTTTTTTAGGACTTCCTTTTAAAACTGTTCTCGAAAAATTATTGTTTATGGTTTAATATATTTTAAAACTACCGTGGAAACTGGTTAAAAAATTTATATACTTTTTTAAAATAAATATATGTATATCGAATGTGTACATTAGTAAAACGAATTTAAGTAACGTCGGACATGATTTGTAAACCAATGAATGGCAACTAATTTACATCATGTAATGACATGGTGTAAACTACTGGCATTCTGTAGTAGGATGGTGTCAGAAAATGCACATAAACGTAAAACTTCCGTCAAACCCCTTTCATCTATGCTGAGAAAACCAGGAAATATATGTAAAAAAAAAAATATTAAGATGATATTCACATGAAGGAAGGTTTCACCGCCATAAGGAATAGAATTAATCTTTTTGTTGTCGAGTGGTATTTTGAACGAAAGAAAAAGATTTAGTTACGCGATCATTTTGGTCATGCGGGAAAATGTTTCCGTCCGAGATTTATTTATAAGTAAAAGTTCAGTGACGACCTTTTATTTTCATCACGGTAAAGGGTGAGAATTATTCAAAATTATTGATATTTTTAAAATAAAAAGTCTAAATTTAAAATTAACGTACGTTTTAATTATATCGTAAACTGTTTTCAAAATGAAAAAATGTATACATTTAATTAACAAGATGCAGAAGATGAACCTTTCTCATACTAACTTTATTCGAAACACTCATTCTTCTTGAAAACAAACTCAAACACAACAATGTACAGTCCGAAGGCATTTTATAAATAATAAACACATTATACTAACACAAATCAAAGTTATTTTACGTTCCGATAAAAATATTAAGTACGACCTATGACTATTTTTATGGCTGCCTTTCCAGCAGACATCTCTTTACGATACATACATAATAAAAAGTACACAGTCCCCAAAATATTATACTGATTATAACAACGTTGATGAAATTACCAAATTAGACCCGTTTTACGCATGCAATTTGTCTCCATGTTATCTTATCTGGCGATATCGAGATCCGTTTTACCTGATTGTTTACAAGCGCATCGGAATTTTTATTACGCTCGATTATAATTAATTAAGAGATTCGATCAAGGGTCAATGGAGCTCAGTTCTTCTATAAACAGTCGTTAGAATTCCGTTCAACAACATGAAAAACAGAACGTATACAACAGGTTTTCCACTAAAGCAAACCCCCACAAACGATACACAGTTGAATAAGAACGTTTTCTACTTGGCATTCGAAAAATAATCGTAGAAATCATCGGTACCAGCACCGTAAATAACAACCTAAATATATTTCTATGATAAAATATACCCTAACAGAGGTTAGCAAAACAATGCTTTTGTTTTAACAAAGCAAAACTGTAACAGAAGCTAAAGAAATAAAATTTCCAGTAAACGACACCACATTATCAATAAAAGGTTTCTGATTAGATTAATATCTATAAATGTTTACCGGAGTTAATTAGTTAAAGAAATAATTTAGATAAAATGTTATTTTTCTTTTTTAATAAAAAGTAACATAATTATTCAAATGCATTTCCAAATTTTCAACTATTGTTAAGCGGGTCGACTTAATAATTTTCCAAGGGAGGGTATATTTAAAAAATAACGCACAAACACATTAAAAAATCAAAAATGATAAAATTGTTAATAACTAAGTTCAAGGGAAATAATAAAGTTTACCTAAAGTAAAGTACGAAAAAATGGGCGTTTCATATCATTTGCTTCTAGGTGTTACAAAATTCTTAGAGATAAAATTTTAATATGTTTATACGATTTCATAAATGAAAATGCAATGCGTCGAATAAAAATAAAGTATATCGTTCTCTCTGTAGAGTAAATCTGGAATTAGGGTCCTGTTTGTTTATTGAAGTAATAAAAGACGCATTTAGCGCTAGGTTATAGATATTTTATGAGATGATATCTGGAGTAATAAAACGAAAATATAAAGGGGGTAAAAGACCTGTTGGACAACGAACGGGGCGACCGTAGTCGTCTAGAAAGAGATGACATCTATCATACTATCCATTTTTCACACACCATCTCGGTAAATTCATTAACAGGATATAGCTGTGTCTTTCCTAATTTGTTTGGTATCGGGCGCCGCGTCGAGGCTAAAATATAAATCATCCAGAGAAGAGGGACGTAGTAATGGCGTCACGATGTCCTGGCATCCCTTCTCGGCGACAATACGGCGTCTTAAGCTCGGACACTATAGTATACGTATTCTCGCACACATCCGCTCATAAGTACAGATACTCACTCCTAAATTTTACTTGTTCGGGCCGTTATTTGAAAGATGGCAGTGTTCAAACGGCTGTAGGAATTTCCTTACATTAACAAAATAGATGTATAATTCACCGTTCTCGATTCAATAGGTCTCTAAAATAGACAAGGCGAACCGAGCCAAACGTTGAGATAAATTGCAATAATAATTACTGTATTAACCGTAAGTCATAAAATAATTATATACAGGTCCGTGTAGGTTTTAGCGTAAAAGCGTAAAATGCAATCGGTATAATTTCTCTGGTACATATTAAAAAAAAAATTGTAACCTGTATTGCATAAAAACCTCTGGCTATTAAGGATTAGTAGTTCAGTTAGAGGATAACTATTAAACTTCTTTACTATAAATAAATACTCATCTGATATAATTGTAACATAACTTAGTTGATAAAAAATTGTGATAAGAGTATCTTTTTATTCTGAATCTTCCTAATCTCCAACACTACTTATTTTTAAATTTTAACGTATTTACATAAGTTTACTAAGCAACATAAAATTTCATAAAGTAGTAAGTGTAATAGAAAAAAAAAACTATTTTATGTACAATAAAGGAATTATAATTAACTAAAATATTGTTAAACTTTTTCACAACTTTGCTAATTTCCTTGTTGATACTGACTTTGTACGTTTGTTATATTGCGTTAATTCCCACTGATTAAATATAATAAATATACATAATTTTGTTTGTTGATGACGTTTTACTACTCTATATTCGTTCCTTATTCATATAAATATAATTTTAATTAATTGTAAAATATTGTTACAACTCAAGTGATCAAATAAATTTTACATTTACGCGTGGGGCATAACATTTATCTAACCATAAATTCATGCAATTCGTTTCAGGAACTGTGGTTCCCACTTAACACAGTAGTGATCGAGTAAAAACAATTTTAAACGTGTTAGCACAATCCATTAGAATCTTTGTTTCGAATTAGCTCCATCTCCGCCTATAATTTGGTGACAATTACGGTATAATCGAATGATTCATTTAGTATCTGGTTTGTTTACACCGGCTTCGAACTCTAGAGATAGATTTTACAGTACATTTATTGACTTCATCGGCCCAAAGGTCGGTTTGAACGTTTCAGTGATCTAAAGTTACACCTATATCGAATAGGTATATTAAAATTCGAGTAACTAGCTAGAACGCTCGACTCTTGAAGATACCGTGCGAATGACTACGAAAAATTATTAACGAATAAGCGTGCATCAACCGCTATAGGAGTGTACCGAGCCACGTGCTGCCCACTCGTATTAAAGTAGCCGGGCAGCCCCTATTACACTAAAGATTTATTACTGTTATTAATCAGTATAGTTTGCTTTCAATCGTACAAAGAAGCAGCTTTGTTCATAGCTAGAGAGCTCTATATTATATAGAAACAAAAAATAATGATTAAAAGGCCATCTATAACCGATAGATTATGATATCCACATTATTCAGCCATGTGTATAGTTAACAAGCTTAAAATCCTTACGATTTTATTTAACGTGACAAATGAAAAACGTTTGATCATAAACTATCAAAGTTTATGATAGTTTATCAATCATTGATAAGTTTGAGTATACAAATGCACGGATCAAAAAAAAAAAAATTGTTCTTCTAAAAGGTATTGAGATTTTTGGTTGAAAATGCTTTTGAAGTGACCTGTGGAAAATGGTGTAGACTTTGGAATTCTAAGAAATGGTTTATGACATTATAATTTTACAATAACTATACATATATAGAACAAATATAATGAGAATTTTTGTTTTACAATTTTTTAATTTAGCCTATCTCTAGTTTTCTTAGCTTAAGATGTGCTAAGACAACGAAATAAACGGCGAAATAAACTACACAGGTGTTCATTTGACAATTATAATTAATAATAAGTTTTTCTCGTGACAAGTTTGCTTTTTACTAAGTCATTGGTTTAAATCAGTTAAGGAATCAAAAAATGATAAAATAAATATCATAAATTACCAAAAATTACCAAAAATTAAAAAAAAAGTTGTTCAGGCATGCTGACATGAATAAAAGCGTTTTGCGTGCAGTTCTTTGTCGCCGGTTTCGTAGTAGTTGTACAATACATTGGGTGGGATCTAATATTGCATTTTCTGTACGTTATCTACATACCCCGCTGAACAGTTAAATTTTATACCTGATGAAAAGGAAGAACTTACAAATAAATAATTTATTTTTGTTTTATAAAAAACAATCTCTCTGCGTGTTATTGTGATATATTAACTAAAATCAGACAAATAGTATTTACAGGCTATAGATATTTATTACTTTTTGTCAAATGAGTACGATTAAAAATTTCGATCAGAGATATAGACTTGTTAGCGGTCAACTAGTTCACCGGCTGTTGTACGAGCAACGGCAGATCTATTTGGATTTATGCGCCGCGACTCCGACTGAAACGGAGCAGAAAATTGCTCAACAGTCACACATGTAGGCTGAAAGCGGTGGCACCACTAGCAGCAGCAGCAGCAACAAACAGCTCGGCCAGCCAGATTTCTGTTTTATAAATCTGATTTACATTCTTGTTAAGAATATTAAATTATCCTTTCCTATTCTGTTATACTTTAATTTTTATATTTGAACTACTATGCGAACAAATAAATTGCTGTCAATTTTGTCTCCTATAAACTATATCAGTAATTATTTACATAAATTGGTTCATACATTTAACTTATTGAGTAATAATAAAAGTGCGGTCTATAAAATGGATATTAATTTAAATACCGAATAATTTATTTACCGACTCTTGTCAGATATTATAAATACAATTTTATTTTTATTTTGTTTGTTATTTAAAATTTAAATTTTCAATTTATATAATATAACTAAGGATAATTTACAAATATAATTTAACAACGCCGCTTAAATAACGATGAATTAGTATTGGGAATTTAAATTATGTA
Source organism: Lycorma delicatula (assembly GCF_047948215.1). Lineage (NCBI taxonomy): Eukaryota > Metazoa > Arthropoda > Insecta > Hemiptera > Fulgoridae > Lycorma > Lycorma delicatula. Next base: position 167,341,738 of record NC_134455.1, on the reverse strand, counting down.
CTCTAAAAGGAAGATGACGTTCAGAGAAGACGGGAAGTTAGATAAGTTGAATTCAAATTAGTTCTTACACGATGAATTGCTACCACCTGTAACAGGCATAATTTTATCTAACACTATGTTCTATCTAATGGAATCGGTCAATTTTTTGTTTATTGACGTAACGTGTCCTATTTTTCTATACTAAAATTAATTAAATATCTTTAAAACAACTTATATTTACTAAAAATATTCCACTTCAAAGAACAGAGATTTTAGTAATAAATAAAATTACTATTCTTAAAATCTTAAATCTTACGAATACATAGAATTTGAGAATTTAAGATGATTAGATCGAACTAATATGAGTCGAATTATCCGGAATAATGAAGGAAACGGGAATTCTACTTTTGCGTGTAGAAGATGGATTATCCTCAAAAAAGAAGACGAATGAAAATGTAATAGAAAAAGATTATGAAAAAATATTATCACAAATTTTAAGACACAAAAAGATATCCAAGAATAAAACAGGAATTCCAAGCGTACAACAGCGACCCGTGTCGACAACGGTACAAATTATTTAGACGTAGTTAGAGGAATAATTTGGTCGGGGAATATTCTGTAAAACGGTTATATAAAGAGGTTCTACAAGATGGTTTCAGATAGCATAACGAAAAGTCAGTTCCTTTTTTAAAGCCCACAAACGATCATCTAACACTTTCCACTGCATACAATATATACTTTTTATGTAACCGTTGTGGGAGTTATCGTTGCGGGTAACATAAACTTCTAGAAAGCTCTAAGCATCATTACTTCTGATTGGATTTCCCAATCCTAGGAACAGGTCAAATTTAATATTTCAAGTATCAGAAATGAAATTAAAATGAATATTTATCTTTTTAAATATTTATTTTATATATGCATAAACACCTAAATTTTAACTATTAAAAAACTGCAAATTTTTGATGATTTTTTTGAGATCGTGAATATCAACGGTACTCTAGTGCAAAAAAAATGCTGTAAAATACTCGGTTAAAATTTTACCATATATTCATCCAATACTATGTTATATTCTAATTAATCAAATATAAAGTAAAATCATAACTTAAATTACAAGGGATGAATATTTGATAATTTCCGTTTCTTTAAATTTACTTCAAAATATTGAGCTAAATGTTACATTAAACGATCAAATTTGGGAATGCAGTTCTAAAAAAAATGTTACCCGACCTTCAATGGATAATTAAAATTCATTGAACAGCATGTCGAACTGGTACCGATTTAAAATATTAAAAATTAAAACGACTCGTTTCCAAATTGCATGGGATTTGTACAACAAAAGGACCGTTCAGAGCCGGTAACCATCACCTTCTTCCGTGTACAGGCGATACTCTTTTGTTAACGCAGATAGGTGCAGCTTTCTTACACATGTTGCCTTGCATACTACTACTAACAATACATTAGTTAATTAACAACAGCCTGAAGAATTCAGTTAATACAGAAAGTAACAAACAAAACACAAAATTATATAGCAAACTACACAATAGTCCGTGAGTAAACAAATTAAACTGCAGCGAATGTACTAAATATTTATTGAGTACACTGATTACAAATTCCCCCTCAGAGAGGGACCCACAACATCAGAGTAATTTTTTTCAAAATATATCTTACAAACAAGATATAAATACAAATATATTTACTAAAAGATGGAAAATTTACTTTTAGAGCATAAAAAAATCAACACCTTAGTACATTTAAGAGATAATAAAAATGACAAATTAAATTTGAAAAAAGCATTAAATGAACAAATGTAAATAGATCGAATAAATTATTATAGACATTTTTAAGACAAGCGCCGATAACCGAAGCAGGAATAGTAACTGTTCTGCAAAAATTAAATACAGAAGTTCTTTTACTTGTTTCGTTATCAGTTTTATCAGGGGACATACTTAAGGAAGCAACAATCATGGGTTCATATCATCAGTTATCGGACAGCTTCTAATAGAGAATTTGTTTACAAATGCTATTAAACTATCGACAGAATAAACTTTCAATGATTATAGAGTTCATAAATATAATAATGTCTGTTTTCTCTAGTACACACAATTTTATTTTTTAAAGCACCCCGTAGTTTCTTGGAAAGCAATCATCAGTACCTTTTTGGATTTTAGCTCCTCTCATCCCTGATTCCAAAATTTTCTTGATGATTCCTTATTCCCAGGGCATAAAAATCCGATCAGCCATCTTCTCAGTACAAAATAATTTTTTGCCGCTAATTTTCTTAGTACTTTTAAAAATTTGTAACCCTGCCAAACCCTTTTATCTTAAACGTTAATTTCTATAGTGAAATTTCAAAATCCTTTGATTTGTTTTTAACACTTTTTAACAGATTAATATTTACCGAACCTATTACTAAACCTATTTTCCCAAATTTTGTACACTCAATTCAAGTAAGCATCGAATCAACCGTAAGTTCCAGTCAAGCAGGTCACACCCAAGAGAAAAATTTTATAATAGAATTACTCTTTCCTAAATTACCTATGAGGTCGCATAAATAGAAAATATTGCACGATCCCACTTCCGCCTCTTTAGTGTTTTAATTAAAAATAAAAACATTTTGAATTTATAACTGTGATTTCTACCAGGATACGCGAAAAAATCTTGTAAATTGTGGGAAGGTGCTGAAAATGCTTTTATCCATGAAGTATTTATCAGGTATATTGATGTAAATATAAATAAACTTGAAATTATTTCTGTCTTCTTAAATTTATTTTATTTTATTCCGTAATTTTAATTTTACAACTCTTTTTTAATCTTTTGCTAGTAGCAAATCGTGATTCACCGACTTTTCTACTTTTAGATCATTTTCAGTTTGTTGTATGTTAAAATAAGTTGTAGTCTACCAACAAAGGGTAAAAATTATTGCTTCATGTGTTTTTCTATTAGAAGAAGTTTTTGAACTCAAAAACTTCTTTATTATATACATCCTTATATATAAAGGTAATATCAATATATTATATACATAGTTTCTTTATTATATATACATTATCGCCTTTTCAATTAATTATTTTGTAGCTAATTTTAGACAGTTATTTACATGTTATTTTTTTAGTCATAACATGGGTGATTTCCGTACGCAAGAATTTAATCCGATTTTATTATTCTATTATTAATTTTACTCTATTAAAACCTGCATAACAGACTGTAATATTTCGACTGTTTACTGTTTAATCGTTTATTTTATACTCACACCAGTACATGGTAAAAGTGTTATTGATTTAGTGATTTTTTTTGAAAATGAAAGTATAAAAAAATTTAATTCTTATAACTTACGTAGTAAATTAATAATTATTTCTCACGCTTTGCTTACTCAAAATAAATCGTAAATTTTATTTAATCTTCAAAGAAAGTAATTATATTCAATTTATTTTTACATTTGATGAATTGCAAGCATTTAAATTAATTGATTGGCATTTATATTAATAAATAAATACGTCATCTAGAAGGAAATAAGTGTTAAATATAAAATTACTTCCGTATAAAACTGTGAGAGGGAATTATAAAACTAGAAAAAAATATAATGGAAATGTTCGAGAACTTTTATTCTATTACTGTTTTATTTAAAATTACTTAAAATTTCGAGTGTTTGTGATTTTATTCTTATATAATTTTATGTTGGAATATTAAAACGCTACATTGGACACCGATGAAAAAGCAGAAAATATTTTTAAACGAATGTATTTAATCATAATTTACCTGGCTTATACGAAATGATTCTATATTTCTGTAAAATGTACAAGAAGAATGGGAAAATAATAAAAAGGAAATTCTTAAATCAGCATAATTTACCTGGCTTATACGAAATGATTCTATATTTCTGTAAAATGTACAAGAAGAATGGGAAAATAATAAAAAGGAAATTCTTAAATCAGCAGAAGCGAACTTAGCCGGAACAAAGAGAACTGGTAGAAAACCTTGAATTTCAGAGGATATATTGCAGCTGATGGAAGAATGTAGAAAATAAAAATTTCAGTGATGAAGAAAGTAGAAGGAACTATCGACAATTAACAAATACTATAAACAGGAAGTACAAACTAGCGAAAGAAGAGTGGATTAAAGAAAAGTGTTCAGAAGTGGAGTTAAGGAAAATTTTGGGATACATAAATTAAAATCTGTTAAACAACAATGGTACATCGATTTATAGTACGAAAGGAAAAATCGATAGGTGAGTGGAATATATTGAAGAGTTATACGGAGGAAATGAATAAGAAAATAGTGTTATAGAGGAAGAAGAGGAAATCGAAGAGGATGAAATGGGAGAAACAATACTGAGATCTGAATTTAAGACAGCATTAAAAGATTTGAATGGCAGAAAGGCTCCTGGAATAGACGCAATACCTGTAGAATTACTGCGCAGCGCAGGTGAGGAAGCGATTAATAGATTATACAAACTGGTGTGTAATATTTACGAAAAAGGGGAAGTTCCGTCAGACTTCAAAAAGATTGTTATAGTCATGATACCAAAGAAAGCAGGAGCAGATAAATGTGAAGAATACAGAACAATTAGCTTAACTAGTCATACATAAAAAATCTTAACTAGAATTCTGTACAGAAAAATTGAGAAGGGAGTAGAATAAGTGTTAGGAAAAGACCAATTTGGTTTCAGGAAAAGTATAGGGACAAGGGAAGCAATTTTAGGCCTCAGATTAATAGTAGAAGAAAGATTAAAGAAAAACAAACCAACATACTTGGCGTTTATAGACCTAGAAAAGGCATTCGATAACGTACACTGGAATAAAATGTTCAGCCTTTTAAAAAAATTGGGTTCAAATAAACAGATAGAAGAACAATTTCTAACATTTACAGGAACCAAACAGAAACAGTAATAATTGAAGAACATAAGAAAGAAGCCGTAATAAAAAAGGGAGTCCGACAAGGATGTTCCCTATCCCCGCTACTTTTTAATCTTTACATAATACTAGCAGTTAATGATGTTAAAGAACAATTTAGATTCGGAGTAACAGTATAAGGTGAAAAGATAAAGATGCTACGATTTGCTGATGATATAGTAATTTTAGCCGGGAGTAAAAAAGATTTAGAAGAATCAGGAACGGCATGAATAGTTCTACGCAAGAACTACCGCATGAAAATAAACAACAAAAAGAAAGTAATGAAATGTAGTAGAAATAACGAAGATGGACCACTGAATGTAAAAAGTGGAAGAGGAAAGAATATGGAGGTAGAAGAAGTTTGTTATTTGGGAAGTATAATTACTAAACATGTACTAAGCAGGAGCGATATAAAATACCGAACAGCACAGGCAAAACGAGTCTTCAGTCAGAAATGTAATTTGTTTACATCAAAAATTAATTTAAACGTCATGAAAAGATTTTTGAAACTAGATGTTTGGAGGGTAGCTTTATATCGAAGTGAAACTTGGACGATCGGAGTACCTGAGAAGAAAAGATTAGAAGCCTTTGAAATGTGGTGCTATAGGAGGATGTTAAAAATCAGATGGGTGGATAAAGTGACAAATGAAGAGGTGTTGCGACAAATTGGTGAAGAAAGAAGCATTTGGAAAAATATAGTTAAAAGAAGACCCAGAATTACAGGCCACATACTAAGGTATCTAGGAACAGTCGCTTTATTATTGGAGGGACAGGTAAAAGGAAAAAGTCTTGCAGGCAGGCAACGTTTGGAATTTTTTAAACACATTGTTGGGGATGTAGGATGTAGGGGGTGTATACCGAAATGAAACGACTAGCATTAGATAGGGAATCTTGGATAGCTGCATCAAACCAGTCAAATGACTGAAGACAAAAAAAAAACTATGTATCTGCAGCCGTTAAATTGATTAATGATTTAGTAAAATTACTCCAGTTCAACGAACTTACTATTTTATTTTATGTTACGAGTATTTTATTAAATTTATTAAGAAAGAACTAAGCGAAACGTATATAATCCAGTTTTATATGTCTGATACAATTTAAATTAAAAAATTCGGTCATAATAATCGTAAAAAATTGAAGACTATCATTGTCTTATTTCCCAACCATTTTCCTATAAATCTACCCTATTTAATTTCATTATTGATATTTTTCTTCAAAAATATGAATAAAAATAAAACAAAAGTACCCTTTTTTGGAGTCTTTTTAAACCTAATTTGGTTTGACAGTCATGTGAAATATGAAAGCAATATTCCGAAAATATGGTTTGTTATCTGCACAGTAAGTAAAATCACCTCATTGCCGAAATCACGTGACGTTTTTAGACAAACAGCTTTTCGGTTAACGTCCAGTTTTCAAGCAATATTAATAGCTAATAATCAAATTAATATTATCTACTGTATTATCAATTATTTATTATTATTATTATTACATATAGTATTTTTATTTTTTATATATATTTATGCATAAAAAAATATAAGACAAATGTTTAGAGATTACTTTGATACAGGCGTTTGAGTACCAATTTCATGAACAAAAAAAATCCGTTAACACAAGAGTTTCTTTAAATAAAAGGCTGTAATCTTTCAAACTATCTGAATATACTCTTCTTTTAGAGGTACAGTTGAACAAGTAATAAGTAAACAAGATAGCATCTTATGTTACGACCTTCATTTTATGTTCTTTCAATTAAATACGGAATTATGAAATAAACTGCCATCACATTATCAGTTGATTTTAAAACAGGCTTCTTCTGGTTGCTGGGTTTCAATTAGGAATTGCATGATTTAGTAATATTATTTGTAAATATTTTTACACACTTAATATTCTGTACGTATTTAAACAGTTATTAATTTTTTTTTATCATCAGATTAGTCAATTAATGTGAATTTAATATTTCAAAAATCCTATTTTTAATAAGTAAACTCTAACAGTCGTACAAACGAGAAAATTAGATAAATATTAGTGCAAAGAATAAGTATTATTAGTAATAATATAATTTATTATATACATTACTATTATATAATATACATTTATTTTTTGTTGTTCGCATATTTATATTTCATAAAAGTTTCTCATTTCTATGTAGACCCAACGTCTTTTTCGTTTGTTCTAAATAACCGCTAAAACTATTGAACAAATCATTACGAAATTTTAACTGCTGCTTTCTTATGATCCCCAGAACGTTTACCGCAGTTCAAACCTCATCAATTTGACTACTGCGTAAATCGTTATCACTAAACTCTGCAAATCACTAAACTAATATTTAAGTAATGTCTCCTATATCAACAGATATTGTCTATATCGATCACTATGTCACATCAACTTCAACTTCTTCAGACAGTTATGTGATTTACTAAATTTAATATCATTATCTACAAAAAAAAAAAAATCAATTTGAAATATTATCTTAATATACTCGTACGTAAAAACAAATTATTCTGATAATAAAATTAAAGGGAATGATGACTATATACATTTTTAATAACGTTTTGATGGTTTGAGGAATATTGAATTTAGATATCAGTATCGACTTCTTCAGAAAGCTATTTTGCGTTCTGTTGTATTTAATGTCATTGTCTAATCTGGCGGGGACCCGTGAGACCTCATCCTCACGGGAATAAAATAGCACTCTGTAGATTTTTATATCGAGAATGTTCCATTAGAGTACGCCATGAACATAATTGGCATAAATTCGACTTTCAATTTGGTATTAATATTTTCATAACGCCTAGGTCGGCGAGGTCACAGATAGGAAAAAAATCTACTGTACTAGAATATATGACTAGACAAATTTATCAATCTACTCCAGAGCGTTCTCAAGGAAGATCAACGTATACGCACGGCTCAAAATCGAGTTAAAAACCCCTGCCTAAAATTGACCTAAATCTGAATTCGAAAGATATACAAAGAGATATCATGATTAATGTACGTAGTCACTGTAATGCCAAAAAACGAAATTATGAAACGCCTGGACTTTGCTGTGCTAGGGGCAAAGCAGTTCTTGAAAAATTTCAACATTTTCCTGACTTCATTAAAAATTTGATTTTGGAACACATTCTTCATCTAAAAATGTTATTTTATCTGATGAGTTGTTAATAACGATATTCTGAGAGCAACAGCCCACACACAGTTACTAAAAAATTATTTAAAATTTTTGAAGTTCTATACAGTGCGAGCGAAGCCACGACGCGGGATGTTATTACTTAATAAACAGTATTTTTTTTGGAACTAGATGTCTTGAATAAAATAATAGTGAAAAATCATAGGGGCCTATGTATCATAGTAACCAGTACATCATCTGAATGGTATTACGTTAAAAGTATAATAATAATTTTAAAAAAATTTGGAGGTCATTTAAAACAAGATACTTGGATCAACTTAAAAAATTTTCAAATCAAAAAGTAATTAATAACTAATTTGTAACATAACTAATTTTCAAAACAAAAATTCAATGTTTATTTTGTGTAAAATGTATAATTTAAAAATGTTTATCAATTTTTTTTAAAATACGGTTTTATAGATATAAGTTTCTCTTTAAAAACGAAATAGACAGAATAAACAAAGACCTAGACGAGTGTCACTACTTTATACGCACATATTATGATTATTTTTATACGTACGAACATTCTTTCTAATAATCCTGATAACTGAAAAACAATACCAAAATATTGGACGTTCTTTTTATATAAATACTCAAACGATATTTTTATTTTACATTTATACTTATATTTAAGATTTAGCTACAAAACATATAAAATATACCTATTGAAACTAGTTCTTGGAAAAAATCATAAGAAATTTGAAATTTTAATTCGGAGTAACGATTCAAGGATAAAAAATAAAAATAACAGCCAAGAATTTATTGCTGATATTGAATATTTGCTCTCTAAGTGAAATGGAGTTGAAAAATTAGAGATTATTATGGATTCACTGATCGATGGAAAATTTAATTAGAAAATTAATAAGCCATTAATTTATCACCATTATAAAAATAATGATGAAAATTTAACAAATAGAACGGCGAGTTTAATTTTAAGAATATTATACACAAGAAATATAAATGATTTTTTCTTAGAGTATTTAGTTTGTTGAATTAACAGAATTACAAAATAAGCAATGTAAAAAAACCTTAAACGAAATTACATCGGAATAAAAACACGCTAAAAGTAAAAAGTAATACTTTTCAAGCCTTCTATAAGTTTTGATGTTTTAAATCGCTATCAAATCAAACAAACAAATAAAAATATTTTTTTAAATTATTTTTAATTATTGGTTTATAGCTGTTTAACCGGCAACTTGTTAATTAGTTGAATTATTTTTTTTAAGTCAAATTTAAAGAAATGAGGGTTTTTTTATTCGTTTATAATGTACTTCTGAAATAGCATTTATTTATTTAAATTTTTAGTTTTATTTTAATATGCATAAACCTAGACCAAAAAAAGTGCAAAAAATTTAGAAAAGCAAAAAGCGATAAACATGCTTCTTGACTGGAATAAGAAAAAAAAACAGAGAAACAAAGTTAAGTAGCTACTACTACCAATAGTTATATTTTTACCAATGATATTTTTTTTTTCAAGTTTTCCAGCTAGTTTTCTTGAGGTTGCACATAAAACTACTTTTATTTCGTATACTTCATCATACGCTGCAATAATGCAATTGTAAGTAATGATAACGAAAAAACACAAAGATTTTTCATTTAAATATACGTTGTATATTTATGTATAACGTTGGAGAAATTTACAACGGAACTACCATTATAATTTTTTGTTAAAGAAACAAACAGTAATCACTATTCAGAAGCGAATAAAGTTTGAATAAACAGAAAAAAAATTACATTAAAATAAACGAATAAAATTTATTCATTAGAATAAATCTAAAGAAGTAAACTGCCTAGCAATTCCTGACGATGTTGTCATATTTAAAAAAAAATCTAACAGAAGCGGCAAATTAATTTTTAAAAGAAATATCTAGTAAAATAGCATTAACAATTTCTGTGGAAAAAATTAAATGTATGTCCAACATTAAGAGTGCTCCAAAAATTTGTTAACAAATATCGGTCACATAGAAAAGATTAAAAAATTTAAATATCTAGGAGAGGTAATACAAGAAACTGGATTAGAAAAATCCGCCATAGATGATAAGATTCATAAGATGCAAAGAGAGACTAACTAAGAATATCTAAGAGAGACTAATTTTGTTATATATCTATAACAAAAAATGCTTATCAAAAATGAAAAAATATCACTGTAATTAAAGCAGAATGTTTACGTGCTTGTGTGATGCCTATCACTTAGTTATAAATTAGATAAACTAGAATTTTTAAACAGAAGAATTATTAGCAAAATATTGTGTCCACTCAAAACCAATGAAGGATGGAAGATTATCATCAAAGACGAATATCGTACGGAATTGCACAAAAGGCCACAAAAGAAATTATACGCATACCGAATACATTGCATGGTCTACATGCACACCGAATATAGTGCGTACAGGAACTGAATCCGCCAGACACTGTTAAAAGAATAAAGTACTGCCAGTGGTTTATTAACCGGGTGTAAAGTAATAGAATAAGCATACTTGATAATGTATTTTTTAGTGATGAGGCATATTTTCATTTAAGCAGTTGATGAACATTAACACAATTATTATATGGAACAAGACGAGGCAAGGTGCCATACATCCAAAAACACCGTGATATTTTTGAAAGAAATGTTTGGTGAAAATATGATCTCAAAAGGTCTGTGGCGCCCTCGTTTCTCTGACTTATCGTCACCAGACTTCTTTCTCTGGGGTTTTTTGAAAGGGCGAGTATATCGAGCAAACCCATGTACTCCACAAAACCTGGAGCGAGCGATTACTACAGACATGAATTCCATTTGTTGGGTTGGGACCTGCCTTCAGGAAGATGGTGGCTATCTACAACACTTGCTGTAAGACATTACCGAATCTACATAACTACATTCCGTGAATCATATTAAATACGAGTATCTCTGTATTATAGTCCATACTGGAATTACAGTGTATAGTATCATGATCTGCACGATAAAATAATTGCACTGTACTTTTTTTCATGACCTCTCGTTTTGATGAATATCATTTTTCGAAAATACATTGTTAGCATAGGCATTATTTAAAATAGTATATTTTACCTCTAACTGACTCCAAAAAAGAGGAATTTCTAGTCCTACAAGACGATATTTTTAAACGTATGTTCATGGTTAACTCTGTACGAAATGTATCAGTTCCTACTTTTTGTTATTTTCTACTGGAATTTCTCCGATGGTCCGTAGTAATTTCCTTCCAGACATCGACGCAAATATTAAAAAAAAAACATAAAAACCATTAAAATTAAAACCGATTTAAAGTTTTTTTTTACATTCACTTGTAAAACAGCCAAATTTCATTATTACTAACACTTAAATCACAAAGGATTACTGCAATAAAACTTAACGTCATTGTTCAAATCATCGTTTTGATTGTTTACGCAAAGCCTAATGAGATATACAAGATAAAAAATAACTCAATCTTAAGAAGCAAGATCGCGTTCAATTTTTTTACTCATGCTAATCACTTACTTAATGCAGAACTTAGTAGTAAGGGGAATTAAAACCAGGAGACCTTTTCGTCCAAAATATGATTTCCTTAGGTCCAATTGAAAAACTTTAGACTCCGTTAAAATTATGTTATTTAAGACATTGAACAATTTTTGAAAATGAAACGGGAAAATTATTTATTTTAGCGTTAACCATACTCTGCTATGAGGTGTAAGAAGAGAAATTTTTCGGTCAAAAGATCTGCACGGTTCCATTTGAACATTTTCTTTTTTTATTTTGTTTAATAAACACAATTAACAGTGTAACCATCGGTTAGTAAGCATACGCAAGAAAATTGAGAAAAATATTTTACTATTTCCCGTTTTAAAATTATTGTTAATTCGTGCCGATCAGGAATTTTCCAAATAAAATCCTAAATGAAGACGATATCTGCGTACTTTTCGATTAAAAATTAATAGGGTTTCTTGAAATTCGTATATTTTGTATTAACAGACATTAAAAAACACGTACGCTTATAGTTGAAAAAGCGTGACAAATGTATTATAAAAGTAATTAGCTGTTATTTTGATTCCAATTAAATTCAGAAACAGTATACTAACTTCGATACTAATTTTGATAACAAGAGTACTTAAGTATAAGAGAAACGATAGTATAAACGACATATTAGAGCATCGGAAATAGACTTTTTGAACAAATGTTCGTGTTATACTTAAGTAAACTTCGTAACAAACGATATATAGAGAAGACTATCATCAGGAAGCGCAAGCTTTTTCAAATATAACACGAAAAATGACACCTACTTTTGAGCTATTGTAATTTTTTACAATTATTGTAATTTTTTATTCCAAATTCTGTTTTAGATTTTTATTAAGAACACATTTAAACGGTACGATACGTACTGTTGACGCAATCACATTAAAAAAAAAATTATGGGGCAATACGGATGATTTTTTTTTCCTACTGGTATATGTAATTTCTAAGATGTAAAACTTCGACTAAATAAATCTGTAAAATAAGAAGTTAAAATATTAATATATATATACGTAAAAAACTTAATGAGCATACATGAGCAGAAGTAAATACTGATGAAACGGTGGAAGGCAATTTTTAACACCGATTTATTGTTTGTTGACGTATGTTGCGGCCTTCTTCATAATCAACTGTTTGGACTGTTCATGTTACCTGGCCGCTTAAATTTTGAGGTCTATTTGACTTTCTTCAAGAAAAATTTCCGCAACTGCTCGAAGATGTTCCTGTAGCGTTGAGACGCAAAGTATACTTCCAGAACAACGGCGCGCCTCCCCATTTCTCTTGTGCCATTCACTTCAATAATCATTTCCCTGAGAAACTGATCGGGTTGGAGGTCCATATTCCTGGCCACCAAGATCGCTTGATCTAACACCTTCAGATTTTTGCGTCTGGTGATAGATGAAAAATATTGTATACGAAACAAAAATACATTCTCGTGAAGAACTAACTGTCTGCATTATGGATGGGACTGAGCAACTAAAGGACAGCCCTGAAGCACTAAAAAGAACAAAAGCAGTATCAGAAAAAATAAAAATTCGAAATTTTCTAACTTTTCTTTGTTTTATTCGACATACCTTAAACCATTCTTTTCAGAAATAAATTCTGTACATGTTTTCATTAAAAGTTTTATGTGTTCATCACCCAAAAAAATTAACATAATTATTATACGTCAAACACAATAAACAGGTTTTTTCTACTGAAATTTATTGGTTTTCACTCCAGATTTCTCAAAACCTACTGCAGATACGTTTCTGAAACCTATTTTATTAAATTTTTCAGGTCAAAAACCACAAGAAATCACTAATTTTGCTCTTAATTAACATCCTAAAATTTCAGTACGACCTCATTTCGACGGTGTAGCTGAAATCCGAGCGATATTTTTCACTAGCCGTAACTCACAAACAAAGCATTTTTTTATATGACTTTTCCCATTATTTTCACGAGTAGAATAGGCTATGAAAGTCCCGGGAGATCTTCGTGATACACTTTCTCTCTCTCTCTCTCTCTCTCTCTCTCTCTCTCTCTCTCTCTATGAATATATATATATATATATATATGTTATTGCATAATAGATTTTCCGTTAATCAGCTCTACTGATGATAAAAGCAGACGTATCAAATTGGACTGAAAATGGAAATGAAGTTTGTTACTGAATCGTAAAATAAAAATATTAGTTAAGTGGTATCACAATGTATCAAAAGTATAAGAGGAATGTATAATATATTCAGACAGATTAAGAACTAGAATGTAATAAGAAGAGAAAGAAATAGAGAAAAAATAAATAATAATAGTTAAATAATAAATGTATATATGGTCTATAAATTTAAAAAAGATATGAATGCGGATTTGTTGCGCTTATCGGGTGATCTCATAATTCTTCCTGATAAAGTGCAATACGCTGTAAGTATTAGTTTGGATAATTAGTTTGCAAATGATTATGGTTCCTCAGTTGTACAAAGTTTTATTAAATCGTAAGAGAATGTTGAACTCTATTTATTACAAAGAATAATCTAAAATTAACAAAGACACTTTAACAGAAATAATTAATTTCATATTAAATCTGACGTCTTAAAAGGGGTTAAATATTTACTTGTTCTTTCACATTCCGTTTTCATTATAATTCATAAATTAACAACACGACAAGACATAACGAAGGGCTGAATAGCGGCTGATTAATCGTTACAGTTACTTGTTTCTAGAGTCGAGGTAGATTGGACTATTTGGCATTAATTTTTCACCTTTACAGGAAGATAATAATATTGCAGAAACTCCATAAGCAAAACCCTTTGCCTTTTTTGAAATATTTCCTTGGTAGAAATTTAAGGAGATAATTAAATCTTTTGTTTAATGAAAATTATTTACATAATTAGAAACTGATGGGAACACAGTGAGACAAATAATGTAAACATATCAGAATTTCGCAGTAAAATTAAAAAAAAATCCCGAAAAATTAAGTTAAAATATACCTAAAATATAATGATCTAAATTATTTTATGACAAATTTCTCTTCACAAAATCCTTAGTCTATATCAGTATGGATCGATATCTGGCGAAATTTATATCGAGCTAGCACTAAAGAAATTTCATTACGTAATCTCCTTAAAACATATAAAGATATCTTTGTATAGGTAAAATAAAAAAATAAAAAATCACAAATGACTGATTGTTTTTCGCTTATTTAATTTTATGAAATAAACAAGTTTCTAATAATACAATGCGTTCGGAAAGTATTTGGGCAATATGCTTTAGAATTATGTGGTGCATTCTGTTTTTTTTGTCGTTAGGTCGGTTGCCCTGTGGGATCGCTGAGCGTTGCTCAGTAATAAACAAAGACGCCAGTGGTTGAGTTGTGATTGGATATGCTTCGTTTCGTGTTTTTTAGTTTATCGGAATCTATAGTTGCGAGAAACGTAATAGTTCTTTCAGTAGAGGAACGCATTTTGCTCGTTTAACAGGTCTTTTGTCAAGATGACAAGTATACTGATTTAGTGAAGCACAAGTTCTCAGTAAAGTTTACACATAATCCTGTCCCTCATCGCAATGCAATTTAAACTGTTATCGAATAATTTCGGGCAACAGGCTCTGTTAAAGACGCTGATAAAAGTGGAAGACTACATAGACTAAACGAATAGAAGCTGCTTGATATTTTGGATGCTATGGCTGAACGTCCATCAAAGTCAATGCGTAAGTTAACATAGCAGCAAGATATCGGACTTCATGCCGCACATAAAGTTGTAAGAAAACAACTGAAACTTTTCCCCTATAAAGTAATGTGTTTAAGAACTGAGACCCAAAGATCATGCCAAAAAACTAAATATTATCGATGGTTTAAACGTTTTATCGATCAAAATTCCCTAGGTATCCTCGACATTAGTTTTTTACAGATGATAAATGGTTTCATTTGGATGGGAATATTAATTCACAAAATGCACGATCGTTGTTGATAATTAACTCCCACAAATTACACGAACAATCATTACACAAGACGAAACTTGGAGTCAGGGTCGGTGTGAGTAGAACGCGCATTGTGGGTACAATTTTTTTGAAAATACAGTTATAGTGATCACTGTTGTGCTGCTTTAACATACTTCATTAGTCAGTTAACAGAAGTGGAAATCAGTCGCGGTAGGTTCCAACAAGATGGCGCCACAGCGCACACAGGTAACAGGTCAATTTTTAAGAAATGTCTTTGGTGAACGAATCATTTCAAGAGATTTCTATCCAGCACGACCGCCCGATCTGACTCCCTTAGATTACCTTCTATGGAGGGCATCGAAACAACAGTGTATTGCAACAAACCACGCACGATTGAAAAAATAAAAATCGCAATAACGGCATATGTATGACATTCCAGAACATTAACTAGTTAAAGTGTTTGAAAACAAATTGAAACTTGTGCACTATTGTACTGATGGAGGAGGTCATTTTCACCACTTTCATAAACTAATACGGTTACTGTAATATCCGATTTTATAAAATAATGAAATAAAAATACAAAGTAATAATTAAGAAAGTTTCGTCATTACACTTCCGTAATTAAAGAGCACAGCAACTTTCGGAACTCAATGTATATATATGTCGGAGAATAAAGTACAGTGGAGTATCTTCCGACAAAACGATGAGAATATTCTTTAGAATATCTGTATTTTTAGTAGTTTTAAGAAATGTACCATTACTTGTAATGTTTTGTAAAATAAGGTTTAAATTGTTTTATTGCGGTAGGCTAGGCCTAGGTAGGCACATGGTTGTCAACGTAGTCGGGATCCCAGGACGATAGGGGTATCATAAAATTAATAAGGAAAAGGAAATATGCAGTAGGTATATTATTTGAGAATATGGAGAAAGGGTAGTCTTGCTTTGGAACCCAGATCGAACAGACGTCCTGGTGGTCGCGAATTCGTTATTTCCCTGAGCCTCGGTCTATCGCAAGTTGTTTTAATATTATTTGAATTCTAAATTGAATTAATCTTATATTGTAATTCGTGTGCTACTGAGTTATTGATAAGTGATAATTATCATTTGTAATTATTTCATTGTACGAGTTATCTACTCATTTTTATTAATTGAACTTTATTGTAATCTTATATATTCTCCACTTGTAATGGTGGGAATGAGTGAAGCACAAAACGTTGAATCCCTGACAAATCTCCTCGCCTCTCCGACATCAGAAGTGGGATCGTCTCCATCTGGTCCATCACCTGATCAGTGGAATACATTGTTTGAGTTTATGAAGTGTTGTATGCAAAAGCCATTATCGACAAAGAAAAGTGTTGCGTTACCACGATTTAATCCAGAGAGTGCGGGATCGGATTCTGTTGCTTGGTGCTCTGCAGCAGAACTGTGTCTATTAGAAAATCCTCTTCATCGCGCAATGTGACGTGTTTCAAATGTGGGGTAGCTGGTCATATTGCGCCAAACTGTACGGCTCCAGGTAGCAGCCGTAGCGGCCCAGGGAACAACAAGGAGAATGGTAGCGTCGAACGCCGCGTGAATCTTTGCACAGTTGCAGCTCCTACTGGTATTCTAAACCATCTTGGTGAGTCGTTTCCATATTGTTTTGATTCAGGAGCGGAATGCTCATTAATAAAGGAATCGATAGTGATTAAGTTTTCTGGACGTAGAATTAATGAATTAATAATATTGAAAGGCATCGGAAATGTTGTAGTAAATTGTAGCATGCAAATTTTATCTATTGTAATTATGGATTTGTTTACATTAGAGATTCTTTTTCACGTTGTCCCAGATGAATATTTGAGTTATAATATTTTAATTGGTCGAGAAATTTTGAGCTTGGGTTTTGAAGTAAATATTTCTCAAAATAATTTTAAAATCTGTAAATCTAAAGTAGTAAATGAATGTAGTAAATTCGAAATTATAAATTTTGATAATTGCAGATACGGTAGAAGAAGCGTTTGAAAGACTTCGAGTGGTATTAAAAATTCTTATAGATGCGGGATTCTCATTTAATTTTTCAAAACGTTCTTTTCTCAAAACATCTGTTTCATACCTTGGGTATGAGATTCAAGAAGGACAAGTTCGTCCAAACCCTCGTAAAATAAACTCTTTGACAATGTTACCCGATCGAAGGACCATTACTCAGCTTAGACAGTTTATTGGCCTTGCATCTTATTTCCGACGGTTTGTCCCTAAGTTTTCACAAATCATGAAACCATTATATGCTCTTACCTCAGGTAAAAAATATATTGAGTGGACTGAGACACATGAAAACGCCCGACAAAAAGTAATTCATACTTTGACCAACGAACCCGTCTTAATTATCTTTGACCCGGATTACCCTATAGAACTGCATACCGATGGGTACGGAGCAATACTCATGCATAAAGTAGACGGTAAAAATAAAGTTATTGAATACTTTAGTAAAGGACAAGCCCAGCCGAGTCCAGGTATCATTCTTACGAACTCGAAACTATGGCCGTTGTTAAATCTATTAAACCTTTTCGGCATTACTTGCATGGACGACAATTTACTGTTGTAACTGATTGTAATTCATTGAAATCTTCTCAAAATAAGATTGATCTTAATGATAGAGTCCATAGGTGGTGGGCTTATTTACAGGCTTTTCAGTTCGATATAGTTTATAGAGAAGGCAAACGTATGTCGCACGCGGATTTCTTCTCTCGAAACCCTTTGTCCGATTTACCAAAACAGGTTAATAAGTTTAAAATAGGAGATCACGTTTTGATTAAGAACGAAGAACGTAATCAAACGAAACTCGATAGGAAATTTAGAGGTCCATTCGTAGTAACAGAATTACTTGGTACCGACAGGTACACACTAAAATCTTTAAGTAGTAGTAGAAGTTATAAGTATAGTCATGATAAGTTGAGAGAAATGCCTGAGAATTATATTCCTAATGAGTTGGATGTTTCCTCGGACAATGAAAGTTGTGCCGAGGAGACTGTTGATGTTGGTCCTGAAACAGGGACTATGGTTTAAAAAGAGACCACCAATGACGCAATGCACTAATGGCTGGCAGCAGGTCGTGGACCTGGAATTTTTACTTTTCGCACATGCATCAGTGTGTAGTCGTAACTGCAAACTAAATTAGTGGCTAATGTTAGTTTGATCAGGGCGCGATGGGCACCTGATGATGTGTCGGGCAGGTAGTTGTGGCAACTACAGAATATGTATGATACTGTATGTGGCATACAAGGTAGCCTAGAGATAGTGCAGAGGTCTATTGGTGGAGGAAATAAAATCTTATTTGACAGTTAACTGATAAGGAATAATGATTGATGGCTTTTCGATCTCTTGAGTACTGTACGATGACTATTTAGGATAATGAATAATTAATGGATTTCTGTTACTCGAGAGGACTTCTGAATCTATCTTTTGTACTTTAACTATTGTAAAATGCTTTATAATGACCGAGGTCAGTTGAAAACAAAAATTAAAATACCACTGTAACTCAATGTTTTAGATACACCCGAGGGCGTGTGATTGTCAGAATGGCCGTGTCGGAGAATAAAGTACAGTGGAGTATCTTCCGACAAAACGATGAGAATATTCTTTAGAATATCTGTATTTTTAGTAGTTTTAAGAAATGTACCATTACTTGTAATGTTTTGTAAAATAAGGTTTAAATTGTTTTATTGCGGTAGGCTAGGCCTAGGTAGGCACATGGTTGTCAACGTAGTCGGGATCCCAGGACGATAGGGGTATCATAAAATTAATAAGGAAAAGGAAATATGCAGTAGGTATATTATTTGAGAATATGGAGAAAGGGTAGTCTTGCTTTGGAACCCAGATCGAACAGACGTCCTGGTGGTCGCGAATTCGTTATTTCCCTGAGCCTCGGTCTATCGCAAGTTGTTTTAATATTATTTGAATTCTAAATTGAATTAATCTTATATTGTAATTCGTGTGCTACTGAGTTATTGATAAGTGATAATTATCATTTGTAATTATTTCATTGTACGAGTTATCTACTCATTTTTATTAATTGAACTTTATTGTAATCTTATATATTCTCCACTTGTAATGGTGGGAATGAGTGAAGCACAAAACGTTGAATCCCTGACAAATCTCCTCGCCTCTCCGACATATATATATATATATTTCACTTAAAAATATTGCCTTTATTAATTTTCTGGGTTAACCAATCAAATACATACACATGCACGCGCGCTCGCACACACATACACACTTATAAATTAAATAACTAACGTTTATGAAATTAGAATTCTCTCAGCTTCCTCAGGTGACAATACACATTCATACAAAATTCTCTTACATACTGTGTGTGCAACATATATATACACACACACATATATATATATATAAAAATGTTAAGTTCGTTTGTGTACGCTTCAAAAACTCAAAATGTTCTGCACCGATTGAGCTCAAATTTTAGCACGATATATAACCCGCATCAAAGATTGTTTTCATCTATTTTTAATAAATCTATCTATCTATTTTTAATTGTACATTTTTAATTTGGAAATGTAAACAAAGGAAAACCAATCAGATCAATGCAAGATGGCCGCTGTCAAACACAACGACCAAATTTATTTGAATTATATTTAACAGCTAAAACATCTGTATTTTATTAAAAAAAAAGCACCAAAACCAAAAGAAAAGTCACCAAGAAAGATGATACCGTAAATTATTACCGTAAATTTATTTACTTACAGTAAATAAATTAAAACACCCAACTTTCTTATAGCCCAGATAGACTTAAGACTATGCAAACAAAAAAAGTCGAAATAACCAAATACACAGAAAATAATATCCCTACATAATGACCAAAAAATCCTTTGTTAGGTTATTTTTTTACATATATATGACCAAACAATCGTTTTTTGGTCATTTAGCGTTCTTTGCTATGTAAAAGCAAAGAACAAAATTCACAAATAGTAACCCTGAAACCACACAACTAAGTATTCGTTTTTTTTTGTTTTTTCTAACCTCCGAAACCACCGTTATGCATTGCTCCAGATGATGATATGAATGATTTACAGCGTATGAAAATGACATGCCTGAACGGGATTCCAACTCGGAACCACCGGATTAAAGTCCGAGAAGTTACCACTCGCGCCACGCTGGCCGGCAAACATATTCCTTAGGAGCCGAATAAAAACACGACTTACCAATATGGCGTTGTGTGTCAAACCAATTTTATACAGACTTTACTTTTAATACGCGAAACCCTTTGCAATGATTGAACATTAACTTAAACCTCCTCAAAAATTATTCCTTTTGAACTAAGCCACATTTTGATATCATTGTTTTTCTATAACACGGCTGGAATTCTTTTCGTTTAATGATAAGAAGTGTTGTCGAAGACAATAACCGAATTCTCTTCCAAAGGACATAATACACCGCTAAACTATTTCTAAATAATTCAAATTCGTGTAATTTTTTTACGAATCGCATTTTTATAAAAATCTCACCTTTTTCTGAATTGACCTGCGGGGAACACTCGCCATACTAGCTAACGACAACCGCAGTCACATGTGAAACAATACCTGTTCCCAATTATATTGTTATTAACAAAAAAAAAAAAAACGTATCCACTTGCATCTGATTTAGATTATTATACAATCAGAATTAAATATTCACTTTAATCGAGGTACTTTTGTGTGATCGTGTCATGACTGAGCTGCGCCTTTCACCAAGGTCGGAATTTATTAGAAAACGACTAACAGTGGGATATATGTATTAATGACGCGTGCAACACTGCACATCCAAACCAAATTCGCGCATTATTCGCAATTATATTGACCGCTTGCTTCCCTTCATCACCCACTGAGTTATGGGAAAGATATCGATCGCATATGGCTGAGGATATTTTGCATAGAGTACGCCTACCAATATGACCATGGAATTTACAGAGGCATTTACAACGAAGCATTGATAAATATTGAAGACAAGTGCTTAGCTATTGCAAATAAAGTTCTTAGTCACTTGGGAATGCCAGCACCCACCCGAGCTGCCATTGCTTCATTTGATGTGGATTTATGCCGTGAACAGAGTTACAACAATGGTGATCTTCAGTCATATGTCCAATCAAACATTCCCAAATTAACGCGTGAACAGAAAGGCATTTATGATCGCATAATGCAAATGATAAATGACGGAGTTGGGGGGACCTTCTTGAATGCGCCGGGAGGAACTGGGAAAACATTCCTCATTAGATTGATTCTAGCAACGGTACGATCAAAAAATGACAATTATCCTGTTGCGGAATATTAATCAGCCAGAACTCTGCAACGGCACGCGACTTGCAGTTAAGAAATTGATGAATAACGTAGTGGTAGCAACGGTTTTAACGGGGCCTTTCAAAGGTGAAGATGTCCTCATTCCTCGAATACCCATGATCCCGACCGATACACCATTTTAATTTAAAAGATTGCAATTCCCAATTCGATTGGCATTTGCAATCACAATCAATAAAGCTCAAGGTCTATCTTTAGAATTGTGTGGTTTTGATTTAGATGCGGATTGCTTCTCACATTCTCAACTGTATGTTGCGTGTTCCCGAGTCGGCAAACCAGGTAGCCTTTATATCTACGCAGACAGTGGAAAAACAAAAAAAATATTGTATATCCACAAGTATTGCAGAATTAAACTTCTATGAAACATATGCTTTGTTTTGTTTCTCATTTCCCATCCATGCAACCACAATGTGCCACAGCGAAGCGTGGCGGGTAGAGCTAGTATATATATATATATATATATATATATATATATATATGATTATTAACTTAAATGTAATTTATTTAAAATTATTTTCGTCTTGATTGGATAGAATTAAATATAACAACATGACATATTTTACTTAAAAATACTACCTTTATTAATCGCTTGGGCTAACCAAACTTATTAATTAAATTCACTATGTTTCACTTAGAATTCTCTAAGCTTACATACTACCGTATGTAAAAGAATTTTGTATGATGTATGTATCAATGTGTACTGTCACCTGAGAAAGCCTAGAGAATTATAAGTGAAACGTAGTGAATTTAATTTTTACGTTTGTATAGTTGATTGGTTAACTCAAGAGATTAATACAGTTAATATTTTTAACTAAAACATGTCTTGTTATTATATATGTATAATGTTCCTATATATACAGTAGCCTCAAAGATTTTTCAAAAATTAATTCAGATAATCTTTAAGTAATAAAAGTAGTAAACGATAAACAATGTTTCCATAAGTTCGATGAAAAGAGAAATTTCTAAATAATTTTGAACATATTTTCAAATAAAAATTTCTTAATAAAGTTTGCTTGACAAAATCACGTTATACAAAAAAAAAATATTATTTTGTCACGTTGACAAAATAAAGTTTGCTACGACTCAAATCACCAATTTTGCACTGTTACAAGCGGAATCAGTATTATAAGGATATTCTGTTTGGATAATAGTACTTTGGATTAAATGAAATAAATATACAGAAACGCTGTTATTTAGATCAGAGCTGGAACTGTTTTATTAAACCTAATATACTACTTGGCTGCCTTATAATCGCAGAATTTAGATGGTATTTATTTCTTAAAATATTAGGACTAACAAATTTTTATATGAGAAATATGTTTATGTTTTGTATGATTGTGCACATCATATTGCAGTCGAATTTATTTATAATTTATGCCACTAACAATCGCCCTAGGATATCTCTCATTGAGCCAAAAAGTCGATTGTGTTACGAGCCAAGTGTCTTTTGTTCAGAATGTTTGAATGGCTGATAAGTGGCTGATGTTTAATGGCTTCTGATAATCTAGTCATGTTATGATAAGTTAACTATCCCGACTTGGCTACTTATTTTTAACTATTTTATTGTTTAATTATATATAATTGTTTTTAAAAAAAATATATTACAGTTTCTTTTAACTTATTAATTTTATTCTATTTTAGTTAGTTGTAAAGCGTCGGCTTTATACTGTGAAGAAAGGAGTTTGGATCAGATTCATAACATTTTATTATCCATCTTTAAAAATAAAAAATTGATGTTATGCTACCGTATTTCTTTCTTGTGTGACATCGGCTAAAAAATTAGATAATTCCTATATCGTCATTAAAAGCTTAAATTCCAAGTTGAATAATTTACGGTTATATTTTTGTTATATATTTTACCGATAAATTTAAGAAAATACATATATTTAATAGGCTTAGACCGAATCTAATAGGTATGAATTTTCCTACCCTAGGATGTTGAGGTTTTATGAAATAGAATGGCGTATCAGCTTGTAAGACCCAGAAAAGCAATACGCTACGCAAATAATCTTTTCTGAAATAATATTTCTGTAGGATTTATACGGAGTTCAAATACCCACTGTCAATTGAAGATTTAAGAAAATTCGAGAAAAAAGAAAAGATCAATTTCTTTCAATCCGATAATCATTATTCCGATATCTAAAATCGAGGTTATCATTCCTTGTCTGTTCAGAACGATAACTTTTAGGCGTCAAAATTGGTGCGAGTGCAAGACTGATATCCTCTGTATTTAAAATACTGCACAGCCGGCCTAAAGAAGTTCAGTTTGAGAGAAGTGCTTGCAATTAAACGTAAACTTAACGCTTGACGTACGAACATCGATTTAATAAAGTTTAAGACTAAAATACACACCGATTCAATATTCTGATCTAGACACTGCGTCTACGATCATGTACGTAGAAATTGTAGATTCTCATGTTTGTAATATTATATTGACGCGGTATTTTAAATGTTACATACATGAAATACTGCCAAGCACTATAATTTATAACCGGAATAACCGAGAATTTCCAACAGCATTTACATTAAAATAGATTGTTAGGTTAGATTATCTTGATTGTTTTTTTAATTTCAGTGATTATGCCATTTACATTTTTATTATCAATTGAAAGTAGTTAGTTGACTTTATAAATATATTTACTTATTTTCCCAAATAAGTGTAAGTAGAAATATGTTATGTTAAAAGAAAATAATAATAATTTACTTTTCACATATTGAGTACTATGTTAGTACTATGACTATTACTGTTGTTGGTCATTTCATTTGTTTTCAAAGTAATTAAATATAAATGGATAAATTATTAAAAAAGTAAACAACGGTGGTTACATACCACTTATACTCGTTAGATACGAGAATACAATAATATTACTGGTATTAAACTGCTAGAGATGCAGTTGTGCAGAGTGAGATCAGATTTCCTTGAAGTTTCAGGGCCACAGTGATAAATTATAAAGAAGCAATTAATACGAGCTCGAAGTTCCTATTACTGGACTGTACTACGATGTCATCCGACAAAAACGGTTCGCTACTGTCATCGCCACAACCTTCCCGCTGTCATATCATTGTTACTGCTGCTACTACCAATGTCACCGGCAGATTCACAATTCTCCTTTTATACTTTAGTTAGCGTTAAGAGAAGGCAACACTGTTATTTCACCTTTTAAAAGCGCATTTCCTTCAAACGTTATACGCTTTATTTAATAAACTTTATCGTTTCAGTACGTATTCACACTATTCTTTAAATTATTTTTCCTTACAAAAATTTTACATCGGTTTTCAGTTATTTAAAATGTATTCTAAAAATTGAGAACTTGTAATCTAAAAAAAAAATCACTGCTTCAAAGTGGGAGTTGACTGTAGCGTCGGATTCGATCGTCGATCACTAAAAGTAACAATACGTTTCATAAACTTAGTTTTCGTAATCGTGACGGGTAGTCATCCGCTACAACTTCGATGAAGTCATCCGATTACGTTAAATATTTTAAATAGCCTGAGTCAATATATTAAAACCGCAACTGTAGGATTAGAAACCGGGTGCTTCACCCCTAGTCGCAGTTTCTATTTTATAATTAGTTTATTTTTAAATGTATACAAATTAGAGAGATAAGCGAATTGTTAATTGATTTTCTCTATCAGTCTCTCTTTTTCTGATAAACATATGTGTACTTTTAAATGTACATATGTAAAAATTGACCGATAAAATGAATTATGTAATAATAGTAATTGGTAATATTATTTTTTGTTTATAGATTC
Organism: Lycorma delicatula; assembly: GCF_047948215.1. NCBI lineage: Eukaryota > Metazoa > Arthropoda > Insecta > Hemiptera > Fulgoridae > Lycorma > Lycorma delicatula. The sequence goes on along the minus strand of NC_134455.1, from coordinate 167,316,238 downwards.
AGGCCAGATATAGCCTTTAAAAAAAAAAACAAACAATTTTATAGATCTCATAAATTAGGATATTACAAAGTTTGTGTATAGATCCGTAGTGTTATAAACGTTTATGTTGAAAAAAGAAAAAAAAACACTAAAAATAGAAAATAGTGTTTTTTTCTAAACTGCTTGATTTGATGTTAAGAAGTTGAATTTAGAACATGTTTGTATATTAAGTCGACTGTGTACAGTAACTATTTTTTAATTCGATAATAATGTTAGCTTAATACTTAAACTTCCGGAATTTAACGATTTGTTTTTATTAGTATGTATCTAAATGTTTATGCTCACTCTAAGAATAAAATTGAAATTTCCCATAATGTCTATTAGTTTATTCTTACGTAAAATATAAACTACGATGTAGGCTGCCGATCGTAAATTTTACGATAAACAATATGAAACACGTAAAAATACAAATTTTATTATAAATGTAATATAAGTGAAATGTAATAATTCATCCCGACGTTTCTTAATTCAATAGCGCAATCTCATATAAACTTCGTAACAATGCAGGTGTGTATGCCGTACGTTGCAAGTAGCATTGCATTCTCTACATTCTGGCAATCTAAGAAAAAAAAATTATATATATAATGCATTACAGAAATACTGTACTATATACGTTATAATACGTAATACATAATTCGTAATGTATATTATACGTTATAAAAAAGTACTATACCGGGCGGAGGGGAGATTATAGCCAAGAGTGAAGCGTTATTGCGCATAATGCTTACTCTTGTTGAGCTCCAGTAAGGTTTATATAAATAATTTGTTACGGATACTCTCTGGTTAACGGTAGCATAGAGAGGAAAGTGACCCCGTCTGCTAAGCGTGTACAGTCTTAATCATATTATGTTGAACATTTTTGTAATGAATTTAGGAGCTATTAACTATTGTGTTTTCAATAAATGATGGCTAAATTACAACGACGAAGAAAACTGATGTGTTTGTCGGTTTCGAGGGGTACATTTGGGGAGACAATTTCTTCACTGAGTGTAAGCCAAGGCTTATTTATTTCGTGGCTCAGATTGCCATTTGCCATTTGTGGCACAGATATTCGGTCTTATGCTTTAGGACGACCGAATAGGGTGGTGGCGGGAGAAATGCCAAGCAAACTAACTGTTTGGATTTACTCAAGAGGCGCCCTGCAAACTATCCACATCGGGAAAGAGACCATGCCATGAGGCGCCCAAAGCCTCATCCTATCTGGCCTGCCACAAAGCATTGCCATGGCGTTCAATTTCGCGAATTATTGCAGAAGTTAACTCACCTAACTTCTTCAACAATATATCCCGATAGCTTTTGAATTTTAGCTTATCCGTTCACTGGCGCCGCATATAGCATAATTGCTTTGCAGACTTCCTTATATAGGATACTCATGGTCTTAAATTTAAGACCCCAATCAGGATTGGCTCCTCCACGTCGAATACCAAAGAATGCACTACAGGCCTTCAACGTATTGATGGTGCTTCTTAAATTGCATTTTCTCATCTTGAAATACCAAGAGGTACTTTTGAACCTGAACATACTTTATGTGCCGGCCTGCCATCGAAACAGGGACTCGCCGACTCACTGCCAAACGGACTTGGAGGGCATCATAGTGGTCTTCTCCGAGCTGAACGTCATCTTATGCATCTTATGTTGATGACCCCACACCTCGACTACCCTGCAAGCCTGAGTGGCTCGGAGTTCTATCCGCGAGCATCTTTCGACCAGCAGGAGTCCATCGTCATAAGCTACGACGCGACACCCGCTGAGCAACCTCAGCCGCAGAAGAGAATAAAAGTTCACCACCCAGAACAACGGACCCAACACACTGCCCTGCGGCCAACCGGCAACCCATGGATGGCGTCTTGCCTACCTTATGGCTGCCCGCGCGGAGCAGCACATCCCTATCACTGAAGTAACTGTGCATGGCCTGCAATTCACTCAATGTATTCTCTTCTTGAGAAATGGCCGAGGGCCACCACAGATTATTAAACGCCCCAGAAATGTCCTGGAAGATTCCTAGGACTTATTCCATTTCACTAGTTGTTAACACACTCATCACAAGGAGTCTGCCGCCTCAGTGACTTTTCCGGTACGAAATCCGTACTGATTCTCCATCAATAAGACGCGCCAGGTTGACCTCCCATTTATACAAACCTTTTCAAAAATCTTATCAATAGCCGGTAGTAGCGTCAAGGACCTATACGACGAAATAACAGTGGAATCCTTGTCACCACCCTTAAACAATAATTTTACATTTCCCTTCATCCGACAAACCGGGAAGCATCCGCCAAACAACAATTCATTAAAAATGCGCGCGATAATACGCTCACTCCAACCGAGCGAACAAAGAGCTCCACCGTTATGCCATCGAAGCCCTGGAACCTTGCCACTACCTAAACTTCAGATAGCTTGACGCACTTTGGCCTCAGTAATCTCCAAGGACAATGCACCCCTGCGAAAATGAGTGACCTCACGCCACACCCGCAGATATGCGGTCTCTCTAGCTTTATCATCATCAGGCAGTAAATCGTCAAGTAATCTATGCAAAATTTCAATCGTATCTGAAATTACACCCTGCCGAGTTGAGAGAGCAGACAGCAGAACCTTTTCCTACATTTGTGTTCCAAAACCCTATATACTACTCCCCAGGTATCCTTGTTCCCCTGCTCATGCACAAAGGGGCCAGGAATCCCTGTTCGCCGTACAAACCTTATGAAAATACTGTGACCTACGATCCCTATATTCAGCTACAAGGACTGCTCGCCACTCAGGATCCCTCTCACGCTGACACGCTCTCCTTAAGCAACAGACAGCATGTTTCAAAGCTGACAATTTCCTACAACACCATGGGGCAAGCCTCTCTCAACCTGAAATCGAGCACTCAGCGGCAGCGATGAAAGTCGCCGACAAACTTTCTGCCAGGTTCTCCAAATCCAAAGACTGCAGACCCCGATCCAAAAGAAAGAAAGAAAGTCAACAAATTTCCTGCAGTCCGCATGCCTGTACAGGAAATGACGCTGAACTGGAATGTTACATCGGTAGCGCTCACTCGAACCACCAACAATCTCATAAACAATCAATCGATGATAGCTCGAGAAATCATCCACCACCTTGCGGCACATACATTAGCAGGAATAAACCTACCAATGGTGACAACGATGTTAGTCTCACCAAACAGTCGACGTCCATCTACCATACCTGGGTAGGTGGGCAACTCACCAGCTTCATTAAAATACCTGTAGATCATATTGGGCTAAAATACCTTCTAGATTCACCGCCATCATCGGTGAAACCGCTGTCACAATAATGATTTAGCATTCACATCCGCACCAATAAGGACTTGACTGGTACTAGAGAATCGTAGGAATTTGTCCCAGACCTAAAGTTGAAGATCAGCAGGGTCTCTATATTGAAAGTGTGAACTTGCAACACATAGATGCAAGTTCTGAACATTCACACGGACAACAACATAATGGACATTTGAGAGCTATCGAACGAAGATACATCTATTTATTTTCCTTCTGCACATAACAGCGGACATGCTTTAGAGCCACAATAGAATCTCTTACAAGCTGAGAAACCTGGCAGTTCAGGAGACACCTCTTTTCTACCTGACATAATCAACAAACACACAATTATTTTATACAAAAGATATGTAGACGCTATATTAATCATATACGAGTACGATCAGCAATTCAATAATGAAGACGATACAATAATTAAAGAAATGAACTCTTTAAATGATGATACCAAAATTTTGTTTAAACAAGGAAAATAACAATAGTATTAATTATTTAGATATAAAAATTATATCAATAAAAAATTGTCATAGATGTATACAGAAAACAATATACTATAATACATTGCAACTCCTTTCATCCTTGGAATCAAAAAATTGCAACTTCTAATTCTTTAATTTATAGACCAATAAAATATTTAAAACATAATAATATAAAACTAAATAATGAAATAAATAACATTAAACAAATTGCTGTAACAAACGGATACAATGTAAATTTAAGAAACAAATTATAACCAAACTAAAAATAAAATATATGTAAAAGATAAAAAACCTAACAAATAATATTACAAGAAAAAATATGTTAAAATTGAATATAATATAAATATTTAAATCATTTGAATTAAATACAGCATACATAGGTAACAACAAAATAATAAAGTATATAAATAATAAAGATCCTTCGAATACAATAAAATATAATAAGCAATATAATTTAGACAAACAAGGAGTATAGGCTATAGCTTAAAATGCGAAAACTGTGATTTAAATATATCGGTATGATTAATCGATCATTTTCAGTTAGAATCAAAGAACATATTAACTACGAAAATGAAAGAAATAATGACCTTCTAATTTTGCTAAAGATATATTGGAATATTAACATAATTACAATCCAAACGATTTCTTCGTTGTATTATAATATACTATTTCTATAAAACTACTATTTTAGAGAAATGTTACTTATTTGTTAGAGAATTGTTATTTATTTAAATAACAATAAACTATTGAACGAACAAACTAAATTCGAGAATGACATATTATTTAAACAAATTGCTAACAATAATTAATGATTATCTGGTTGGCCAAATTGCTTTTATTTTCATTATCAAAACAATTGAGATTATTTTATTGACAAGACATGTTTTATTTCAACGTATGACTTATTTTAATCTTATTACCATGACGATCAATTGTTTATATATATATATATATATATATATATATATACAATTTTACTTATTTTACAATATTTTATTTCAATTTATTCTATTTCTACTATTTTAAATAAGTTTTTACACATATTATAATTAACTGGATATTCCTGAAGATGGATAATAATCCGAAAGTGCTCGAACATTTTTTTAATTCGAGTAGCATTTAAAGGTATTATATGAAGCGGTTAGAGGGTTAATATCCAGACAATTATTGTGGTAGAAGGATGTCAAAGTATTTAAAGAGTGAAATGGGTATTCGAGAAAATGAAATTATATAAACAGATGGAAAGTAAATGCTCATCTGGATAGATTAAAATTAGACATTTTATAAGTAAAATGATAAATGATTGTTATTAAAGGGAATGGTGTCTCACCCGCCCAAACGGGCAAGTGCGACACCACTTGCCCGTTAGGCCGACACTAACACAAGTGGTGTCTCACTGGCGTACGAGCTGTGGAACCCGTAGATATAGACCGACTAGTTTCTCGAATGGAACTGAGAAAAAGCACCGGGGATTGACCAACTTGCCCCGGATATTTTCTATCATCTGCTGCCTGTCACGAAAGAGCCGCTTGGCAGGCTGTTCTCGGGATGTCTAAACTGGGGTTGCTTTCCGACTTGTTGTAAGGTGGCTTTGGTGAGGGTGCTCTTAAAATCAGGAAAGGATCCGAGTGAGGTCAGCAGTTATCGACCCATCAGCCTCTTGCCGGTAATCGGCAAGTTGCTTGAAGGGCTGGTTGTGGAACGGCTCTGGAAAGCATCGATATGAACTCAATTTCTAAATCGAGGCCAGTATGGCTTCAAGAAAGGGGTTGGCACCGAGCATTGCATCTTAAATGCTCTTTCCGAGATGGAAGACACAGACTGTAAATGTGTTTTAGTAATTTTTAGTTTTTCCGTTCTCAGTCCCTTGGTGTGAAACCTGGTGTTCGACGGATTTTTGGGACTGACATTCCTGGAAGGGGTCACGACCTAGGCTTTCGCCGATGACTGTCTCCTGTTGGTTCGTGGTAACTCACGACTGCAGCTACAAGACCGGGCCCAAGCGTTCTTGTCAACCACAGAAATCTGAATGGACATTCAAAATTTAAAGATTTCTGTGCCCAAGACGAAGTTTATGATTCTCAAGAGTGCAGACAAATCATCATACAGTCGTAACCCAGTATTAAGTATAAAGGCTGTGTGATCATCTGAGTTAGGGCTCATAAGTACCTAGGTGTTTTGTTTGATGAAAAGTTGCTGTTTAGCCACCACATTAGGCAAGTAGGAACAGACGCCGTTTCTGTTATTCACAAGCTTAGGAAGATTGCTCGGAAGGATTACAGGCTGTTGGACCATTATTTGTACATGGTGTACCGAGGTGTCTTCGAAAGCATGGCCTCTTATGCTGCGTCTCTTATGTACTTTGGGCACATAGGTTGGACAGAAATAGAGCACTTATTCAGAATTTAAGGAGTGTCCAGTGCAGAGCATTAATAGTATGCACTGGTGTAAAACAACCTTCTACGAGGCTACCACCGTATTGGGAAAGGCTCTCTCAACCGATTTAGTGGTGAATGTTTGGGCGGCCATGTGGAAATTGCGTAGAGGCAGGTAGGCCGAGATATTTAGGATGCGGTTTTGAGCCGGGCCTGTACCAGAGCAGAACGGTGATCTTAATGCACCGGTTCTAATTTTTAAACTGTTGCCCATCTCCCGCCTGCAGAGGAGGCTTTACAGCCTTGCGATGGAAGCATGTCAGCAAGAATGGCACGCCATGACTAAGGGAGGTTCCTTGTATAGATTTATACAGGATCTGGCGGGATGGTATGCTTCTCCTTCGTTTTTATGAGCAACGGGAGCCCGAATGCTTTCCAATCATGTAAATGTAAACCAATATTTGTTTCCGTTCGACCTGGCAGTTGGTGAGCTGTGCGTCTGCGGGAAGGCCGTCAATATCCTGCCATTCAGCGGCCTAGGCGTGGCAGCGAATTGCTGTCTTTGACAAGATAAATTTAATTATTGATAGTTATATATGGTTTAGTATTTGACGGGGTGCGCCTACCCATTTTAGTGATATATGACAAGTGGGTGGTGGGACAAGCAAGCGAGTGGTGTATCGGGTAGCATTTGAAGGTATTATATACAGAGTTTAGAGGGTTAATATCTAGACAATTACTGTGATATAAGAATGTCAAGGTACTTAAAGACTGTAATGGGTATTCGAGAAAATGAGATTATATAAATAAATGGAAAGCAAATGATCATATGGATAAAATAAAAGTTTCTTTAAAGTTTTAAAGTGTAAAAATTAATTATTATTTTTTTATTTCTATCCAATTTATTACTGAATGTAGGAATGCTAGCGAACTTTTAAAACTGAAGAATGTAAGACTTTGTATGTAGAAGAAGATAAATACTTCTCGACGGTCTGTTTTATCTAAAAGGTAAATCTGTTCTATTTCAGTTATCAGTTTTATTTGAAGTGCATTTCACAATATCAATTGAATGTGTTCGAAATATCGCGTATCTACTAAATAAAACCGATACCTTCACTCCTTCCTAATGAATTAACATTGTCGTTATCATTTGTATAATCTGAGAAGAAAAGAAGTTTGCATTCAGCGGTTAAATGATCTTATTGCTTTATCCTCAGGAAGTTCTACTTTTCTTGCAATATTTTGAGACGATGACTGTAAGTGAACATATACTCCTACAATTCAGTATTAAAAACAGTTCTAGTCGGTGATCATGAAGAGTATGGTTATTTCAGGAAATATGAGCCTTCTGTTAATCAAACTCGGTTGCGGTGTTAATCGATATTTTTGGCCGATGAGGATCGATGTATTATCATCGATGTCGCTTTGAATATTGTAGAAGTTAACTTGAACGAAGTAAAAGTTTTGTCTTTTTGCCTGTACCTGAGTAGAGTGGATGGGTTTTCCTGAAAAAGTAATGTCTGTGTATTTGGATTCGCTGGCTATGAAAGTCGTGCGCATCTGTTATTCTACGTACGCCTTCTTATCGAAGTTTATTACTCCATTTTAACTTTATTTGGAAGTTTTTTATGCAATAAATATATAAACAAGAAATAATTTTATGCAATTTTAATCTTCTGTATTTTTCAAAAATTTTAAAAATAAATATACTACTAGCAAATAAAACCATTCATTTGTAATTTATTTTTTTAAATTACTAATTTACAATTAACGGTATTAATTACTGTTACTGTAAATGATTAATTATTATTATTTTTTAAATGTAGCATTTTAATTAATACGCTCGTAAAATATTTATAAACGTCCCAAGAAAAACGTTTTAAAATTAATAAATAGTCTTGCAGGATGATTTACACTTTTTGAAGGTTCTGTAATGATATATTCAAACGCAAAATATATTCAGTTTTAAATGACATAAAGTATTAACTAGGCCTACGAGTATATATTCCTACCGAGGTAGCGGCGGAAAGAAAATTGGATATAAGGTCAACCCAGCCCTCTCGGATGACGACGGTATTTTTAATAAAGGATCGGTTGCCTCTGCCTGCTCGGTAGGGTTGATTGTAAAGCGGTTATGGTGGTGCTGCGGTGTTCGGGTGCGGGTGTATGGTGTGATGGCAGCATCGGATGGGAGGAGTCGAGAGGGGAGCCGCAGAGAGTAATTTACAATCAGTGGATGAGGTGGAGGCGTGACTCGGTCGAGTTCGACGTGCTTCTGTGTAACCGAGATAAAAAACCTAAATAATATTATATGTCTTATGTACACGATAAGCATCTTTTCCTTTAACATTAGAGACCAGTTACGGTGTTAATAACAATAAAAAACACGATCGGGGATTAAACAATTATTGTAACATCGGAATACGGAATGATTTAATGAAAAAATAACTTTTATTGTTTCGATTCTCATTCGGTGTACGGTACACTATAAGCAGAAGGCCAAGAAACATAAACGTAGAAGAAAATTGCTCTTTGAGGTATGTTTTCTCTCAGCTTCTTACAAATTAGTAAACAAATCGCTGCAATTTTGTGTTGTCATGGGTAATCTTTATTACTCATCCTCAGTCGAATACAGCGTATATATTATCATTACTATAATTTTACTGCTGCTTTTATTTACATACTAGTTATTTTCAATGTATTACAAACCTGGCTTTTATTTGAACACTTCATCTTGAGTAACTTTAACTGAATTTTAGTTTCATTTTTACTTTATTTTAAATAATTAATTTTTTCTTATCGTCATTTTATGACCGTACAGAGAGGAGATGACATTTGTCGTCTCAATTTGAGTCTGTAGGTAGTGTAAAAGTGGAAAACAAAATATTTTATTTATGCAATAAAAACTTAAAAAAATAACAAAATCTTCGTTCATTAAATTCAACAAAGAAAAAGAAAAGTCGTAACAAAAGAAATAACAGAGAATAAATCAGCTGCCGGACACATACTGAACCACCGTAGGATAATAATAATTGAACTGCTGATAAAGTACTAAGTTATACATCAGCCAACAAGATGTAGTTTCAAACTTAACTAAAAAGATTTCGATAAGAATCTCATAAAATCAGAGATCTTAAATACTCTTCTATCTTAAATCTAAGTAGTGTACCATTAAATTATAGTTTACTCATGCAACAAAAAGATCAACATTTTTCTTTTGCATTTTTCTTTTTTTAACACTAATTCACCTCACTGCTTATGATTTCTATGCGAGAATATGATGTGAAATTCGTTGCTTTTAGAAAAACGTATGCTGATAGGATTCGAACTCAGAACGTTCTGAAGGAGAAGGAGGGAAGCTCCACACCGCAACGGATGTCAGTATTCGTACAGTAAAAAAAAAAATTGACAAGATATAAGCTATTTGCATTCAATCAGATTTGAAATAACATTTTCCTGATTTCAAAACATTTAACGCTATGACTACCAATTCCATTGAAATTACGTTAAAATAACGACGGATGAACGTTATGAAATGAAAAAGAAATTACTAATAAATTAAAGATTTGAACGGTTTGCTTTTAAATGAAATTGGTTCTGCATAATTACGACATAAAATCACCATTAAATCTTTGAAAGCAAGTAATTGTCCTCATGTTTTTCAAATAAATTAGTCAGATTGTCACAACTAACTTATTTTACACTTACAATAAAAAAAAGACAACTTGTACATAACTTAACTTAGAGTCTTTAAAGACGCTAGAACGTTATGTTTGGAAATGGTATTCCAATCCTTTAAACTTGTTTAGCACATAAAACAATGCATTATTATATTATTTTGTACTTTAGTTTTTAAATAGAGGAAAACTGAAACGGAAAGAAAAAGCATTTTTACGAACACGTCTTCTTCTTCTTTATTTACATAGAACAATTTCCTACATCAAAAAATTATCCTAGAAAAAACTTTGCTGCTACAGTTTTGTAGCAGCAAATGAAATAATTACTTCTAATTATATTATTAAAAGAAAAAAAAAATAACAACCTTTTCTGAAAATAACATTTTCCTCGACATACAGTTTAGCATACACGTATAATCAAGAGAAACTAGCATGAGAGTCAGTGTTCAGGTGGTTTTTTTTTGGGGTGGGGGATTAAGCTAAATATATTTTGGGTTTACGTAAATGTACAACTGAAAGCTAATGAAATATTCAAAGTTTAAACGAGTTTTGTGTTTTGAGTAATAATTAATAGAACTTGTGTAATATTTAATTATCTTGAAGAAAACGAAGAAATATTCATTTCAACCCGTCAACCCGTGTACTTTTTAATAATGTATATATTTAACATTTAACTAAATATGGTTTTAATACGTATACTTTTTATTAATTCGCCGAATTTGTTCAAGCCTTAATTTAAAAAAAAAACCAAAAGAAAACGATTGAAGTATCTGTAATCGGCTGGTAAATTCCTTGCAGATAATATATAAGGGAAGATAAAATAGGATTTTTTGAACCAAAAATGAGATGAATATACCAAGAAGTTAAAAGTATTTTTTTACTATATATTTTCATCGATGCATAGAATGTGCTATAGCGTAATTAGATACGACCTGATACTCTAATAATCAAAGGATTAGTGAAAAGCTGGCTCAGAAAAATAATACACGTATATATTAGGCAGCCTTAGCTCACCTTCGATTTTAATTTCTTTTACAGTTTCTCTGCACTTGATACTTTTATCAAGACGACGTTTTATCGCCTTTTGTGATTCTAGCTAATGTAAAAATAATACATAACCTTTTATGTAAATCTTATTTCACTCACACGAATGCCTTTTTCTTTGACTGTAAATATTTACATACAAAACATTTTATTTTTCAAACGGATAGCGTGTTTGTAGGTTCACCCGTATTTTATAACTAAATAAAGATAAAGTAGGTTTAAAAAAATAAAACCTTTGGAAAAAACGCATTTCAAATCAAAAAATAATAATTTTTTTTAAATTTTCTAAATTTCAACGTTTTGAATTCGACGCCAAAAGAGGAGTTATTAGTAAATTGTCGGAGACCTTTTTAATTTGGCGAATTATCGACTACAAAAAGCCAGTCATTCGGTAACCTAAGACACGACATTACGTGCCGATTATTACCTGCATTTCACTGGGGTCGGCATACTGACGTGCAAAGTATATTAGTCTCGGTCAACAAAACTCTCCTCGTTTTTCATATGAAGTCTGGCTCCATAGTCTGTTTTTCTTGAGAATGGTTGTATTATTTCTTAGCTGTGAGTAATGACTCGAGTCTCTTCGCCTACAATCATTGAGATTATGGCAGTTAACAAAATACTGAGAATAAATTTAAACTATAACTTCGAATTTTACAAGTAACTATGTTTATCTTAACGATTAAGTGATGGAGTTGATTTTGGATTATAATTCCATACGATTTTAACGTTAACGAATTAGAGATAAAAATAATCGGGCATTTAAAAAAATAAGGTGTAAATTATAATCCATCTGTTGAGTGAGAAGTAAGCAAATTCATCAATTAGCTGTTGTGTAATGTAGTAGGACCCACATTTATTCCATCAGTATAATTATTTTTAGTTGGGGTAACAATTTTACCAGACTAGTTTGTCTTTGAGGTTTTAATTACGGTACTATACGCTATAGCATCTGCGGCCAACCCGCGGCTCGCAGGGTCACGGTGAGTGGCAAATGGAGGATATAGAAATAAAAACATTTATGGAATGTCAACTTTGAACAAAAAAATATTCTACGTCTACTCTACAATAATTACTTTGTTTTCACTAAAACACATGAGTATTCAGACTACATTTAATATAAACATTCTTTAGTTGCGACTGATTGTAAAGTTAACTCTTCACAATACGGCGAGTCACCGGTATCTATAATTATTTCCTTTGAATTGATATTTATCTGGGTTGCTTTACAGTGGCACCAGGCATATATGGTAGACGGCGTCAGTAATAAAGGTGACCGATAGCTTTGACAACTCGCCTTGGTCTTGGGTAATCTGCACAGTAGTCGTATGAAGCCGATCTTAGATCAGGTTTACGTTAATTTCACTTTTACTTTCCTGCGCTCGTTAAAATTTTGTTCTGATTACGTCTCTTTGTAAGCCATCTACTTCAAAACGAAAATATCGAAGATAATATATACGATGATATTGCTCTTCGTGAATTCAATGAAGATTTTGAACTCTTTGTGAGTTCCTCTCGGGTGAGAGGAACTCGTTTTGTTTACTAATTAAAATACATCGAAACCGGTTTGTTTGATTTGCGGTGCTAGTGTAGCAGAATCCAGAATATTTGACATTCCAAGCTAAACCATAGTAATTTTAATCAAATATATCCTCTCGGTTCATCTTTGAGGACGGAATTTGTTAAAAAATTAAATCCTTAATAAGCCAACAAATGGTATTTAAAAAAAAGAAGAATTAACGTCAATGGCCAAAGCTTCTTACGAATATTTTACTTCTAGCGCGAAAAAAAGAATCCTTACTCTCATGGGGAAGAAACGAACAAAATATTCCAAAATAGCTGCAAATATTTGACAATCTTCAAACGCGAAAATTAAATAAATAGTGGAACAAATTACCCTTTCGCGAAATACAGTGACGTGTCACGTAGATGACCTGGCTGTAAACGTTAATACGAAAATTGTGTCTGCATTAGCCTCATGTAAATATTTTCTTTAGTTGTTGATGAAAGAAATGATAATACTGACACTGCTCAATTAAGTATTTTTGTGCGTTTTATCAATGAAAATTTTAATGTTATTGAATTTTTAGGAGAAGACATCTTTAAAGAAATAAAATCGGTCATTGAGAACAATAACTTACAACGGGATAAATTAGATAACATATGCACGGACGGAGCCCCAGCTACGATTGGAAAAATAAAGGTTGAAAATTACTTGAAAAGAAACATTTTCAAGTTCGATGCATACTGGATAGGCAGTTTGCGTTAAATATACGAATTTATCTAACGTTCTTGATCTGGTAGTTCGGTGTATAAACAGGATTCGATCACGCGCGCATAATCGCAGAGAATTTTGCTTGTTTCTCGAAGAGGTAGAAGAAGATAGTAAATTAATCCTGTTTTGTAATGTATCCTGGCTTTCTACAGACAAGGCAATTGATCGATTTTGGAATCTTTGCGAAAGCGACTTACATTTTTTGAAAGAAAAAGTTGAACTGCACAATGACTGCTTGCTTTTAAAAAATGAAGATTGGATGTTACTATAGAAGACTGGCGTTACTTAGATTTATTATGAACATTTTTACAATTGAAATGTATAACTAAAAGGTAAAGATTGCTATTTTCCGATGTTATTTAGTTCTATATCTTCTTATAAACTCTCTTTCTTTAAAACGATTTTAATAGAAAAAAATTGGTACGTTTTGGTACGAATGGTAGAATTAGCGACCCTAATTAACCTTCCTAATTATGAAAAGTGTGAAAACTTAATTTCTAAATTAAAAGTCTCACTTGAAACAAGATTTAATGATTTCCAAAAGGACAATAAAATGTTGAACTTTTGCAAACCTAATCTAATCTTTTAAAAAGCTAACTGATTCTCATTTAAAAAAAAACTTATTATTGGTTTCTTTAAAAATCAACCTAGATGTAGATGGAATTGTAAAGATCTTAAAAATTCAAAAATCTCATTAGAGATAGCTAATTTTTGTAGATATTATTTCTGAATAATTCTCACTTTACTGTAATTTAGGTCTCTAATACATACATATTTGACTTAGTTTTTTACAATTTATAATTATATTAGGTAATACAGTAGCAATGTTAATATAAAACTGTCAATAGTTCATTGTAAAATTAAATATTTTAACTCATTGTTAAACCAACATATTTGCAAATTTTTTTTTATTAATATTACATTAGCATCATAAATCTGTACAGTTCCTAATTAAATTATAAAATTTCTAATACGAAATAAATGTTGCCTGTGTATCTGAAGAAAAGTTATTTTGAACGGAAAAGCTTTTCGTTTAATTTTTCTCATTTTTGTAGCTGCCTGATGCGATATTTAGGGTAATATTTAAAAAATAAATCTGTTAAGAAAATTATCACTTAAGAGGTAAGTGAAGTCCTAAGCTTAAAGATAAAGGAAAGGTTTCCTTTATGGGTGGAAAGAACTTGGTCATGAAAGTGGCACTCTTAAGATTCAACGCTCAAAAAGTGGCACTTTATTGAAAAAGGTTGGCCACAAATGCGCCATAGCATACTTCCTAAGTATAATATATTTATTATACTCAGGAAGTATTATATACTGGTATTATATTATAGTATAGCATACACTAGAATTATAGTATTTATATTTATTTATTTTTAAATATTTATATATAAAACGAATAAACATGTTTACATCAAAATTCATAATTTTACTTTAATAATTTCGATTTTCGTTCGTAATTAATTACATATTATATGTAAAAATGTAATTGAAACTGTCGATGAAATCTAATAGGTTAGTAGAAAAAACGTAATGCTGCTGTAGAGTAAAATAATCCTACTTTACAAAACCTCTTTTTGTTAACTAAAGTCAAAAAAAATCTGATGTAGATACACATGACCTCTTTGTACGCCTATTAAATTGCATACACACATTTTTAAAAGTACAAGAAATTTTATGTTAATAACTGTTTCGCGATTACAATACATACTTCTACGAAGGAAGTAATAAGTTATTTTCATATTTTTTGCCAGGTTGCAAATTTTTTCTAAAAGCATTATGTAAATAAACATTTTTCGTTGTTTTATAAAGTTAGTATTTTGTAAAAGTCTTTCATTCTTATGTATAAAAATGTTTAATTGTATTATAAACTCACAAACACACATACGAATATGTCGGTCGATTTGAATGTAGTAAATACACAAAACAAGATATCCTTCAACGACGAACAATACAAACGTGAGAAAGATCCAAGAAAGATGCGTATCATGCTATAACATTTAAAATCTTATGCGAATATAATCCGCAAAAATTATTAATTGCGTTTGTTTATTCGTAAATCATTTTTCAGCTAAAATAAATATGTTTAGACAAGTTCCATCCAGCGAATTTATTAAGAACATAATTTTTTTCATTACCGTTAGAAGTTGATAATTTAATTTATGATTATTGTAAACATAATTTTTAATGAAAAAAATAAAATTTGAAACTAAAAATTTAATACGCTTAAAGGGAAATATTTATATTAAAAATACACTACTTTTAAAATCTTGAGGATATCGATTGTTATGGATCCAGGATTACGGAAATTCTTTAATTGGATTTTAAAAATGACGACTAAAATATTCATTTTTAATTCGCTGAAAGTTTGACCCATCATTTTTTGATTGAATTATTGAATTGTGCTTAAAAGTTCAACTAATAAGTTTTTAATACCGATGAATAGTTTAACATATATATATCTGCCTCGTATAACCGTTACTTTATTTACTTGTGTTTCTTTTTTATGGGGTGTATACATAAACTTCAAATCGCGTGAATCGATTTTGATACGGTCCTCTAAATGCCAAAACTCTTTTCAAGGAAGGTCTCTAACTACATTCACTAAAGTTATCATCGACATACTCTCCAGGGGACTGAGCAGTAATGAATAAATTTTATTTTACGTTACAGCTTTCTTGTACATTCAAACTATTAATTCAAATTCACTATTAATTCAATCCTATTTGCTTTTAACATTAATCTACTTTAACAGAAAATTCCCAGTAAGCTATTTTTCTTGTCAAGTTCGGTTTATATTGATCCACTTCAAAGAAAACTTTATTTACAAATTTTATATCCAGGGAATTTTTTAAATTCTTGATTTTCAATCGTTCCGTAAACAAATTTTATAACCCGTCACAACCGTTTAATATTACGTGGAGGAACGCAACTTGGATTTAAAATAATTGCTTATTTACATGGAAGAGCATTAATGTCGTAAAAATATTAGATTTTTTATCTTAAAATTTCTTCTCGTATCTGAAGACGCAGAAAACAAAATAATTATCATTTATTTGGTTAATTGTACTTCAACATGAACGGAAATATACGGATTATAACTTAGCAAAATATTAATTTACCTTGCAGATTCCTTTTAGGCCTTCTGATTTTTTTGATTTTTTTAAATGAAGTATCGGACAGTAAGATTATCTGATTACAGAGGAAAGGTGTATTCAATATGAGATGTTTTGTAGAGACTTAGTGATAAGAAGGGAAGGTATATGATAACAATTACGTAATAAATTAGATTCTTGTAATTATAAGAGTTAGGTAAAAGTTGGAAAAAAATAGCATTCATCTCACTTTATTTTATCAGCGTTATTAATTTTGATTTATTTACCTACTTTTTTACCGTTACTCTTATTAATAACTTAAAAGAAATTAGAAGCTATTTAAAATACATTTATTTTAAATTTTATATTTTTAAGTTTCATATAATGAATTTATTAATAAATTATTTTTCATAGTGTTCTGTATTATTTTGACAAAATGCTTACTATAATTATTGGAGAAAGCTGTTTCTGAATGATTAGCCGTATGGTGTACAATCCTGGAAAAATGTATAGAGATTTGTTATTACCGAAGTTTTTGAATACGACATAAATTTCACTAAACTCTGTTAGGATTGCTGACCTCTTTTCTCCGTAAAGCAGAATAACAGTTGTATAAGTTATTTTATTTCAATTAAACTAGTAATCTATCACAAGCATTGTTATACGTTATGACAAAGGAGGAGCAAAGTGGCTGATCCTTCTTAAATAAGTTCAGAAATTTGCCGCCCAAGAAACAGAAATTTCATTCTATAGTATTCAAAAAATGTTAAACGAAGCAAAAACTAATCCCGATAAAGGCTTTAGCAGTCCTAAAAAAACTCTTAACATTAAAAAACTAAAAACTCCGTGGATAACTTCATTTAACAGTGTCATTCCTAAAATAATAATTTTAAATAATAATATGAATAATAATAATTCCTAAAATAATAATATAAATAATAATAATTTCGTAAATAGTTATCTTCTTTTTATAATTTTCCCATTGATAAAAATGTACGCGTTACTCTTTGATCACTACTACCGGTCGTAAAAGAGAAAATCAATTTTCAAGGAAGCCTTTATGTTTTTAATGGCGCATTATCAAAGACATCGGGTTAAAATGGAAAAAAACTATAGATAATAGAAAAATGTTATAAGAAAAGTTAGAAAATCGGGATCTGAGGCTACGTTACTTAGGAGCTATTAAAGAGTACTGCAACCAAAAACAGACCTATCATTTACACAGACGAATTCTATGTACATGCCAGTCATAGCAAATAAATATTGTGGATTGACGGTCCTGAACGCAATCTTGCCTTCCGATTTATAAAGACTAGCGTGCTTGAATTGTTCACGGCGGTTCCGAAAATGGTTTTGTCAAGAACACGCTTCGTATGTCTAAATCTGCTACCAAAATAGAAAATTACCATGATGATAACAATTCTGTTTATTTTGAGCGGTGGGTTAAACAAACCAATTCCTAATCTTATCTCTAACTCAGTCAATGTCATAGACAATTCTTTATACCATAATGTACATCTGAACCGAGCTCTGAATTCGAACACGCGAAAAGCAGACATGATCGATTGCTTATACAAAATAACATATCATTTACGAGTATAATGTTGAAACCAGAACTGTGGAGATAAATAAAAATGCATATACCGCTGTTACATTATTTTAATCGATTCAGTTTTAGCCGAGAAAGTGTTTTGAAATTGCCTCCTTATTCTCCGGAATTAAATCCGACGGTTTGGACGGTTTTAAAAGAGTACGCACAAAAAAAGATGGTAATTTTAAATTAGATGATGCTATACAGTAATTGAAGAACTAGCTAATTCAATTACGAATGCCAAATGGAAATCAAGGTGCGACCATGTTGAGAAAATAGAAACATTCTATCTGTCCCGGGAACCTTTAATTGATAATGCCATTGAAAATGACGTTATCAACGTAAATGGCGATAGCGGTGTTAGTGATTTAAGAGATGATTGTAATTTAAATATTAGCAATGAGCTTTGATGAATTATCATGAATTGAAACATTATGATTTCATTTGGTAAGTAGCATATCAGATAAATGTCCGTACGTAGTATAGTACTTGTCGCGCCACTTCTTTGTTCTTGCTTCCTTATCCAATGTCAGTCACTCTCCACTTATTGTAGGTTACAAGATCTATGCCTTTGAAATCGACTCGGAAAAATTCAAAGTGAAGTATTCATTCCGTTGATGATTTTGGCTTATTAGGTCCAAATAAACTGTTAAACCTCTTGATGGAAGTTCACACTCAATGTATTTGTAGTTAAATTTAAATATTTTTTTGTTGAAATTGTAGGAAATGGACGAAGGATATTTGATTTAAAACCGTTTTAACAAAACTTTTTGTTATGAAATTTAAAGAATAAAAGTTATTTATTTAAGTACATGCTAAGAAAACAGTAAAGTGCTGTTATGCATCTCTTTAAAATGTAATATATTTTTTGCCAAATTCGGCTTCTTTTTCGGGATAGAGATAAATTAGGTGACAAGCGATTGGAACGAGACAATAGAAACCAAAATTTAAAACCGTGAAAAATTGAATTTTGAAATCCTGCGTCTAGAGTCAGTGTTACTCGCTTAATTGACACGATTTGTTAGTAATAACTTCATATGAAGATTAGTACTGGCGGTCCAAAAATCTAATCTTTAACAACTAGAGAAAGAACAGACAACCAAAACACACTAAAAAAAAGATTATCCGTAGAATAATTTCAGAAGATTCAGACGATGGCACTGAAATACCACACGAACATTCTTATTTTCCTTATTGATATGTTTCTTAATATTTCATTCAATGTCCTAAGGATCGTCACAAGTCAATAGATTGATAGAGTAAAAGAGTGGATCCGTTTGTGAGTGGTTTGTGAAAATCACAAAATCTTGCAGGCGGCATTCAACAGTACTCTGTCTTACAATACAAAACCGTAGAACAATCGCGTTGAAACTAGGATATCTAGTTTCGACGAGAGACTATTCGTTTCACCTCTTTAGTTGTCAAGATAAAGTTTGTTCAAGGCGAGGCTGAAAGAAATCTAGAATCATTTTGCCCCGTTGCTTTTCAGCGACACAAATTGACTTTCTCTTGACCCAGCGGGTTGGTCTAGTGGTGAACGCGTCTTCCCAAATCAGCTGATTTGGAAGTCAAGAGTTCCAGCGTTCAAGTCCTAGTAAAGCCAGCTATTTTTACACGGACTTGAATACTAGATCGTGGATACCGGTGTTCTTTGGTGATTGGGTTTCAATTAACCACACATCTCAGGTATGGTCGAACTGAGAATGTACAAGACTACACTTCATTCACACTCGAAGTATCATCTCGAATATCATCCTCATTCATCCTCTGAAGTATTATCTAAATGGTAGTTACCGGAGGCTAAACAGGAAAAAGAAAGGTTGACTATCTCTTGGCATTATCGAAAACATAACTTGCTCTGAATGCGGTGACTGTTGATGGCGATTTATTGGGTTTGGGCTAGACCAAAAAAGAAAATTTTTCTTAAAAACCCTCTGATGTAAAAATAAAAAAAGCAGGACCTAATCGAAGAATACAGTGAAGTCTGATTTATGTAAATAAAAGTCACGAATCTCTCTTCTTATTGAACAAGCTATGGTTTACAGTACACGTCAGCTATCACATGTTAATTTTTTTGTGTATGAATAGGTTTAAATACGAAAATCTCCTTATTACATATTCCTATTTTTTGAGTTTGAACTGGCGTCATGAATTTTTAAAACGCAGTATCACATAAGAATGGAAGAGATAATGAACTTCTATCACAAAGAAGTCGAGTTTTTTAATGTAAAAAATGAAGTAAGGCCGTGAAATAAATTTCGCTGTATTAATTCCTAAGATGCAGTTGATCAGAACAAAGTGTTTTTTGAAATAATAAAAATTATACACATCAGTAGTCGGTAGAAAAAATTAGAATAACCTAATAATTTTCAACGAAAAAATTTATTTAAAAATATTTTTCTCCGATGTCGTAACTTATTAATATTACACAATTTGTATCTTAGTTTTAATTTGATAAACTAAAAACGAAAAGATTATGAAGACATAAAACGATCGGTATTTCTAGCATAAAAGGTAAATATCATTAAAGATAGTCTGCATACTTTGTTCGAGTTATTTCTGAATTATGAAACAGCTTTTTTATAAAAATAAAAAAGAAGGTATAGCTGTAATACGCTTTGGAGGATTTAAAATATTCTGATTGACCGTATAAAATTAATCTTTTTCTGTCTTACGTAAATTTTAACTTAGAACGTACAGCTAGTAAACTTATTTGCTACCTATTTACTAGTAAACTTTTTGATAAATTTTTTAACGTAAGTAAGTAAAGTGAGGCGTATGTTTCACAGGTTTCATGTAAACTGTTCATGTATCACACGGACTTTTGACATAGTCGGCTGAATATACGGTTATAAAATTTAAAAGTTTGAACGCAATGATAAAACACAGCGCACGAAGGCCTAAAGATATGGTTGCATGTGTACCGTAAGAACATTCATTTATATCACAAAGTACGTTCATATGAACGTGTGCCTGCAGGATATTTATCATCACTAAAACATATTCTAAATTAACTAATAAACATTCTACCAAAGAATGGAAATCACTAACTCATTTTTTAAGAACTATTATTTCCAGGATGCAAGAATATTTCATTAAAGCCTAAAGCTACCGAGCTCGCTATAACCGAGTATTCCCGATCAGCGGTTTATTTATTTAAGTTCATTTTTTATGTATATTAAAACCATTTAAAAAATAAGTTTTAGATAAACTAAGATATTAGAGACTTTCATTCGTTGTTACTCTTAAAAATTGTTAGCCTCAAAATTTCTTCTTGTAGAACGTTTTGGAAGATTATTGTTTCAAGTTGATTTTGGAAGAGTAAACACTGTGCATCACAAATACTTACTTATAACTTTGGTTTTCTGGTCCTTTATTTGAAACCCATTTTTCTCTCGAATAAATAATATTATCTGTTACACTAAAGTCACAGATCACAAAACTGGATTTTTGTAAAATAGGTTTTTGTATTCTATGTGACGTATGATTAAAGCAAAATATTATTTAATTAAGTTAGTACCGCCAACCAAATAGTTTTAAACTTAATAAAAAATCAGCTGCTTTATGAAAAAACTGTTAATTTCTTTTGTATTCCTAATTTATTCTTTTATTTACAACGTAAATACATATGCTGGAATCCTATCCTACATATGTTTGAAATTATATATTCATCTGCTTGAAGTTTCATGAGGACTTACAATAGTTTATGAAATACAGTTTAAAACAGAATTAACGTCTTTTTTGAGATTTCCCCTTTGAGAGAATATTATTTATAAGAAAGTCGGTTGCAACAATCATTATGCAGTTGTTCAGGTATCGGAGAAGAAGCTACTAACTAGTTTTCCTGCAGTACACCTCACCGGTACTATGTAGTCCTTGTTTAAAAGCTAAGAGTAATATAGACCGATTGATAATTTTTACTAGTGAGAAGGAAATTAGGACCGTCAGGTCTTCTTTTCTACTTAACATTATACACAAAACTACACCGAAAATCAAATTACATTTAATAAAAACTGGACAACAATTATAGCTCGTATTATTTTTTGATAAATTATTTATTTATTTGCTTACGGTCGATTATGATTTCCTTTTTTATCGTTTTAAAATGAATTATAAATTTTACAGCGAATGAAAAACGCTAAGATTGGCTTCTAAATCAAAATCTTTCAAATGAAACGCAGAGATGCTAACACATGGCTACGGGATCGGAAAATTGCGGTAATAGAACAAAAATTAAACTATAGCTGAAAAAACTAATAAACGAAAATAATAAAAATGGGGGGAGAGAGCACATACTCATCACCCATTCACACCACACTCTACACAGTAATAAAGTAAGTAATATTCAACAAATAATATTTTTTCCTATGAAAATTTAAACCAGTTTACAAGTTGAAAATTAATAAATTTATAAAAGTGCGTATCTATTCTAGTGTAAAAATAAAATCTAAAATCTAAAATCCAAAATAAAATAAAATCATATTCTAAGGCTTTCGTTCAACTATTATAGATTTAACTTCAATTAAACAAATATATTATTATGAAAATTTTATTAGATACTTTATTATGAAAACTTATAATTTTAATGCTCCGATCTTACAATTCATATACCGGTATAAATATTTCTTAATTTTATTTAGATTATTGTCTAAAGTACAGGAGGGAAACTAGGAAACCGAACACTGTCCAGATATGTATGTACGAGTATGTCTTTCATGGTAACTGAATTATGACTTTCACGGAACGTAACCAAAATGATTTTAGGTGACGTAATACAAGATACCGTAAGTTTCCAAAAGTAATATAGCATTCACAGGAATAAGCATCTCCTACCAGAACATTCACGCGTAAGAAAATCGTAACTTCTTCCCAGAATGCGTTGTTTATTGTAAAACATTTTAAAAGGCTTAAAATGATTCCGAGTAAAATACGGTTAATTTTCAGTTCTGCCAGTGTTCACCTTGTAGGAAATATCGTTACTCTTAGAGAAAGCGACAAATGTTTATAGTCTCCTATTACTCGTACATCTAGGTGCTTTGGTTGCTTCATAGCCGTAAGAAAGACCGGACCAGATTGTGAAAAGCAGTAAATTAATATACCCTATTAGCAGGAAACATATATTATGACTGATTTAAATAAAAAAAGTAAATTAAGTAGTTCGGAGAAATAAAAAACAGTACTTATAAATTACATAAAATAGTCTCATTACTCAGAAAAAAGAAAGAAGAAAAAATCAAGGATAGAATTACGGCTATAAAACGAAAGAATGACGAACATCAAACTTTTATGACAGCGGTAAAGGGAACATTCCGAGATGAAAGACAAATAATTCTGAAATGTCAGCCGTAAAAGAAACTGATTTCTATATTTTGTTTCAAATTAAATGCGTAGCCGCTTTATTATTAATTTCTGAGTCCTGATTCATGCACTCGTTATACAGTGAAAAAGGAAATTTTGAGTAGAAAAATTGGTTTTAAACGATAACGCGTGTGATAATGGTAGATGTTGTTGTTTTTAACACTTGATTTTTATAAATCATTATGTAAATTAATCCGAATAAAATTTAACGGTCTCTTTTTTATATTTTTTAAATTAATATTCTCGTCGTTATTCGGTGTGATTCAATTAAATATTTCAACAGAGGAGTATTTTTTAAAATATTATTTACGTTCTTGTAAAACAACGATGTTACATTTGGTCGTAAAATATGTACGGGTATATTTGTATAGTTGAAATATTTATGTTTTACCGTTTATAAGTACACATTTTTTACAAGCCTGTAATTTAAAAAAAAAAAATATTTAAGTTACATAAAAGATCCATATAAGCAGTCTAATCATTAAAATGACGACTCAGTCTCGATTCATATCTGAATACATTTTTTCCTGTTTATCCTCCGGGAATCACCGTCAGGTATTACTTCAGAGGATGAATTAAAATGATATGTATGACTGTAAGTGAAGTATAGTCTTGTACAGTCTCAGGTCGACCATTTCTGAGATGCGTGGTTAATTAAAACCCGACCAACAAACATCGATATCCGCGATCTAGTATTCAAATTCGTATAAAATTAAAAGTATAAAAGTTTGCTGTTAAAAGTAACAGTATAAAAGTATACTAGGATTTGTACTTTGGAACTCCCGATTTCGAAATCAGCGAAGACGCGTTCACCACTAGATCAACCCGGTGGGTATCTGAATACGTTTAGAAAAATTTTAAAAGGTTATATCTAGAAAATTACCGATGAGAAAAAAAAGAATAATATAATTACTTTTAACGTAGAGTGTCATCCTGTTATTAATTCAATCAATGTCATTCGAATTACTTAATTTATGTCATTCGAGTTATCAGGTTTCAGAATTGTTTTTGAATTATAATAAAAGTGCCATAAAATTATCACAAAAGAATCACAGTAAGAACTTTCATTATAGTTCCATCTAAATAATAACTTCTTTCACTTTTTGTTTACTACCTGGAAACACATGTGCACATCATTCCTTATAGTATCCGTTTATAATCTCTCACTTTTTTCAGTTACAGAAATATTTAAAACACGTCACTGAGATTTTGAAATACATTTTTCAAAATAGTTTACCAGAGATTAATGAACCTTTTACTTAAAGAAAAATTGCAAAGGATATATCAAATAATACTTCTGCTGAGTTGAAGCAGCGTATATAATGCATAATTTTGCTACAGAGTAACAGTAAGCTACTGCTTTAACGATTATTCCCAGTCTCTTTTATGACTGCGATACGTGTAAAGCATATGTTTACGTGAAGGATCAGTCAGAGTCGCTTTTACAGCCAGTCCCTGGGGTGAACAGAATGAATACAAGTAACTGTACGAGTATTCAGCTCCGTAAAGAAGAAGTCAGGGAACGCTCCACTCTTCCCTTTTTTTTGGATGATTAATTCACCAGAAAAACTTGAAGCTTCTGTATGGGAATGTGAAATGGAAATTTTGTAGCGTATGAAAAATCCCATACCTGATCGAGATTCGAGCTCGGTATCTCCGGATGAAACACCACTCCGCCACCATAGCAAGCTTGACTCGGTACTTTTAAGAATGGCTTTGTGATTTTTGTGTTTGACTTGTGACCCGTGCTACCTCGTCTACAACCGTCACGGCCGTGGCGTCTAGCATACAAATGAAGTAAGAAACACATTAAAAGCGATCAACTGGTAATATTTTAACAAGGTTTTAAGTAGATTACATTCCTTTGATGAACGATTTTATAGAATATTTAAAATAATGCAGCTTTATTAGGACTGAAATAGGCTATTTTCATACAGACTGAAGAAGCGATAAAGTTTTTTGAAAATGATTTGACGTCGGTTAATGATGCGTTAAAGCAGCAAGAATTAGACGATTAGGTTCGGAAGGAGATGTAAAAGATAATATTCCAAAGAAATATATAAAGAATAGAATACATAAATTATGTACTAGAAACGTTTGACATGGAAATACATTGCGATCAGAAGGTAAAAATAAAGAAAGGAGTGATGCATGAACTCTTTTCTAATGTCCGATGACGAAGAAAGACAATCGGCATATCGTTAGATCGATTTAATAATTCACAATTAATTCCATCAAAAGCTCTTGTGTTATTTAATTGTATCAATTCCTTGAAGTCATAAAAATGAGGTGTTAAGACGACTAAATTATTGAATTTTCTACTTACTCAAAACGCAAATTAATTTTAAATTAAACAAACACCCTGTTAATTAGCACGATAAGTATATCTAAAGTTAAAAAGAAGTCATCTTCTAAATATACGAATTTCTTTTTCAAGAAGACACTTTTTGGAAATTATTTTCATCTGCGCCAAACATGACAGAAAAAAAATTAAATACCAATGATAGAGGAACGGTAAAAAAGATGCAAAATACGTTTTGGGAGCAGATTAATGTTTAATGAAAACGAGTGAAGAATTTAAAAAATCTTGTTTTTAGATTCTTTTTTTCCAAACAATTTCGGCACGGGATTTGATCGATAAAACCATTCCTAAGAACAGAGAGAATATTAATCAAGATTCCATAAGAAAAAAAAAAGAAAAAACCAGCACCATGAAAATGTAAATTTTTTTATATTTTAAACAGCATTTAGTACCGTTACTGGACAATTGTAGTTACGAAGTTGATTTCAATTTAACGATACTGAATATTTAATGATTCATATTTGAAAATGTATACAGAAATTGGAAATATTAATTCTACCGAAGCCTTTTTTCTAAATACATGTGATCTTTTAGGATTTTAAAATTGAAATACAGTAGCTCCTCAAAGAGTTTTAAAAGCGAGAGCTTAGAGCACTTGGTTGTACTACAAACCAGATTAAAATTCTAAGAAAATTTCATATAATTTTTCTCACTTTGCTATGAATTTTTATAGATGATTTTAACCTGACCGATGATTAGATTTGTATACTAAGTGTTATTTTCATCAGACTTTTGTAATTTTATTTTATTTGTGAAAATGTATTTTAGTAATCGCGTGAATTTGCAACCGATTTACTTTTCACCGTTCACTTTCGGATACAAATGATTTTAGTTAACGGTAACAAAGCGATTAATTACAATTTTAATAACGTCAACACATAAAATACATCAACAGTATTTAGATTAATTCGAATCCGTATTCTATTAAGTGATACAAATTAATTCAATTTGTCAATTAATTGGACCTAAAGCTTTGTAAACGGTTATCTGCGTTTGACAAGTCGCTCGGTACAAAGGAATGACCTCTCGACTTTACTAAAATGTATTTGTCAAATAAATAAATTCACAACCGCTTTTCAGATATAATTTCATTAAAATTCAACTAGTTGTCCTAATAAGATTTGCAGTAAATGCGAATTTCTCTTTACTTTTTAACTTTATGTCGATTATATATAATGTAATAATTATTATCAAGCACGCATATATATTCACAATACAGCTATCAAACGCAACATAACGTGTTTCCGTTCATATAAATATGACATAATTAATTAATAAATAATTATTTCAGTAAATTTATCGGCCACATATTTCCTTTAATGATTCGTTACTAGAAAAATTAATAATTTTTTTATTAGATTCTTGAGCGGTCTCCCAATTCAATCAGTTGTATTTTGGCGATAATCTATATCTCAACCTATTTAGGTTGAGTGTAGGTCTCAATCTACATATCGTATCGTCGGTTACAGCTGATATATATTTTTCAATCTTTGTTTTGTTTTCTAATTATTACTATTTATTAGTAAACTAACTGACCTTTTTTTTTTTAACCTCCGGGTCCGCAGTTAAGTTTTTTCCGCAGAGGATGAGATGAATACTTTGTAGCGTGTGTGAAAATGCCGTGCTTGACCGGGGTTCGAATCCCGGTCAGGCATGGCATTTTCACACACGCTACAAATTGTTCAACTCATCCTCTGAAGCAATACCAAACTAACTGACCTTGGGTTCTTCAGTACATTGTACTTACGATTCTAATTCTTCTGGTGACAATTTTCAACACGTTTTCTTATCTTCAATTTGTCTTAAAACCTCTTTTATTTTATACCGATTTAATTTCCAAATTATCTCTCCCCATATTTTCTAAAATTTTCAAAATTTTTCATTTTTTCTAATTCTTAAATTTTCATTTTAAAGATGAACACATCCTTTTTGGATTAACGGCGTTTACGTTTACCGGTCTTTTTTGATGCTTTCTTTAATCCTACTTTCTAATTTACTGTTATAATTTACTACCTAAACTTCATAATTCTTAAAATGCTGTTACGTTACGCTTTCCTATCTTAGTATTAAACTATTTCCTTTCTTTGGTTAAATTTTACTTAATTTTATTTAATTAACTAATTTTCAAATCAATCCATCTCAGTCAGTATAGACTTCTCACTGTTTTCAGTGAACAAAAAAAATCATCAGTGATTTTCATTCCCCTTGCACTGTTACGCTAATCAAAATTTATTTAAAATTTTTTATTTCTTCTTTTACATATAAATTAAAAATTAAGGAAGTAAACGACAATCTTCCCTTATTTTTAGGTAGATTTCATAAGAAAGCTACCTATTGTAAAGGGTACCATGATTCGACTTTCGGAAAATTTCCACATAGCTTCGCGTTTAACATCTCCCGGACCCCAAAATCACCGTTAGTTCAAAAGTTTATATATATATATAATTCACTCTTTCTTGTGTTTAACTGCAGTAATTTTGCGCCAATCACTTTCAAATTGATAAATAAAATATAACGACCCAAAATCTCAATCGAGTTCGTTAATGGGCAAAATCGGGCCATGGGGGTGGAAATGGGAGGAGGGCTTTTTCGAAGAAACAAAATATCGCTATAATTTTCCTATTAAGTAAAATTTCGAATTCGTTTAACGTTCCTACTATTCTTTAGATAAGGGCCTAAAACTTACCTCAGTAAAAGTTTTTGATATCATCAACCATTGGCCCAGAGAGTGGAAAAATGGAGTTTCGAAGACAAAAAAGTCATTTGTCCCTTAATAGGCACAGTATTGAATCGGTTTTAAAGTGGTCGTTAGTCCTCAAAATATTACCTAAAGCATTAGTCTGAAATAATTTTTGATATGAACCCTTACGGCAAGAGATGAGCAGATCGTTACTGGAATTGTAAGAAGATGGGGCTTGTCGTACGATAAACACGTGAAATTTTTTCACGTGCAACCGTTGTCGTATTGAATAAATTTGAAGTTTTTCTTAAGGAGGAAATCATTTTTATCCCCTGCTTAGCACCGATGAACTCTACCTCCGCCTACCGGCGTGGCGAAAGGGATTTTTTTTTATAAGACTTATTTTCATTAAGACGTCATCTTTTATTAAAGCTACCTTATTCACGTTATTAAGCGTAAATTAATTATTACAAAATCAATATAAAGTAATTTTCTAAAGTAACGAGTATTTTTTAAAACATAAATATTTTACCGGTATTCGTTAGCCAATATCGACTGCTAGTCTTAACTATGATTAATAGAGCATTAATTAAATATTATCACGGACAATTACTGTAATTAATAAATAAGAATGTATAATTTGTTACAAAATATAAATTTGTAAAATAATAATAAAAAACTTTACAATAAAAACCTATGTGCATAACTCAAGATAGAATTATAAAAATATAATTAAAAAGTCACTATTACGATTAAAATGTAAAATATGTTCCACAGATCAAAATGTTGGGGCAGTTCCAGGTGAAAATTGAAAATTTTAGTATGGAATACTTCAACAAGGCGGCCCCGATTTTTAATTCTGCCATTTGGTAACAGTAGAAGATATATATCTAAACTATCAATAAGAGATTTTTTTAGAATTTATTACGATAAAATCTTAGCATTAATTTATAGTTTACTTAATAATAATAAAAAATTAGTTTAAAAAATAATAGTATTGTAGTTTCTTTAAAAATCTGTCCGAAGCGTGTAACACAAGTTAGGCGCCTCTATTTATATTTTAAAGTTTACTCGATGGTCGGTTAATTAAACGTATTATTGTCGAGGTACTTTTTTTATGTAGTTTATCCAAACAAGCTGGCCTGCTAATTTAGTCCGTAATAAACCGACCGTACTAGCAGCGGCAGCAGTTAAGCCTACAGCTGGCTCCCGATTCGATTCAATAACAATCAGCGTCGGTTCAAATTACCTAATTTCTGAACTCAAACAGCTCATTTAAGTTTAATTTACAAACCGGGCACCGGCTCATTGTATTCAAACCGATATCGTATATGTGCATTACACTTTATATTAACAATGACCGGACAAAACGATAATTATTTCCTAACTGCAGGCTCGTGTCGAATACTTTGGTGTATCAATAAAACATTTGGAAAAATATTTTACCGATTTGATGCAAATCACTCAAAAATATCAAAAATTATTTATCACCGTATAGGCCGTATATAATCAAAACTTCACTACAGCCTAATGTAAATTCATTATCTACTAATAACGACGGCATATAAATTGATATTAGGCTTAGCCCTCGAGCCGAAACGGTTCCATTCGGAAATGATAAATTTTACCACCAATACTTCGTTGAATACAAGCGCAGGCCACACTTATATCTGTTTGGACCGTCACACTATAAAGGATCGTCACAAAAGAACAACTGATATTTAAAACCCGATATTTCTTCTACCTTTTGTTATATTTAAGAAGTATTTCTTTTAATTTTCACAATATTTTGATTATTTTTTCCTTATACAATAATTTTCCAAAAAAGGAAAACGACTTTTAAAGAAAATTTTCTGCCTTCAATTTTTCAGATTTTAACTGCTTCGTTAAATTAAATTAGCGAAAGATATGAAACGTATTTTTTATTTGATCTCCTTTCCCAGGACTTACTCAAAATTATTATCCGCTCGATCGATATAGTAATCTTTTGGTATTTTTATTTTATCCAAACTTCTTTAATATAAATATGATGATACTATTTGAAATATTTCCTTATTTCTTTTTTTAAATTAATAAAACAATAATTTGTTAAAATACTATCAACATAGGATATTATTATTTACAGCATATTCTATTCGTGCTGTAAATCATTTGAACTACTCTAGAAGACCGTTTACAAAAGAAAATTTTAATTTAGCGTCAGTCAAATGTAAATTAATTTGTTCTGAAATCTATGCGATTTTTAAGTCGAGCTTCACATTTCACAATAAAGAAACCAGTAACTACTATACTTCTTAAAAAAAAAAGCTGACAACACACTTGTAGGACTTTCCCGGAACCACAGCTAGCTGAATGACGGGGTTGTTTCTGATGCACGGCTTACACACAACTTAATTAAAAATATTTATAATTTTATTTAAATTTAAAATTTTCTCTTTTATTTAATTCAATGATTGTAACTGTATAAATTAAATCTCCACTTACCAACAATTTAAAAAGTGTAAATCCTACACGTTTAGATAATAGTCGCAAAAATTTTACAAACATGACGTTAGTCTTATTGACGTACGAATTAATTTTATTCTTGACGACCGACTATTATGAACAGTTTAATTTAAAAACTATTATTGATTTGAATTTAAATTAACTTCTTTTAGAAAATCCCAGAAGATGGAGTGACAGCTTCGAAAGTACTAGGATTTACACTTTTTAAATTGTTGGCAAGTGGAAATTTAATTTATACAATTGTATTATAAAAATATTAAATATTTTGGTCGCAACCCTGTGGAATTTCAAATTTCCCGGTCCAAGAAAACGAGGAAAAAGGGAATTTACCACAGGAAATAAGAAATTTCAAGATGGCAGAATGCGACACTAGCGCTTCTTGTGGTGACTGGAAGTACTACTGAAGCAGTATGCCCACTTAACTGATAGCTTTTTTGCGGTAGGGGTGTGATTTTGAAAAAAGTTTTTTTTTTTTACAAATATTGTTATTTTTTAATTGTTAACAACTACGTGGCGGAGTGGCAGCGTCTCAGCCATTCATCCGGAGGTCCAGGGTTCGAATCCTGTTCAGACATGGGATTTTACGCTACAAATTCAGTTTCCATATCCCACGCACAAGCTTCAAACTTAAGTAGAGACATGATCAATCTAAAAAGAAAAATGTGCCTAAGAAAAATATGACATTAATTAGGTGAAATCTCGAGATACTGAGGATGACCTTGCTCTATAACCTTACCTCCTTCACCTTTAACATTGAAAATTTAATAACATCAATGCCCCATATATATATATATATATATATATAGAAGTATTCTGACCAAATTGGTCAAAATCGGTCCAGTAGTTCTGAAAATATAAGGTGATTTAGAGGCCAACACCAAACACACGTACATACAAACACTAACATCCGAAAAATTTCCATCTGATGTTTTAGGTTCCTTAGGTGTCAAAACGTCAAGATCCGGTGAAAACCGCATATCCCCAAATTGGACCGATCACAGTACTTTCCCTTCTAGAGCTGTAGTACTATCTAGACGGGAAAGTAAAACGAATTCCCCTTGAGTACTTGGACAAAATTTCAAAATTAAAGGTGAAGGGGAAAAGTTAAATTTCAGTACTTACCAAAGAAAGTTGTTACTGAAGGTCAAAATAGCAGTACACCTGAAAAAAAGAGATATTTTTAAGACATTTTAAGCTACTTAATCGTTATTATTTAAAGTAAATAAAGAAGGAGATCATGTTTGAAAATACTCATGAACTGTGAAACAAGAATTTCGAATGCAGTGCAAGGAAATTTATATAAGCTATTTTTGTATTTTCAGATTTTAAGTCAAACATTTACACGATCGGATGATGAATATCGTTTGTGCAGAGGAAATACTTACATGATGGTACCTGAAATAATATCCTGCATACATTTCGTAGAAAAAATAATTAATTTGTTATTCCTTAAAGCCCTAAACCTATATGTAACATTAGCTTCATAAAAAAACTAAGAACGTCTAAGATGGACTGTATTAAAATTTATGACTAACTGTTAATTCTGTTTTGTAGAAAAATTAGTACGTACCACTGCAATGATTACAATCACTTCCATAACCTACTTGGTAACACCCATTTGTGTATAACGATTGAACTCAAGGTGTTTTAAACAGATGATGTCAGACATATATTCTGTATGTCCATATTTCGTGTTAATTATAGTGATATTAACCGATAAATAAATAGTAATGCATGTATCTTCTGTAACTCATTTCAAACTACACCACCAGGCATAACAGTAAATTTGCTAGTCTACCTATGAAGGAAATTTCATAACATTTTTGCTTGTTCATATAAGTACCACTCATCGGCGTACCTCTTATGTACTTGAAGCAATACACAAATGTACTCATGTAAATATGTTGAAATACATAAATGTACTCCATTAAAAAGTAATTTTTTATTTCAGTTCAAAACAACAGTTAAAAAAAAATTGTTTGCCAGAAAGTATTGTGATACTAATTATGAGTATTTTCACAAAATGATCTAGTTGCTTCAAAACTTAATAAATCCTTAAAGGTTTCGAAAAGCATTTTACTTTAAAATTAAGGGTACAAAAGATAAAGTTAAATTTTTAATTAAAGAAAAAAATTAACTAGTAATATTCGTAAATGTTATGGATTTCATAAAACAAAAGTAGACGATAGTTATACAAGCTTAGCTTACAACCTTGTGTGTGAAAAAACCGAAAATCCTACAGGAAAGAAAAATTATTTTAATTTAATGTTCTTAGCGTATCAAATAATAGTGAATATTATTTTTAATATAACTTAGTTATTTCATAAAATAACGGTTTAATTTAATAGAATGATAATTTATCGAGTCTAAAGTTAAACTGTAAAAGAATTTTATTCACAATATTTTACATACATACATCATAATAAAGTGCGATTATGTTTATCGCCCTTTATTATGTGCGATAATAGAAAAAATAGACTAATTCTTTATACTTTACATTAGTGAAAAAATAATGGATGGTTTATTCAAACGTACCACGGCATATTAGGTGTAACTAATGTGTAGGAATTTAAAATAATTAGTTATTATTTCTAATGCTAACCAACGTCTGTAATATCAATCGGTACATTTAAATTTAGATAAAAGTTTAAAATATTGAAAATTATAAATCCAGAAAAAAACGGTACTCTACAGAATAACTGATTTCAAAATTTTATAATATATGGCGCTTACAATCACTATCAGTCAATATAATCACTATCAATTTAAGAATGTATCTGAAATAAAAGGACGTAGATCGATAAGTTCTGGAAATGAAGCTAAAAATGTAAGCTCCGTAAAAATTAAATCTTCGCAGTTCGAGTTTTAAATTAAAGTAATCATTTCTTGATTTTTGTTAGGAAATATCTACATCTTCATAAATATTACTTCTACTGTTTTAAATAAAATGATTTTAACTAGCCTCATGTAACAGAGATGTATAAGCCTACGCTACATGGAAATACAAACAGACAGTACATAAGATGGTGATGTACACCAAACACCATCCCCTTTAACTTTTACCGTATGAGAGGTGAAAAACCTACTGCAACTGAAATTTTTGGGGTGTTATCTATCAGATTCAAATTTTAACTGGTTTAGTAGTATAGATCATCGATTGAGGAGGTCTATTTAGAAGTATCCATTTTGGCCTCACTGAGCTATAACCCCTACATCATTAATACGTTATAAAAAATGTATAAAATTAATATTTTCAGTTCTAGATAAATTAAAAAATATTTTTAAAAAATAATATGACGTTATTGTTTTAATAAAAGTTAAATAAATAACACGATAAATTTCCAAGTAGATCAGCTCGGTTAATCATCACCGTAAAATATTTCTATCGTGATACGGTTTTTTTATAACATACAACCCGAACAATTTTGTACGTTATGAAACTGAAGGATCATCTATTTATTTAGCGTCGGAGATGGATGACCTATTGACACTTTCCCATTATTTATTTCAACAAGCGAGATACGAGTATAAAAGCAGAAAAAATTTATTTCACTTACCGATAATTTAATCTGCAATACTGCGACTACGAGCCTCGGTTGATACCACTAACGCAACATTTATTTTTCTGTAATAATAATTTTTCTTTAACTATCTCTCACCGCTTTGTCGTACAAAAAATAGTGTCCAAACATTAGC
Source organism: Lycorma delicatula (assembly GCF_047948215.1). NCBI lineage: Eukaryota > Metazoa > Arthropoda > Insecta > Hemiptera > Fulgoridae > Lycorma > Lycorma delicatula. Next base: position 167,281,778 of record NC_134455.1, on the reverse strand, counting down.
TTCAAATAATTTGATATAATAAATCTCCTAATTATACAAAATATTTTGTTCTGCATTATTATACAAATAATGTACGATAATGAAAAAAATCAAGATTTTATTTACTATTTCACAATGATATAAAATAAATATCATAAGTAGCAGTCTTAAGAAAAATGAGAGTGTAGATGTTAAAAAAAAAAACATTATGTTACTAAGATACACGATGAATTTCCGACAAATAAAGTTACAGCTTCACAAACACCAGCGGGGGAAATAAAATTATACTGATATTGACCACGTGTTGTAAACCAGAAGTTTTGAGATTTGGCGTGAGATGAAGTACTCATAAAAGATCATATGCAAAAAAAGTAGAAAATTATCGTATTATTCAACGGGAAGTTAAAAACGTGGTAAAAAACACGCTAAAAAACGGTAAAATTTTTTTTGATAAAATTTTGAATAAATTTTGATCACTCCCTTTAGATAGACTAAAGAGAATGATCAAAATCAGGCCGTAACTGGTAGTAGTTGGTACAGTAAAGCTTTTCGTTAAAAATAAAACATGTAGTTTAATTAAATAAAAAAAATTAAAATATCTTTCTTACGTTAATCTAAAGATAATATAACAGATGTTCAAAAATTGACGCAACCTTACGGGAAAATGAGTAACAAACAATAGCTGTTGAAAGTGGCCCAAATTATGCGATTCACATAACTGAATAGACGTTGCATGCTCTTAAACCACATGTTGTAACATTTGTTGAGGAATTGCAGCGAAACATCGTTCAGTTTCGCTCTGCAATTCGGGAAAGGAATGAGGATAAGTTTTGTAAGCAGCATCTTTAAGGTATCCCCACAAGAAAAAAAAATTAGGAGGGTAAATCAGGAGACCGAAAAGACAATTCATTTGAAATTACCAGTCGTTGAAAACACTGATCCAAGAAAGTCATAATATTGTTGGCTGTATGAGCCGTAGCATTGTCCTGCTGAAACCACGTGCACTCTATCCAGTCTGCAGTTATAGTGTTTACAAATTCTTGCACCATCTGTATGCAGTGCTCACTGTTCACTGTGCCATGAAAGAATGTCATGAAGATTCGCCCACGTGACATTGTACACCAAACACCCGTGCAGATAAGATTTGTGCAGCTGTTGTGAATTTTCCGTACACTAAATGCGTGAATTCTGTGCACTCACGTATCCATCAAGGTGGAACCACGCCTCGTCAGACCAAAACCAATCATCGAGCTTTTCCCTATGTGGCCTTACATGATATGAGCCAACGATAGAACGTTTTCGAGAGTCTGCAGAGCTCTGAACAACTCGTGAACAACACGAATTCTATACGGATACCTCTTTAACCCTTGCGTAATGCCGTGTGGGCACTACCAATGGAGAGACAGAATGGCTAGATAGGCGTCGCACAGACTTCTTGGGACTAACAGAATATGCAGTTTGCACATCGATCAACATTTTTGGTGTTAGCACTTTCGATCGACCACTTTTGGATGCATCTGTCATATGGAACTTGTCGTACATCCATTTGATGGAAGACTTGTTTGGTGCATTCACACCGTACTTTTTTATGAAGGCATTCTGGATCTAGCCATACTGGCAGATCTAATATATTAAGAGACAATTCTCTGCTAAATTATGTAACCCATTTTCCTCAAGTAAACCTGCAACAAAAGAAGGTGACAACATTCTTCACAAGGTTGCGTCACTTTTTGAACACTCTGTATTTAAGGTTATAATACGTTTAATTAATTTCATATAAATCTACAGCAGATAGTCATCGCTAACAAGAAAAACCTTAAGTGGTAATCAAGTTTTTGCATATTATAACGGTCAGAATTTGGTGCTTACCAATTCGTCAGAAATATAATAGTCGTAAACTACTGTGATCGGTTATGATTTGGTGAATTCAGATTCATCAGAATCATTCAGTATTGCGTAAATATTTTCCCGTTCAGGCCGTCTGTAGCAAATACCTCCTAAAAGACACAAAAATTACGGTGTCTGCCATGAATACTTAAATACCGATTAACAGGTCGTATAAATTGTTGCGACGTCTGTTAATTTAAACGAACGTTTTATTTTCAGCGGTCAGAATGAAGTTTGAACCTGATATGATAAAAATTCAAATATATTTTAACCGATCTCATTTTGCATCTCTTTTAATGAATCATTTAATGGAGGAAAAATAAACTACTAAATTCGGAAATGTTCAGCGATTCGAATGCAGAATTCTTCTTTTGAATATTTTTACTGAACGATTCTCTTGATTTCAGTCTACCATAATAACTGATCGCAATATAGGATTATTTGCACCCGTGTGTAGATATAGATGACATGTATTCTGTATTGATCTAGTAGACACATAATTCAACCAATTAAAACGATTGAGAATTTCGTTTACACGGAGTGGTTTTAGTAGAGAAGTGTATTTTTATTAGTTCTCCCGTGATACATTCTTTTTTTTATTAATGTGATTATATTTTTATTTTTCTTATGTGCTACAACATTATGATAAAAATAATATTGGAACTGTATTTATTATTTGTGCTTTATTCAAACACTCTATAATACTCAAATTTTAATCAATAAACAAGGTAACAGGTCCATTTCTATTAGGTATAACCGCAATAAACAAATGTACATTTGCCGTAAGCAAAAGTGTTTCTACATGTTTTTATTTGCAGTACTTCAAAAATTCGTTTTTAAAAATGACTTACTGCTTCTTACATTTATTTTTGATGAGAATAAAATTTTCGGGATTTTCCTTTTTTAAGATAATGTACATAAAAGAAAATGCTCTTTCTAGGTGTATATTAAGATAGATAGCATCTGTTAAATTGATCGTGATTCCTACAGATACAGGATATGAGAAATTCTATTTTGGATTTACGTTAGAGAATTATTGGTCACCGGTTTATAGCCTGTTAAATTGGCGACGGTTAGACGAAGTTTACTGGAAATGAAATTATGTAGTGAGGCCCGTTTATTGGGATTTGAAAATTTCCTTCGTCTTTTCTTTTTGTAAACCGAAGAACGTTTGCAGTTACTTATTCACCGAAACAACATAAGCGCTATTCCGGTGATTTCTGTTTTGTTGGAACATTTTTGTGTTGGATGGCATTTCACAAACTTGATGCATCGAAACGGATGACAATGAAAGTTTCCTTAGAATATATCGTTGATAGCGCTGTCACTGAAGAACTTCTCTTTTTGCATACGGCATTTCCAAACATTTCGAATGTTTGTAGGTATTTAATTTCTTTATATCTGTTATTCTCTTATTCTAATGTGTCAATGAAGAATAAGTTTGAGTGGATTTTTGTAACCTTACATCTGATGTGCTTTTTAAATTATTCCCTTCCTTTTAGTTTGTGTTTCTGAATCGTTAACGTCTACCGTATCGGAATTTTTAAGAGCGCATTACTCAGATATATATATATATATATATATTTGACTTAATTATATATATATATATATATATATGTCTATAAAATCGCTAGAAAATCTAGCGAGGAACATGTTACAACGATTGAAACTGAGATCTCTACAAATTTCTTTTAGTAAATTTGCGATCTTCAAATGAAAAATGTTTTGCCGTTTCTTATATCTGATTTTTCTTGCAAACGAAAACCATAGCCTATCTAAAAACATTATACTTTCATGTGGACTGTTTCATATAATAGCGATTTTGGTATTGAAAAATGGAACTTTTAGTTCAGAAAATATAATAGAAATAGTTTATTTACCGCGTTTACTCTTCTTGCAACAAATAAAAATTGGATTTAGTCAAATATTTTTTAATCTTACACCAAATGTCTTAAAAAACAAACTGACATGTTTAATAAGTTAATTCGCAAATGAGTAGTATCGATAAATTTTTACAATTGACCCGCTAATAACTGTTGCTTTTCCTTCACTCTGGAAGTACTAAACGTGTTTTATTGTCGCCTATGGAATTAAAGCTTAATAAGCTTTAAAGCTTTGAGCTACATGTGAGTAGAAGGATCATTTAAGTTTACAGTCAATTTTCTTCCAAAATTTCCTGTTTAACGTTTACAGATATGACGTTACAATTTACCGTTGGACATTTTAATGTATACTGAAGAAAAATTTCCTTATTTTCATTACGGTTAAATGCAATTTGACTTAATTTCCACTTAAATCCAAAAACCACTTGGAAATAAAATCATCTTTTGGGAAGATGAGACAACCTTCATTAAAAATTTGAGAGGGTTACGTGGCGATGGATTATTGTCCTTGGTGTAATGCTCACTTTCATGGTTTTAAAATTATTATTGTTTTTTAAGGATTATTGCTTATAACTTGTTTTATTTGGAATGTATTAGTAATATTGTGTTTCTGTTTTTGTATGTTTTCATCTATGTGTTTTTATTATCACTCTACAGCTACCGTTTTTAAAGTTTTAATTATTATTTTTTTGTATTTGACTGTATAATTGTTATTATTATTGTGTTTTGAATATTGTATTTTTAATTTATATGTGAGTTGTTGACTTGTGGCTGTTCTTTTGTGACTTTATGTGATATTGTGCAACATACAAAGGCTTTGTATAACTGTTCTGTTGCACAAACAAAGCAAACAAAAAATAAAAAAAAAATAAAAAAAATGAAAATAAAATAAAATTATTATTATCATTCAGAAATTTCTTTTTTTAAATTATTTATTTTTTACGAAACTTTTACGTTCGTTTTCATGAATCGAATAGAAATATGCCCAACTCAAAACTTATTTGAATTACATTTCTTTTAAAAAATGTAACAAATAAAATTTTGGTTGAAATTTAGGCAAAGGCTAAGCACTACGTTAAGTGAATGCATAAAAAAATAATCAGTAAAATAGTAAGTAAACACAAACCATATAAAAATTAATAATTAAATTTTACTGTTTACCTAGAAAAAATATTTTTACTAAATTTATTTAATAGTATTTAAAATAATAACTGTATATTATAGTTATTCTTTATTTAGTTGTACATTATTAAATAATATTTAAAAAATGTTTAATTTCCTTGAACTAAAATCAATTTATTCAATACCTAATTACAAAAGAATAAGTTCGAAATAAATCTTATATTTTACGCTAGGCGTAAAGTTTTTAAATCGATATCCATCCTAAATATATATATATATAAATTTCTATCGGTCATGTTAGATTAAGCGCATATGGTCAGGTGAGTTTGATTCTTATCATTGATGGATTACCAAAGTACGATACGGAGCTGCTTTTATAACCAGACCGCATTTAGAAAGAGAAAGTAAACTCTTACTGATCCTAACTTTTCCACCGAAATTCTAGCTTCAGGAAACGTTGTTCCAGTCCCTTTTTTTATTAAAAGTTTTTACATTGAGGTTATAAATCAAGCAAGAATGCTTTCAAAGCCTCCGACTTTAACCACACATGGGATTACATATATTTGTATCATATATATATATATATATATACGTGTTTCTTACTTCACCAGACTTTGTGTGTGAGTGAGTGCGTATGTATTAAGTTTGTGGTGTTACCACCCAAGATATTTATTATTTCATAATAATGATTTATAATATGTAACAAAAAAAATCTTTAAACTAGATTCAAAAATTTACAAATTAAAATTTTTTAACACTTCTAATATTTATTGGCATTTTTGTTTTTCCATTAGTTTTTAATAGAATTTTCAATTAGGCTACAACCAGGTTTCAAGCGTTGCTGCGCGTCGTGTAGAATAACGCATTCTGCAGACCAAATGTTTTTTATATAAAAGTTCCAGCCGTGTTTCTTGCATATACTCTCATACCTTATGGAATTATAACATACAAAAAACGTCAAGAAAGATTTCCAACCGAGGAGAATGGATCTCAGAATGAAGATAAGATTTCTTACACGAAATGTTTTTAACAAAATTAGAAAAACGTTTCGCATGAAGCAAAGAACATTTAATTTTGACTTAATGAAATTTTTTTGTGAGACTGCATCTGATGAAAAAAAAAGATAACAGTTTACTTCATACCAATAAAGTGCAGTAGCTCCTGTGGAAGTGTAAACGAGTACACATAAAAAACAGTTTTAGCCTTTATTTAGTTAATGTTAGATTTTTATTCCAAGAGAAATAAAAACTTGCAAATATCAGTTAAAAGGTTTACTTGATCTTTGGAGACAGGTACAACCTGAAGATTAGTAATAAACGATAAATCTGAAAGTTATTTTGGAAGAAAATCATATTCACACAAATAGGCTGTGTGTAATAAAAATTATTGTTACTACTGTTCCAGTAATTCACCTAAAATCCTCGAAAAATTCAGTTGGAATATTTAATAATATTTAGCAGAAACAACTACTTTAAAATAAATATGCTAGTCGTTGAATCATTCAGTTTAAAAATTAGTTTTTACAAATTAATAAACTTTAAGAAAAAACTAAATTTCTAATATTCCACATTTTTTACTTAAAAATTTAAAAATGTTGCTTAAAAATGTATTTTGACTTAAGTAAATATAGATTCATATAATAAATTATAGTAGCGCTGTAAATTTATTATTATTATTTTGATTTGTTAATATTATATTTTATCCAGTTCTTTAAGTTTGAAAATAAACCATCCATAAAGAGCTTCATAAGAAGTTAAATAGATATAACTATTATTAGATAGTTTTATAGATTTTATGATAACTTATATAAATTAGTTAATTACTTTACGGATGGTACATTTATATCTAACTATTATTCAAATAGGATTTGTCAGTTATAAAATTAAAACTTTTAATTATCGTCTCTTAAATTTTTAGTTTCGCATAATTCATTTAATTAAGAAATAGATAAAATGTTTTTTATGTATGCAAATTTTTTTCAAGCGAAGTTTCCAGACAATATTTTGAGATGTTCCTAACATGAATTTAGAAATTTACGAAAGTCTTACAGTAAGTAAGAACAAATCGAATGAACCACTCAGGCATCGGTAAATAGATAGAATCTCATTGAGAGTGCACCCTCGATAAATTATGTTTAGAACAGAAATAATTTTTATTGCGTTTAATCTCATAAATGCTCTGATAAAAAATACCGTAAATGGGAAAATACACTTATTTTCTTCAAAAACTAAAAGGAAAATGTGGAAAGTTTTAGAATCAGGCATTTCCTTCTCAAGATTAAGATAAAAGCGCACACTGTAAATAAATATTAATAAATTAAAATAAATATTTTCATTAAAATTCCACACGCTTTGAGGGTGTTTTGGCAACAGATTAACAAAAACCTTAAAATAGTTTTAAACTACTCGTATAACTGTAGTATATTTTTAGATGATTAAAAAAAATATATCGCAACTAATAAAATTCATTTCATAAAGTTACTACTTTATTGATATAGTTGGAATTTAGAATTTATGAAAAAAAATTGATGAGCTGTTGAAAATGCACATTAATCCGTGCACGTAATGAGAGATCTGAATCCCTGAATTTGAACTCATAATTATTAACCTAAAGAATTTAATATACTCATATGATAAAGAAAAGATAATTCGAGTAACACGGCACCAAATATTCAAATTTCTTTAAATTAAGTCAAAAAGAAGATTCACTTTATTCAATTTATCCGACAATACAACGATGTTAAATGAAATTTTTAGATAATTTTTTGAATTTCTTTAAAAACATAGTAAAAACTCTTTTCCCAGCCAGTTGTAAAAACATTCATTCATCAGCATTATCAATAAATTTAAGAACTTCGATTTTACTTAGGAATCTATATCGAATTAGTTGTTGATGAAATAACCGATAGATGTAATAACTTAATACCGATGCGACAAATAATAATATCTTTATATATATATATATATATTTCTTGTGTGCGTGTGTATGAAAGTGAACTCCTCCTAAATGGCTGGACTGATTTTGATGAAATTTTGTGTGTTTGTTCAAGGGGATTCGAAAATGATTTAGATTCACAATTTGGTCCACTGGAAAATTTTTTTAATTAATTCTTTATTTATAAGTAGTTGTTGATTTTGGAATGTTTTACATTGGATCCGGCAGACTGCACTACCATCGCAGTATCGAATATTCAATGATATTCTATTTTAATTTTAGTTTGTCCCGACAGTTGGTACTGCGAACACATTGAGAAAAATATTTCTTAATTTTGTATTATTATTGTGTTACAAAAAATCGCGAGTAAACAGTTTTTTAATAAATAAGACGCTAATAAATCAGATGGAAATATAAACAAAGGAAAACCAATCAGATTAATGCAAGATGGCCGCTGTCAAACACAACGACCAATCACAAAGAGCCCGTATGGCCGTTGCCAATGTAAACAAAATCACAACTGATTAAGTAACAAGTAAGCAGCACTGCGATCGCGTTTAGAATTGTGCGCGTATTGAGAAGTATTATATTATTATTTATTGAAATAACGTTTTAAAGTGTAATTAAAAAAATATACATTGTGCAAATTTGTAAGGTACAGTATTGAAGTGAAAATGTTTCTTTTAAATTTATTTATGTGTTGTTGATCTTGGGATGGTTATGGTTCACAATTGGGTCCGGTAGGCAGAGCTGCGATCGCGTTTTAGAAGTTTTTTTTTTAATTTTTGGTTTATCAGTCAAACCCGGTAGTTGGTGCTGCGATCGGATTGTAGGATTTTTTTTATTTTGTTGCTTATTCGCATATCAGTTACTTGCGTCGTAGCTTAGTGTTGTTCTTACATTAAAATTCGTATTTAGAGAATAGTTTGAATTAAATCCGATAGGTAGTGCTGTTCTGACAATTGGATTTATTTACATTCTGAATTTTATAAAGTGAAAGGTTAAATTTTGTTAAATTGCCAATGTTCAGTTTTTTAAGGTTTTATGAAACTTTCAATTGTTGTCATTAAATCTGTATGTATACTCAGATCTAGCAATAGCGAAGCATTGCCGAGTCTGCTAGAATTGAGCGCTTATTGAGAATATTATATTATATTATTATTGAGATGTTTTAGAATTTAATTAAAAAATGCACATTGTGCAAATTTGTAAGGTGCAGTATTGAAGTGAGTATTTTACATGATTTTTCATGAATTTTAATGAAGTATACACGTGCATTCAATAACAATCAACTTAACCTACAAATTTAAATTGTCAGTTCTCATTTGATTCTATGCAACTTATGAAGTATTGAACGGCTCTTTGAAAAAAAAAATTTAAAGTTTTTAAAATAAATTATAACATTTATAAAATTAAAATATAAGTTACTTATAATATAGTTTAAAGTATATTTAAAAAAATTGAAATTATAATGTTTTAGCTGATTAATTTTATAAAACGTTTTCTAAAATTATTTTTAATTTACAATTATCTAAAATTTGGTAAAATAGATGTTAAAATAAAGAATCAGAAAAATGATAAAAATTTCTACTAAAATTTTAACTACGTTGCTTTTTTACAGTGCTTTAATTTTTTTATTAATTAATTAATTAAGCTTTTACATGGTTATGAAACATCAAAATTATTAAATTTAAAAAAAAATATGTAGGAGGTACTTCTTTAGAAAGATGTTAAGTGAAAATTAGTAGTAATGTGGATGAAAATTTATTAATTACAATAATTATTAATTTTACGACGTATAGATTTTTTAATTCAATTTGAATCGGACATCTTAATTTTTAGTGAAAATAAATATTAACCATACTACACATAATTAATCAATAAACCCATTACAATAATACAACAATCACAAACTGATAATATCATACTAATAGTCATTTTAATGAAGTTTAGAACACATTCCTGTTAATTTAAACTTAATTAAGTTACTTATATTTATGTGTGTGCATTTATTACAGAATAATGTCGCGTCAGGACAACGTCTGTCGGGTCCGGTAGTATTATTATAAAATCATAAACAACGTTAATAAAAAGGTTCTGTATCCATCTCGCCAAATAATAAAGTAACATTTCAAAACAGTCGAATTCACACATACCGAAATTTGGTCCACGTAGGATATATGAAACAGATTATGACACAAACAGTGTTTAATATAAACCGTATCATCAAAGAGTTAAATAATTTAATTATACCGATACAAAGAGGTAATATAATGCATAAATGTAATTACCTGCTACACTGGTTCACTCTATGTTTCTCGCGACAAGTAGCGAATACTCATGTTGATTATATAAATTAGAACCGTGTAAACAAAATATTCAACTTTATTGTTCTTTGTACTTAAGCTAGGTAAACGTTTTAATTATTAACATAATTAAATAATATATAATATAGATGCAAATTAACTTAGTCAATTTAATCAATATTGTACAACATTAATAGAAATTCAGAGATCTCTAATTTACAAGTAAATAGAGATATTTAATATAGTGTAATTGATAATACGTTACAGTTTGAAGTAAATGTCATCATCATCATCTGCTGTATTGCCTGGTGGCAAGTAGCTTACGCCAACGTTGTCTTCATCCTTGTATTTGCATGTTTATTGATGAATTTAACGTGAAAATATAATTCATGTGCAGCTATTGAAAATATTAATAACAGCTATTTAAAAACGACTCACGGTTGAATTAGGAAGAAAGAAAATAGTTCTAGATACGTTCTGTCGATCAAATAGAGTTCCGGGAACCGCTTTGATCTCGTGTTACGAGTACCTAAAAAATTCTCCCTAACTTTTGCTCCGAAAGTAAAAAGATGTTGAATGAAATTTTTAGGTCAGAATTTTTTTTTTTTGTCTTCAGTCATTTGACTGGTTTGATGCAGCTCTCCAAGGTCAGAATGTGCGGAGTATATTTATTTGGTATTAGCCTGTTACCTTTTTTTATTTTCACATACGAGTATTTGAATAGATAATTTTGATTCTACATATTTTGAAAAGTAGGATTTAGTTTAAAATTGTAATCTTTATGTTATTTATAAGCCAAATGGTTTAAACTTTACTTCAACTGATTTACTTACATCTATTTGTTAATTCAAAATCTAGTAATCAAAAATTTAATTTTTTATCTTAACATAAGACCCAAGTGGCGAGTATTGGTATAACTGGGTTAATTTCAACCATGATGTTGTGCTTTATGCCTGCTAAAAACTCAGTTTCATTTTTTATAAGTTTTCCAAAAATTAATTTTTCAGAAATATTTATGAAAATATTAATACGTTATTTATAACTAACATGAAAACGAACTGCGTCTAAGCTCAATAAAAGGGATGTATTGACTAGAAAATTATAATTACTGCTGTACAACGGAGTACAATCGGAATCTGAAGGAAGTCAAGAGACGTATCAATCAAATGTTGTATGAAATGTAGAGTGACTAGAAATTATAGAAAACAATATAGTTAATGTAAATGAGTGACAAAGAGCGGAATGAGCTCGTAAATGAAATGATGTCCAGACAGTATGTTTCGTTATCATTGAGGAGATGCAGTGGTACCAAACTCAGATGGATGAGCCTGTCAAATAGCCTCGCTAGAATTACGAACGTGCCCAAATAAACGAAAGAAAGGTTATCAATACTGATCATTTTGTAAGCAGAGTATCTCGATAACCAATGTAACAACAGTTTTAGAGAATTTAAGAAGAAACCGAAAACAGTAGCAAAACCCGATTAAATTACTTTATTAGCTACTCACAACATTAGTGATAAATATAGAAACAAAAAACATCAAAGAAATCTTAGTTCCTAGAGAAAAAATAATCCTGTAGTATAATTTATGACATCGACAAAATCGTTTTTTCTTAATTCTAAAAAAATTGTTTTAGGATGGCATATTTTACACAGCCATTTACACAGCCATCTTCTGTTCAAGAAGTAACATTATAATGAACGTACGAAGAGAAAAAACAAAAATATTTTACACAGCCATCTTCTGTTCAAGAAGTAACATTATAATGAACGTACGAAGAGAAAAAACAAAAAATAAGTCGAGGAAAGTAATGATAACGCTTCTTCTAAAAAGACATTCAGTAAATCCTACAAAAAATATTTGTGATTTCCAAGGCTCCTATACTTATTTTGCTAAAAACATCCACCAATGCTGCCATTTTTTTTTTTCAATTTCAATGAAGGTTTTGGTTACCCTATTAATAATTTTTGATAACAATTTCACTTTGCAACTTTACTTTTGAAATATTCAAAAATAAAGTTGAGCCATCAATTTGTGTCTCAGAGCAACCGTGGATAATGAGACACCGGTTGATGTCTCAGAATGTTTAACGTATTATAAATGAATTATAATATCTTTTACTTACTAACAACTGATGTATTTATTTTTAATTCTATAACTACAGAATAGTTTGAATAGTATTTTTATTAATTGCTATACTTTTTTTAACATAGATTCATTTAGAAACAGTACACTATACCAAAGTGCATTATACATACCAGTTTATAATAAATGATCAAAAATAAGTCCGCCATTTTCAACACATTTCTTGGCACGCATCTGTTTTGCTTTTGTTGTTCTTTTTACATTCTTCAGGGCTTAAGTTGCTCAGCCGCATACATAATGCGGACAATTAATTCTTCACGAGAAGGTATTTTGTTTTTGTATAGGTACAATATTTTTTTTATCCTTTTTTTATCCATCCCCAGACGGAAAAATCTAAAGGGTGTTAGAACAGAAGATCTTAGCGGAATGTGGACTTCAACGACCGATCCATTTCTCGGGAAAATCATGATTTACGTGAGTAGAAACTGTACAAGAGAAGTGGGGAGACGCGCCATTGTGCTAGGCGTATACTTTGCGTCTCAGCGCTGGAGGAACATCCTCAAGCAGCTACGGAAATTCTTTTTGAAGAAAATAAAGTAGACCTCAGCAATTAAGCAGCCAGGTAATATGAACGGTCGAAACAGTTGATTGTGAAGAAGGCCGCAGCAAACATGGACGCTAAATCGACGTTCAAGATTGCCTTTATGTGGATTTACTTCTGCCCATGTATGCTCATCGAGCAAGTTGTTGACGCCATCTAAAGTGAAATTTACCTCAACGGTACACGATACATACTCGTAGAATTGTCGATCTCTATTCCACCAGTTGCAGAACTCCAAGTGAAGCGAACTTCATTAATAATAATTTCAACAATAATAGCGTCGTGGAGGACATATCGTTCGTAGCTGGTACAAATACTAGTGAAACTGTTTCCCGAATATTGCAAAAAGTCGCGCAAATTGTTTTGGTATCTTGAATCCTGCGATCGGAAAACGCATTTCACATTCTACTGCAGAAGTTGTAACATTACCATTACACATATCCAAATGAATATCATATCAGAATATTCCTCTGTTGTAAATAAGTACAGCATTACTACAACGACAAACCGATCACGTTCAAACTAAAATTCACAGAAAACCTTCGCCAATGAAAGCGCAGTTCACAGTATTCGATATACTTAATATACCTTAAACAATGACTGAAACACTAATATAGTATTAAGCATTGTTGATCAGTTGTTATTGTATTACCAACTTTGAAATAATCATTTTTAAAATAATTTATTGTAATTTTAATAAAAAAATTATTATCTAAGTAATTTTTATTTTACAATTGTGTAATTTTCAGTTATTTTTTTATTTTTTAACGGTAAACTTTGTTTTTACAAATTTTTCATATCACAAAAACAGAATTTGATTTTTGCTTACATCAAATAAGCCTTTTTTTTGACAAATGTAGCTGTGTACCGATTTTAAATAAAATTCTAATTTTTCTACCTTTTCTTTGTTTTATTCAACATATGTTAGACCATTTTGTTCAAAATTAAACTCTCTATAATTTTTTTTTAAATTTTTTATGTTTATTACCCATTTAACAAAGTTATTGTATGTCAAACATAAAAAATAGGAGATTTTGTATCAAACTACTTGTTTTTCTCTCAGATTTCTCAAAAACTACTGCAAATACGGTCTGTGATTTCTTTTATTCGATTTTCGGTTACAAAACCACTACAAATCAATAATTCTGTCCTTTAATTATCGTCCTAAAAGTTTCAGTACGTCTTCATTTCACCAGGGTAGCTGAAATCCGAGGAAAATCTTTCACTCTAAAACGAACCATTTTAGGACACCCGTTTATCTGAACTTTTTTGTATTACTTTCACCAGTAGAATAGGTTATGAAATTCCTGGGAGCACTTCGCGGTACACTCTGTTTATAGAGTGATTTAGGAGAAAAGAGAAATCATTTTGGAACCGATTCTAAAGCTTGGAATAAGGTAAAACGTTCATACAAACACAAGTTCAAAAACGTTTTGTTTTCGAGTTAAAGTTAAGATAGAAAAATTCCGCCTGGAGTTCAGTGCACCCGGTCAAATGAGGCCACAATGAAATTTTTAAGGCGTTATATAAGGGGTAAAATTAATGATTTCTTACGTTTCTCTGACCTGAAAAATCGAATAAGACAGGTCCCGGAAATGTATCTCCCGCAGTTTTCATGATATCCAACGTAAAGCAGAAAAAATCGGTGAGGAAAAACACATTTTTTAGGTTTGAAGTACAATAAATTTGTGTCGTCAGTAATATTTATCGACTAATAAATGCGTAACTTTTATTATAAAAACTTGCAGAAGATTTGATTTTGAAAAAACTATGAAATAAAGTTTACGAAAAAATCAACTTTTATTAATCCATCAGTAGCAATATATTTTTTACAAAATAAGTTTATTCTAATTTTTCTGTTTATGTTAACTTCTATCGATATAAATACGATCAGATGGATACGACATACATATAATTCGGCAAGAATTGTTTTTATTTAAGTTAAAACTAACTAAATGTTTATTGAATAAAACAAAATAAAACGTTTATAAAAGCTAATCGTAGTGTTTCACACTAAAATAATAATTAAGAACTTAGTTTACTGATGTTAGAACCTAAATTTAATTCAATTCCATTGCAGCACACATCCTGTGTAAAAGATTTACGGTTGCCAAGGTGTGATCTGGCGTCTGAACTAGTCAAATAAACGGCCGGAAGCAGTAGCAGTAAATTTATTTGTTTATTATTGTCGAGAGAAAAGCTTTACTTTCAAGAAAATGTAGCGTACTAAGATAAAACTTGTGCCAGAGATAATTATATCAAAGTAATATAACGTTGAATACTAAGAATTAAAACAATCGCTTTAGTCCGTTTAAAGTGAACAAAAAAACCCGACAACGAAGTCGTAGTACTTTCCTGGTTTTGGAAATTTATTCTTATAAACTGGAAAAATAATGATATATGAAAAAAGTTACCTAAGATTCTTTTTGGGTGGACTTAATTTATTATTACGTTTTATTGTAAATTTATCACTACGTGTTTAAATAAACAAAAAAAGGCTTAAAAACTAAGCCTTTAAAACTATTAAAACTATTTTCAAAATCACCTTTGAAGAAAAGTTTTTGATTTTTCTACGTTGCAATGCTAAATGAAAGAAACTACAAAAAAAATTATTTAAGATTTCTTTTTTTGAAGGAGGGGATGAATTTTCTGAAATTTTATTGTAATATTATTACTAAAAATTGTTATTTAAACTTTTAATAATATTAGAAATATAAATAAACCAATAAAAGTTTCGAAAATTTCAAAAAATTGATATTTATAAACTTTGATCGGCTCTTCCTCTCCCAATATTTTTCCCAAAGTTTTTTTTAGGTCGCTTACTCTACGACTATGCCTAGGAAGACATAAAATATGTAATAACTAAAAATATAGCTTTTTTAGATGTTTGGAGAATGGAAAATTTTGGGGAAAAAGGTTTTTTAAAGTGGTAAGATGAGTATGTACGCATATACCGAATTTAATGTGGACTTGGGTTATGTTTGCAAAATTGACCTCCTAAAGCACCCCTCCATTCCGTGGAGATATTGATTCCAAAACTTTACCGACAAATTGCCACGTATACATGAGTTTGTGTATTTCATCAAAATCGGTTTATCCAGTCAAATGTTATTAAGCTTCAAATACGTCAACAAAAGTACATTCGAACGAACATAGTATGTACGAACATTACCCATCCCTTTTTTGTTTTTTGGGTTCCGTGGGTTATTAAACGTCGAGAAATGTTAAAAACAGCCGTACCTCATTTTTTGACTGATTATCATACTTTCCTTCTTGTAGCATAGTTTGTAGCATAGTTCTAGAGCTACGATGCCAGGAAAGTATAAGATACATAAGTTTACGGAATAATTTGTTTAATATTTTGTTTTATGAAGTTATTATCATTAAATCATAATATTAGGTTACATATTTCGTTCATATAATTTTCTAAGCAAAATTATTATGCGAATGATAGGAATTTTTGTAAATTTAAATTCCAAGTACCGACATTCGTCATAGTCAGTTAATTCATCGGGTGCTTGTGAGAACAAGTAATAAAAAAAATATGTAAATTAAATCTCTTTACCAACGTCGATCTGCATTAAATTGATAATTTTGTAATTTTCCACCAGGATTTTACAGTCTTATAGACTGCCTCAAAATACAATAAAAAGGTAAAGTTTTCACTTTTTTAATCGAGAGCTAGTAATTAGAGTGATTTAATGGATTTTTAATTACTGTTCTGCGCCGATATCTCAACTGAATTCGTCTTACATCGTAAATTATGATTTACCTTTATAGATTCCTCTAATATCAAATTAAATGTAAGTCCTTGAGCTCACCTAGTTCATTTCTTTATAATATTCTCATCGCTATCTTATATTTTAGCGTTTCGTATTTAAACAGCTTATACATTTTCAATAGTTAGAGCTAAATCCTATACATGAAAAACAACCCACAGATCTCAAGAAATTACAAGTAAAGCAAAATTAACACTTATTTTTCACGTAAGCTACCGTCGCTTATTATCACACACAAAACGATTAACGATAGATTTAATTATTATGAAAACAAGATCGAAAGCCATATAAGTTTTAATTAAGTCGGTAAATTTTTTTTTTTTTTGGGGGGGGGGGAGTTGTAAGAGTAATATGTATGAAAACAATACTGTGATATACATGAAGGGAATAATATAGAATGTAAATATTTTCAGATTAAAAGATTAGCCGGAAAAATGGAGAATGGCATCGAATGAATAGAAAACTACATAAAAAGATTCACAACAGAATAATTATGATCTTTAGAGCATGTGTTTCACACTATAAAAAATGGGGTTGCTGGCCCCTCCTTTGGAGTGTCGACGATTATCTGATGTATTTTAAATTAACCCTGTATAATTTTAATCATCTCTTTGTCAAATATCATCGTGCCGGTAATTCTAATGAAAATGGTTCCTTCTAAACACTAGAATCATCAGATACCTTTAAGATGGACCTTCAAATTTTATTGTATTGTAATAATATCACAAAAACTATTTTATGATATTACAATGTAATGAAAGGTTAAGATCCGTCAGTGAATGCTGGTGTTTAAAGGGACACCGTCATATTCATTAGAATTATCAGATCCGTGATGTATTTTTTATACCAATATTTTTGTCTCATAAAACGATTTAGGACAGAACCCTTATTCCTCCGTTCTTGGTTTCACTAAACAGCAAAAAATATATGCTCAATGATCCCAACTATTTTGCTTTTTTGAAATTTCAAAAAACCGACTAGCATGAAATTTCATTATTTTTAATAAATTTACTATAACTAATTCTACCACCATTTCTAATAAATTTAAAAGAAATTATTATTATCATATTTCACTGATTTTTAATATACTTTCTTTTTCTCTTGTTGACAACTCATTTATCTTCTTTAAGTTCTTGAAATAAGGATCTACTAAATATGCGCTTATTTACCATTAACAGAAAAATATGATTAATTTTCTAACGAAATGAAACGCAAGATATCGAACTATAGAAACAGAGGTGTAATTGGGCAATTTTCTTTTTTGCTCGCATAATCAAAAACTTGAAGTCACGTTAATAGCGTGTATGAGAATCATTGTTAATAAGTTAAGTTTAAATTGAATTAAACGATAAATTTAACCGTTCTGAAATTATTTTATACCGTCTAGGTTAGTTATATTCATGTAATTTTTATTAGATTTCATCGTACCCTTTCATAGTAACGTCATGTTACACCGATATAATGTACTGGTGAAAATTGTTGTTTATTAAATTAACACGCAACGTACGTGCTCACACTCATAGGATGTCCGGGAGGAGTTCATCAAACTTATTCGGCTGTTCAGGAGATCAAAATCAATAAAAACTTTTATGTGGATAAATGCTATATTTCGCTTAATTTTTAAGTACACCATTTGTGTACTTTGAATAAAATGTTTTATCTCAAGAACGAATTAAATAATTAATGAAATTTTGTGTACATGTACACAACAATATCTTTATGAAATGAATAAATACGTTTGAAAATAAAAAATGGCGACGATTAAAACTATTTAATCGATAATAGTTTTATAAATATTAGCTTTATAGAATTATGCTTTATCAGATAAAATGGTAGGGTTTATATATTTGTTTATTGTCTCATCAACCATAAGAGTCATTAGCAACTTAAATAAAATTAAGCGTTAATAAGTAATTAGGCAATAAACACCAAACATTGGATAATAAATATCAAGACACGAATACGACCATTTTAACTACGCACATAGTAATCCGTAAGGGATCTCACTTAAGTAAAACCTCTAAATTGAGTTCTTCATTCCACTATCACAGAGAAACCGCAACAGTCTTTTGATGTAATTCTTCCGCTTGAGCACCCTTCACATCTGAACCTAGGTTTAATTGAAGACGAATAGTCCCGAACATTGGACAATCTGTGAGTAAGTGGTTTACTGACCGTTTTACATTGCCTTACAGTTCTGCTGAAGGTAGCCAAGTACATGGACGTGGGTTAGCTTTTTGTGCCCAATCCTTAGCCAAGTTAGGGTGACTTGTTTGAGATAAAATGTTTTTCGAAGATGTTCTCTCGGATGCCATGTAAGTCAGGCCATAAGTTCTGCCTGACTCAGCAGCCAGAACTTAATCCACTGAGTGCATAGCTTGACACTGATTGCTTTCATGAAGTCGCTCTCGTACGTC
This sequence comes from Lycorma delicatula, assembly GCF_047948215.1. Taxonomy (NCBI): domain Eukaryota; kingdom Metazoa; phylum Arthropoda; class Insecta; order Hemiptera; family Fulgoridae; genus Lycorma; species Lycorma delicatula. Next base: position 167,262,783 of record NC_134455.1, on the reverse strand, counting down.
AATTTCAATCGGAAGTTGCCGCTCTCTTGGCAGCCTCATCAGCCGTCCGTTCCCGAGGATGCCACAATTGCCCGTGACTCCTACAAATACCATTGTCTTGCTTACTCTTGAGAGAAGCTTATAGATAATTTGAGCGATGGACTCAGATTGTCTTCAGTTCAAGCTATCAATTACATTCCTAGAATCAGTTATTACTCGTATCAGGAAACTGTCGTCACGGCGGGCCTCGCTTACTCTCAAGGCAGAGTAATAAATTGCATAGACCTCACAAAAGAACCCAGAGGGGAAGGCACTAAGCTTAAGTATTATCTCGTTGTCAGGAAGGCACAATTTTGTGCCTATTTTCACTTAGTAATAGAAGAAATTATTAATTATTTCTAATTAAAAAAAACAGTATTTTAAAGTGTATTTTTAAGTCTATTTTATATATTACTGCAGTCAACAAAAGGAAAATTATTTTCATTCAAGACTTAACTCTGATAGTCGGTAAATCTAATAATTGTTAGTATTATTTAATTTAAACAATTTCGATCCTGTATATTACTTCGTTAAAAATAATTCAAATACGAAAGAAAATGGCAAGTATACATCTCCCCTCCGTCAACGTTTGCGAAAGATCATTTCTTTGATGAACTCTCCTTTCCTTTGGTTCATTAACTACTAGCTTTATGAAAAACGTTTAATTCTCAGCCTTAAATTTATGTAAGAGTGTACGTTACAAAATTATTTTTCTGTTCATCTATTCAAACAATTAGTTTTTTAAATATCTGGTGAGAAAACTAATTCTGAACAAATAGACCTTTTTATTATCATTATTATTTTTAATACTTAATTTCAGCAATGATATTTACTTTTAAGTAATGTTAAAGTTGTTTAATTTGAATTATTAACTTCGCTTTTTATATTTTGATTATTTTAAAAGGTAATAAAATTACCTTCATTTATAAAAATATAAATGAACGTACATACGATAAACATATATGTTTGTATATTTATTTCAGTTAGATGTAAATTTCGAATTCGGTTAATTACAGCATTAAATTCGATTAACGATTTACGATGGTACAGCATAACGTTAAGGTAACGTAAGCCGATCGTCTAGATCGTCCGACGGTAGTACGGATGTGCGTGCCCCCTTCGTTTCAGAAACTCTCTTAAGAGACAAGCCTAGACTCTTCAGCTCCGATAATACTTCACTAGTGCAACTCCACAACTCCCCCCCGCACCTGCCAAAGCACGGCCCTACCGCCGCTGAGCCACGCACGACCACCCTTTCACCGCTCCTTTTCCTTTTACTTTACTGTACTCTATTAACCCTCAACCCTCCGTACTCTGAATTGCACAAAGAACGTTTTGAAACTTCAGAGTACATACGCTTCTCAGCTCGTCATTAAACCATTGTAATGAACAACGTTTTGTACTGTTTATTTAATACATACTCATGTAACTACAGTTCAACTCTTCCACAATAATAATCTGTTACTTTTGTTATAGGACATTATAATAGAATTTAAAATGATGTAAAACATATAAATTAGAATAAAAGCTACAAATATCCTAACTAACCGAATTATATACAAGCTACCGATTTCGTTCTCAAGCCGCATAAAACTCTAAGCGGTATATAAGTTAAAAATATACTTAAACATTTAAATTGAAATTAAATTAAATAGAAAAAATAAAAGATCTGAGAATTATAAACACAGATTTTAATTGTACTTATGCAGAAAACCCACTGATGAGACGGTATTAAAAAATGTCAATAAGTTACAAAAAATAACATAAAGAAGAACAAAGCAGAATATTACATCATCGATCTGTGTGGATTTTTATAACACTTGTAGTATAAACCAACGCAGACAAATTTACACTTCTCCATCACCTCATCACCCTATTCATTAGAAGATTTTCTTATGTTTTCATTTCTTTTTACGTTCTAAGAGAACGTGTTTGTAAATTGGAGTAAATTTTTAAATAGAATATTTTGAACAGCATATATTTACAAATAAAATAGTTTGGTACCACTACTTAAAGAAATATATCTAAACCACAACCATTACGTAATACCAGTTTGAATAGAATATTTTCAATTACTAAGTCGACCGACTATCGAAATAGCGAACAAAAATATAAAAGTTCTTAAAATTTATAGAATTCATGCTGAAATTTAAAGCTAAAGTAATATTGATGTGAAGGTAAATGATTTTCTTTGTAAAAAAAATATTCATATCTTTTTACTGTCGTCTAAAATATTATTGAAATTTTGATTGCAGGCTTCTACACCCTCCATCAGGCCTTCAGATTTATTAATTTCGTGTCCTAACAACAATTAACTTTTTCTTCAAGGATGGCCGTTACAAGTATGTACGTAACATATTACAAGGATATAATGAAGTATATTACAAGCATATACGTTACAAGTATAACAAAATATAATGAAGTTCGATTCGATTCTATAGATATTTTTTCGTTAAAACTTTGTTTACTTGACCTGTAACAGAGTACGACAAGTAGGCTACGACGAGTACGGCTTTGTTTTGAACCCGTATATAGCGGAAAATAATTGTAGAGGTAGTTTTTTTTTTTTTTACAATTTATAGTAATAAAAATGCAAGCGGTTTTTTGGTAATAATAAATTAGGTTCTTTAGATAGTTTTGAATTATTTTTGCATTAAAATTTTGTTTTAAAATTTAATAAATTGTAACTGAACATAACGACATGAAAATAATTACTGTAATTCTCTTTTTTTATTCTTTATTTTATATAATTATTTTCACGTTAAGTTGTTTCATGAAATTTTAAATAAATCTTCCTATTTATAAACTGTAACATATTTTCCATTCATTCATGTTTTTTTTGTTTTACTACACAATTCGCACGGAAAATAATAAAACTTACTTTAGTAAAAAGTATTAAATAAATAAAAATTATGTTATATCAAATAATTTTAACAATTAAAAAAATACCAACGGTAATAAAATAACAGTAATATTTATCAACGTCTTGTAATTGTAATTTGTTGGTATCATTTTATTTATTTAATATCCTGAGATATTTACTTTACTATTAATTTACGTAAGTATTATTTGTAAGTATTAGTATGATTGATTATAAAGCGCTTCGTTAATATTTCTTTACAATTAAATTGTATATTTTGTGACGTTGCTCTTATTAAAACTTTTCCTCGATAAGTGTAGACAAATGTTGGGACAGATCCTTTTATTTTCCTTGGAACAGTAAACCTACTTGTTTCTGAAACAGTCTTTATAGTTTATTATTATGTACCGAACGCAATAAAATATTTTTTAATAGCCAAATAAAAACGTCCTCTATTATTTTTCAATTTTACACCGGTTCTCAATTTTAAAAACTAAATAAAACAGTTACCAGTTGTATTTGCCTAGGCTTGTATCTGCTGACACTTACGTATGGATTTCGTTTCTGGTTAATGGAATCCGTCTAATATATGAAATCATAATGCAGATGTAAAAAAAAAATAAGCGAATTCGAATTCCTATCAGATTAAAAATAGTCCTCGCTTCCCTATATCGTGAACAGAGAGAAAACTTAAAAAACATATTATCGGTAAACCTATAAAAATAATTAATTGGCAGAATTACGTACATGTAGCAAACAATTTAAAGAAAATGTTTTAAGTAGCAATCTAACAAAAATAAAAATAGCTACGGTGATAAAAAGTACAAGATGGAAATATTTACAAGTATAAGATTTTCCACCAAAATATTTCCATGTTCTTTGTATTTCCAGTTATATTGATCGTTATACCCATGATTAAATTTAAAACATATACTGCTTGCGTACATCTACAATTTCAAGTGGACTTTTCATTGAAAGAAAATCGTTCCGTTACATTTAAGAAATGTTTGCCACAAAATCTGAATGTATCGTTTTGCTAGTTCAGAATAAAGTTTTATTCGTTACGTACATACGGTTAGTAGAATACAGAAAATAAATATTCAGAAATCTGTTTTAAACACTGTGGTAGAACAGAATAGAACGACGGCGCCCATTATTTCGTTTATATTTGTAGACTTAGTTTTATTCTACTTCTTTTTTATTGTACGAATACAAAAGGTTTTTAATTTATTTTAAAAATAAGATTTGTATCTATCACCTTACCTAACTCAGTGCATGTTATGTATATTATGTCCACAGTGTCGTACGCTAGATAATAAATTCGTGCGTATTAATCGAACAAGCAATATCAATTTTTGTTTGTGTACTCGTACATTGTAGACGCATTTTTACAGAATTGGAACTTTCAAGCCCAATAGAAAACTATTAAATGGCATAAAAGTTGGAGGTAATAAGGCCATCTATGTTTTAGAAAAGAAACCTATTTTTTTATCCACCTAAAAAGTGGATAAAAGAGTGGATTTTTTTATCCACTTAATCATGAACCTACTTCTAGTTAACTATTTATTTCCCTGTGATTTCTTACCGTTCATATAACTCTACATTCTTCCTTTTATTATAACATTTACTTGCAAAGTATATTTTTATTTTAGGAATCTTATTTTCCAATTTCCATTTATTTAATTTTTTTTATTTGTCTTCAGCTACTAAATTCTACTTTGTTTTCAAAATATCTACAAATGTGTTTTATTTTTGTTAAAAAAAACCAAGAATTTGCCCCTTCTCACTAACTCTTACCGTTTTTACCTCCCTTGTTTTGTTTATTCGTCCTCTTTACTGCCTACAAATTCCCAACCATTTCTTTTAGTTTTAATTTAGGAAACATAATATTTCTTCTTTTCTCAATCGTATTATATAAATTTCGCGTACAACAATAAAATTATTCAAATGTGTTGAGTTTGAATTTTTCTTTATTCAATATTATTAATTTCCTACTTCGCCTTAACAGAAAACAGTTTTACTACAAAAAAATAGGCAGTGAATGAGTAGAATTTTTTAGAGATTTTTTTAAGAGATCAGTAGCGAAATAAAATATTTTTTAGTAACTCAGAAAAAAATATTTCTACTGTCATAAACAAGATATATTAAGCAAATAATGCCTGTATTTCATACAAAACTTCAGTCTAAGAACTTCACAAAATGCTAGAAAATGCTATGCAAATCTTTAATTCATTTTAACAAGTATTAGGATCAATTATTTAACATTTTACAGCAGAGTATCAAAACGGCTAGTGTGTGGTTGTGATGAAATTTTATTCATTTGATTTTATGTAAAATATCGTCTCCCTTTATAATTTTAAGTAATGTGTGTAACACATTGTTTTAAAACTAAAAAAGTCATAGAGGGCTGCCCGCTAAGGCTCAGTGTCAACGGTAGCCGACCGCGCGTCTACTTTGGAAAATTACAAAACTGTAAACATCAACGACTTTCATTAAATTAATCTGAAATGATTGCTGTATGATTTCGTAACTATAACCCTCCCATATACGAGTATGGCTACGAGTACTACTACACGCGTCCACGCATACACACACAAAACACGGAGAAATCATTCAAAACTATATTTTTTTTTAATTTTATCATTTTCAAAAAAAGGCTCACTTTTTGTTGATCTCAAATTATAAGGTTGTGGTAAAAAGATCAACAACTAAAAAATTAAGATAAAAGTAATTTTAAAACTGTTTTTATTTTTTAGATATAACCACAAAAACTTCTAGATTCACTATTAATGGTAAAATTAAGCTGCATGAAACTTCAAAAACCACTAAATAAACAAACATTTTGGTTGTTTAAAGTTGTAAATATATATATATATATAAAGTAAATAAGTTAGAAAATTATCCAAATTAATGAAATTCATTAGGTCAACAACCAAACAAACAAAACAACAAAAAATGTAGTAATAATAATAATAATAGTAATATATAACCATTTAAAACCTTCCGAGTGATACCCTTTCATAATATATTAATAATATATAATATTTGGTCATATGTGGTTTGTCTTGATAAAGTCCTACATCTTGGACGAAAAGTCGAGGATTTCTGCTTTCGTGTTTGTTGTTTTGTTTGTTTGGTTGTTGACCTAATGAATTGCATTAGAGAATTTTCTATTAATTTGGATAATTTTCTAACTTATTTAGTTTTTTTATATTTATCTAACCAAAGAATAGAGTTTAGTTATATATAAATGTTATTAAGTGCACAAATCTACTCAAAAAAAGTATCTTAATAAATGTTTTATTTTGTACTTATTCACATTAAACGATGATTCGGACGAGGTTTTAGCGTAAATTGCGACTTTATACTTGGACGTCGATTAGTTGATTTCAATCGTTTTGGTTAAACACGATCGTACTAAAATAATTGAACTTGAAAAAGAGACACAATTTTTAATTGATTCATGCAGTAACCCCGGTCTGATAACGAATGTTGTTTAAAAGAAGAACAGAGGGTGAGTTGAAGGACCCTTGGATGGTTGATTAGCCCCCTCGGGGACAACTCGTACGAGCGGTGATTGGGTGAGAGACATGCGTCCTTCTCTGTCCCCTCCACTCTTTCCTGCATGCAAACATGCAAGGCAGCTCTTCTGTAAGTCGTTCATATTTCAGTATCACTCGGTATCATCATCATATTTATTAAACGAGGGGTTTATAGCGGCTAAATAAATTTTATATAATTATTTATGAAAATCATGTGGAGTAGTACAGTGAACCGTATAGATTATTAATAAATCACAACGGTGACGGATTTCAAGTGAAAATCATGAAAAACACATGACTAATTAATTATTATTTATAAAGAAATGACAGTAGTATCGAAAAGAACCGATTCACGATCTTAAACAAAAACTTATGTTAACTTATATTTTCATTTTCAGTATTAATTTCTCTAATAATTATTGAGTCAGCTTTACTCATAATGTCAGTGGTTTCAAAAAATCGATCAAAAACCCTCAGACGGGAGATGAAAAAATAATTATTATAAACAATAATAAAAATAGTAACTGTTATTATTAGGCCTAAATCATCATCTTTCATCAATTTTCTTTTGCTTAGAAAATAAAACAGCATTACTATTTATTTACGAAAGTAGTTTAACGGGAGAGCAATATTGTGCTATTTTTATTTGTCTTACTGTCAGCAGAACATTTCAGAATTAAATAAATATATATATATTTTACGAACTGCTTAATAAATCAACCCGATAACACATTTTTCTACCCGGTAATAATTTGAAAAAGACAAAATGAAATTCTAGTTGTTATTAAAGTGAAAAAAAAAATAATAATAAGAAATTTTCCTTTTTATATTACCACATAATTTTGAACAATATGCTTACCGCAAACAAACAACGAGAAAAAAATTAAAACTTCCGCTATTTGTCTGCGGTTTACATTCCAATTTTGTTACCGCAAGGAACCACAATCAATCTTTCTTCTGAAGGTACTCCTTAATAAAAAAAGATGTTGATTAGCTAAACAGCAATTTTCTACACCGACATTAGGCTAAACAGAATTGCAACTTCAAGTAAGCTAATATCCAGTGTTATTTTATCTGTATTTAATGAATATTAAAATTACTTTGACGAAGTTAAATTATAAAACCGTAGTTTTAATTAAAATAAATATTTCCACAAACAATGCACTTAAACGATAAATTAATTTTAAATTATTTTCATTAAAGAAAAAAAAAAAAATAAACCTACAGTGATTACTTTTGTGAAAAAAAAACACTCACTTAATTACTTATACTTATTATCTTATACTTTTTCATTTTCAGATTACACAGATTGGAATCCTAATTACACTTTTTTTTCTTAAGCTATTCGTATGACGTCAGTTTATTTCTAACTATCGAAGGCAAAATATATTTTTTTTAAATCTTTGAATTTAAATCAAGTCCTACAATATTAAAATCAGTATGTAATAAATCAGACCGACTGGTTCAGCTAACTACCAAACAATATCTGTAAATTTTATAATAATCCAGAATGGTGTATCGTGAACAATTTCAGTATACTTATGAATACGAGTGTTTTATTCTCTTACACATAATATTTCCTATCCAAAAAATTTCATTTATATAACACAGACACGACTACAAACTTGCAATGTTACAGAAAAATTTCTTAAAACATCTCCAAACCGTAGGGAATAAAATTTGAATACGGTTATTGTTACGTTGAATTAGTAATTTTTCTCGTATTTTAGCACTGTGGGCAAAGGTGATAAAAGTATTAAAACAATATGCATGAAGAAAGTTTAGGTTAAGTCACCGCCTAGCAAAGAACTCTCGTACACAAACAGAGATTTTCCAGCTTAAAGAAAAATCGAGAAGAGAATTTTATCGGTAAAAGAATAAGAAACCGGTTAAAAATCAAATGCTCGGCTTTGTTTTGAGCGATACACAACAAGCTAAGTATAAAGTAAATATTTTGGTTGTCAAGAACAAAAAAAGGAAGTTGCTGATAAACGTATTAATTTATACGGAGCTTGTAAGTGAAAACTCGGTTCGATCATGCACACTTGAATTTCTTTCTTTCGTACCTTTAAGCAGACGAGAAAGAGAAAGAGAAAGAGAAAGAGAAAGAGAAAGAGAAAGAGAGAGAGAGAGAGAGAGAGAGAGAGAGAGAGAGAGAGAGAGAGAGAGAGAGAGAGAGAGAGAGAGAGAGAGAGAGAGAGAGAGAGAGAGAGAGAGAGAGAGAGAGAGAGAGAGAGAGAGAGAGAGAGAGAGAGAGAGAGAGCATCGATTAAGAAGTTCTAACGTTAATCTAACCCAAGCAATAATAATCTAATAACCCCATAACATTAATCTATATGAAACTGATCTTTTGTGAAGAATTTTTATTAAACAAAAGAATACAGTAGAATTCTTTTCACGCATTAGTAATTTAAAAAAAAAATAATTCAATCACGTTTAGAAAAACATTGAAAAATTTTTATTTTGTATAGTGTAATTCAATATAATTAATGAACCTACACCGTGTTCTAATATACAATAATTAATGAAGACGGCATAAAATACGGGTATTAGGGACAATAACTTTTCTGTGAAGTAACTTGTATTCAAAAACGGTAAAAAATCTATTAAAAACGCAAAGGAAGATATTAGGACAAATTTCGAGGAAAGAACCTGTAATAATAAACAATATAAATCGGAGCAATAGATATGGCCACTTTCTATTCTTCTTATAACCAATACTTTTTAACCGGTAATATTATTTACTACCTTTCTTTATCCTATATCCCTTCAGATTTGTACATCAACTGACGGTTAGATTAATGAGAACGATAAATATTTATTTTCCAGCAGTTCCGCGGCAAATCGAGTCTTATAATATAATAAGACAATGTAATATTATACATCTTTATATAATATAAAAATAACATTAAAACAGTTGACAAATGACCACTAAAAAACGAGATATATTCTACCCGGGACGCTTATCTACTCAGATTCTGAGACTGAGAATTATTATTCCCCTTCGTGTTAAGCACATCATCGCGGGGGGTATGTGTGTAAGCCCTTCATTAACATTTATCTTATCATTTTCCCCTAGCTAAGGTTAGAATGAAGGAAAAATTAATTTATATTTCTTATAATTAATTATAAATTTCTACAAAATTTATTCTATTATTTTTTAAATTCTATTGAAAATAATAACTGTGTTAAATTAACAAAAAAATATTTTTAAACTCCTCCTGAAAAATTCTCCTTTTTACACATCAATAGAATAGTGGTTTATTCCGTAAAATACAAGTATTACTAGGCGTGATTAATTATTATTAGCGTGTATTAAATTTATTGAATCGCTTTCTTCATGTCTGAATAAATCTATAATTGAATAATGCTAAAAGCAAAATTTTGCCAATTATGAATTTCTTTTAATGAATAAAAAAAATCGACATAACGACATCACATTATAAGGGAATTAATAATCAATTTTACTGAAATAAATACAGGGAAAAAATTTTCATTGTACTCAAATTTCTTCAAGAAAATTAAAAAAATATTTTGTTTGTCTAGAATTGTTAATTAAATCAACAACTTTTATGAAGTTTATTTTAATTTCGTGCCAAAATATGCTGTTTTTTGGAGTCTTCAGTAAGTTTGGAAATCACTCTAAAATATTTTTAGTTCCCAAAGTAAATATATAAATTTAGCACGCAATTGAAAATAAAAATTTCACAACGTTACAAATATTTTTGAAAACTCATATTTGAATTTTTTCTTTCTCTAAATTTAAAAAAAAAAGTGATGTTTATAAAAAAATATATACATATATCCCACCAGTTTTCCAGCTACTGCCGGGTCTGAGTGTGTGTGTGTGTGTGTAGGTAAATGCAATTACTGCTACCGGCTTACCAGCCCTGACGTAGCTGCAATGTATTTTTTAAATGTACCGGTAACCATGTAGTTAGGAACAAACTGAGGGCGATCATTCCTAAGACGTTTGGTTAATTGAAACCGAACCACCAAAGAACACTGATAATCACAATCTACCATTCAAACTCATATAAAAGCAACAACTGCCTTTACAAGGACTCTAACTTTAGAACTCCCGACTACGAAAATCAGCTAACTTTGCGATGACGAGTTTAACCACCAGGTGATTATTTAAATATGTTAATAATTAAATATACAATGAATGTTAAATACAATATATATATATATATATATATATATATATATATATATATATATACATATTATATCAAAATTAGCAGTACTATTACATTCATTCACTTTTAGACGTGGGAAATATTTAGTTTTTGTTTTACGTGTTTCCCAAGAGTCCTATATTCTTCAGACAAAACAACATACAACACCGATGGTAAAAATACAAAACTACTGAGCAGTCGGCCACCGTTTTATATTAGCACAGTTTTTTGCCTAAAGAAACGAGGATGAAAAATAAGAATTTTATAAATCATTTTTAAAATTCATAGCCTGTTTTAAAGACAAAACTTTACAAACTCAATATCTACGTACAAAAAGGAGCGCTTATAATTTTTTCAGTGTTAATATTCCTTGCCGAAAGAATAAGGAGCATTATTTGACCGATTCACTTTAAGTTCGAAAGAAGAATAATTATCGTAAATTATTAACGATTTTAGTTTCTATTAATAGGAAAATTCTCCCTCACACTAACATACAAAGAAACAATTATTAATTTATGTAGGTGATGTAACTTGTTGACTATTTATATTAAATTAACCTTCAAGACGTTATGCAAATATGTGCAATGCAATAACACACAAAAGGGTTCAGAATAAACCACTTTTAACACCCACGTAATTACGTTTAGAAACTTGTACTGTATATAGAAGAGAAAATTTACCCTACAAATATCTATTACCACCTTGATAAGTCCACTACCACACCTTAATACACGTGATTAATTGCACATAATAATAAATATGAAGTTACAGAAAATGTAAGCTGATATTACTAAAATAATAAATATGATTTTATGCTATTTATTTACATTAATGAACGCCAAAAATCGAATAGGTTCAAGACATTTTCCTTACAACGTTTAATTTATCATAATTTATACGCTGTTATCAAATGTATTTTTTTACTAATTACTTCTGTTACTATCTGAGCACATCTTTCTATCTATTCAAAAAAGAAAGCTAATTCATACTTTTGTTTTTGAAATTTGATGAAAAAATTTCTTTCATAATCTTTTCGTTTCAGACAAAAATATAAGGTACAAGTTACACTAAGATATTAGATAAGCGTCTACGATGAAATAAAAAAGTGACTGACGGCGATTCTAGCGGTGGATCCTCGACCTGTGGTCTCATGAAGGTATAATAATGCTTGTCAAATTTTCATATAACATCTTCCTAATGGCTGACAAGACGGTGAAAAACTATTTTTCTGACCAAATACGTTGGAAAATTAGAAATAGAGTGACTAAGTCTAAGGAAAGACACGAAAAATAGGCAAATAACTTATATAAAAATAATGATATCGTTGCTGGTACGACAATATTAAACCACTTGTAAGATTGTAGCAGATCTACTAATACCTAAAGGTAATTGTGCTAGTTGAAGGATTGATTTAAAACGGATTATTATAAAAACCAGTAAAAGTTCAGTTACGGCTAAATAAATTTCCAATTTCATTAAAGGCACGAAAAATATTGCGAGTAAGAATTTGTTTAGATTCATTAAAGGATGGGGAATATTATATTAAAAACTAGTCGATAAAGTGGGTCTTGGAAGAAGTGGAAAGCATAAAATGGAGAGATAGGTTAGTAATGTAATAGTATCGGAAAGGATAAGCGAGATGAAAAATTTTTGAAAATATTAAGGAAGAAAGTAATAGCTTTTAGAAGAATTTTTCACCTACATCAAAGAAGGTAGCAGAAGTTGATCGATTCTTCCAGTGAAAGCTGGCGAAAACACGTTTACAGTTTTGTTGAATACTTCCGCATGCTGTGCGATTCAGAAAAGCGATTTTGTTAAAGAAGCCTGAGGCTGTTTTTAGAGGCATTTCGTACATCGTTTAAAGACAAAAAATTTCTTACAGCGAATCGGTCGATGCAAAATCATTGATCAGCAGTCCACCCTCGTTTTCTTCCTGGATTAAGGTATTGTTATGGACTCGAGAGGAATTGATACCTGATGCTTGGTTGGGTTCTTAGAATAATCCTTTAATTGAAATTGAACTGCCTATCTTATCTCGTGGTCTGTCTGTAGGCAGATCGTTTCGTTCTTAGAATATTATCACTTTTCGTCCCTTTATTACTGCTACAGTTCATACCTTCATTTTTTCTGCGAGTTTTAAAAAGAATATTCATTGAATACGTGGTAAGGAGGATCAGGGCCTTTTTTTTAAGATCCAGATTCCCATTACGGAATTCGAGACAGTAAAAAATTTTAACCGGAAGCTTAGGTGTGTATCGAATAAAGCTAAATCTTCTAATAACTTATAATAAAAAACCTGTAATCCAAAAAAAAGTTGAATATGTACGCTGAAAACAGGTTGAAAGATTAATAAACAGAAAATAAACCAAAGGATATACAACACAACATCGGAACACAACATCTACGTTCCACGTCCAAGGCGGCAACAGCTGTACTCAAGTACATTACATATAGCTGGCTAACGGGGTTCCGAGTGTTGTTTCTCGGATATGCTTTTTTCGGTCGATTTACATCTATAGGCCGAATTACAGGACTGGACTTTACGGCCACCTGCAGATACGACATTCGTAACGATTACGGAAATGGATTAATACCGCCTTTAGAGCTGGCGATGTGGCGGCCACGGTCAAAGTTATTTGCAGGTGTAACGGAGACCTTTCGTCGTCCACATGCCCCCCGCGATGGCAAGCATGTAGTTAAGGTGCCCATGTTCGGAGCATGGGAGCCCTGAAAGCTTCGGTGTGTAGGGGCCTGGAGTCAGTGCAGAGACTGCGCATCCGCTCTCTGCCAGGACATATGCCGGTTCCACCGGAGTACCGGAACGGACCTCCAGGGTTGGTAGCCCTGGAGTGAGGGTGTACCCCGGCGGCTAGCCTTACTACAGAAGGGATTATTTGTTCATGGAAACTGAACAATTAAACGTGGCAGAGGGTTCACGCAAACACCCTCGTTTAGAACCGGCTGTTTCGCCTGAAGCGAAACGCCGAAAGAGTACGGAGATTAAGAGAATTGAGATTGAGGCTAGGAAAAGCTTGCAGAAAGCTTTTTTCAAGAGCAGCATCCCAAAACCTAAGTATTTGGTTATTACGAAGGAAGAAGGTAATTTCTCGAAGGTGAGTCCTTTCCTCATCGCTCGAGAAATAAACAAATGTGCTGGAGGCCCTGTTAAAGAAATAAGAAAAACTTTCACGGGACTTCATGTAGAGACTGTTAATGATATACAGTCTCAGAAGATTCTAGGACTGAAGAAAATTGGAGAATTAGCTGTACGTGTTGATCCCCACGGCACGCTCAACACCTCAAGGGGTGTTGTGGTCTGTCGGGATCTTTTAAATTGTTCGGAGCAAGATATTGTAGAGGAACTGGCAGCACAAGGAGTAATAGAGTGCCGTCGATTGAACATGAGAAGGAACGGTGAGGTCTTACCCTCAGCTTCTCATGTCCTCACTTTCAACCGGCCTACTTTGCCAGAAAAGATAAGAGCGGGGATTCACCGTTTGGATGTGCGGGCATTTGTCCCACAGCCAATGAGGTGCTTCAAGTGCCAACGCTTTGGCCATACCGCTCTTAGATGTGAAAGACCGCAAATATGCGTGTGCGGTGAAGAGGTGCATGAGGGAGAGCCGTGCAAAGAGCCTCCTACATGTATTAATTACAAAGGAGCGCATTCTTGTAGATCAAGGAATTGTCCTGTCTACAAAGATGAAGTAGCTGTGCAGGAAGTAAAAACCTTGCAAAAGGTCAGCTACTTCGATGCAAAGAAGATAGTTAACGCCCGTAAGCCTAGAGCAACAACAACTTACGCTCAGGCTGCGGCTGCCGCTCCTGTCACTGCTCCAGTTGCTGTCGATGAGGGTCAACTCATAAGTAAACTTGCTCCGACCTTGGCTAATATGATTCAAAGAATAAAATGAAACCTTTCAATAGTAAAGAGCCAATAAAGCCAAAGATATTAGTACAGCCTCCTGAAGATAAAACACAGAAAGTTGCTCTTACTCTCAAGAAAACGGACGCCAAAGCAGAATGTCAAGTCCGTCTCAGTGAGATTCTTGATGAAAAGAAAAAGGTTACTCCTACAGAGACTGTTATGGAGGCTCCAAAGCCTCCAGCAACTGAGTTGGCCTCTAAACCCCAGAGGCCACAAAAAAATCACACTGGGGAGGCGAGTGTCCCCCCTCCCACAGGCTGTGACCGGTGCTATCCCCGTGTCGGGGAGTGGCCAAGTTGCCGCCTCTCAATCGGCGCCTATCCATGTCCGTCGTCGTCGGCGGCTTCGGTGGTCTCCGACACGGAGACCGGAAGCCTTACAGGCGACGACCTTCTCCGCGAACATGCTGCTGTTCGCAACATGGAGAAGAAGCGAAAAAAAGGATGGCCGAAAGGAAAACCCAGACAATAATTTAATTAAAAATTAGTGAGTCGATAGTACATTGGAACATCAATGGATGTTTTTCAAACATCCATGAGCTCCAACGCTTGGTACATGATGTAGACCCGATCTGTATATGTCTGCAAGAAACACATTTCCGCCGAAATGAAAATTTTAAATTAAAAGGATTCAATATATTTCGGTGAGATCAACCGCCAAATATAAGAGTTAGAGGTGGAGTAGCTATATTAACATCGACTAGAGCTACCACCGAAGCGGTTGTTCTAAACACAAACCTACAAGCGGTCGCCGTTAGAATGAAGCGTCCGCTCCAGGTCACTGTCTGTAGCATATACTTGCCGTATTTTGATTGGAATAAGGATGACATAGCAAGACTAATTTCCGAGCTTCCCCCACCTGTTTTACTGGTGGGTGACTTTAATGCTCATAATTCTCTTTGGGGATCAGATCGAGTAGATCCCCGTGGAAGAGAACTGGAAGGTTTCCTGATGAATTCAGAACTTATTATTTTAAACGACGGATCAGGAACCTTTTTCAATGCCAGAGATGGATCGACGTCCTGTATAGATCTTGCACTTATAAGCGAATCGATAGCACCGAAGTACAGCTTCCACGTCATAGACGATCTACATGGAAGCGATCATTTCCCGGTGCAAATTGTAACTGATGTTACAAGAACAATATATCCCATCCCTAAAAGATGGTTATTTGAAAAGGCAGACTGGACGAGCTTCACAGCTAGAACGATACTCCCGGAAACAACTGGAGTGGAAAAAACCTCATGTTGTTCCAGTACCAAAGAAAAATAAAAATTTAACAGACCCCAATAGCTATCGTCCTATTTCTTTGACGTGTGCTATGGGAAAAATACTGGAAAAAATGATTAATAATCGACTCGTCTGGGTTTTGGAAAAAGAAAACCTGATATCACCGTATCAAGCAGGTTTTCGGCAATACCATTCTACCACTGATCAAATGATCAGCTTAGAGGACATTATATATAACAGCTTTATTAAAAGGAAACATTGTGTCGGAGTCTTCTTTGATCTTCAGAAGGCTTTCGATATGACCTGGCGTCATGGTATAATGCTCCAGATACATGAATGGGGCATTCGTGGCAATCTGCCTATACTGCTCAGCAACTACATGAATGACCGTACCTTCCAAGTACGTGTCAGCAATGAATATTCATGTGAAAGAATCTTGTAAAATGGCATACCGCAGGGTTCGCCTGTGAGCGGTACTTTGTTTACCATTGCCATTAATAAATTGATACTTGCCATTCCAGTAGAAATCAGCAAAAGCGTCTATGTTGATGATCTGGCAATTGTGTATGCCAGCAACAAGACTGCTAGTCCGGCAAGTCCGGCGGCTAGTCTGATGTCTGAAGCCGGAATAATGCCACTACATTATAGAAGAGAGATCCTCCTGTTAAGATATGCAGAAAATATATGGGCTTTCCCTGCTCATATAAATAATAAATTGTTTACGAATCATCCCATGGCTGCATTATACGAACGTCGTGCTACCTATTCCAGACCAGCCGGAATTAGGTACCACGAATTAAGAAATAAATATGAAATTGCCATTCCAGATACATTGGCAATTTCTACTAGAGAAATACCGCCATGGCTCTTGCCAGCGGTTAATACAAGTTTGGATCTCTCTCAAGGAGAAATAAAAAAGAAACCAGCAGTGATCATCCAGCAGGAATTTTTGGCAACCGTCAGTAGTTACGAAGAACATATTAGAATTTATACTGACGGTTCTAAAACCGAACATGGTGTTGGATGCTCGATATATGTAAACGAAGAAGCCCACTTTTGGAGACTGCCAGATGTGGCCAGTGTCTACACGGCAGAACTCACTGCAATTCAGCAAGCTCTTCGCTACACTGAACACTATTGCGAAGAGAGAGTGCTAATATGTTCCGATTCATTAAGTGCACTCGTCGCAATTTGGAACAAGAACATTAAGGATGTCTTAATTGCAAACATCCTGTCCATTTTATACGTACTAAAACAACGAGGACAGCGATGCGTATTTGTATGGACTCCAGGACATGCTGGTATTACAGGTAATGAGATCGCAGACGAAGCTGCCAGAAAGGCAACAGTCTGCGATGATTTGGATACATTTCCTGTAAGAGTGGCAGATGTTAAAAACCGTCTAACAAACATAGTAAAAAACAAGTGGAACGCTGAATGGAGGAGTTTAAATACAAAATTAAACCCAGTTAAAACTTCTCTTTATAAATGGAAAAGCGACTTTAAGTTGTCTCGCCGAGAACAAGTAGCGGTGACCAGACTTAGAATCGGTCACACGCGATTAACAAATTTATATATGTTAACCGGCGAAGTGAGACCAATGTGCGGTGTTAGTAATAAAACACTGACAATAAAGCATCTAATAGAAGAGTGTACCATATATGACGACCTCAGAAAGAGGTTCCGTCTTACAAATAATATTAGTGCTGATCTGGATAATGGAAATGAAGAAAATATAGTTGCATTTTTACACGCCAGTGGACTTCTTAAAAGTCTATAAAATGGAAGTTTAAAGCTGTGGTAAAAGATACTCTAAGCATATAAGGGAGTCTCGAAGCGTGGCACGTATAGTGACGGGAGGTAGCCCTCTTGCCTAGGCCATTTTGGCTCACCCGCATTCAAGAGCAGTGAGTCGGGGTGTGTCCGATGATTGCATGGGGAACCCTCAAGGGTGGATTGAGGGCGCGAGGCTATGGGTGTACGCCGTGCATGCCTATGGCCTGATATAAGAAGGATTCAACTGCCACGGCACCCTGGCACGACTGATATACTGCTCAACGGCGGTTCTGGTCGCCCCGAGGGTGCTTAAAAAAACTATAAATGAGACTTCGTAGAAGAAAGAAAGAAAGATATGGTATTGATAAGTTTAATTTTAATTTTAATTTCATGGTCTTTTGAGAACCTATCTCAAATTTTAATATTGGGGCCCTTTACACCCCGTAAGTGTTTGTGATTGTCCTTGTCTTTTATGTTTTAATGTTTATTGTGAAGTTTGTGTTTTTAAATAAAATGTAAGGGCCCTTTACACCCTTACATATGACGATCCTGATGGAGATAATAATTTCTTTTAAAGAATGTGACGAGGGCTAATGACCTTAGCAGTCGATGCCCGTAAAAAATTCATTTAAAAAAAGAATAAGATGCACAAAAAATATCGGACAATAAATTATAATAACATATTACATTTTTTTATTCCGATTAAAATTAAATATATTGCAGTGAAATATATTTGTAACGTTTTATTAAATGTATGAATAAAACTGTTGCTGATAACCACATTGTAAATCTACATAATCAACTTTTCATTAAACATTTCGTCAAATTGAAGTTCTAAGTAAACAAGGAAAACAGTACCGGCGCAGCATCAGACAGTCTCTCAAGAAAAGTAAACTCTCTTGTCGTCTTAGCACCATTATTCAAATGTTCTCTATAGCTAATTATAAACCTTAGCTAATCGAAACAAATTTAATTTTAAACCGGTCGCTTCAAAATTAAATAGGACGGTTCAAAGTTAAAATATCTGTTGTAGAAAGTACTCAACGAACTCATTATAAAAGGAACTTCCACTACAGCGTAAGATGTGATTTTCAGTAACGTAAAATTAATTTGTACATGAAACAAAGAAAACATTTTTTTCCTTTTTAGCGAACAAGAATTTGTAAATCATTTCATATGTAAAATTCTAACTACATTTTTACATGAAATTATTTTCTGATCCACATTATTTTAAAACCCAAATTACCACAATATGAAATTTGTTTTATTCTGTAATAAAAGGCGACCTCTCTACTTGGTTATAACCTCATTTCAGTACGATAAATAACGAAACCCATGAAAAAGGATAATCCAATTCACGTCTACTGATGGGTGCGCCGTTTAATCTATATAATCGTTGGATTGATTCTTACTGTCATGCTGAAAACCAAATTTAAAATAGGTTGTATCAAGCTATCCGATGAGCTCCGTTAACTGGATTTGGACTTTCATGTTACTAGCGAATTGGAGCGCATTTGTCTTTAATCGAATTCAGTCGATTAAAGACAATACACTGTCTGTGATAAAATGGTCAAGATCATCGCTTAACTGCGTGTTTTTCACCACTATATATGCATTGTGACTTGTATGAGTTGGACGCAACTCATACAAGTTGCATGTATGAAGTCAACAGAAAAACTGGGAACAGCAGTTTCTGAAATGTTATGCTGTAGTCATTATGTTTCGTCGTATTATGTTTGTGGATTTTGTAAATACCCTAAAAATCTAATTTCTGGTTATTTTTTTAAAAAAGAAATTCGTTTCAATTTAACATTTTTAGATGAATCGTATTTATATAATCCATTATAAGTCTCTACCTTCTTTAGTTTATCCTGAAACTCATCTTCAGGGTAATTTTAAAATTGAACGAAATTCCTCATGGGATTAGAAAACAATCAAAAACAGATTTTTTTACATTTTTTGTCAAGGGCCTAAAACGGAACATTTTCTAATAATACAAAAATAACAATTATGAGTTTATTTTTTATTTAAAATAGTTCACAACCCCAACATCTCTATAATTAGGCATGTTGAAAAAATATTAATAACGGTCAAGTAAGTTAGCGTATAAAATATCACAGATCTCTACATATAAAATACAAAGTCATCAACTTTATTCTTCAAAACTTCTATATTTCTTTATTCAGACCTCTTTATTATTTTAATATCTTCCTATATAAAAATAAAAGGAGAATAAAAAAGAGAGAAAATCGTATTTTAAAATAACTTCTGCAATAAATCTTATTTGTGTTAAACAACAAAAGTGAAGAATAATGAAGAAAAGTATTACACTGTAGATTAAAACAAACTATACGTACTGGCAAATTAATCTCAACTGAACCCTGACTGGTGGTGAGAACTGACTGGCGTTCTATACTTGTTCTGATGTCAACGTCGCAGTTCACGTGCGCCGTGTAACATTTCTCCATTTCAAGGGGTAAATGAATGGTAGAAGAAATTTCTCACAATCTTTTATCAAAATAAGAGATTGGAGTTTATCAAGCGGTCATGTGACAGAATTGGAGGCGTGGTCGTGTGTGTGAGTGAAAGGGTAATCTGGTTACTTTACATACAGTGAGGATACCTAAGAATCGTTTTTAAATGTACATTTAATTAGCCTGGAAACCTGGGTAGCCTGGTTATTAACTGAGAGGCTTGGTTGTCTTTGAACAAAGAACTTCTTACTGTTACCTAGCCGAGTTCACGTTTAGGCAGATTATGTACTGTACTCTGGGATCGTCCGTTTACATTTAAACTTCTTTTTCGCTCATAAAAAAATTTTTCGTCATATTCTTTATCACTTTCTCTCCGTTCTACCGTGTACTATGCAAATTCTGGAGATTTTCTTATATAATAATCAGGATTTTGAGATAATTTTATCTATTGTTTATTATGCTTACGCCCTAAACCTTGTCATTCTACTCGTATAATAATAAAGGATAGGGATAAGCACAAGGATATCCTATAACAGTTATAAAGTAACTATAATTATCCTAAGAGAATACTCATGAGAACGCCGATCTAAGGTAAATGTTCAATTAAAAATGTGAATTTTCAATTAAATAATTTTTTAAAGATATTTAAATAAAGGTTAATCCTTAACTTA
Source organism: Lycorma delicatula (assembly GCF_047948215.1). Lineage (NCBI taxonomy): Eukaryota > Metazoa > Arthropoda > Insecta > Hemiptera > Fulgoridae > Lycorma > Lycorma delicatula. The sequence goes on along the minus strand of NC_134455.1, from coordinate 167,242,104 downwards.
TTTGAATAAGAGTAAATAATTTGATGAGAATTAGATTTTGCAGTCACCAAACAAATAATAATAGTAACTATTTTAAAAAGTTGTAGTTAATATTACTTCATGTTTAAAATTTGGTTACGGTCTTATCTTTAGTACGTAATCAAAAATATTACTATTATTCTATGAATAAATTAACAATTAATAGAATCCACCTTACCAGGTGTATATTACTGAAGCAGTATACATATATACTCTGGTGGATTAAAATGAAATCAAAATGAAAATTTCAGTATACTAGTAGGACCGGGTCATCCTCCCCGAGGGGAGAAGATCCCGCCTCGTACCGTGCCGGTCGCTACACCACCCCCTCAGTTCCTCACCAGTAGTGGCTTTAACGGAGGACATCTTCTCGCCCTCAAACTGATTGCACACCACAGCGTTCAGTTACGGCCCCGCAGAGATGCCACCGATGCAGATGCCCCGAGGGACATCTGCATCGGTAAAATTCACCCCGATAGTAGTTTTAAGTTTATGCCTTCAAAAGAAGACAACGGACACCTGGAGCTACCACGTCGCCCTCAGGAACTAAGCTAAAAGCCTAACCGCGGGATGAAGACCCCGCGCCTAGTTCTAACTATTACTGAGCCAACTTATTGAATGTTTCAGATCCGACAAACTACCACTATAACAAAAACTTTCCCACTTTCCCAAAGTTGTTAACACAACGAAATTTGGTCCTAGTTCCCTTAAAGAACCGCGCTTTAGTACGACCGGGTCAGTCGTCAGTTAAATGTTTTTAAACATTTTAATCTTTAACTATGATTTTTTAAACTTTTGAATTTAAATGTATTTTTAATGATCCTAGAAAGCCGAAAGATCTGCAGTACACATCAACGTGCTGGTAAGGTGGTTTATGTTAACGTTAATTTATTCATTTATCATATCAGCGATACCACGATTGAGAAATTAATTCTTATTATTATTTTGAAAAAGTGTTTTTTACAAATTAATGAAAATATTTATTTTTAATTAAAAATGTTATGACTCGTCATCAAATTTGATGACGATGTATATTACATTCTGAAAAATCAGGATTTTTACATTCTCGACTGAATATTTAAAAATTGTAAAAATGTTTATAAAAGTAATTAAAAACGACTCGCTAATGATATTGCATTAAATTCCTCTTCCAAAAAATATTTTTTGGCGTCAACAGCACTCCTGTTTATACAGTAGCGGCCCAACATCATCATAGAATGATTCTAGTGAGTTTTCATAACTACTGAAAATTTAGAACGAGATTTGTTCACAATTTATTTTTTAAAAACTGTTATTACGTTTCATTACCTTACCAATGAAGTACATTTTTCTGAAAAACTGAAAAGCAATATGTGAAAGCGATTTATTCTCTTCACACTTCAAAATGGATCATTAATAATTACCAGTGAATATATTAAAACATACAATATTAATAAATCATTATATTTCTATTTCTAATTTCCTTTCCTGTCGAAGTATAATATAATTTTTGAAAACGTTATACTGGGTATCTGAAAAAGAACTCCGCAGTTTTAAATTAAATTTACTTTATTAGATTTAGAATTGTGCTTTATTACATGAAATTACCAAGTCTATGTAATTCAATATGAGGGCTGTTTACAGCCCTAAAAACTTAAAACCGATAATTCATCTCATTCTACAATCTGGCTAGCACGTATGCAGGAATTGTTTCCACGGCTGTTGTTATTCTTTGGCGCAGGTGATCGAGAGGTTAACCCACCAGCTTGGTCTAGTGGTGAACATATCTTCTCAAATAAGCTGATTTGGTAGTCGAGAGGTCCAGCGTTGAAGTCCTAGTAAGTCAGTTATTTTTACACGGATTTGAATACTAGATCGTGGATACCGGTGTTCTTTGGTGGTTGGGTTTCAATTAACCACACATCTCAGGAATGGTCGAACCGAGAATGTACAAGACTTCATTTACACTCATACATATCATCCTCATTCATCATCTGAAGAATTATCTGAAAGGTAATTACCGGAGGCTAATCAGGAGAAAGAAAAGAAAGGTGATAGAGAGATTGAATTTTTCTTGATATACGATGTCTTTTGCGTCGCCCCTAAAAAAAAAAAATCCATTGGAATCAATTCGGGACTAGCGGTGGCCAAGCGACGGGAACTGCATTCTCTGCCTAACCGCCCTTCTGGAAACATTTCATTGAGGAGACTAGTTCCCACAATTTCTGCACAATATGGAGGGCCAGTAACGGCCCAAATATTCGATTATGTATGTTACCCACCAGAGATTCACTTTCGGACAGCTGCGGACGAATTCCACCGAATCGGTAGATCTTCTGTGCCCACATTCACAATTACTTTATTGCAATAGTTACAATTTGGCAATGACGACACTATGAAATGTTGCTTCATCAGAAAATAAAATGCCTTGCTGGTAGTTTTCGTCAGGAGAAATGAAGTTTAACTTGGTAGTTACAAATTGAACTGTTTGTGGCTTATCGTTAAGTTTAATTTCATAGAGTAGCCGGTTTATAAGCATGAAGTTTCAATCGCTTGGACAACATCATGGACAGTGCTTTTAGGAATGTGTAGTCGACGACTATCCTATTCTTTGTGTATTCATCTATTGTTGTGCTACGTTTAGCACTACGTTGGAAAGAAAGTCTCAGTTATTTCTGTGTTCTCGGCACTTGTTTTAGGCTTTCCTGGTGATTGTTTTTTTCAAAACGCTTTCGTTTTGAAACCGTTCACATCACTTACGTATCCTTTTGTCATTCGGAGAATTTCTACGATAGACTCGTGTATAATTTCTTTGTCGCCAGTCACCGATTTTATTTCTGCAAACCAGTACACGCATTGTGCTTTCCCTCGTGGCGATGCTATGATACAGAAGCCCTTATAACTTATAATAGCTTGAAGCTTGGCTTGTACAACACTATCGCAGCTTCCATTGGACGGAGAATCTGTAAACTAAAACTAAATCGTTGTCTGTTAAAGGTTATCCGTAAAACACCATTGAGAGCTGCAAAATAAAAACTATACCAGTTTTTAAAACTAATGAGTTCTTTTACGGACTCCCGGTCCCCATAATACCGATTTGATAACAGGAGAAGACAATAACGAAGATAAATTAAAAATTAAGTAAAATAACTAGCATCGTATTTCATAATAAAATTATATTTAGGCTGCAATTTAATTCTCTGGACGCTTACAAATAGAACATTGTTTAATACCGTGTAAATCAGTAAATAAATTTCCATAATTGGAAAATGATATTAATTATTAACACAGAGTACAAACTCCCATCTTCGAAACAGTGTTCACTTACCACAAGAATGTATTAGACCGCTATTTTGATGATAACTTTCATCTTAAAATGGTTAAAATAAACGAACAAACTTTGTATCGACGGAGGAATATTAAATGATTTAAGTGATATTAATGGAACCCATTTGCAATATACTCGAATCATATTTACCAAGAAAATTGGTAATTCTTATCTGTAGAAGAACAGTAATACTAATAGAATTTATATTAGAGTCGAGTGTTCCGTATCTTAAATCATGTTAGATATCATTAGTAATTCTCATATATTCTTCTCATCATTGTTATTTAACCGTTTATTATTTAAAATGTCACTTTATTCTAACCCAATAATTAACTAATAATTAATTTTGGGATAATAATTTATATTAACGCAGCTGCTGTTCCAGCAGTCGGAAGGTCCGTTTGTGCCGATCATTTCACCTGATTACTTTCCTTCTCACGACCGTGGTAAATATACCTCAGCAAACGGTTACTTTTTTTTTAATGTAGTGCAAATCAAATCTCAGTTTTATTTTTAATAAGGTTAATTTTCGTAAATAAATCTTCCAAGATTAAAAAAAAATAATAAAATCATTATAACTGTTTAGTTTCAGATTTTATAGTCTCAAATAAAAGTCTATAATTCTTGTACGATTCAAAATGTAATTTTAACAAAACGATCGATGCCTATATCGTGGTTTGCTATTGGGAGTTATGATTTGGACATTCAAAGAGGTAAAAATTGTTTTTTTTTTTACTGTTAGACGCAAAGGTTTGTTTTAAAGTTATTATTTATTTAATAGTACTTACTACACATGCTCACTATTCGATAAATATAGGTTATGTAGTGCAATCATTAAAAGAGTTTATGTAACTTTTCACGAGTTACTCCGAGATTGGCGAAGCTAATTTTAAGAATAATTAAATTCTATAACAGGTTTACTAAGGAAAATTAGAAGGGAAGTGATTTCTGTCCTATTTCATCGAACCAGACACACTCCTGCACATTGGCGCGCCGAGATTCAACCATAAAAGCGACTCCTTCTCTACGTACACCGCAGAGTTGACCGTTTACATAATGTTATTACGCTCAAATAAAGTAATTCCGACCAGCGCCTCTTGTATGACGAGAGCTTTATATACGGTAGATACAATATACTAAATTTTTACATGCAAAGACAGAAACGAAAGTAAATTATACTTTGGATATTATATTTATTTACATTTTGTGTTATCCCTCTACACCTTTATGGACAAACCGTTTTTAATGAAATTAATTAACTGATTTCACGTCTTGTTAAAAATTCAGGGTACTATGATTCTAGAATTTCTTTTACAGAAAAATAGTCTGGATTCTCTTCTATTTTGAAAATATTTGTTTGCTATTTTATCGTTCTCATATGATTTTGTAGTGTAAGATAACATTGAGCATAGACCAAATGTCAGTGCCAAGATACGGCTACTGACATTTGATCTATGCAGGGCGACCGAATTGGGTGGCGGGAGAAATGCCAGTTAACCAATCTACACCCGTTTCATATCATAATTTGTCTCCTATAGGTGTGATGCTTATATGAAACGGGTACTTCTAAAGAATATCGCTAGTGTAAGTCGTGCTGCGAGTTTCATATCGACAGAGAGGCATAGCTAACTATGAAAAACAAACGATCGCAGCTTTCTGGGAAAATTTTAAGGCAATAATTTTTAAAATAGATAAACACAGCTGATATATTGAGAAGAAATGAAGCTTAATCCGAAAGGGGAAAAACTCCTTTGTGATAACTCGATCATCTTGACATTTCACATTTCTATACATGCGAGTATAAACGCGCGCAGGTATGTTTTATTTTAAACCTATACTGATGTTACAATTCCAGGAAATTTGTGGTAGATTTTTACTTGAATCTTGGAAAAAAAGAAATTCGTAAGAAAAATCTTGATGACGCTTTGAATATCTGAACCCTATATTTATAAATTAACTTTTACTATAAAAGTTCGGAAACCTTCAAAACCTGTCTAAAATGAAAACATACCCGCTATCTTCTTACTATAAGTTGGTAGTATAAAAATAAATCAAACAGATTACTATCGATATTTTAAAATTGTCGTCTGAAAATTTATAAGAACACAGTATAATATACTTATAATACTCGTTATCTATTGAACGATTTAGCTTAGGATGGCCAACCTTTTCTAAATGCGGACCAGAAGTTTTATTTATTTTAGCATTAACTTATTTTAGCTTATTTATTTCAGCTTTCTTGATTGACAGCTGCGTGTTTCTTTGTTCTTGTAAGTAGTGTACTTGTAATTCAATACATCATGAATAATTATAGCATAATTATTCTACAATTATAGCCATTTTACAATTATAATCAAATTCGATGGGGCCTAGAGTACTCTCAGTTAGCTAGTTCAGAAGGCAAGATTACGACAGAAGAGAGAATGTCCGAAAGAAGCCTACAGCGATGGCAAACACTGAGTTAAAAAAAAAATCACTGATGTAAATGTCTACCATTTATATCGATGACATCCCAACTGAGCCCTGGTTGATCTGTAAGATGTAATCAGTTAGAGGGTCAAAAAGATAAACTCCGTTAAAGCCTATCAGAGTTACCAACGAGGGGGAGAGTGGCGACCGGAATCGCCACAAGGTGGGTGAGTGTCTTCTCCTACGGGGGTTGGAATGGGCCTAGAATACTGAAAGTATATGTAAATAAAAATTAAGATGTTTAAAAGGAAAAAAACTGACAACAAAGTGATAATACTTTCCCGATATTGTTTATTTATTCTTATATAGCGCAAAAAAAATTACACAGCAAAGAAAGTTACTTAAAATTTATTTTTTGGGGTAGACGATAATTATGTTAAAGTTTTACTGTAAAATTATCATTATGTCTAAATAAAAAACAAAATATTTTAGCAAAGTTAAAAATAATAAACCCGATGACTGGGAATCGAACCCGAATCAGCTGGTACAAGCAGTCTCTTAGAAGGCAACTAAGGTGACCATTACATCACCATCGGTACCTGTTAAAGGTTTTTTAATTATATATATATATATATATATATATATTTACTAGAGGACCCGAACACAAGTTGTCCTGACGTGGCATTGTTCTATAATAAATGCACAAAAATTATTTAACACATAAATAGAAGTAACTTATTTAAGTTAAAATTAGCAGGAATGTGGACGAAATTTCATTAATATGACTATTAGTATGACTATTATCAGTTTGTTATTGTTGTATTATTGTAATGGGTTTATTGATTAATTATGTGTAGTATGGTTAATATTTATTTTCACTAAATATTGAGATGTCCGATGAAAATTGAATTAAAAAATCGAAATTAATCAGCAAACATTATAAATTCAATTTTTTAAATATACTTTAAACTATATTATAAGTAACTTATATTTTAATTTTATAAATGTTATAATTTATTTTACAAAATTAAATTTTTATTTTCAAAGATCCGTTCAATAGTTCATAAGTTGCATAGAATCAAATGAGAACTGACAATTTAAATTTGTAGGTTAAGTTGATTGTTATTGAATGCACGTGTATACATCATTAAAATTCATGAAAAATCATGTAAAATACTCACTTCAATACTGTATCTTACAAATTTGCACAATGTATATTTTTTAATTATACTTTAAAACGTTATTTCAATAAATAATAATATAATATTCTCAATAAGCGCGCAATTCTAGCACGCTCGGCAATGCTTAGCTATTGCTAGATTTGAGTATACATACAGATTAAATGAACACAATTGAAAGTTTCATAAAACCTTAAAAAGAACATCCACACTCAACGAAAACTCTCACTCCCAATGTGTAAGCTCAATCTGGATATGTGGTTGTGATTTACGCTGACTAGATTACTATATAGTAATCTAGATTACTATATAGTAATCTAGATTACTATATAGTAATCTAGATTACTATATAGTAATCTAGTCCTGTTTCCAGGACTTTGAACATGTTTGCAGGCCACAGGTTGCCCAACCCTGGTTTAGATGAAAAAAAATCTATAAAGATGAATTACAATCATCACTGCCCCTTAAATCTCTATCAATAAAAAAAATATATTAAAAGAAAAGAGGTTTACAATTCCATTCTCTTTATGAGAAGTGGGGCCGACAGTAGCGATTATTGTTCAAGATATTGTCTTGAAACAGGCAGTAATCCGATTTACATTGATTCAATAACTCATCTCATCTGGTCTCAGGTCATCAAAGAATACTTCTTATGGCGTGCTGCTTACACAGATCAAATTAAGCGTTTTCAACTAGATCAGAAAATGTATATCAAATCAAACTGATGTTTATTTGAACCTCTTTATCAGTATTTAAATAGGATTTAAACTGATTATTAAGCGGTATCGTACAACAGAATTATATTTCTGAGGTGAATACCTTGTCCAAACTCAAGTCGATCGAATTTTTAAACAATTCTATCTAAGACCGAAGTATATAGGTTGTAGTTACACGTATATTTAAATCCAGTTAATTTCTTTTTTAGATGTAGGTTAGATTCCGCTAATTCGATGCGGAGAATGCCAGGACCTGCAGAGCAAGCGCATCCTTGTTGAGATCTGTCGGAGAGGCGGCTGATGGGGATCAGCCACCTCCCATCCCATCAGCTATTTGGTGGCTGTACAGTAAGTCAGATAAATTGCCTGTCGGGGGAAGTTGTATCATCAGCTCTTCTAAAATACAGAAATAGAAACTACTTTATTTTTATTCTGATATGAATCTTCGTCCCGCGTTTTTATAGAATAATTGTTGTAATAGATTTACACGTACTTGTATCAGCTAATCAATAGATAATATTATATCAATGATAATATTGTATCAATAAGTACGTCACTTTTTTGTTATTCAAAAAGCAATGAGTGACGTTGAATTTTTCTTCAAAAAGTTAATTTAAATTTTGGGTTCGATTTTATAAATAAATTTTAATATTTAAAAAAATATTATTAATTATTATATAAATAAAAATTTATATTTAATAATAAAAAAATATATACGTGGTATTTAACTTAGCAATTCTACAAGCCGTAAATAATATTTTTAATCGTTATTATGAAAGCAGTAATTTTGTGTTGACGATTAAAATATATGATTATTTTTATCTCGCGTGCACTTGTTTTTGAAATAAACAACAATTTTCCATGAAAGGTATAAAAAAATGCGCTATTTCTTACCGACAAATAAGAAATAATATATTTTAACGAAAGTAAAATTTATATCCGTTTAATTTGTTCTTTAAAACGTATAAACTTATTTTTTTGTTATTTATTAAAAAAAGTGGCGAATAAGCGTTTTGTGAAAGGTTTACAAGTCGAAAAAAATTACATCGTTATTAGGATAGCGCCGGTTAAGCACAGCGCACCAGAGCATACGGCACAGCGTGTGGCTATTACTCATTAACTCTCATATCCCGCCCTTCTTACCGCGACTACCTAAATTGTTTCACTCGTCCGTACACGTAACTTTTAAATATTTATAACCTCAGCGGGAACAAAATTGTTTCAAATTGTAATCAACACATTTCTGAAATTTATGAATTCACCGATGTATGTATCATCTCACCCGGCGTGCAATCAGAACGCTCATTAAAATTCAAAAGTTTATTTAAATAGAAAACTCCCGGATGATTATATACTCTTTGTATATAGGTAATTAAATATACAACTCCCTACTCGCCACCGTGATCCCCTCCGCCTCACCGCTAAATTTTTCGTACCTACCGTCACCGCAACGTATAGATTATCGCATAATTTTTATTTTAAATGTATTGAACGCTAAGCTGCACCTAATCAGACATGCACATTTTTTAATAGAAATAATTCATGCATTAAAATAAATATAGCGCTAATCAGAATTTATACTTTCAACGCTATTTTTAATACTAAATATGTATCTTATACGATTTATCAATTTTAATTTTTCTAGAACTATTTAATCTATCGATAATGCCGTATCGTATGGTGTTACGGTTATGTAAATCTCATACCAGAGAATATATAATATAATTATTATTCATAATTCTGAAAATTGCATTTAACTGATAAGCTAATAAATTTTCAAGAAAATTTTACACTTAAGGTTTGATAATAAGAACACATGGAACGATTTCGTATTTAAATAGAAATTACGCAGAAGAGAATTAATTTATCACGGTCACGAATAGAATAAAAATGTATCTAGAATTGAATTTCATATGACGATTGCGAACACGTATACATAAATTACAATGTTTACGTATTTATTTTTAAATGCGCATAAAACAACTGCTGTAAAAATAAAAAAAGTTACCAACAAATCCTTCTTTAGTACCCTTTCCTTCATTAAGCCGGTCGTGATGTCGTTATCACTTCTGTATGATCAAATTGTTACGTAAGTAACTGATATTTAACGTAATTAATTATAAAAAATTACTAATTTCATATGATGTAACGCTTTAATTATGGGAAGACAAGAATATTTTTTAACTAATAAAAAAAATATTATTTTTTTATTAAGTACATGTTTTTATATCATAAAAAAATACCAAAAATTCTAAAAGAAAAACTTGTTCATCTATCAACCTTTCTAAAATCATATATAACAATTCAGAGACAATGCTATTAGACATTTAATTTACCAACGTTAATACGATAATATATATTTTTTTTAAATATTCACTCCAAGGACGTGGGATGTAGAATTCTATGAGTTATTAGTTGTCAAACAGTTTTGACAAATATTTTGCCAGAAAACACTCACTAGGGTTCATCATTAACCCTACTAATCAATAATATTTCTAATCAATCGATAAAAGTACTTCGACATACTTTACATAAATAATTATGTGAAATTCACGATGATGCTAGCGCGAATTCCACGAAATGTGATGTGATTTCCATTCTTTTCCGTATAATTCTTTAATTTCAACATATTCGTTTTAAATAGCTCCTATTCATTTTAATCTTCATCTCGCCTACAGATTTTTTATTCAACAATACACTTCCTTTCGTTACTAAATCTAATAATCCTGGATTCCACAACTTATTATGGACTACTCGATTGTTTCTTCTTCCGTAAGAATTTGTCACGGGTTTCATTTTTCTACGGTTAGCGAAAAAGCTTTCATTCTAAATTGGTCAAACTATTTAATTTGAAAAATCCCTCGGTAACACTGCAGTTCAAAAGCCTCCTTAATCGCCCGTTTTACTATTCTTTCTTATCCTCCTTTTATCGGTACTGTCACCTACTACTACTACTATTACTATTACGTAAATCTTTGTCGGGACTTTGCTTTCAAGTCATTAACCTTTTACATTTTTTTCAGTTAGTATCAAAATTCATTCATATATCAATATTGTTAAAGAACTGTAAATTTTCAGTTTACACTCTCTAAGAGACATATTCTTTTCGTTTCAGGAGGCTATTGAGCGCGTAACAGCATATATTTCGTCTTTAAATCTTTCCTTAATATTTCTACTAATCTCATTTTCTTTTATAATAATGTGTTTAAACAAGTAATCTCCTCAATCTTCCAAACACTATCTTCTTATTCGTTTCTTCAGTATATGAATTCTGTATGTTTTATTTTTTATTCGGAATATTTATTGTCCGTTACTTACGTCTCATAAGTTACAAAGAAAATCGGATGTACTGAGAACGTGCGAAAACAAAACAAGAAACGGCTATTTTTAAGTAAGATTCAACGATTTCTACTGTAAGACAATTATTTAGTATTTATTAGAACGCGACCGTTATAACCGATACAATAAATACGAAACGCTAATAAATATATATTAATCATTAAATCCATCAAGGCGCAAATAATTAACAGAATCAAACAGTTCGTTTCAAGTTTTGTGAAGTATACTATCAGTCCTAACATCTATTTTTATTTTGTACTCTTTAATCGACCTATTATAATTCAACCGTTGACACAATGTGCTTTTTTCCTTATTGCAGTGTTTAGGTAACTGTTTAATGTCTTACTTTTTTAAATTAATAATTTCTACCGATCTGGTATATCTTCAACATTCCTGATAGTTTCTCAGCATTAGGATGAAATAATAAAACATTGTTGGTGACCCGGTGGTTAAAGTCGTTAATGGCAGTTAAATTTATATTTTTTTGAAAACTGGCCTAATCCAATGCACCTTAGTCGTAAACTTATCGAGTACAAGCCTAACCTTTTGGTTTTATTAGTTCAGTTCTATGTACTTCGTGAAGCTCGGCCTACAGAATCAGAAACTTTATCCGGGGGAAGAAAATATTCAAAATATACGTCCTTCTTTTTATTAATTCACCTCACATTTAAGGAGTAAATGCCCGCCTGCTGCATCGAATATTAGAAGAGTCTACATTCAGGTTTTCTCGAAATAAACCTTCGTAGTTCTGTACAATACTTAACATACTACGTCAATTTCGAAAACTACTCAAGTTTTTTTTTAGATTTTTCCAATAAAATCTAGGCAAAGATTTAAAAAAAAATCTTTACCGGGTTCTTAAATAATTTATTGTAATATTTTTACGCCGTGAAAAGGGTTAAGTATAGTTTTGAGTGACATTTTACGTTTATGTTAAGTGTAAATTAACATACGTTACGAGGGAAAATTCTCTTTCTTTAAAGAATTGCTTTTTCTATAAAAAATTATAATTACTTTTTAACTGTATTCACTATTAAGTAACGTTAGAGTTTATCTATGAGGTGGATGATAACCATTAAATAATACAACACTTATAATATAAAAAGCATAATTTTTTTTTATCGATTGCTAATTTAATATATTTAATATAATCGAGTAATACTTCTAACGTTCCCCCGCTTGCTAATACTCGCTAAATTATCGAATGTATGTTTACACATTCGATAATTTTATTCAGTTTAGATCGATAACAAATTATATTTATTATCGAGAAGAGCTTTATTTAGATCGATTAGGAAATTAACAAAAAACAGAATACACTTTACGCTCTGTGGAAAAGAAAAGTACTTTGCGTACTACGAGATACATGAAACAAGCAAAGATTGAGTGATGCAAACTTCAATATACACAGATGTTTTACTCTTTGTTAAAATCAATTTTAATTGTGAAATAAATACATTGAACGGTTTTAAAAAGCAGAAAATAATAATTTAAAGGATACGTTACACCTTTCACCAATAGACTTTAATATAAAACGAGAAAAGTTTCATATTTGCGACCTTTACTAATATTTATACCGGTCTGCCTATATAACTAAGAGTACCTTTGAAATTAATAAATAATTATTTACATAAAAGAAAGTATGTTTGAGGTTAGACTTTTCAAAACGAAGAAAGACAAAGTTTTATCGAATATTACGTAATTCTAATGCGATTTTAAAATATATTTCTTTTAATTAATAAAACGAATAACGTACAGAGTATATGCGTAACAACCAACAGATATTTATTAAAGAAACTGTGTACGAACTGTTCTGTTTTATTTTGTAAATTCGTCACAGTTTCCCATTTAGAACATCGTACGATATTTACATTGGTGATTCACACTCTGCGTAATTTATTTTAATAGCTAAACGTTAAATGAAGCGTTATACCACAACAAACATTGGATTATAAATTCTAAGGTGACGAATTACTATTGAATAAAATCCAAGACGGTATATCATAACGATATGATTGCAAAAAAATTTCTTAACGTTACGGAGCATTTTATATGAATACATACACACGCGTTTGCAATCACACCGTATATATGAATATCTGTATTATATTCATCCGTGATGCAATATAATACGTCTGACGATGATCGAGTTAAATACTTGATTAACCTTTTCGTATTCGAATATCAAACATGATTCATTAATGTTTAAGAAATAAAAATTGTTTGTTTATTACAGCGATTTCTTAGAACATTAATAGTATTGAACATCAAAATGAGAAAACTGGAATGCAATTTTGAAAGTTGCTTGAACGGCTGACTGCATTGTGACTCGTGAGAGGCCACGCTGCGCGGTTCTGCTCGTTCTCAGATGCAGTAGAGATGGTCACGCATGGACGGCGTGTCAGTCAGCACAATTTTACTCCTGACTCGTTCAAACAATGCTAAATTCACACTTCACTATTTTATCTATTGTTTTACGCTAAATAGATTTACTGAATATAAAAAGGTCGTGGTAACCTAAAAGCTGATGTTAGAACAAAAAAATACAGTATCCGTACATTTTTTGGAACCTCATAGTTAATGAAGACCATCAAACCGTTAATATCAATAAAAAATATAAAGAAAAAAGAATTTTTGATTCCGTAAAAATAAATTAAACGTAAAAATAAAATCGAGAACTCTTCACTTGATTGAAGATCGATTAAAAAAGTGAATAAATTTATCGTCAATTTCTTTTTGTAAAAATTATTAGTATATTATAAGAAAATATTGTGATATAACAGTATTTCATGGATAACAGTGATAATACGAGCCTTTTCATGATGTATTTCCGCCTACATTTCCATTTCTTCGGAGGAAAACGGACTTGTTAATGATGTTTTATTTTATTCCTGTGTCTTAGGTAAGAAAGCGAAGACATCTATGTCTAATCCTTAAAGTATACACCTAACATCCACTTCCAGAAAAATAATATTTTCTCGAATTTAGTGTGTGTGTTTGTGTAAATATTTTTATAAAATATACATTTTTTAAAATATATATAACCTGGATTGCCTTAAGTTTGTACTATTTAAAAAAACTCATTTATTCTATTTTCATTAAATGACGATTGTTACAGCTTTACAAACAAATTGACGTTTTGTTCATTAAATAACCTCAGAACTTGTCCGTGGGAATAAAATGGAAATTTCGTGGCGTATAAAGAATGCCATGCCAGACTGGGTTCTTCTGAATGAAAGGCTGAAGCGCTACTACTCCACCATGAAGCCTACTTGTTAGATAACAATAAAAATGCCTGAAATAAAGCCATGTAATAAAAACAATAATCATTTTGTACTTCAAATCCCTGAATTCTGCACAAAAAAAGTTATTTAATAAGGTTAGCGTAATACTTTACTGTATAACGCGAAAAAAATTAAAAATTAAAGTTTTCTCTCGATCGTAAGAAAATATTTAAACCGCAAGATATATCCAACCTCAATTTTTCAAAATAAAATCTCGATAATTCTCCTTTAATTTTAATAAAAAAACTGTTTTTCATAAAATTTAGGCTATTCTATTAAATATATAAGCAGCAAATTAATTACGGTAAAAGGAAGTCAAGCCGAAGAAAAAATTACTTCGTTAAATATAAAATAAAATAATAAGCCGTTCAGATTAAATAAAATACTCATCAGAACAGACTGTAAGAAATGAGTATATAGACGTGCCCTGTGTCATCACACCGCAATGAAGTAAGATTAACTGCAACAATCGAAACGTAAAGGTATTAAAAAAATATAAAAGAACTGACATAATTACAGCTAACGTTTTCGTTGTTATTTAAAAATCTTTAATAATACATCAATTTCCCCTACTGAATGCGTGTAACGCACTTCTTCTAAAAAAGAAAGATGTAAGGATTATTTTATTACGTCTTAATATTCTTCCTCGTCATTTTTAAAGCTGTAACGCTACACTATTTTGAGGTATCTTTTTTTAAGTAACGATATTCATCAAATTACACCGGACTTTGTATGCAGATATACGAAAGTATATTCGGATAGCTGAAAGAGATAGCCAGTTATAAAAAAGGAAACCAGTTCACTCTCTCCGGTAAACCTGGCTCGGATGCTGGTCGTTATTTAGATGAACTATACCTTTTTATGGAATATTACCGACGATGGAATCCCTTTTATGAAGTATTGTCTCAGTTTGCTTATAGTAGTTTGGTTACGCCACTACAGTAATAATGTTATGTAAAGCCAGTTATTTTTACACGGATTTGAATACTAGATCGTGGATACCGGTGTTCTTTGGTGGTTGGGTTTCAATTAACCACACATCTCAGGAATGGTCGAACTGAGAATGTACAAGACTACACTTCATTTACACTCATACATATCATCCTCATTCATCCTCTGAAGAATTATCTAAACGGTAGTTACCGGAGGCTAAACAGGAAAAAGAAAAAAAAGTAATAATGTTATGATAGAATAACACTTTATCATCATCCGTCATGGATTAGGCTCATTAGCCTGTTCCGGCATTATCGCTTTCTTGGGCGCCTTATATCTCTTCTTCCCCAAGGTTTGTATCTCCATACTTGAGAAGGAAGTCTACAAAGCGGCATATGCATCAAACGGTCACTCCATATTTTACGATATTCCTTTAATGTTCCCAATAGTGGCATCACAATTAGCTATTTTCTTATCTCCTCATTCCTTACTCGGTCTATTCGAGTACATCCTGTGACCGCTCTCAGCAGCCTGAATACGTGACTCATCCCAACGCCTCAAAACCCACACTTCACGACCATAAGTAAGAATAGGCACGGCCATTGTTTTGTAGAATCTTAATCGAGTCTCCTGTCTGGTGTGTTTCCCTAACGTCCTTCGTATTAAACCACAGACTATAGATCCCCCCCCAATCGGGTCAACTTCTAATCGACATTTGTATTTCTGTCGTAAGATAGGTCACAAGCAAGATAATTAAAAACTCGTACTTGTTTCGCCCTTCCAAGATTATTTTCGAGCTTTTAAAGGCCATTTACCTTTAAAAGCCATAATCTTTGATTTGCAAGTTGTAGCTTATCCTCATTATCAAAAATAATTACGGTGTCGTCTGCATACAATAAAGAATTTAAGTAAGTACCATCACAAAACCTAATGCCTGTGTCAACTTGATGTTTCCAAGTCTTTAAGATTTTATCCACATAAATACTAAAAAGTTTCGGAGGTATTGGACAATATTGTCGCAATCCCTTATTGATCTTTAATATTCCCGTTATATTATTTCCACCGTAAGAAATCACTATGGTTGTGTCAATATACATTCCTGCAATAGATGCTGCAAGACGTCTTGGATATCCATTTCTAAGCATTATATCTCACACCATGGGCCTCTGAACGTTATCAAAAGCTTTTTCCTAGTTTATAAAAGCCATGTGAGTTTCATAGTTATATTCACAATGCCTTTCTATAATTTGGGATAAAACAATAACTGCATCTATACACGACAGACCTCGGCGAAAACCCATTTGCTATTCTCCGATCAAATAATTTGTTATTGCTAGCAAGTACTGGTTTAAAATAAAGGCATAACATTTATACGCAGCATTAAGAGGAGTGATCCCTCGGTAATTTCCTGGTTGTGATTTAAGTAATCATTTATTAGTTTTTGAAAATCATTTATTACATTTTATAATCAATTTATTTGTCAAATAAAAATAAAAATAATAATTATTTTTTTAAATAAATGTATTAGTTAACACGAATAATGTTTAATTTATGTCAAACAAACCTATTAATGTCCTTCACAATTAAATTCGCTTAAATACATCAAAATCATTATATTTAAGTGTAATTAGCTGGATGATAAGCGGGTTATTTTTTAAAATTCTGTTTAAAAATAGTTTACTTTTGCCCTTTTAGGAACGTGAATTTGCATGCTAACAGATTTTTATGCATCTGTTTATAAATTTTGAATTCTTAGTGCAATTTATTTTTTTGCCTTAGGAATTTCAAGATCATTCTCTAACGATGCTTCATTTGTGTGATATATCAGAGCACCGGAAAAGAGTCCTAAACATTTTCATAGAAAATGTTCAAGTATAACAAAATTAATATAATACAATAAAATTAAATAAACTACTCTCCAAAGCGGTATACACAACATTTCTAAGTAAAACTAAGGAAATATGAAATTATAATCAAAGCAAAATTTAGTCGGCTTATTTGCCGACTATCTAAAAATAACCCCGAAATAGTTTTGTCTCAAGCTGATTTCGTTTCAACCATATGTTTCTGTAACATGAGACTATATGCGCATGCGTGTCCGATTACAAACATTTTTACTTATACTTTTCCCAGTTAGTGTTAAGTTGGACACGTCTCCTTCCTTATAAAATGGTTACATGTAAGAAATTATTCTACTCGAGATTTTATTCATGACCCTCTAGAATTTTATTAAGCAAATTAATAAATAATATCTTTTACACTTAAGTGATTGTGAAGAGCAACCTAAGAACAACCGATAGTGTTATAATAATGATAACAGAAATAATACTCCTGTAGCATATATATGATTGCGTGGGACTAACCACCTACTCGCACAATCTCACTGCTGAATAGTTTTCTACTAGCTTGTGTTACGTTATTTATGTCGAGGAATCAAGTTTTCTATATGTAATTCTGTTTTAAGAGTGAAAAGCAAACCAAAATATAATTTAAACAGAAATCCGAATGAAAAAAAGGAAAGTAAATAGTTATGAATGATTTAAGGTCTATTATCGATAGTCTTCTAAGAAATTAGCGTAGAATGGAAAAATGAAGTTTAGATTCATTTTCTAACGATAAAAAATGCAAATTCTTATCATACGAAATTAGAAATTCTATATTGGATAATTATTATTGAGTGTATGTTGTTACAACTATAAAACTGAATTAAAAAGAAAGAAAACAACAATACACTAGTTTTCTCATTATTATATATAATAAGAGGAACAAAAGACAATAATTTATCACCATTATTATAACTGGACTAATTAAATTACAGCAGTTCTAACTTTTTTTTTTATACTTTTAAGACAAAAAGTCTTTTTTCATGTTCCTTATATTTTATTATTAAAAAGCGTTAGAATATTCACAAAGCTTCTTTATAAAAAAGTATTATATAATTACGAGATAATTTAATAGTTCTTTGTACTTTAAATATAGTTCCCTTAGTAAAAGTAAGTTGATAAGTTTCTTTTTCCATAAACTTAAAACATACAAAAAAATAGCATCCGTTCATATCCTTATGTAAAGTGAAGACTATAATTAACCCGTTCTACTTAAAAATACTCGCTTGCAATTATCAACAACAAATTTTTTCATCTTCTTTCTTTTGAGTCAAACGTGTAAAATCAAATTATCTTAATACGTGCGAAGAAAAAGATTTACAAACTGCTCTTAAAACTTTATTGGTTATCCGACTCTTCTCGGTAATAAGTAACTCCCAGGACATCTGATCAGTATAGCTATAGTGACTGGATGTTGGCAACTGAACCGTCTAGTCGCGGATTTTATTATCGATAAGGCAGTTAAACGTATCGCTAATCTCATTTTCCTGAGGGAGTAAAATATTGTAGCGGTAGAATAGGTGTCGAACAATCCTTTTTACACGATTTCGATATTTAGTTTAAAATAAAAATAGTGAGGATAATTTTTTTGTATTATTATTTAGCTTCTGTTTTCTATCCTAGAAGTATTATACCAGCAAGGTATCTTGATATTCAGGTACGTTAGGAAGACTAAGATTCTACTATTATTTTTTTATGAATTACAATACAGAAGGGCAGGGCAAGTTTTCAAAAATATTCAACGGATCTGAATACTAATTCGAGCATAGTTAACATAACGGGTGCTTAAAAGTAAGTAAATAATGCTAATTCATGCTAGTTAATACTTTCGTATTTTTCTTAAGATTGACTGTATTCGCGTACAAATTTACATATCGTTAGCTAAGTTTATATTTCCTCAAAAAGTCAAATTAATGCGTCTCCGTGGGGAAGTAGTAACGTCTCAGCTTTTAATCCGAAAGGTCCCGAGGTCAGCTGAATCAGACAGACATTTTTCATTACGCTATAAAATTGTTATTTCATATTTCCATGCAAGTTTTAAACTTGTGAATTAATCATTAAAAATAAATGTTCGAGGGAACTTTAGAAAGAAGTTAACCGATCATCGTGGTATGTGTATAAACGTTCCAAGAAGGGTTCTTGTTGAAGTCCACACTTAGATAATCTGCTTTTAAAACAAAAAACAAACTACTTAATGTACCTGATATGAAAGATTCCTGTAGAAATCCTTTAATAAAGCATCAACACGATTACTGAATCTTACCTGTTTAACGACAGTCCCGTTCAGTGACTGACCGACTGGCCTTTCAAAATATTTAAAGGGATTATTTCCTGGTTGGTGTTCATTTTTTTCTCTTAATTTATATTACTTTTGCGTAGTTATATTTACACAAGTATATTATGTTTTTAAGGAAAGAGTTAATGTACGCTTCTGAGTGGTACAGCATATATACGTGTTTGCTCAACTCGATGTGCGCGGATTTATCGTTTGTCAACATAATAGACAAATAATTTGTAGTTAAAGATTATTTTATTATTATTTAATTATTTTTACCGATCCATTAATTTTATCTAAATTAACTTCACTGTGCCAATAAAGTGGATATAAAAAAAATAATTTTAACATCATTAATATTACACCCCATCGATTAATTAAACTAAGTAAGTTATTTACAACAGAAGTAAACAATAGTTTACTCGCTGATTGAAGCACAGTGTTTGTAGGTAAAATAACGATCTGCAATACATATATATATATAGTATATACATATTATTTGTATTATATGTATATTACAGTGTGACTGGTATTAAATATTGTTCAATATTTAAACATGTCTATTAAAATAATTTAATTTCTCTTTTGCTTGACATCGATTTTTCTATTTTTTACAATTGTGATTATTGACTATTATTTAAAGTTTTTTTTTTTTTTAATTAGTCATTTTAAAATTTATTTAAATGTTTAAGATGCAAAAAAAGTTAGTATTTTTTAAACACTGTATAAACTCAGCTAAATTTTCTTTATTTAATGAGATAATGAAATAACTTATTCGTAATTAAAATAAAAAAAAAAAATAATTAAAAAAAAAAAAATTAAAAATTAAAAATAATAAAAAATAAAAAAAAAAAAATTAAAATAAAGATAATTTGAAATTGTATATGTATATTTCTTGCAGTAATGTAACGTAAATATATTAAGAATATTTTGCAAGTAGATATACAATAATAATTTTACAAAACTGAAAGGATGCGATATAACATGCAGGAGAATTGCAACAAATAGAGACCACTATCATCCGACCGCTATCAAAAGACCGAAGGTTCGCAAGTGTAGTATTTTGTAGGCTGGGCAGCGGAGCGGAAAGGAATTCACCACAGCGCAGCGCACATCGAACAACCAGACCTGCTTTTTCTATCGTGCGCACCCGGTCGGTTACCTTACAATACAAGACAAATTCTTCTACTGTAATGAATTTGAAAAACACAAAAAGTTTTTTTTTTTATTTAAAACAGTAACTATAAATATTAAAAGTTTAAAACCTATTCCATGAAAATCTATAAAAGCGACGATAAGATTATCTTTTATTCCAGTTTATGTTAGAATATAAAAAAAAAAATATCACTTCCTTATTTATAATGCGCATCGGTATTTTAATTAATTTTTAACCTCAAAAGTTTCTTTAAGCCGAAGTAAAGGAAATCAAAAACTTAAAAAATAAATAATTTATTTTATAAAATAATAAGTAAAATAAACCTAATATTTGAAAAAAATATTTCAAAAGTTCAATAAAATATTTATGTGATTGGCATGAATATAATTTAAGCCATTTGAGATATTTTGTCTATCGACACTAATTTGAGGTACTTTGATAATAATTTCAACGTTTATTTGGCAGAAAAAAATTATTTTACAAGTTTTATAAGTCCATTTTTTAATTCCATCGTTTGTTTAAGCTTAGGATCCATTTCATCAAAAGTTGCCAAGGAAAAATGAAATAGGATATAACTTAACACATTTTCTAATAAACCTGAGTTAATAACTTTAATGGAGCCCACCCTTAATAAACAAATTTGTTATAATTTATTCACTTCAGTGAAAATACTTTTAGAGAAGAACTGCGTAAGCGTAAAGAGGAAAGAAAACAGAATTTTACTACACTTCCATTGCAAAAATGTTTTGTAGTCGCAAACGGAGTTCGATCTTTCCTAGGAGAAACAGATTTTTGAAAATTACTTGCAGGTAATAGGTACACAAAAAGCTCTGAAAGATATGATGTCAATAATGTAACGACAAAACAACTACCCCTAAGAAACATATTTCACAAATTTTTCCAGAGGGTAGTCTAACTGTAGTTTATGGTATCAAAAGCTATTAGTACTAAAAATAAAGAATTTGACGTAAGCTGGGAATTATATTTTATTATTTTTCCTAAAAAATAATCTTTTATCATTTTTTTAAATTTATTTAATTATAGAAAACGAACATTTACTATAGACTACACGTTAGGAGTTTTGTTAGGAAAACGGTAAGGAAATAAACAGCAACAATAAAGAACTAAAAAAAAAAAAAAGTATGAACATTTCCATCTGTAAAGTTAAAACTAAAAAATTATATGTATTTCTTAAAATAAAAGTAACTTAAAAGTAGTATCTAGAATTTCTTTATAAGATTTTTTATGTTCAAGTCCAATTTTTCTCAGACTGTTTTGGTTTACTTAGAAGGAATTTGGCAGGATTTACAAGTGGACGATTTTGTTTCCAAGCTGCAAAAGCATGGCTTTATTCAAAATTTATTTTAAAAATTATTACTTATTATTAAAAATAAAATACGCTAAAATAAACTGGAATCATAGTAATGTAAAAAAAAAAAAAAAAAAAAAAAATAGTTTTATTTCAATTTAAGAATTGCAATTCTAATGAATTACATTACATCGTAGTTTTTAAACATATAAGTAGGCTTAACTCAACTGACAGAAACATGTTTTATAAATAAAATGAATACGACCTACACATATATAATACGCAGATAAAAACATACATGTAACAAGAATAATACAATTAATTATTTAAACATCCGTCTGATATTAAATATTTTGCAAAGAATGTAAACCGTATATCATTCGATTGCGCAATTTATATTGTGTTTTAAAATAACAGTTTTCAAACATAGCCGAGTCTGAAGCAGAGAAGTTGCACTATTGTGCACCTTTCACCGACTAGCTGCATGTATTCGGAACGACTGTAGATAGATAAACCAACGCCTGCCTATTAAGCTATGTATGTTGAGGTGAGTTACTCGATTCCGTATAAACACACGCAAAGAACATAATAACGATCGCCGGTTAAAAATTTATTTTAATTTTGTCAATATTTTAAAAGCAATATGTCGGTTGACAGCGAAAGCTAGATTTGCGCGAAGGATGCGTGCTTGCTTGCATTGCGGCATTAAAAAATAGACAGGACTCCGGTCGAGTAGGTCTTGGTTTCACTAGCCTAGCGGTACGGAGTTCTTGCCTATCAGCCATCGGATTCAAAGTCGTTATTAACACTTTCTAAAGCCAGGGAAAGGGCTCATAAACAAACAACACGAAGCGGACCGCTAAGGTCTTTTTGTTTATCTAAATAAAAGAATATTATTATTATTTTTATTATTATTAATACGCTTTCACGAAGCAATAACTATTTACACTTCAATTAATAGAACAACGGACTAGCATCGGTGTTAAAATACATAATGAGAAAAAAATACTCGGTGTTACTTTATAACGCATAACAATTATACATTATGTAAAGCGGCTACTGCGTGTAGGTATGAATTCATACACGTACTGTCGCTTTTCAATTTTAATTTAATTCTCCGATATGTAAACCGGTTTTAAAATAAACATTAATTTATTCTAAAACAAACTGATTATTCTTCTGAGTTATGTATAATTACTATTCAAACAAAATAAAACTACCGGTCATATTTAATAAATTTATAAACAGATAAATTTAAAGTAAAGCTTCATACTCAGATTTTTTTGTTTTATTTCTCATGAACCTTTTTACGGTTTTTCTTGGTCGATTCGACTAACAAATTTATTGATGTAAAAACGCACATAAAACTTCATACAGCTCGGATACAAGATAAACACTCTAATAACCAAATTGTGACTTACTGATATCAAATTATTATTGTTATTATTATTATTCACGCGTTGTTACTTATTAATATTACTAAAACTAAAAAAAATTGTTTAAATAAATTTCTGCGATCATTTAACCTTATAAATTTAAGTCTAATAAAAGGCAACTAACAGGTTAGTATAACAGCTAATTATACTTATTTTGAAAAATTCACTTATTCGGTGTGTCAACTGTTTAGGTATGTACTTAAGAAACTGAATTGATTTCCTAGCGACCAATTCTGGCTCTGCCTCGCTAATGTGTGAGACAACGAATTAGCGTTGAGAATATAATTACGATTAGTAGCAATGAAGAATTTTAAAACAAATTTGTGCCGATAAATATCATCTATTCCTCAAAATTAACAAATATTATCCAGCTAACATACCAGTTAATAAATTCATTTTTATATTAAGCAGCACAATACTTCGGTCCACGCGTAAGAACCGTATTAAGCTTCCGTTGCTTTATTTTTTCAGTTACAGGTCGGTTTAAAATATATTTCAAAAGATTTAAAATCAAATAATTTTTTTTTACACAACCGGTATTAGAGTTTAAAAGCAATACTAAATTAAAAACCCTGAATTTCCTGAATCCTCGTTAAATGTAAACAAATAATATTTCCTAAAATAATTGATTTGTCAAGACAAATGCTGGAGTACTTCCTATATTTATTAAATTTTTAAATCAAATCCTTTTCTTTAAAAATGTCCACTTTGATGTATACCTGTGTATATTATGTACCGATCTGAATAAAATATTTATTTATTCATTTCACGCATTCTCTAAATCTAGAATAATGCAATACGTAAAATTATTAGATTATTTTAAATACTAATATTCTAATTAACTTCCATATAAATTTACTATTTGTTTCGATTCACTACTACAAATTTTTAAGCGGTAGAATTTCTATTATATAATAGTTTTCAAAATCCATCGGCTCAAGAATTATATTAGTCGAAGAAACAACACTATAAAAATCTACTGTAAACGATTTTTTCGCCATTAAACATTTTTTGATGAACGATTTACCTACTGTAGCTGCAAAGCTAAAATAAAACCCAGCTTTTCCAGGATGGTACCAGATCTCATGAATATTTCCAGTCATCACATCTGTGCATTTACTTAAAATGAGTAGCTTGCCAAGTGATCATTTTATTAATATTTATTTGAACGGTATGATTATCTTCTCCCCTCTTTTAATAGTTTAATCTGGAGATATTTGTGATAACTAGAAATTTTCAGTTTTTTCTGTACGTTTTGTTATTTTTGAGCTTTAAACATACTCAAAGGTTCTACTTTCTATACTTCTTTCCTTCACTAATCATTAATTCGAAGGTACAATAATACATTTCTCACTAGCGTACTTCTTTAAAATTAGAATTTTCTTTAAGCTTCTTTTGTCTTTGATTCTTCTTAAACTTTCTTTATTTAAAATTTTATCAACTCATCTTATTTCTAACAATTCTAAACATAACATTTCAAAAGTCTCTATTAGTTCCTTATTTGCTTTCTAATTACACATGTTTCGCTACCGTAAATCGCTATGCCCCTCACAAATATTTTTAATAGTTTATTTATAATTTTTAAATCTACGTTCAGGCTAAACCAGCATACTTACTTTACTACATGAAATCTTTCCTTATTTTCACTAAACTGCTTCTAACTTTTTTCTCATTTAGACCTCTGGTAATTTTACTATATAAAAGAGAAAATTCTTCCTTACATTATGATCTCTTAACTAAATATTTTCGCATTTACCCTTTTGCTTTTCTAGTCATTTAATCTTTACGATCTACTTCATTAAATTTTAAAGAAAAATAACAAATTTTAAGTAACATTATTAACATAGTTGAAATAGACCATTTTTAATAAAATGGTTATTTGTTGAGTACGAAAATGTGTACGATAATAAAAGATGACTTTTTAATCATTGAGAATTTAACAGCTTCATTAAGCGATATGGAGTGAGAAGTGGTATAAAGATTGCGGAATAGCGTAGACGTATAAACCATGTTGTGGATAGCTGCTCACAATGGAATTCACTGGTTAATCATTTTCATTCAAGCAGCCAGAACTAGAGAGAAATGTTAATCGTATTTTCATTAAAAAAATCAATTTACATCCACGACATAACAATAATTATTTTGCTTGTCATCCGTTATCCTCCCGCCAGTTTTTATCAATGAATTTTTGTGATATTTATTATATTAATAATAATAAATAATAACATTAATAATAAAAATAAATAATTATTATAATTAATTAGGTTAAACATATTAACGTATTTATAAAAAGTACATTACAGTTTGAAAATGATATTTATTATAAAAAACAACTATCTACTTAATGTACAAACCAAAATGGCGGTAACGTCTTCCAGAGTGGACTGGAACATATTTCGATTTTCTACTTCTGCTTTATGGCATCAGAGGAATTCCCATAAATAGCATCCTAATAAATTTCTCGCTGAGCCACTTTTTCGACGAAGCTGATTTTTTTTTGCTATTCCCCAGAGCCTTTCAACAGTCTGGGTATGCACTCCGTTAATTAGATCTTGAGTGGATAAAATCTTGAGAGTGATTAACAGTGTCGGTATTGATTAAATTTCGGCTCCATTGTAAGCCGGCCACTTATCTTAAATAAGCGGTGCCGATGAAATTGACGTCGTATTTTCTTTTAACGAACCTATCTATTTCGGTAGTCATTCCCTGACCAACAATAATACGGTTATTAACGTTTTATGTAGACATACCTCCAGCAGGTAATTATTATATTTAACGAATGTATTACCGTTAATTTTTACTTCACGTTATAGAATTTAACTGGTAACATTTCAAAACAACAATATACAGAATGATTCAAAATTATATGGTAATCACTTAGGAGCTGATTCTATATTTAAAAATAGGAAAAAGTTCATATAAACATAGGCTCGAAAACGCTTCGTTAGCGAGTTACGGCTAGCGAGAAATTTCGCCCAGATTTCAGTTTCCCCGGGGAAATAAAGACTTCCTGGAATTCTGAGAAAGTAAATTAAGAAACGAATTTAGTTATTTCTTGTGATTTTAGACCTGAAAATATTTAAAAAATGGGTCCCAGAATTGTAATTCCATTAGTTTTAATAATATCTGACGTAAAATATAAAACACGGGGGTAAAAAGTAACACGTTTTTGGGTTTAACGTAAGAAAACTTTGTTAAACGGTTAATTAACTTGTATATTTTCAATTAGAAATGTAGAAAATTTAATTCTAAAAAGATTCATGTAAATTACTTAAGAAAAAAATTGAATACAGGATATTAAAATTTAACTTTATTAAAAAACACATCAGTTTGAATCGAGAAAAAACATTTAACGGCAAGAAATAACTAATTTTGTCTATACGTTGGAAATAACAGCTGAGTATTTATTTACTGCTTTTTTATCAGAATGAATTAATTTGTTTTCATAGTTTGCCGTATTAATTTTTAATCACTCTGTAAAAATAAAAATATTTCTTCCAGACTTGTTTTGGAACCTTTCATCTATATACTTGGACGCAGCTGAACGTCAACTCAGCATTCCCTTTTATTACAACGCGATCGTTTGAACTATCCAAAATCTTCAAACCCGTTTCGAGCCTGAGACAATATAATCTATTTCCAGGAAAAATGCGGTAATTTTTGAACATACGAGCACAAGTATTTTTTTATAAATAATTTGGTACAAAGGAGATGCATTACCAAGAACACCCATTAAGGAGAGAAAAAACGGGAATAAGGTAACAATAGGAACCTAACTTACACGCTATCACTATGAGACTGCATAAGTAAAAACAGATAAAAAGGAAGATTCAGTCGTCAAGCATCAACACGTTCATGAAGTGATCAAGTAGAAACATGTTAGTAGGCACATCATCAAATGTAAATTACTCTCTTAATATAATGAGTCATATCTTCTCTTTTTTCCTATAATATGCGTATATTTAATTGCTGTAGAGGTATAGTATTGTAAAAGTACTAAAAATCATCACTGAAACTCATTAATTCATTGATAACAATTGAGAAGAGGATAACGGAAGATAACCATTAAGTTTAATTGTAGTATGTATTTTCTTATTCGGTTTATCAGAACGAAATAGTTTTTGTGAAGATTATTTTTTGTAAACATCATTAACTGGTGGGATAGTTAACTAAATTAGACGATAACTGGAAAACTTAAGGTTAAAAACTGCCAAAATCTAAAAAGGATAATGAGAAAAAGACTACAAATCACACTTATATGAAAAATATTTAGAATTTTTTTTTGTGTGTTTTATGTAAGCGAAATAATTGTTTTAGGTTAAAAAAGGAATTTTTTATAGTTTTTCTTTTCATTCTTTAATTATATATATATATATACACGAGGGATATCTCTAACGTAAAGACTGCTGGGAAATTTCTCTCCTTAAGGTTTGTGAACCTGTGTCGTTCATGGCCACGCTAGCAATCTACAAACTGCATTGTTGTCTGTAAGTTGTGCGTTGTAGTATCTTTGATCACGACGCACCGGAATGGTCTAGTGGCGAACGCGTCTTCGCAAATCAAATGATTTCGAAGTCGAGAGTTCCGACGTACAAATACTGGCAAAGGCAGTTACTTTTATACTGATTTGAATACTAGATCGTGGATACCGGTCGGTGTTCTTTGGTGGTTGGGTTTCAATTAACCACACATCTCAGAAACGGTCGACCTGAGACTGTACAAGACTACACTTCATTTACACTCATACATATCATCTTCATTCATCCTCTGACGTCCTAACGGATATTCCCGGACGCTAAAGAGGGGAAAAAAGTATCTTTGATCACATATCAGTTATTATAATAAAATGAATAGGAAAATCGATGTTGCCGCCGACTGTGAAGTACGTGGAGTCATACGTTTTTTAAACCATCAAAATATTAAGCCGGCTGAAATTCATAGGCAGTTAGTTACTGTGTACGGTGATAATGTAATGAATGAAAGAAACGTCCGAAAATGGTGTGAAAGATTTAGAAATAACTGATTTAATGTGCATGATGAAGAACGTTCGGGGAGGCCCTCGATAATCACCGAAGACTTGTTAAAACGCGACGATGATGAAATCAGAAAAGATCGTCGCTCAACGATTTCCGACCTGGCTCTACTTTCTCCTGATGTTTTGAGAGTTGTTATTTGTCGCGTTGTTTACGACCATTTAGGCTTCAGAAAGGTTTGTGCACGTTAGGTGTCTTAACGGAACGTTACAAAAAATCCGAATGAGAACTACTTTGGAATTTTTGATGCGCTATACAGAGAAAGATGATGAGTTCCTTAATTCAATTGTTACCGGCGATGAAACACGGATTTCGTATTATAAGCCAGGGAAAAAATGGCAGTCAAGTGAATGGCGTTATCCTTAATCACCAACCAGACGAACAAAAGCCACAGCCATTTGGACGCAAACTGATGGCCAATTTGGACGCGCCATTCAAAATCGGCCACTAGGGTGGCTGACAGACGGCGTCGTCCTGCTGCACAATAATGAACGTCCACTTGTTGCGGGTCGGACACGTGATTTACTGAGAATATTTGGTTGGGAAATTAATTATCACCCATATAGTTCGGAGTTAGCTCCTTCTGATTACAATTTGTTTGGGAAATTGAAAGAATTTTTGAGTGTAAACAATTCGCGGATGACGATGAACTTAAAAATCAGAGGCTAAATGGACTGACGGCAGAAGAATACGAGGGTATATTGAAGCTACGATAAATGTCTTAATTCATATGGCGATTACTCAGAGAAGTAGTATAAGATACGTAGTTTAGATAAATAAAAAATATTTATAAAGTTTTCAGAATAAATTTTTTTACAATTAAAGGATCTTTAGAAATAGCCTCTCGTATTTATAATAAAATGTTACGGAAAAAGTAAATATTAAATGATATGATATGGGAAAATTAAAGATAAAATTAAAAAAAAAAAAAAAAAATTAATAACATATTTTTTCCAAAATTATATTTTAACGACACAATGAATAAAAGTTGAGATAGAATAAAAGAGACTGTGCTCACGACGAAGAATTCTTTATTAAGTTAAAAAAAAAAACGGGGGCAAACTAAGAGTTTTATCTATCAGATAAAATCCACTAAGGAATCAGTATTATTTAATTAATTAAAAAAATAAACATTTTATGATTAACATAAAACCTGCTCGCATGTTTTTTATTGCCTAATACAAGTAGCTTAAAAATAATTACATTATTTATTTACAAGTACGGTTAATAATCATTATTTATCGTTACAAAAATATTTATTTAATAACTAAGACAGCGACCCGAGGCTTTAAACCCAGTTCGTCTAACGTAATTACAGCAACATTTCAACATCATGTCATGAAGTAAAACCTACAACTTGCAGAAGCAGTTGCATATTTTTTTTCACCCGACTTGATAACAATTTTTATTACCCGTAGAGAGAAAAGTTTGTTGTCATCAGTTCTTGACCGATCCGACGGATTTCTCTATCCTTTTATATTTTGCTCTGCTTTTTATTCTCAACAAGTCTGTAGAGAATTCCAACTCTTATTCAACATTAACTACTCGGAATAAACTAATGAGTATCATGAATTCGCAAATGTGGGGAAGTTGTATAAAACCGTATAACTTCTTTTTTTATAAAGAGTCATTCTTTGGGGAGGTGTACAAAAATGGTATTGACTTCAATTTTAATCGTTAAATTTATCCGATACCTAATTAATGCATTAATGTTTATTTAACACGTATCTATTTAAATATAATCTAGTCCCAAGAAAAAAGCCAATTTATCTATCCCGTGAATATTTAGCAAAATGTTTATAGGCTTATATGCATTACGTAGTCAAATACCTGTATATGTTTCAATAGACCTTTCAAATATTATAAAAAATGTATCCTTTAAATAAAAGTAACAATACGCTATATGTATTTTCGTATCTATTGTACTTATTTTAACAAGTTCAGGTGAC
This sequence comes from Lycorma delicatula, assembly GCF_047948215.1. Lineage (NCBI taxonomy): Eukaryota > Metazoa > Arthropoda > Insecta > Hemiptera > Fulgoridae > Lycorma > Lycorma delicatula. The sequence continues at coordinate 167,211,879 of NC_134455.1, read as the reverse complement.
CGATTACTTGGTCTTTCAAAGAAGTTAAATCAGTTATATATGTTTATATTTCATTTCATTTCGAAATATATCTCGCTAGATGAACTATCTGTTATTTCTTGAGTTGCCTGATCTTAATTATTTTCTTAAAAGGAACAGACAACCAAAATTCGAAATACTCGTTGAAAAATTGTTTCAAATTTTAACTGCATTAATTCTTTTCAATCGATATACGAGTATTTTACTAAAATTTATCTGCAGCATTTAAAAAAAACGGATCCGGCAAGACGGGTAGGGGAGACCCCGTTGGACATAAAAAAAAAACATTTTTGTGATACTCGAATTCATTTATATCTCCTTTAAACGTCAACGATTGAATTTTTTACTTAAATATATAGTAAAAATTAAAACTCTTTTGCGCATTCATTATTTCGTAGTCAGAGACGCACTAATTTTTTGGACTACAACGAACTACTTATGTTCGATTAACGAGTAGGCCCTACACTGAAGCATCAAGTTTAAACTCACTCGCCACTGTGAGTCATTGCATAAGCGTATGAAAAGTACACCGATGCAAAGTCAACAAAATTTCAAACTGAGGTTATGTTGTCTATTGTCAACCTTGAATTGAGCGTAACTGAAGAACGAATCAACCAATCTCCATCAAATAGTCATATACACAACTTAGATGGACTACTAAAGCAGCACATGTAAATTTCAATCAAACTGATCTAGGAGTTTGGTGATTTTCGAGCCGCAAAATGTTATACACCAATAGTATTTTTGTAATCATCATACCTCAAAACATAAAGAAAATTCAGTTTGGAAATGGGGTTTGATTTTTTACCCTATATGTTTATTTTTGTAAAGTGCAACCTGAACGAGAATAAGTCAAAATTTATTTTTCAACGACAGGAGGCGGCCCGGTGGCAAAATTTCAAATGAAAAAATTACAAATTAATTTGTTATCAATCGGGTAAAAGGCTGCGTCTAATTAAAGTAACTTTAGCAGCTTAAAATACCGCTATGTTAAAAAGAAATCGCAGAAAAATATGAGGAGATGTTTGTTTAAACTTTACTTTTACTCGGTAATGGATTATCTGGATAAATGTTGTATTAAATCATGCTGAAAGTTAATAGAAAATATACCTATTAAAAAAATCATTTAGATAGGTCCGGCGGTTTTAAGTAAACATCAATACTCACACACATACGAGCAAACAAATTTGTATAAATAAATATATATACTCGTACAATTTTTTTTGTTGTAATTATTACTTTTGTTCTTTTCTGATGATATTAGAACACTAAATTATGTTCTGCAATAAAAGTAACAATTATTATTTAATTTTCTTTGGAATTGGGTGTTATTATTTTTATTTATGAAAGAATTATTTATTTTTACAATTCAGAAATATCTGTGTTCTTGCGTATATACATATTTTGCATGTGCATATTTTTGCGAATTTAGTGAAGCAAAATGAACTTACCGCTTCTGCCAAATAAAAAAAGTAGACGGTGTCTTCAATAATCATTACCAATCCTGAACATCCAATCCTGTCAATGAATCTGAAAACATTTATCAATCCTGTTTAGTATTTTGTCAAAGAAAGACTCGATTTTTTCCATCAGATTAAAGAGTATTTGAATATGTATAAAATTATCGGTCATGTTTTTATAAGCAAGTCTGTTTTCATAAATGGATACTTTCAGAAAACTCCACAATTAGAAATCTTTAGGACTTAAGTCAGGCCTACGAGATAGCCGAAAGTGTTTAGAAATCTGTTTACAACCATAACCTCTTTCATTATATTCATTAAAATAATCAAAGTAATCAAAATAATCAAAGCGGTCTGGTGGTGAAACGGGTATAAATCAGTCACACGCCACACGAATCCTGAGACGAGAGAAAAGTTTCTTGAGGAAAGCAGAGTTTGTTTTTGAGTACTTGAAGAAAACCAAGTTTCGTTGTTTAGAGAGGCCTGAAAGGTTCTGGAGTTGTTCGTATCTTTTGTTGATCTCACCTTAGATAGATTTCCTCTTTCTTACTATTCCTATATTGTACTTAATGTTTTTCTACTCCATGGTATACTGTAAATTTTAAACTGGTGCTTGAAAAATGCTTAAAAATGAATTTATAGTTAATTAAATCAAACAGCGTTACATTTCACCAAAAATTAAAGTGTAAAGTTATTTTTTAATTTAAAATACCAAAAAAGCAAGGTTATTAATTAGACAGCTTTAGGTTTGTGAAACGATCAATAACGTTGTTAAGGCTTGTACATAGAAGACCTTGGCTACAAGAAACGACGTAGGGTGTAGCTAAACTCGAAAAAAATAGACAAGTAAATTTAAGATTTTATTTTTCAACAGTAGTTTAAAACCACTTTATCGACACTATTTTGTTAAGTATTTTTATATGCTCATAATGGGAGTAACAACAACGGTTGCATTCAAATTTTATGATGCAGTGAAACAAAGGATTCGAACCGATATACCGCTTTGAAGAATGTAGGTAAATAAAGTTATCTTCGGATTTAAACAAAATTTGGACAAACTTATTTCTAATTGTAACGATACAACGATACAGTTCAAATCGATAACAGAGACCGACCATAGCTTAAAACAACAGATAAAGAGAGTAGCATATTATATCAGTAAAACATAGGAAGAAGGATGGAACATGTCGAGCAAGACTAACAAGCGAGCGCAGTCCCAGGGGCGTCGGCCGCCCCAGCCTTCCCCGCAAGGCACTGAAGCCGCCTGCCCTATCGCTGAATTCGCTTCCCTCTACTTCTATTCAAAATTATTCAAATTTCTCTGGAAACTGTACTGCTGCGAATAGCCCGGAGGAAGATATCAAATTAAACCTGAAAAAGTGCGGTATTGCCTCCACTGACGTATGTGCCGAATAAGAACACGGAGTCAACAGTGCGTTATATAAATATATATATATATAGGAATGAAACCATTCTTTCAAACGAGGAGGTTTTATAATTTTTGAATTGCAAATAAATGTTTTTTTTATCAGCATGTGTATTTATTTATAAACAGTTACACGTATGTTCTTCATTTGGTCAAATATGATTTTATTAAAAAAAAATCCTGAGTCCATAAAAATAAATAACTTTTGTTTCCCGTGTCTTGTTGCTTACGGTACTACTACAAAGGAAAGAGATGATTAACTTAGTTAATTTTTATTCCTGTCGTTAGAAGACAGAATTCAACAGAATTTTTCCAAATAATTTTGAAATCAGCATAATAAACTAATAAATGAATTTTTAATCTACCACAAAGCGGTTTGTAAAAGTCGTATTCATTGAACACAAATGTTTAACCTACAGTTTTCATAAAAGTTAACAATTATTAATTTATCTTGGTTCATAAATAAGCGTATCGTATTTCTGTTTGAGTCGGTAGTTTATTCTGACGCCTATATTAAAATTCTTTTACTTACTGGAAGGTACAATTAATACGACAGGGAAAACATTTCCATAGCTCAAAAAATTTTCATTGTCTCGGATTTTAGCATTTCTCAGCGTTTTTCCTGAGTCTAAATATTTTAAAAAGATTCTGTCTCACGCACGCAGTAGTAGAGTAAAACGTCGGAATATGTTTGGTTTTACATTTCAAAACTATTTAATTGGGACGATATTGATTGTAGCTTATATTTTAGGGGAATTCTTTTAAACAGGAAAAGAAACTACATTCAAAGATTTTTTTTTCTAATTTTTCACTATTTAGTTTTTTAGATTTTATTTTTTTATCTCTAAATGAGGCGTTATTTGTTTCAAAGCAACAAATTTTGAGGAAAATGATTTTGAAAGTATAAACGGAGTTTTATCGCCTTTGAAAGAAACAACATTATTTTGTTATTTATTCCATGGAAATAAAGTTATCGAGGGTCAGAGAACTAGATTTAAAAATTCCAACAGGTTTTCTAGGCTATATCATTCTCAAATTTGAGCGAGTTCTCTTTGTCGCAATAAATAAGAACTCCGGAAAATTCTGTTCAGTTACGCAATAAAAATAGAGATTTCATTTGGTGAATTATTAATTATAACAATTACAATTGTGTACATAAGTTTCTAATAGCAAAATAGTATTCATTTTACTGCTGTTACAGCGACTAACTAATATGTAGAAGGGATTCGATTCCCGCTGAGGCTTCATATGTTTTACATTTATCTCAATTTTTGCTATTATATAATTCGAAAAAATCCCCGATTACATTGTTTACAAAAGCAGTCAACAAAACTCACTTTTTACACTGAGGCTATTTAAATTTTATATTCATTTTTGATAAAATTCTTAGCCAAAATAAGATTTTATGAGATCATGACGAAAGAGATTTTAAACAAACATGTACCTACCACTCTTACCTTGTCACACTTAACGCTTACGCACACTAAAAGATAAAGGCGTGGGTAGCCCGTGCGTCTTATCCTTTTTGTAAACATGCACACGCACTAAGCTCATGACTTCCAGCTAATATATGACAACACATTACATGAAAAATTCACTAACGCATTCTATACACCGACGCACGTAACATTTAATGCATCAGCAAAAACTCAAAACACAACACTTTCATCTCATAAGAGATAAAAACGTAAGTTCTACAAATATCTACACGACGACGTCCAACGTACAACGTAATCTCATCATCATGATATAAACAACATCAAGAACAACAAAATATCCACCACATGCTTTAGCAGAGGGAGTAGAATGAAGTAAGCTTTTATATTTTTTTTTTTTTTACTTAGAGATTTATATTTTTCAACTACTTGTTAGGTTTTACCATTTAACGATGATAAGAATTAAAAAATCTGGCCAAACATAGTAAAATATTTTAAAGTTGTTTTTATTCATTCGGATGGCAGCCTTTTAGATATATCTTTTACCTTCTACTTTTGTCTCGTATTTACCTCTCTTAGGGATTTTCCAAGCGTGGAATTTCTACATCCACCTTGGCTTATTGTTTTTTATTGCATAAACTTTCAAGAACTTTCATAATTGGAGCTTCAGGAAAGCTTTGTAAGCTTTCTGCTAGTTCACCCAAATAAACTAACAAATAAGAAAAGAAACATTATTGTCCATATTTAATGAAAAACAACTTTTACAAGAGCATTTTAAATTTACTGAACTCTCATTACCGCATTGGAAAAAATATCTATTTTAAAAAATCATGAAAAATGAAATTCATGATGTAATTTTAAACCAGCATGACATGAATTGAAATTATCTAAGTGAGAATTTTCTGTAACAATTAATGTGAAATATCTTTAGTTAGTAGTATATATTTTCTTTACCAGGTATTTAGGTATTTTTTTGCAACAAGATTCCTAATTTGTCGATACACAGAACAAAAGAAAAAATAGTTAAAAGGGTGTGCTGAGAGAATATGAATGACACCGCAGAATAAACTGTGAAATTTTTTGTTATAGTCTAGATATTAATGAACGCAATATTATACGCGATATATTATTTTAAATTTAGATTATTTAAAAATCAATAACGAAAAGGTTAAATAAAGGTTTTTGAAAATTTAATCAAAATTTTTTTTATCAGATCATAAATATTTTAATCATAACGATACGATTTTGATTAAATTATTTTCAATAAATGATCAAGCAGCGCTTGATAATCATTAAATACCGAGTACCTATTGCTCACTTTGTTTTATTAACACTTAATTCTTTATAATCTCACCTTATTTAACAAAAAAAAGATTATATAATTTAAGGAATTCTGTAAAAAAAAGAATTAACATAATTTACATTTTAAAATATCAGGATTATAAAGTTAAAGGGAAAATTAATTCATTAATTCAAAAAGAGAAATTAATTCAAAAAAGTTACAAAACATTTCGTGGAAGTTGGTGATCCGCTTAAATATTATTTATAATTCGACGAGATGTTAAAATAGTGTAATTATCAACCCTACTATGCCTAAAGTCTTTGCTGGAAACGGAAATTTTTCTAAGATAAATAATTTTTGATAAATATTGAAATGGGTTCTTCATTTTCAGCGCAGAAGTAAAATTGCAGTAAAACAAAAAGTACGTCTAAAATCAACGCAATTTCTATTTTTATTTAAAAAATTAATATTACATGAAGTTTGAAAAACAATATCATCCATATGGCCTTTAAGACTTTCTTTGACAAAGCCAAATCTATTTTTTTCTGTTTAGCCTCCGGAACCACCGTCAGGATAACTTCTGAGGATGATATATAAGAGTGTAAATGAAATTTAGTCTTGTACAGTCTCAGGTTGACCGTTTGTGAGATGTGTGGTTAATTGAAACCCAACCAGTAAAGAACACCGGGATCCACGATCTAGTATTCAAATCCGTATAAAACTAACTGCCTTTACTAGGATTTGAAGTTTAGAAATCTCGACTTCGAAATCAGATGATTTGGAAGACGCGTTCACCACTACAACTTGCTTGATTCTTTCACGCAAATCAGCTTGAATTCAAGTAATAACGTGTCGAATGTCTGCTTTCAGGTCCTCAACCGATGGTAGATTGTTGCTATAGACTTGTGATTTACCAGAGGAAAACGTCGAAGGGAATCAAATCACACGAGCTAAGTGATCAATTGACATTAACATTTTGTGAAATTATCGAATCACCAAAATTTTGACGCAATAACTGAACTGTTTCAGCAGCTGTGTACCATAAGGTACAATGTTAAAACCACATCTCATTCGAATCAAAATTTTCCAAATTTGCAAACAAGAAATCGTGAATTATAGCGTCCACTATTTACTGTAACAGCATCTTTTTTCTCATTTTAGAAAAAGAAAGTCCTGTGATACCACCAGTCTATAATCCAAATCAAACAGTGATTTTTTCGGATGCAATGGTCGCTGTTGAATCATTTGTGGATTGGAATCATCCCAAATACGGCGACTGTGCTTATTAACAAAGCCCTCAAGCCAAAAATTTTCCTCAGCTGTAAAGATGATCTGTTGATGAAAATTAACATCAATCGAAGTTGATCCTACTGAGTTCAAAATTTACGGTAATCCAACCAGCAAATCGTCGTCGCAAAGAATGGTTTCGTATCTTTAATTGAATTTTATGTGTGTTGAAGATTTTTACGCAAAATTCGTCATGCTGTTTTGAAGAAAATCCCAATTCTTGTGAACGATGTGAAATCGACAAATTCGAATTTCACGAACAGTTGCACTTACAGCAGCGACATTCTTGAATTCTTGGATTTCTTTTGTGAATTGTGCTTCAACATCAAGTAGAGAAAAATTCTCTCCAAATTTTTATAACCAAAAGATGAATTGTGTTTTTGTTGGGCTGATTATGCACACCATAAATATCGTGAAGCCCAAAATACGTAGCTGTAACAGATTCCATAATTCCATAATAAATGTTTATGATTTATGTACTTGTAGAGACGTGTAGCTTTCCATGATTATTTGTCATAGACTACTGAAAACAAATAAATCCTAAAAAATAAAAATAAAATATAAACGCTGCCACTACAATCTGTCAATTTTTTGCGCTCAATTTGAAAGAACTCTTACTTTCATAGACGTTTATTTCCCGTAATTGTAAGGTTCTCTATAAAAGCGTGATTTAAACTTTGTCACAAGCTATTTGATAAATTTTTGTGAAATTAAAATTTTTTAAAGTTTTAATGTTAGTGAAAATAACACCTAATTATATATAAGTATTTATCACGGTCACACAAGAACAAAATATTTTCGCGTTATTCAGACTAATTCAGGCCTGTTTTGCCGCACTATCAACGCACTCAATGTCTGAAATTCCATGTTTTAGTTTAGTATGAATAGTATTCGCGGTTCGACCATGATATTGTGATACTAACAAATTAAAAATTTCTTGCAACTGTAATTTATTTCCCTAAAAACATATAAACAATATAAATAAGAAAATTGTAATAATAACAATGATAATGATAACAAATTTGCTCAGGAGCTCCCTGCGGAGTACGAGATTGGCGGTTCCGAGATATCCGAGCTGGTTGCGGTTGTGCTTCTTAGTTTTGCTGTTGTGGCGGGAGCAGGAGTCATGACCGTTAACTGTTTTTGCGATGCTGGGCGGTGTGCGGACGGGAAGTGTTCATCCTTCTTCCTCTTCCCGGTTGTGAAGCCGTGTTGAGGGTGCTTTGAGCTCGTGATGTACTCTTCACTCGTTGTTTCCTGATGCTTACTGATATTGCCGTCACCGCAACCACGGTCGAACTCGGGTTGGTGAAACTACTCTGTTATCACTTATCACGACTACGTTGAACACGGCCTTGCAGACTATTCACTCTCTCCGCTGGTCCTGGCAGTTATATTCCTTCCTCTGCAGAATCAGTTCTCGTCTCATCACTTTAATTGTTGAAGCGTAATCATTTTCATCGCCCGCGCCCTTACGTTTCTTATTCCTGTACAGTAACCCTTCTGGTCGAGCAACAGCTTTTAGAGGGGCCATTTGTCAGTATTACAAAGAACAGATTGTCAAAAGGACCTGTTAGTCTGAGAAAAGGATCCCTTTTATTTCCTTCTGGATTCTTCTTTTATTATTATTCTCGTTTTCTTTCTTCTTAATTGGATGAAATCCGTTACCCTGGTCCGCTACGTTGGTCCTATTACAATATATATTAAATTTAGGCTGTTTAAATTCTACGATAAACTGTTTACGTTTGATTGATTTGAGGGCTAGAGGAATACATTTTATACTAATCGCACTTTACTAATCTAAATTACAAAATGAGTCGAATGCAAAAATAAATTTGCATTCTACTCGTTTAAAAAAAAACTATAATGAAGTAAAAACCTGAAACATATTACCAAACTTATTTTATTTTATAAAGTACTTTTATACCGAATGCTTCAAAACATGTTCCAGTTGATTACACTGATAGAAAAAAAAAAATTTTTATTGTTTTTGTAAGTGTAATACCATTTCTTTAATTGGTTTTTCGCGTACATTACAAATCTGTAAATACAATTTTTCTATCACTCTTATTTTTAAATAAAATTATGCTTCAAAAAATATTAAGGGAAAATACAGTTAAAATCTGTACAATTTATAATTTTGCATGGCCATACCTGTGTTAAAATGATTTTGCTTATGCTTTTCTTTTATAAATAGCCTCAATCACATCCCAATTAATGTCCGACAGTAATCGGTTAGCATATTAGTATTCGACGTTACATCCCATAGCTCTGTATGAAGTAAGAAGTTGATTAATAATATCATGGTAATTGTCAGATTTTTGTTTACTGAAAAAACTTTTGCAAACGTCTTTAAATGAAGCCCAAGCTACACTTTGTACATTATTTAACGTGGAGTTAAATACATCATTTTTGACTAACTCTCTTATTTGAAGTCAACAAATATTCCTTCTTTAATTTTTCCTTCACTTTAATTCGGAAATTTCTGTCTGATGTACAAAAATCCGGGACTATCCTATTTCATTGCTTTTACATAATTTATCATTAGTCCTAGCTTGATACGGAGAGGGTAAAAATATTTTTTTGGGTTCAACTAAGGGGCTCATGAATAATATTTTTCCCATTTGGAGTTAAGTTGTCTCGTTTCTTCCACTCTTTGGTAACATAATATTTATCCCTCGCTCGGTTGTCCCATTCGCAAAGAAACACAAATACTTAGTATAGCCTGACTGCATGCCTAACAAAGTAGCTATAACTTTCAAATCACCACATATGTTCCAGCTATGCTTTTTATAATTTATTTTTTCAAGAACGTCTTTTATCACATCGTATGTCTCTTTCAAATTAATACCATAAGCGATTGGTATTGAAGGATATTTGTTAGTGTTGTGTAGTAGAACCGCTTTTAAACTACACTTAGACGAATCTATGAAAGGTCGCCAGTCATCAGGTTTATGAACTTGACCTAAGTGCAATAAGCTCATCAATATTTGTGCAATAAACCAAATTATTTTCAACAATAAAGAAAGTACTGAGAAAGTTCTTTTTCAAACTGGACCAATAAATTTTAGAAAAATTTGTTTCAAAACTCTTGCCGGCCCGATTTCGTTTATATGTAATCCATATCACATTTACAGAAATAATACATTTCTTATGGTTATTTGTCGTTTGATAAATGAAATCGGGACGGTAAGAGTTCTGTAACAAATTTTTCTATTTTTTATTATATGGAACGCTTAAACATTGTTTATTATCTATTATTGTATATCTACTGTCTATTACATATATTCAACATGTATTTATTTACACAAAATTCTAAATTAATAGCATATTTTGATAATAGAAATGTACCTTTTTGACATCAGTATCATTTAATTAAAAACAGTTTTATTCATATTACAGAAATCTTTGTTTGTTCAGAGAAAGAAATGATATCTGCGAGACTCTTATCGTAGAGTTTACAATTTCATTGTTTTTTTTTAGATAGATACATTTCATCGCGAAAAAAACCATTAAAAACACGATGATTAAAATGAGAGTGTAAAGTAATAAAAAAAAAAAAAAAAAGCACGTTCAAAAGATAATGCTTCACTTCCTCCATACGTAGTATGTTGATTCCACTAGATGGCGGATATGTTGCGCTCAGCCAACTATTTACGTAGTATATTGGCTCTCTGCTAGGTGGCGGACATTTTGCGCTAAATTCAATGTACTTAATAACGAAAGCGTAAGCTGCCAATAGTTGTTAATTATTGAATATCATATAATTTCAATTCATTTGTTTGATATAGGTATAGTAGTTAGGCTAATCTAGTTGTATTCGATTTCTTAGGTAATATGATATATTGGTTCTGTGGTAGGTAATAAATATGTGCTTAATGAAATTTATAAAATATAATTACTAATAATAAGTAAATAGAAATACAAATATAAAAAATATAAATTAAAAAAATTTACGCGTGGAGATTAAATTAAATAATCTGTAAATTAATTGACAACGGACTGCTTCTAGCGGGAGAGTGTAAAGTAAAGCTTTGCTTTTAGCGCGAACGGAACCATGTGCAGCCGCTCGGAGCTGTTTGCAGCCGCCCGGCGCACCACCATTGGTACGATCTGCGCCAATAGCAACTAAAATATGTGAGCACATACGGTAATCAAACCCATCATTTTTATAGAGAATGATTCTGGCGGTATTTGTTCAGCGATAAATATTTGATTGTTCAAATTTATTTATTTATTTATCCATCTATTTTGGCAGTATTTATTGAGCTCTTTTTCTAACATCATGCCGAAACGGAAGATACGTAATATTGATAGAAAATTTACAGATGCGAGGCGAATTTCAAGTCGTGTTTACATGCGGCTATGGAAGAACATGTATTACATTTTACGATGCAATACAATATAGAAAAGCCACTGTAAAGTTCAGATTTGAATATGATTCAGTTTTTGAATATGATCCTCATTTGGATTATTTTAATAGTAAAGATTAAAAAATTGGTACAATGGTTAAAATATGTAATCATTGTTTTGCAAAAAATGTAAAGATTAAGCACCTGGCATGTATTGTTCTGGTGGGAATGTTTCACTTCCTACACTTAATGAGGAGCTAGAACCAATCCAGAGTTTAGTTCTAGGATATCATCCTTTGTCAAAACATTTTCTCGATAATTCAACACTTTATTTCAGATGACTTCTTTTGTTGCTAAATAAATTGTAGAAGGGATGTTTATACCTACGTTTAAAATTCAAGGACAAGTTTACCATCGCATAGGAAATCTATTGCCAGCACCTGGTGTTGATTACCAATTTTTACAAGTTTACTTCCTTTCTGATGCCGATCAAACTTCTCTACATACTCATATTGCTCCAAACTTGAAGAAGAAACTAACAGCACTCCAGTAAGTTTTGCTGGAACATAATAATTTGGTCAGAGAATTTAAATACAATATTGACAACACACCTCTGGATAACGCGAATGATTTTAAATTAATAACTCATGCTGATCGTGTACCTGTTAGTCAGCATAGGGGTCGCTATAATGCTCCAACTACAATGAGATTGCTATTTTATTGGTTGATGAAGATAAAGGACCTAGAGATCCTTGAACCTTACTTACTTGGACCTAGAATCTTACTTTGTCGGGACGGTCAAATGCAACGTGTGCCTGAGCTTCATCGCTCTTATGTTCCTTTACAATATCTCCTTATGCTTTTGAAGTGTGAAGATGGTTATTATCTAACTATTTCGCTAAATAATAATGAACAAAATTAAACAGTTTCCTGCATGCAATTCTATGCTTATCGACTTATGGTTCGAGATAACATTGACAATTTTTTACATTATTACAGAGACTTATTTAATCAATACTGTGTTGACATGATTGCCAAAATGATCACTGAAACGTAATAACCAAAAAAATTACGTGCTGATAATTACATTCATCTTCGAGATACTATAAACAAGACACCAATGTCAATGCCAATAACATGGGTCAAAGTGTCATAGTTCCTTTTTTTACTGGTTCACCACGGTATATGCATGAGAAATCTCAAGATGCAATGAAGTAGTGCGTAAACATGGGCGTCCGATTTATTTTTAACTTTTACGTGCAATCCTGAATGGCCAGAAATAAAAAACGAACTATTGACTGGGAAAAAATCTACTGATACACACATTATATCCAGAGTTTTCCATTTGAAAATGAAAATCTCCTAGACCTTATTAACAGAAAATAAATATTTGGATTGGTCAACTGCTATGCGCAGTTGAGTGGCGAGGTCATTCAGTGTCGAGTGGTAAAAGCGAGGCTTACCTAATTGTCGCATATTGGTGTGGTTAGTAACTAAAATACGACCTGACGAAATTGATCTTATCATATCTGCTGAATTCCCTGATAAAAATTTTGAACCGTTATTAAATGACTTTGTTTGTAAACATATGGATCATGGACCATGTGGTGATATAAACAGGTCATTACTATGCATGATAAATGAAAAATGTTCAAAAAAGTATCCTCGAATGTAAATTTGTAACACTCAAACTGCAGATAAAGGTTACCGGACTTATCGCAGGAGATGTCCAGAGGACGGAGGTCATACGGCAACTTTAAACATGCAAGGTAACATAATTGATATTGATAATAAATGGATCGTCTCACATAGTCCACTATTATCACGTTGCTTTAATAAATGTTGAATTTTGCAACCCCATGCAAGCGATTCGATAAATCTGCAAATATATTACCAAAGAAGAGATGAATTGAATCAGTACATTAATTTTATGCATATACAAATGTATATATGTACATCTGAGGCTGACTGGCGATTTTTTGACTATAAAATACAACTAATCTATGTTATCTCAGTATTGTTCACTTAGCGTTTCAACTATCAACGTATGTATTTCATTGAAAAAAATCTCCTACGAATCCTTGAAAGTACACAGAAGACCACTCTTACTACTTTTTTTTTTAATATTTTGTCAATCCGATGACTTCGATAAGACACTATTATACCCTGAAGTTACTAGATACTATACCTGTAATAATAACAAGTTTGGCAGAACAAAGCGCGGAACTGACATCGAAGGATTTCCTGAAATCAAAAAGGATACGCTATGGGTAGAATTTATACAATTTATCCATACCAGAGTGAACTCTTTCATCTGCGTATGTTATTGCATAATGTTAAAGGACCTTCATCTTTTGATTACTTGGAAACTGTTGATGATGTGCTATACCAAACATACAAAGCTACTTGCGCCGCACTTGGCTTATTAGAAAATTATAATCACTGAAAAGACTGGCTTGCTGATGCTTCTACCTGTCAGTCTTCCCCTAAACTGAGAAAATTATTTGCAATTATATTGTTTTTTGTCATCCTGCTCAACCGAATACATTGTAGAAAATATCTCAAAAAAGGTTTTGAAAATATATTTTATATCAAATCCGATGTCAAACCAATAACGCTGAGATTACAATTTCAGATGAAATATTGAATACAGGTCTCATTGAGATTGAAGATATTATCGTTACGTTAAGTGAGAAATACTTATGCGGTTTACCAATACCAACACATGATAGAAGCTATTAATCCTTACGATACAATGTTACGAATTTTTTTTCGACGTCGATGAACAGAAAGAATTTGTAAGTATTAATGCTCCTAAATTAGTATCAGATCAACGTCAGGTGTTTGATGATATAAATGACAAAGTTGCTAGCAGCAACCCAAAGATTTATTTCTTAGATGCTCCTTGAGGCACTCGGAAAACCTTCTTAATCAATTTACTTCTTTCTCAAGTTTGTAACTAAAAACGTTACAGTCGGTGTAGCTTCATCAGGAGTAGTTGCTACACTTATAAGTGGTGAGACAACTGCACATTTCACTTTTAAGTTACCGTTAAATGTTGCATATGGGCAAGAATCTGTTTGTTCTGTTCGTAAAAATGATCCACTTGGACAAATTTTGCAAGATGCTAAACTTGCACAGAGTGGAATGAATGCACAATGAGTCATCGAGCTCATATTGAATCCATCAATCGAACCCTTTGAGATATTAGATCATGCGGTAACTTAATGGTGGTGTAACTTTCGTGTTTGCTGAAGACTTTCGGCAAATATTGCCTGTCATCGTGAGAGGAACTAGGGCTGATGTTATTCAGGCACGTCTTAAATCATCACCCTTATGGAAATTTGTTCTCACTATTAATTTAAGAACTAATATGAGAATTCATCTTCAGGTGGAGATGCTAACTTTCCCTTAAATTTACTTAACATTGGAAATGGGACTCTACCTCACGGTGATGGTTACATTTCTGTCGATGAAAACACAGATATCGTTGAGCGTACAATGCATGATCTCATTTCCAATATTTATCCAGAAATTAGTAAGCTTTTACAAAAACCGTACTAGTGGCTTTGCGAAATATCTATCATAACTCCTGGAAATATTTCTGCATTTGAGATTAATAATACGACTTTGGAAGATGTTGAAGGGCAAAGCAAGGAGTATCGATCTGTAGATTCTGTAATCAATACTGAAGTTGCAGTCCATTAACCTTCAGAATTTTTGAATTCTTTTAATCCTGCAGGTTTTCCAGTTCATCAACCTACCGAGGGGAGTTCCGATTATTTTACTACGAAACCTGAAACCTTAACCCTCCACGGGGTTATGTAACAGCACGAGGTTCCAAATCAAAACTATGCGAAATCACATCACTGAGGTTACTATTCTGACAGGTCTAGCTGCAGGAGAGCTTGCTCTTATACCCCGCATCCAAATAATTCTAACAGACTTACCATTTCAATTCAAGAGGCTGCAATTCCCTATAAAACTTTCGTTTGATGTAACAATCAGTAAAGCGCAAGGCCAGATATTCAAACGCATTGGTATTGATTTACAATCGGGCTTCTTTTCTCATCGACAATTATATGTTGGATTTTCCAGAAGTGATAATTCCGACAATCAATACATTATGCTACTTGAAAATAAAAATGTCGCAAAAAATATTTTATAACCGGAAGTTCTATCAATTTAATACTGTTAAAAAATAGGTTGGCTACATTATAATCTTGGGCAAAGCCGAGTCGGGGGATGTTATATATATAAAATAACATGTCGTGGGTGATCAACGCTCAGCAAAAACTACTTAAGATAAATTGACGGAAATTTGTATACACTTTCTCCTTACGGTGTAAGTGCATACTAAGAAAATTCATTTTGAAATTCCGAGTTTAATGGGTTAAAATGGAGTAAATGAAATTATTATTTTTTTTTTTTTATTTTTCGGTAACAGACGTAGATATCAACTTAAATTTTGGTGTGTGTAATCTTAATATGAATGTCTAAAAATTGATTGCTACATTTTTTTGAAATTAAGGGATTAATGTTAAAATGGATTTTTTATTTATTTTTTTTAAACCCTATTTATTTAATTTCTCGGTAACAAATGAAGAAATATACTTGTTTTTTGGTGAGTGTAATCTTAATGTAAATAAACCAATTTCTAGATTTTTGAGATTTAACCTTGAAATGGGATGAAGGAAGGTAAAAGAAATTGAACAATGACTGTAAATTTTCCCAATCACGACTGTAGTAAACAAGATATTCAGTAGAAATTAAATTAACTTTTTAAAAAGGTTAATTTAAAAATTTTAATTTTATTAATTTTTTTTTTAATTTATTTTTTTAAAGAAATTAAGAGTTCACTAAATTGATTACATATTAGCGGACTATTAATTTGTTTAAAGATAATAATGTCGAGTAGGTAAAACAACTTACACGGTTCACTTAATTTAAAAAAATGGAGAATCGTGTAAACTATTTCGTTAATTGCACTCTTACACGAGTTATCCTAAACGGTATCGTTATCTAGAATTCGCGAGAGCAGATAACTTCATTTCGTTTAAAAAGCGGTGTTTCGGTGCTAAAAATCTTTGAAATAATTCATTACAAATACAAAAAAGTGTTAATTGTCATAAAATTCAGGTTTCCATAACTATTATAATTTTAGTTTTGTATGTGGTCCCGCCAGCTTAATATAAAATCAGCCGTGGTTTATTTAAAAGATTGAGTTACATTTTTTATTAATAAATTAAATTAATTAATGAGATAAATTTTCATCTGTGTAATTTATCTAAATTATCAGGAAATTCGATAAATTAAAACTTTTTTAAATTAACTTATAATTTTCTAATAGTCACTTTACAAATTTCGAAGTATTATCAGCCAACAACTTTCCACATATCCACACCTGTCAAAAGTTTTATTAAAAACAAATTAAATACAGCACAGAATACTTATGTTAACTGAAGTAGAGTTCTGTTACATTTATTGATAAATAAAAATAAAATATATGTATTAATATAACAGTATTTTTAAAAGTAATGTTCCTGTATGTTACATTATGACATATTATTATGATTAATAGACCGAACACTATTTGTGTTTCTATGCTTCAAGAAATAAGTATTTAATCCGGAGAAATGCCATATCGGGATTATCCCACATTATATGCTGCATTCAAAGTGAAAGTGTTACAGAACGAAACTGCGAAGCAAACTAATTAAAACTATTAATGAGATACGGTTAATAACAATTTTAGTTTCCATCTATACTGTACTAAGTTCACTCTTTACTGAAAAAAAAAACAACCTAAAAGCAGTTTAAACGTTAAAGTATCAACAATTAATAAATAAAAGAAACTTTTTATTTTATTTATTTATTTTTTTACAAAGATGTTGTTATAAGCGGTTCGAGATATCCACCGAGTTATATTTCTAAAAACTGATCTGGTACGGTCGGTTTGAAAATGATTTCACGTTTTAATTTATACGATAAGAAGATGTAGTAAATAGGAAAATCTCAGCAGGCGATACATTAGTGTTTATCTGGCAAACGAGACTTAAGTTATGTACAAGCGATGTGTAAAAATGCAAGAAATATACATCGATTTCAGGCAAGAGCTGGATCCCATTAACTTTTTCCATCGTACTATTGTAAACGAGTCTATCCGGTTGACCCCATAAACTGTACCGATAGCCCGTATGTCTTCTTATAAATCAGATTCTTATATCGTAAGTTTTCTCTACGGTTCTGGCCGGTTTTAAGTAGGCAATAGAAGTAAAGACTTCTGCGTGTCATATTTAAGTTAAAAAGATTTTATACTCTTTATTCTCGAAATTAAGAACACAGAGAAATCGATTTTCTTATATTTAAATAAAAATCAGAAACTTCTTCTAAAACTTCACACGATTCACGTGCAAGGAAAATATTTTTCAAGCAAAGAAAATATTTAAATAATAAATTTAAAATCAAAATAAGATAGTTGTTGAATATAAATAATTGTTAGCGTGATTAAAAGCTTTATCGATCTTGAGCTACAGAAATATTAATTTTATTAAGTATTCGATTTTATTAATTATATTTTTACGTAGTTTCAATGCTACTTCGTTGCATTAACGGGTTTAAAAGGATTTTATAAATTAAAATTTTATTAATATGCACAAATAAGAAGAAATAACAAGCAGAAGAATGTAGTTCTGTAATAATGTATCACATTTTTCCCGGTATGATTAAAATTAATTTTTTTTACCTATTCACACTTTATTTTTTTTATAACTATCATTGGGATGAACGGAAAAATTGAAGACGTAATTTAAAAGAGGAGAATGACCAAGAAAACATATTCGAATTGTAGTTTATTAATTTTAGTTAAAAACAATTAGGATACAGCCGACAAGAAGATATTCGTACAATTATTAAAAATGTAGCAGATTGAAAATTAACAAAAAAAAATTGATTACGAAAATCCCAGCTTTGGTTTTTAACTAATTATAAGCAGGCATCTACAAAAATGATACATTAAATATTTTATCTTAAAAAAAGGCGAAGTAGAAAACAATATTTCTGATGCGGTATTCCCAGAAATGAGTGCAAGGATTCAGAATACAGATCATTTAAAAAGTACTTCAAACGTTTTCAAACTTGCTTGTTCCCAGTAGAACATAAACGAAGAATTTGATATTTTATTATTGAAAATTCAAATGTAAACATTTAAAAAAAAAACATTCTAAAATAAACACTCCAGCCATATTTTTTTACTTTATTTCATGTCCGTTTTTTTTGTTTTGTTACTTTCAGAACAATTTTTAATTATTACATATACCAACATTCATTATTACTAACACGCGCGCGCGCACACTTACACACACACACACACACACGAGGTGTGGCTATTAAATAATGAGACTAATGCTGCTACAGGATAACTGCGGATGCGCCAAATTCGTACGACCGACAGTTGTGTATCGTGAAGCGTTCTCTTTCGATTGTTGCTACTCCAGTTTCGGTAGACATATTAGTCTGGCCGTGGCCTTCGTTTGTATAACACCTGCTTTTTTTTTACCGAAAATAAGAAAAGTGTTTTATTAGAGCAAAGAACTGTCGTGAAATTTTATATGAAACTAGGAAAAACCGCTACTGAAACTTATCTTTTATTAAAAAAAAAATCTGACAATGAATGTTTATCACGTGCACGGGTTTTTGGGTAATTTAAACTTTTCCAGCATGGCTGAGAAGACGTTTAAG
Organism: Lycorma delicatula; assembly: GCF_047948215.1. Lineage (NCBI taxonomy): Eukaryota > Metazoa > Arthropoda > Insecta > Hemiptera > Fulgoridae > Lycorma > Lycorma delicatula. The sequence continues at coordinate 167,192,878 of NC_134455.1, read as the reverse complement.
ATGACGTTCGCCCAGGTCGCCTTTTCATGTCAAAAACGGATAAAAATATTGAAAACATCGGTAATCTGATCCGATCCGATCTGACCATCGGTTAACTATTCTTATCTTCCTCAACTTCGTGAAAAAATAAGAAAAAAATGACCGGAATGGTGGAAGAACAAGTCACGGGTTCTTCATCAGGACACTGCACCGGCTCACACTCCATTGTCTGTGAAGACGTTTCTAGCTAAGTATAACGTCCCAGTGCTAGACTATCCGCCTTACTCGCCTGACCTGCCACCATGTGACTTTTATGTGTTGCCCAAGGTCAAATATCCATTAAAAGGAACAAGATTTCAAACTGATGAAGCTGTGAAAGAAAAAGCGGCACGCGTCATGAAAGAGCTCACAGAAGACTACCAGCACTGTTTCGAACAATGGAAAATTCTCATGGATCATTGCAGGGATTTTGGGAGGGTGTATATTGAAGGGGATAATAACGAAATACATATAAATTTAAAATAAAATATTTTACAGCATTAGTCACGTTATTTAATAGCCACACTTCGCATGTATATATATACGAAGATAATTTTATATATATATAAAATTATCTTTTCCATAACTTTTGTTGATACATCCCTTAAAATCTTTTAACAATTTCAATTCTTACTTACAGTTTATTTTCTATACCAATCGATATTTTACACTTTCGAACGGCCATGTCACTGAAACAATTCAAACAAATATTTGGAAGCTATTTAAAAACATTCATGATATAATACTGCTTATAATTACAGGAGACATAAAATAAGTAAAGCATTATTTAGGACTACTCATCAAGACCTTACCATGCCAAAATTATAGGTTAAAAGTTAGTTTTAGAGTTATGCTAAAATAAAACCTCTGCTGGACAACAAAACGTGTAAAACAAACTGAAAAAAATTTAATCTCAGTAATTTTAATAACAATACTTCCTTCACTTCGTACAAGGAAGTATTCATGATGGCGTAAATATTTCTGTTTTCAGATTTGAACGGAAATATCGATTTTGATCATCCCTGAATAAATTGTGACTAGTTTCATCGTGATGTCTGAACCTGCGAATGTATCTCGCATAACTGAAAAACGATTAGCCGTAGGGTGCTGAAATTTTGGATTTCTGACTGTTATAACACCTGTTTAGTTGTGCACCTCCCATTTTGATTGCAATGGACTGGACCAAAAGTGTCAAAAAAAGCCCAAAATCCAAAAAAAATTTGATTTTGGACTTTCTCTTAACTTCAGTAATAAGCGCTCATAGAGAGCTTTTCGACGATATGTAATAAGTGGTACTTATTTTCATTGGTTCCAAAGTTATAGCCAAATAAAATTGTTATTAATGAAATATTTGAATCTTACAAGGCATATTGGTTCGAATTAGAGTTCATATCCTTTTTTTTAATTTAAATATATTGATTTATTAATAATTATTAACCTCTGATTGTAAAAAAAATTGAAATAAATAATATTCAATAACAACAAAAAAAAAGTATACAAGGAAGTCATGTGGTGTCCACATCAGTTTTTTTATAAATAATTCATAGATCGAGCGGGTAAACAATATAAACGCTACTAAATAATTCAGCTTTTGGTAGTTTTTTTTGTACTTTCACTAAGATAGTGGGTATAGGCGATGATATTTTGACGATTTATTGTATTGCGTTTATACACAAAAACTTACAGATTCCAATAACGATCCCAAATAGGAAATTTTGTATTTCTATTTTAGTAAGGATTACAAAACCCAACCTTATTCTAAAGGCAACTCAGTCTGAGACTTATTGTGAAACCGATTAAATGAACTGACTTCACGAGTCAGTTCACAGGGAGACCTTTAAGATAATACCAATGAGAAACTGGCTTAATAGATTCCAACATTCTCAACGTTTAAATATCCACTCGCATATATATATGCGTGTGGATATTATGTATATATACATACAGAGCAGTAGGGCCAAATTTATTCGCAAAGAACCTGTAATTGGGAAGCAGGAATCACAGGAAAAAGAATAAATAAATTTAATAAAAGAATGAAGACGATCTTTTTTCAATCCTTGGAAGAGGAACATTACAAACAAATCTATCCAGACAATTCTCACGGCACAGATTAACTTAAAGTTTGCTTATTGCAAGATGACCCGAGAATACGAAGAGGGTTCTTCAGGAGTAAAGATGGACGAGTAAGAAGTATCCTACTGAACTATATAACCTCGTCATGCAATCGTGGTTTGTTTACTTCTTTAAGAAGTAAACTGAGTTTTTATCACTCTCTGAGAATAATAAAGATAATCTATGTAACTTGATAATTTTTCTCATCATTATTCTTTTAAAACTGTTTTTACACTTGTTTTTACACTTGTTCTTACAGGTAGTATTCCGAAAATACTCGTGAATATATGTAATAAGAACTCAAAAATGTCGTATATCTGTTAAGTGCCAACAAAACGTACACCTCATTATTTTACATTATCTTATGTTTATAATGTTAACAACAATTTTTAAATAAAGGTATTAATTATTTTAATAATGTATTCAAGAAAAGTCACAAGATTTTATCCGTTTAATACAATCAACTCCTCAGATACATTTTATTAAATACATAACGAACTAATCGAAATGCATTTAATGATCTTTTTTTCGATTGTTATAACTTATATTGGTTCTTAAGTGAAGATATTTTTCTAAAAACGTTTTTAAAGGCTGATAGTTAAACCGGTAAAAACATAAGCCATTTTTAATAAATTATTAAATATATTTGAATTTTTCAAAGAATCTGTCAAAGAATTTAGAGTTGATTTCATCACATCAATCAATACAAATTTTTAGTTAATTTTTCTATCCGTCTTATTATTTAAAAAAAATTGTAGCGTATTATATTCATATACAAATAGGCAACATTAATAATGGTAAAAGAGAGTTAAGATTATTTTTTTCTAAAATTATTATTACATTGATATTATTTTCTTTACGATTATTGTTTCAGATGGAGTATAAGTAATTTGAACGTGTGATTATACAGAAGATGGGTACGGATCGCAAATTTATTCTTTACAAGATATTCTATGAATAAAATATTTCGAGATGTATTTAGAACAAGCACAGACGAAAATTGACATTTTATTAATTATAAAGTCGGTGCCAACAAATAATTAATTATTAACATATTGAATAAATATTGATGTATAATTCTTACTTTCGATGAAAAACGTTCAAAAAAAGTTTTATATAAAATTAGCACTTCTTTCTATCCATAAAATTTACATTAGGTATACTCGATTATTTACAGAAATATGATAGTATAATGAGAAAAACTGGCGTATTGAACTTTCACGGAATTTATTTTTACTCGTACTACCGTATTTCTTTTAATTGTTACCAATATTTATTTTATACTATTATCAGAGGAAAACTAGCACAAGATTTTCTAAAGTGATTTGATAAAACTTAAAATGTTTAAAAAATTCTTACTAATAAAAGAATGTAAAAGTTACATTCTGGTGCATTATAAAACAATGCAAACATATATTGGAAATTTTTTACTATTTGAATAAAAAGGTATATTCATAAAAGTTATTATGTTATATTAATATTCTAAGTAAAAGTACTATTATCTTTAAACAAATTCTTCGACGCTAGCATCGATAATTTTCAGATTATGTAGATTTACTTTTCTTCTGATTTCTTTTTAGCATGTGTTTGTTTTAAATAGTAAATGTTTTTTTCATCTGACTCATATATACCTTCCATAGGGATATTCCAAACGAAGGACTTTATACACCGATCATGGTTGGTTGATTTTTCTTGCGAGTTCTTTTCGATATATTTGTATAGATTATTTTTGATGGATTAATTTTGAAGTTTTGTTTGTTTTGTTGTTTCGGAGAGGATAATTTTTGTACTTGTAAATTAAAAAAAAGAAATATATATATAAATTAATAACTCTCTAAGGTTAATGATTTTTAAAGTTATTAAAGGATAATTCGGTCCTTGTGATAAAAGTAGTAAACATTTCCTCTTGATTACTTCTCGTTAAAAAAATATTTTCAAGTCCACAGGTTGAATGAGTCAAAGAATATTTTAAAACATCAATTTGTATGGGAGAAAGTACTTTTTGTGAGATTAATTTGCAAAATATTTTTTTTAGGATTTTGCGAAATTCCACGCTATTTTATTTTTATAAGTATTAAATCCAAACAAGTAAAATTTTGAAGTACAACCCCCCTCAAATGTCAGGATCACCAAAATCACACTCTGTATAACGTTCAATTACTACTTCATTACATGTATTGATTTTAGTTTGAAAAATTGCTGAGAGAAAATCAAATTAGTCTCCATATTCTGTAATTTAGAGTTTAGTATTACTTTGGCACCTCAGCTTATCAAAACTTTGAGCAAACCAAAATCCAGGAGGGATCAAAATATATTTTACCTGACATCAGAGGAAATACATGATAATAAGCGGACAGATTAAAAGCACTGGTTTATTCTTTATACTTACCCCAACCCACAAAAAAAAAACGCTTGTATAAACCTAGAAATGTAGATTTTTTTAAAGTTACCAATAGTTTGTTTTTATTGTTGAAAGATCGACGAACATTTTACGATCGGTTTTGTTTTAGTATTTTAGAATACATATGATAAAGATTACTTTATAAAGATGTTGATTTCCACGACTGATGTACCTTTAAATCAGTACATTTTATCATAATGTTTCAAGTATTCTGTTTCGATATGCGAAGGAAATAAATAAAACAAAATGTCATTTTGGATGAATTTATTCTAAAAGGCGTTAAAAAAATGTTTGTAAATCGATCAAAATCATAAATTTTAATTGTGTGAACATAGATAGGATAGCTGAGAAGGCTATGGGCGTCCTGACTTGAGGTACATCCATTCAACTGGAACAGCCATTCTAAAGAAATCGTTCATTCGTGCCAGGTTTATTAAGGAAAGTGAGAAGTGCATTAATTTCCCCCATCGTCTTCTTCACTGAGCCGAACGGTTGCATATCAGCATGCTAAGACCACCAACTTGCAGGAAGTTCAGCTGCACGAGTAATATCTTCATCCTTTCACCATGGATTAATTGTACAGTTAACATGATAACTCTTAGAAAAAGCAACTTAGACTAATAACTATAATAAGCATTTTAGGCTGCTTTACATGCGTTAAAGCCATAAGAAAATCAGGGATAATGTCGAACTACAAATTAACGAATCCATTCTTTCATGAAAAATGCATTATATACGTTGCATCTACTCAGTAGGATAAGTAAGTAAGATCAATCTTTTAGAGGTGAAAATAGCGGTATTGTTCACTATTTATTAATCAAAATTTTACGGACTCTAAAAAAAAATATAGCTACAATACTTTTTCAAGATTCAAAATTTAACAGAAAATTTTAAAAAAGTATATCGGAACTCTGATCTCGGTCACGTACAGTTTGACAGTCAATTAAATTAAAAAAAAATCATGGGATATTGAAGTAGGATGTCATTTGCCTGATAATTAATTTTTTTTTTAAGTCAGATAGGTACCGATATGAATCCGTTACCGTCATGCTTTACGATCGTTCTCTTTATTTTATTGCGAATAGCAGAACCTAGTATCTGCAGTTCATCAGTAAAATGTAATTTATATCATATTTTCGTTTTGCAACGATGAAACTTTTCCTGGATCAGCGATTGTCCGTACAATGAAAGGGATTAAATCAGTGACACTGTTGACATTGATATATCGCACCTATCGAGGGTGGCGTGGTGTTTCAGATTTATGTACGAAAATATTATATCTCCTAATGCGACATGAAAAATAAAACATTGTTAATATTGGAAATGTTGAATTATTTGATAACGGACGTTGATATTTATTAATATTCAAGTAAATTTATACTTATGATAGGCTACAACTCTAGCAGCTCAGTTTTAAAATACATTGAAAATAAAACTTAATAAGTACATTCGTACAAGTAAATACAATTATATTCTGTTTATCGTGCATGAATATTATAAATAAATAAAGGTTACAAAAAAATTAAAATTTCTTGAAAACGATTTATCAAAATAATGGTGTTTCGAGAGATCGGGAACTTACCTCTCTTGAGTACTTTACGGAGGTCGGGTTTATGTATTACAAAGCAATTGCTTTGTGAATGAACTTATACACAAACTAATTAGTTAGTGGATAAGATTTCGACTTTGTAATAAATGATAAAAAAATTCTTTGTGCAGTAATAATTCGATTTATCATCTATGTGAAAACTCTCTCACCAACTTTTTCTACGTAGTAAATAGTATTGTAATGAGGTTTAAACAGGAAAAATGTATTTTTTTATTATTTTAATGAATTTCATTACTACTAAAAATGTATAAAAAAGAAAAATTAATAATAATTATTATTATTTTTGATGGCTTCCACATTTCTCCTTCTAGCCCTTCACAACCATCACCGAAAAATTAAATTCTGGAAAGCCGGAATGCCCTAGTCAGGGAGAAAGTTCAACAGAACAATGTAAATCTTAATATGTTCCACAAAAAAAATAAGAAAATAAATATGTATAAAACACATAGTAAATCAGTCTGTTCTCTTGTAATACAGAAAATAATATCCATTTATATAAATAATATGAATAAAGGCCCAGAGTTAATATCTTAGTCAAATTATTGCAACAAGCTAAATAATTGTACTATAGGATGCTTATTATTAATAATGGATCGCTGTAGTTATGATGAAATGTCTTCAATACCCACAGAATCAGAGAAGAAAAACATTATTCTTTTCTAAGCCCTTTACGAACGGAAATAAAGAAGCCGGTTGCTGCATCCAGAGAAAAAAACGATTATTTCTGGATCTAACATAAAGCACTTGAAAACTAATATTGTTAATTTCACTGAAATACTTCCTTTGAATACTTTAGTAGCAGAGATAACATCCTGAAACGATCGTCGATCGCTCAGGGAACTAAGCCCCAGAAACTACACTGGGCCTTATGATCAGAAAACGCTTCACTAAAACCTCTGTATGTCAAAAATAAAAAAGGCGTTTCAGAAGAGCTTCAATAAAATTAGCAGTGCAGTTTGTAGAGTAATTTGATAATGAGGTGCAGTATTCAAGCACTGGCATAACCGTTGTCTTATACGAGAAGATCGATCAGTTACCTTGAAATAAGCAAGAGACCCAAAAAGGCAGAAAGTTTCTTCTTTCTTTCTAAGTTGCTTCTTGAATGCTGTTCGAGAAACATGTTAATTAAACAACAGTTTACAATCAAACAGAATACCCAAGTTTGTAACAGTTTCTTCTCTACATGCACTACAAAGACCAACCTCATAAAAATATTTAACTTCAATACCTTTCTAGAATATTTAACGACAACGGTTTTTTTTTTCTAGATTGAGGACCAGCATTCTATTAACTAGAGACCACTGATGTATTCTATTAATGACACTGTACAAAATAAACTGATCATCTTTACGAATCACCTTAACAGACATTTTTACTATCTGTAAACAAAAAGATCTTAGAAGAAAGAAATTATGTCATTTATCTAAAGAACGAAAAGCAGAGGACGCGAATTAGAACGTTGACGAATCTCAGACGGATCAGTATTCCAAAAACCCTACCCATTCAACACCTGTATTTTAAACAATCACTTAAACAGTAACAATTTAGCCCGCTTAACACTGTACTCTGTACTCTGATACAAAAAACCGATAATTTTTACAAAAGTAAATCATGAGGTACCGTGTCAAAGTTGAAATATTCAACTTAAAAACATCAACTTGTTTCATAGTTTTGACCTCAGGGTCTATGGAAGATAACATATACCAAAATTACAAAGATGGATCTCATAGACATAAAACCAAGGTGACAAGGTAAGATATTATAAGACAGAGCAGAATATACATATTGGTGGATAACTTTTCAAAGGCTTTTGAAACCAAATTCATCACTGATAAAGGTCTGTAATTTGAAATTAAATGGAAATTTTCATTTTTATATAGATAGTTAATTTGTCTGATACCAAGGAGTGTTATGAAACTGACAGAAATTTAGCCTTCTTTTTATCATAACGATGAGCATTAGGCTTAGTAGAACGGTTCATACAATCAATATCAGGTGTATTAAAGTCACTAATGACTAACATACGATAAAAACTTATATCAATATATTTAGCTACCTAATTAAAATACGAATGGAATATAACCGGGGAGTTGTCAGAGCTAAAATAATGATTATTCTACAGCAGATTACTTCCATATCTCATTTTCACTTCAATCCAGATCCAATAAGGTGCGAATTCAAAATAACTTCTACGACAACTCTGAAACGAAAACCGAACCGCAACCAGGGAACCGCTACAAAACTTCTTTTCAGAAATATCGATTTGACGATCAGCTCTGTACACTACAAAATTACTGGAAAAATAATCGGAAGATACAGAATCGTCGTTCAAGGAAAACTAAATGACAGCAATGATATCAAAAAGACTTCGTTACACAGACAAAAAATTCATCTGATTTTGTACAAAGTCCTCTCACGTTCTAATACATTACTCGGAAGAATTTACTAGCCATTAATGAAGATAGGAGTGCCCGCCTCTTCAGGTTTGTTAGAGTTGCTATCAGAACAAAACACCTGGTTGGTTTCAACGCTCCAAGAATGGAAGGACTAACACACCATAAGGACGTACCGATGCACTGGAAACTTTATAAAAGTTTCACTCATCAACCTTAACATGAAATGAACTATTACCTGGATTTTATAGCGAATTTAGTAGATTTTAAATCATTAACTGAAGCGGATTCAATAATAGTCTTTTCAATAACATAATTGTACTATTAGGGCTAAACCTGGTGACAAATAAGGCTTTCTTTTTTGTCTTTACCAACGGAAGGTTTTTATCACCGTTACAAGCTATGACATTCTTTTTAACAATTTTCTTTTCTTTCCGGGTCTTACTGTGTTATTTAACGACTGTCCAGTCTTTCGCGTTTATCTTCACATCATCCCTCACTTCCTTCCAAATATTTGATAGGAGTAACCGTTATATACAGTAAACAGAAAGAAAAGAAAATCACCTACGCAATGTCACCCTGTGGAAGCAAAGGCTCAGAGACGAAGTGATAATAATAAGCAAAATTCCTTATTAACTTGATCAAAATTCCTAAAACAGTTTCGAGAAATTTCAACCGTTTTGGTATTTTGCAAAATAATGTTTATACTTATGCATTGTAGAAGAAGCTTTTGAATTAGGCCGTAATTATCACTAGAAATAACAAGTTAAAAACTGTATTATCTAAAATGATGACACAATCTCCTAACAGCCACGTATAAGGATGTAAAGGATGAACATTATTATTTCCTGTAAACAGCTGTATCATGTATTTGGTGTAAGTTATCGTGATACACGTTATCCGTATTTAAATTTTTGTACATGAAGAAATAATATAGGTTCAACTCATACGTGAATTAAAACTGTACATTTTATTTTAAGGTATATTCTTATTTCATCTTTAAAAGAAAAAAATAATTCATTATTATGTAATTATTACGAAAAATAAAAGCGGTTATTAAAAATCACATTTGCCTTTCTCGATCTCACTCGCAGAGATATATGTGCATAAGTCTTCTATTTTCTTATATTCTCTTTTGTTTTATCTTGAGAGTTTTAAAACGTTTTCATTTACCTGAGGTAACGGGCACCATATACAATATTAAATGTCCCTGTTACAAAGAAATAAGAAGATATTTGCTGTTCTCAATATTTACGTTAACTTAAAATGCTGATGTACACTAGGATTAGAGTAGCTCTTTGAAGTGGTTTTTCCAACTTGTTTTGTTTATAACAAAACGTTGTTTGTTGTATTGAAACAAAGGAATAAGAATCAACGTGTATTACTAATATTACAGACAAAAGCTGTTACCTGTTACAAATTTCTACGAAAATATAAAGGTATACTTATCATACACGCATTCTAGTTCTGAAAGCAGTTTTTTTAGTTCGATTTTTTAGCTATCGAATTATAAGTACATTAAAAAATTAAATGTGGGCTTAAATATTTTAAAGGTTTACTCTTTGATAATATTTAGTTTTCTTTTCAAGATTTACCGTGGAGCAATTAGTTGTTCTCTTTAATCGATTATATTGCTTAAATTTACACAGAATGCTAAAATAGTACCTCTCAACAACAATGTTTATTTCATTTTTACATTACCTGAGGAGTAGTTTCTTTAAATAACAGTTTTTGATAAAAGTGAAAGGGATCACGTAGGATTAAAGAAAAAACTACGGTTTAGTTATTTTAAATGCTTATTATCCGATTAAAACTTCTACAATTAGTGTTTTAAAACCGATAGCAGAAAAGTTTATTAACTTTTAAGAAAAGTAGTGACACGACGCAGACGCTGCGGTCGCTCTAAGATAAGTTACATTCTGCTACGAGTAAGATAGCGAATAAATTCCCCCTGTTACTAACAAAAAGTTTTATCAAAATCATTGATGGGTGGTAATATATCGAATTCACCAGCAGACAAAACGTATTGCTCAAAGCCTTCAAGAAAATGTTAACCAGCCCGATAAACTGTTAGACAAGTGTGGACAACCCGATGTACGTTAACTTTCCCGTATTACGCCAAAAAAATACGTTTGTGTACTTTTTTTGGTACGACCACAGAATTTTACACGATTTGACGATAATGTATTCTACTCTTTATCTACACGAGCTATGATCTTGTTCTGATACAATTTATTACCGATTGGGATACACCGATGACCCAGCTCAACTGGTATGAATACATCAACTTGTATGAAATAATATGTTTTTACCCGACTTCGGAATTACCGTGATCGTTTCCAATGTAAAATATATTTTCGTGTGTTTGCGGTACTGAATCCTCGAATACTGCCACAATAGATCTCGGTTTTGAGAGTGACGTAACGCAAATAAATAGCTGAAAAAAATCCACACTGCGTACGATAGAAATCTCATTTCTGTAATAGATACCAACCAAGAATCGTAAACTTTTTTAACACATGAAACAGAGTATCACATAAATATAATGGTGAATAAGATTTCGAACCGATAATATATTACATACATGAGTAAGTATGTCGTTATATAATTACTACGTGGGTATATTATTAGTAAATTTTTTAGTCAAAATAATAATTAAAGTTTGAATAGTTATTTTTTTGTTTTTAAAATCGTTTAATAAATTAATAAAGCTGAAAAAATGTAGAACACAATTAGAAGTGACTTAAAAATAGAATTTTTTAATAAATGAAGAAAACAGATTATAAAATTGGAAAACAAAAACTGAGATATTTACAAAAAGAAAAAACCGGTTCTGAATAAAGTTTATTAGAAATCACACAAAATTAATTTTTTTGTGAAAATAATGATTATACAATATTTTAAACATTCCAATATTCATATATACGATATAAAAATCACATCTGTAATACGGTTCGATTACAAAAATGTTACAAATAGTATTTAGTATTATGATATTAATTACTCGTACATATATAATATTACCTCTAATTAATATGAATACAAAATATAATAACCTACTTGTAGTCACCAACGATGTAAAGAGTTTTAGCACCAGAAAACATGTGTTTTTTCTTTCTCTTAATTCACGATAAATAAATAATTGTATAGATGTGCCAGAGTTGCAGGCATACGTGCGCTAAATCTAACGTACTCTTTATCTAAAGCAAACGCGCGTCAATAATCAAAATATGTAAAATTTATCAAAAAAATTAATTATTTTTAATCGTTTAAAAATAAATGAAGATTTCCTAGTAATTAATTGCAAAAATGTCTTCAATGAGAAAAAACGATGAAATTTTCTGAATGGTAGAAGGTAAACCGCTCCGGTATGTTTCTGAAATACGTATCAACTTGTGTTTAATCCAGATAAATGATAAATATCACCGTAGTCTTTTCTTCCTTTTTTCTGATTGATTACGTTTGAGGCTCGTTTTATAAATTTTGATCAGCTTAAAATTTTAAAAGAACTCGGAGTGTTTCGTCACTACCAGCAGCAATTATACAATTACAATTTTTAAATTAAAAAAATTCTTGCGTAGTTCTGCGGAAAAAGACCGACTTTTCGTTTCCGACGCTCACACTAATTCGCTGTCAGAAACGCACTGATTTTCAGAGTACAACGCACTATATACGTTAGATTAACAAGTGGCCTTACATATAAGCTTAAGTTCCAACTTATTCACCGCTGTGACTCGCTTCATAAGCGCGTATGAAAAATACATCAGTACTCAGCCAACATAACCTCAAACTGAGGTTTCACCACAACTTCAGATACAATGCTACAGCATATCTAAATTTCAATAAAATTCATCAAGTGGTTTTGGACATTTTTGAACCACAGAATTTTAAACATGAATGCTATTTTTGAGGTTTTTTTTAATATATATATATATATATATATATATATATATATATACAGGGAAATGACATATTTTAGTGAATGGTGTTTTCGTACTTCTTATACCTCAAAACGTAAAGAAAATTAAATTCCATCCCCAATCCCACCGGGCGACCGAAAGTAATACTACACTTTTCTTCGAAAATTCGGTTAAAAGTGATTTAAAAATTAGTTAAAAGGAAATGCAAAAGTCCAGAATTATTTTTTTTACAAAGATAAATAAATAGGATAAAATAATTACCACTTTGAAGTGAATCGATAAAATTTAGGATACAGATTAATTTACAGTAAGATAAATATTATTAAATGCAGAAAGGTCACAGAGTTTAATTATCACGTTATTTACACTCCATTTCACATTCCATTTGCAACATATAAACAGTTAAGAGATGATGGTTTATAACGGAAATAAATTCGTATATCGTTTGTATAACAACTTCTTCAAAATTTCAAGCCTTCTATAAAATTATAATGACGCAGGAATCGATAGCTTTATTTATGGATTCGATTTTTAACCGTTGTCATACTACGGAAGTTTATCGATCCGTTTACAAGGATTATTTGGCTAAATCGTTGTTTTAATGCGAAACCACAATTTACTATATCGCTGTTCATAAAAATTAAAATACATATCCGACATTTTTACTAACCGTCTGATAAAATTTCAAAGGACGATACAGGAAAACATAACATAAAAAATACGGACCGTAAACGAGTAAAGTGTATAATTCTTGTTCGATAAAAGGTATTTTATGTAGACCGATTTAAAAACACTCTGTTAAAGAGATAAGCCAATATACGCCACACTCATGCCAAAAATCAATCTTGCTTGTTCTTCACTTTATCACTGCCAGTTTACTGTCAACAAACTTAGTAATAGCTAACTGTTTTTGTTATTTAAAACGAATAAATAACATTAATATGCTCCAATTCGTTTGGAAACATTAAAATAATTCGTTTCAGAAATTTATTTTTACTATATCAACTTTTAAAATATATTTCATTATCTACTGTCATTTATTTTAATACGTTTCTCAAAATTAAAATTATATCGGTTCTAAAATGCAAAGAATTACAACGAAAAACATATTGGAAAGTTTTTCTTGGGCGTTCTAAGCGCTAAACATCAACAAGTTTTGTATTCGAGCCGTAATTAATAAATAAATCAAAATAATTAACGCGACACATCAGCATAATAAGTACAATAAGCCTATTGCAAACTCATTAATTCCTTAATTAATTCCGCACACGTACGCGCACAATAGTTACACGTTTTGGAAGTATAACAGGGAGCAGTAGAATTATAAATCCGAATCGATTAAAATTAAACGGTTTCTAGGTGTACTTCAACTAGTTACGGTTTCTAGTTGTCTTTCATTCATCTATATTAAATGATAAAGATTGAAGTTGATAAAATTGTTGTTCAAACACTTAATAACCAGGTATAACGTTTAATCCGATTATTATTCGTTTAAATTGAGAGTTTTGTGTATATCAATAATTTTAAATTAAGTCTGCCGCCTTTTTGAAATTTTAAGATAGACTAGCTCAAACGATTTCCTCAACAGTAAGATTTTAAAATTTGAGCAAATTAATCGTCGGTTAATTTCTCCGACCAGCTTAGAATTTTGGAATGTGCAGGAGCAAAAATTCTGTAAGCAAGCGCATCGGCTGTACCATCAGGTAACACGTTTTCTTAAATGATATCCGGCGGTGTTTCTAGTATCACAGGCGCTAATCGGTTAATTTAATAGGTGAGGGTTGTACGTTACGGTAGGTTGTCGTGGTTGGAAGAGGCCATACGAAGGCGATAGTAAGTTGTGTAAAGACACCGATGGAAATGTATGCCGAAATATTTGCATCGGTAGCTTCCTGGCAAAGGCCAGACTGATGACTGTGTTGTGCTATCAAGTTTAGAGAGTCTAAAAGACCTCTTTAAAGCCCATCACTAGGTTATGAACGGAGGTGATTATGTGTGGGGGGGGGGAGGAGAGTTAACGTCGTGCCAACGATATCACCATTGTTGAATCGGTAGGGGCTGAGGTGGTCCTAATCGCTTAGAACAGGCAGAAGGATTCTTACAACATGTAATTTATACCGAAATTTTATCTACAATGTTATTTGCAAGTGGACAATTTTTGGACAATATTGCATTAATATATGCCTACAGAATAATGCATACGTCGGAATAATGCATGCAGCCTTCAGTAATATCGGGAATAATTCAAAATTTAACATGATTCATAACCAAAGGTTTTAAGCGGTGAGCATATAATTTAACTTTTTTTTAAGAATTGCTACAGAATTCTTCAGGTTGACGGTCTTGTGAAATAAAAAGATGTAGATAAAAAGGATCGAAATATTTCTCGAGAAGTAATGGTTTTCCTTCATTTTAATTTTCTTTTTAGGTACCGATCGCGGAATGATATCGATGAATACGACTGATACTTTTTGTTAATCCATTTCTGATCTGTCTAATAATAATAAATTTCAGTTTTTTGATAACAGATCAAAAGGTTTATCTACACAAATTTTCTATGAAGAAAGGCGACTACCTTACAACCAGCAGGCTAAATAGGGTAGAAGCAGTCGAGATACATTACAATGGGCGTCTGCACGTAAAGGGTCAAAGATAAATAGACTGACAGGATGGCAGCAGCTGTCTCACACCTACTGAATAGCTTTGTTCCTTACACTGACTTAAAGACAGCTAGACCGAAGCTTTGTGACTTCTATGTCACAAAACGGGTGATCCCCGGCAAAACGGTTTGGAACTAGACACTACGGTTTCCTCATTTGCCTATGAACTCTCTCATTATATGAATTATCTGGGGAAAAACCACAGGCAATTTGAGTTGCAATCGGAATTTATCGAGCGGAACATGACTTGCCCGTTCCATCGTTGTAGGTACGGCTAGCATGTCGTTTGAAAAACTGTATTGTAGTTCAATCGGAGGGAACCATAAGGAAGGCTCCGATTACAACATTCATTAAAATAATATAATATTTTAATAAGTAGAATAGTTCTAAATTAATTGTTTCTAAAGATTTAATGTTTTAAAAATTAATATGATCTCAGCTTCGAAATTTGAAAACATAGGAACAACAGATTTACGTCTTTCTTAGATAAGACGGTTTAAATAAAAATAATAATGTTTTATGTTCTTTAAAAGGTATGAATTAAGTTTTGAAAAAAATAATAGTTAAAATAGAAGTTAAGCATCTTCGGCCCGGTTTTAAATGGTGTGAAGAAAAAACTCCAGAAATATATTCTGCAGTATTGTAAAGACTACCTAGTGCATCATGAATAATTTATAGCACACAAATCAGGAAAGTATCATGATAATATAGCGGGTAATTATTTATTATGAGAAAATTTTCCGAATTTTACTGAAACTAATACGTCCAACCAGAAATTGTGGTCTCCCCAACAGCAATACTTTACTTGTCAAGAAGATGGTAATTCTTAAAACAGGTAATTATGCAGCCTTCAGTAAAGCATCCGTTTTGAAACCGCATAAGATAAAATTAGGTTTATACAAATATATCGGAACAATTTAAGAATATAAATTTTTATCGATAATTAAAGTGAATATGCAATTCAATTTTGTTGTACCGACATCACTAAAAGTCTCATTAATTATATTACATACAAGGAATGATGTTGGCAAACAATTCCCGCTTTAGGATAATAAATCTGTGAATATAGCCTACACATATTATCTCAAAAGTCGCAATACTACCTTTGACTCTTCGTGTATTGAATATATATAATTTCATACAAAAGTACCGTACATATAATTAGCAAAGACTACACACCCAGCAATTTGTAACAGAAAGAATTATCAGTTATTCTACCAGTTATGAATTAATGAACGTCGTAAATAAAATAAAATGAGAATAATTATAGAGAAATAACAAACAATACACGCAAAAACGCACATACACACATCCACATATTAAATTAGTGCATATTGATTATATATATTTGCATTATTTGCATAAATTAGCGATAGGTAAGTGCATCGATAATGATAGAGTGGAAACGAAAATATATTCAGTTGAAACAGGTGTGTTTAATTTGTACCGATAAATAAATTAGAAAGGAACGAATCAAAGTAAAACATGCTACTCGAATATTTCAAATTTATTACTAACGTCACAATTACAAAATTATAAATAAAAAATGTATTTATTAAGTAAAAAAATTAATAAATAACAATGTCATATTTTAAACAATTACATTATTTATAATCATCATATATAAATAACGTTAAGTGTGAACTCAAATTAAAAAAAAAAAATATATATATATATATATGTATTGTTTGTTGCTAGAAAAATTATTTTTTTATATTACAATCTCTGTTCGGCTATTTTGTGTACCTACATGTATAGCATGTGACAAATAATAGGGGGTACCTGTAGTAGCTTTCTCTGAGATTAATGGTGTTCACCGTACATCTACTGCTTGGAGTAAACTGATTGCAGATGTCACTTATAAGCTTAAGTTTAACCTGAGTTTCGTTGGACTTCAAACACACATATGCAACATTATAATCAGAAAATTAAAAATGCGGAGTATTTACCACCATTCACTTCTCGCGTCCTCAAGTAACCCTACACGGGACGTTTGTTAAGAAGGGCTGAGCCGTTCCGGCGGAGAGTAATTTGTGTTTCATATTATGTCAGCTACAGTCGTTCTACTACGGAATCTGATATACATTTGATTAATAAAACATTTAAAAAAAAAAAACTAAATGTCAGACCACAGTAACGATCGGATCGATTCTGATCCAAAAAAAATATTTATTTAAGGAATATATAAAAAATTGATCGGCATTAACCAAAAACTCTTTATGCAAATGAGAAATTTTCGTTATTAAACATATATCTAGATCAGTTAATACATTTTTAAGAGGGCAGATTAATTAATAAAACTCCAAAGCTCGGGTTTCACTTATCTAGCGAGGTATCTTTAAATCAAATTTTCGATAAAAGTGCATTAATTTCCCTGTTTATTCAGTCACGTGAGAAATTGTTCAATCGATTGAAAAATAACGAAAAAGATTTAATTACAACGAAAAATTATTTTTCAATTCTCTTTTTCACAGATTACTGTTTCATTTTTATTACTAAGAATGAAACGGTTTATTAAAATGGAGAAAACATTACACTTAATTTACGACAAAATATATAGTTAAAGAAAAAAGTCCGGTATACATATTTTTTTTAAAGACGCAGAATTTTACCAAATGAGAGTATCCTACACTGTATTGCCACGGCTTTTAACATTACTGCGTAGAGTGTAGGACTTTTAAAATTTGTAATACAAAAGTTCCGAAAAACAAAGAAATGGTGGCTTTGATCATGTTTTATTGTTTTTATTAATTAAAAATTTTTAAATATATGGGAGATATTAATTGTCCATTAAATTATTTTTTCATTATTATTATTGTTATTATTATTGATATTATTATTATTATTATTATTATTATTATTATTATTATTATTATTATTATTATTATTATTATTATTATTATTATTATAAGTTAGTAAACTTGGTTTTAGCGGTTAGAGCAGAATTGAAAGGAATGTGATAGTACATCTACCGGTCAAACGATTGATGACAAAATTAAAAACAAATAATTACTAAAAACTTAGTAACACTAATCTTGCACCACTTAAAATGTCAACAGATAAAGAAAATTTGAAAAAGTTTTAAGTTTATTGCAGTATATTTATTTAATCGGTTTTATTATTTTATTAAGTTTGGTATATTCAATTCTTTTTCTTTTTATCTAAAACAAGGATAAACCTGCAGAAACGACACCTGTTTAAAAAACCCGTTAATAAGAAATAGAAAGACAAGAAATCTATCTTGATAAAAATATGACAACAAATACATAGAAACGACGTAATGAAACTGCTACTGAGTCCGAGGTAATGCTCTTTACATTTAAGGAATGCCATAATATTTACATTTAACCTAAACTTACATTTTAACCTAAACTTTCCAAGTTTTGTGAATTTTCGCATAAAAATATTGGGAATACTATTGGGAATAATATTATCACTAATTTGATAATAAGTAATCATGAAGGCAAAAAAAAAGAAAAAACGGGTTGAAGTGAGAGTCTAATCCTTTTATTTAAGTGTTTTAAAAATCAAAAATTAATATACAATTTCCGTTAGCTCACCGTAACAGAATTCGTAGTTTATCACAAGAAATTACAATTACTTGGCGATAGTTAAAGATTTTGTATCGGTTGGGGCCCTTATAAAACCGGTTTATCTAGTAAAAGAACTTTAATCAGTCTATCGTTAGGTTATCAGAAAACATCGTTGCATAATATAAAGAGATACCACCTCTTTAATATTATTTAGCAAAATAATTTTATATTATTTATTTTTTATTGAATTACCGGTAACCGATAATAATCTACAAATATCTAGAGATTTGATTCGATTAGTTGAATAACGATCGGAATCGATATAAAAAAAAATAAACACAATCGGTTAATACTCGTATAAGCTTATTTTGAAATTTTAATGAAGTTTTAAATTAATCGCAGATAATATTTTTATCGTGATATGTTTACTTATTACGATATGTTTAAACAAAAATAAACATATTTATTGCAAATTAAATTTAAAAAAGCATTAATTTTCAACGTTCCATTTAAAAGGTTAAATAAATAACACATACAAGTCGGTTCAACGTCGTATATTATTATGAAATTAAAAAGAAAAAAAAATGTTTGTATTCAAGCAAGCCGAGTACGTAGCACAAAAATTATGAAATATAATTAATACACCACCCGTACATCGGGTCGCGATAAATAAATAAACGAATAAATATTACGTAGATATTTCTTTAACTATTTTCTGAAATATTACCTAATTATCGTTAATCGTATATACGTTCCACTTTAGCTATTTCTCGTTACAGGAGATGAGAAAATAACGTCTATAAATTATAAGAAAGAGTGAATTGAAACAAACGCTTTAATATGTCGCAACCGCATCGTATACTACCTACCGAGAGGGTATTAGAGAAAGTTTTCGCCGACCGGAACAGTGAATTTAATATAAATTGAAAAATAATTGACGGCTCTGTTTATAGGACCGGTATCCGTTTTGAATTGTAAGCGGACAAGGAGGTGGTGTTACAAATTAACCTTTATTTTTTTAAACGGATTAGATATCGATATATATATATATATATATATTTAGTTTTTAAAAGCTCGCGCTCACTTCCGGTTATACGTAAAGTATATTTATACGTACATTACGCACACGCAAAATTAAAAATTGATGAGAACTAGGTAGACCCGGCTAATCCTGACGATCATCATGATCAGTTTAACGGGTGCAACTTATTTTTTATATCGGTTTGTTTATAAGTTAAATTTCTATCCGTCGTATTTCTACCGTCATCTCAGAAATGTTCTTTGACAAGCCGATTGAAATATTAATAGTAGACGACAAAGTTTCTTTGACGAACGGTCAAAAGGTATAAGAAATGGCCGCAGCTCGTTAAAATATTTACATATTAATTACTTGGTTGGGTTGACCTAGATCTGACGACGGAGCTGATAAGCGATCAGCAATTCAGTCGGCTTAGCCGTCCTTCTTTTCCAGACCGTTTATATTCTCTAGTAACCTCTTCACTCGTTTCCTCGCTACTCATCCCGTTTCAAACGTCTTTCTCAGTAAGAACCGTAAAGAGAGCGGAAAGGGAACGATAAAGATGAAGAGAGAAAGAGAGAAAAGCGCTTGTTTTACAAAAACTTTACTAAACCTTCTGAGTTTTTTTAATATAATTCATGAATTTTACAGTATACATATTATTTTAAAGGACGTATCGCTTGAATTTTTAAATGAAGAATTTTCAAAAGAATAACAACGATAAAGAAGAATCAATATAACAAATTTTGATGTTTATTTAGATAAACAGGAAATTACAATGCTGTGTAGCAATAGATATAATTACGTTGAAGTTTTAAAATATATAATTAAAAGAACCGAATGAATATTCACCGATCGTTAAATGTATAAATAAACGCTTAGCTATTCATTCGATATTATATTTGTATTAATTTCTTCGCTTTTTTATAAAAACTTCATTTTGCTAACGATCAATTTTAGTAAAACCAATTATACTATAAAAAATAGTCCAGGAAATACTTTATTTACTCTTGCCGTTTTGAGGTAGGCGGTAGGTTTTATAGTTTTTGTTTCGTGAAATGTGAACTGAAAGTTAGCCTATAACGTTTATTTAAATTTAAAATAAAAATATCAAAAGTGGAATACCGGGTAATTCAAAAAAATATTTAACAACTTTAAAAGCTTTAATCACAACTTTATATAAATTTATTTAGATAACTTACAAACTTACTTTTGAGTTTCGGTTGAGGTGTCATTTATAGCAAAATATATCACGTTTTGACTAACGTAGTTCATTAGTACCGAATTCGACCACCAGCTCAGCGCTGTCGCCAGTGTTAAAGATAGATACGTTTTACTGGTGCGGAAAGTGCTCGCTATGTACTTTGGTTTCACGATTTGCAGTTAAACGTAATTTTCATAGATAGTACGGTAGGAAGCCTCCTAGAAAGCAAACGATTTACTCTTGGCACGAAATCTTCGTCGAGACAGCGCTCGACGGAAGCGACAGCGCTTTTTGTACCGGAAGCAAACAAAGACTGCACGACCGGTTCTTCTTCCAGGACGCAACCGTAAATGGTATCTTTTATCTGGACATGCTTCAAAATTTTCTACTCTCTCAATTAGACGATGATGACCAAGATGGACGCCATTACTAACGGCAAGACTGGGCACCACCTTACTACCGCCTAGAAGTCCGAGATTTTCTTAATGCTTAATTCCCAGACCGGTGGAACGGTCGTGAAGATCTAATTGCATGGCCATCACGCTCCGCAGATTTGACTCTGCTAAATTTTTTTCTTGTGCGGTGTATAAACCTTTGCCTGCCGATCTTGTTGAGCTAGAATTTTGAATTGATGTCGCAGCTGGAGAATTAACGCCCTACTTACTGGCTACAGTCTGGAATGAAATCGACTAAACGTGGGATGTATGTCGTATTATAAACGGAAGCCATATCGAACCAAAGCGAATGTCGGGTGACAAACTTCATGTGTTTTTCTATGAAATGAGAACTCCAAACGAATATGTAAATATCCCGATCAATTTTCAACTCTTTTGAAATTGTAAAGGCTTTTTTGAATCACCGGTGTAGTTTTCAAGGCTTAAAAAAAATCTGTATTTCTCTTAAAATGACTACCATCGTAAAATTTAATGAAAATTTCTATCATCTTATTCGGTAGATTGCATTTAACAGTAATCTGTAAGAGGTTATCCGCTTTTTATTACTGTTTTGTGCACTAAAAACATTAAATAAATTTGGCAAAAACTTTTCATTTTTATAAAAGATGATCACAAAAACACTGAAGAGTATTTTCAAGAAGTTGTTACATAATTAATTTTTTTTATATTCGTCACTTTTTCAACCAGTTCAAACAGAGAAATTCCCACTACATATAAATAAATAAAATAAGAGTAATAATTGTAGTAGTAGGTTCATTTGATGAAAATGAGTGCTTGATATTTACAAAATAAAAGTCCATTGAGAAAATCATTCTATGTTGGCGTATATTACAAATATATATTATATTATTCCTCGTAAAAGAATTCCTGAAGTGGAAAGTATATTTACCCTAATTGGCTGACCAGATAACCGATTTAAAAAAAAAAATTATATTTGTTTTTTCGTTTCCTTTTACAATTTTTTAATCGAGTTATATTCGGCACAAAAAGGTTACTGAACAGTAATTCTTTTTATAGATGCTCGTAAAAATTCCTGTTGATCGTTTCCAACGAACGAGAAAAATGTTATTTTACAAAATTATATCGAGTTAATAGTATGAAAAGTATAAAATATGCAAACCTCAAAATAAATTCATTAATTCTTTAATACGTTGTAAAAATAAACACAGAACAATTTTTTAGGGTAATAAGCATTCCTGAAATTTTTGACTAAGTAGTTTTGCTGCTTCATTTGTGGTAATTCCTACACTTTTTAATCGATTAAATAATAACGAATCGATAATAACAAATACGATTGTAAATAGCCGCTAATAGTGTTTTCACACACCAATAAAATATGTGTGCTAAAATTTTCGACAAGTGTAAAACAAAATATAAATATAATTTCTTTTTTATACGTTAAAGAAACTGTATTGTAAGAAGGAGAAGTTATAAAATTTCTATCGGTTCAACTTTTTTCGAATTAAATTCATAACGAGGGTCTCGAATCTATATTACATATTACAGTTTCTAAACGATCACCTACGTAATCAATAACTGAATCGAGGAAATATCCTTCTAATTTCGTTTTTTAAACCTTGTCTTCTGTTTTTAATTAAAACATTATATTAATTAGTTCTTGGACAAATCTTCTTTGTTCATCTAAGGGACGTAGTAATGTTGTTTTTTGTTACTACAAAATTTCTTTGCCCGGTAACGATTATTAATTTTGAATTCGTCACTCTCTTCGGTTGTTTCATTTCCTAGTCCGCTATAATCTTCTTTCCATTAAAGTTTTATTTATTTGTTTTCTTTATTGCTTAATTAAAAAACTAAATGTATAGCTTAAAATATTTTCTACAACATAGTTTTTTGTTGGTATGTTTTTTTGAATGGATTTTTTTAAAAAATCTACGGTTGTTTCACAGTAAAACCTGATTAATTATCAAGCTTAAACCATATCTTCTGGTTTTCACTCGTTTACCTTAATGATACATTAGTACATTATATTGTCTGTTTCTGTATTTATTTATTTGTTTTCTTTTATAATGATGTGCTCAGATGCTATGCTGTTTTATGCATAATAAAATGAAACGACCTTTTATTCCGGACTTTCTCAGTCAGATGTGTGTTGAGAATTATCTGAACAACTTTGATGTCTTATTAGAAAAAAAAGTAATTTTCAGTATATATATATATACTTTTTCTTATGCTTGAAAACAGCTAGTTTTATTTCACCGTTTATTTTACTCATGGCAGTAAATTCTTTACTGTATTGTTTCAGGTGTTACTTTAGAAAGTAATAGTAATTATATTACTAATTCCATTATGGATACTAATAATGGTTTGAATGTAATTCTGAGAACCGCGAAGCTTAGCCGAGATAAAATAAAGTTGATCGTGTTTAATTTGGTGCCGTTTTCTAAAAATGTCAATTTTAAAATTTGGAAAGTATAATTTTATGTTTATTAGGGTTTTTTTTTAAATAGGTTTGATTTTTTAAGCCATCCTTATTAACAGCCAAAACATGTGAATTAAATATGTCGATATAATAAAAAAATCTTTTAGTTACCCATGCACTACCAAATATACGTTTACAAAATATCGATTTGCTCAAATGTCAATGTATTTTATATTCACACTCGTACAGATCGATGTATAAAGCAAAAATAAAAAGAAAAATACAAACTTTATATTTTTTACTATCCATTCTAGCATTATAAAAATTAAACTAATACATAACTACGATTTGTTACAGCTTTCTGTAGCCTACATCCCTTGATAATGCTGTTTTAGGAAAAATACTTTAACGAGTTCGAAATTACATCAATTGCATGACATACTTATTGCTAATAAATTAAAAAGAACATAAATATTTTGTATAGACATTAAATTTTCCTTCTTTGTGATGAAACACATTTATAATAAATAGAAAGAAATACATTAATTTGCTTGATTTTCAATGATATGTGAAGGATCTGAAATATAAAATAGTTACATCAGGATCATTTTTTTTTCTCTAAGAGTGATAATGTAAGGCAGTTCCTGAAGTGTACAAAGTGAAGTGTAGATTAAATGACTGAACCCACCGGGTTGGTTTAGTGGTGAACGCGTCTTCCCAAATCAGCTGATTTGGAAGTCGAGTTCCAGCGTTCAAGTCCTAGTAAAACCAGTTATTTTTACACGGATTTGAATACTAGATCGTGGATACCGGTGTTCTTTGGTGGTTGGGTTTCAATTAACCACGCATCTCAGGAATGGTCAAACTGAGAGTGTACAAGACTTCACTTCATTTACACTCATACATATCATCCTCATTCATCCTCTGAAGAATTATCTAAACGGTAGTTTTACCGGAGGCTAAATAGGAAAAAGGAAAAAAAAAAGATTAAATGACTGATTATTATCATCTAGGTTATCGGGAAGCTTGAAAATACCCGTTTACACACTGCCCGCTAACACACCTAAACAGATGTTCAATGAAGATGGGTTACCGGACCAGGGTAGGAATCTCATGGGAAAATGTGAGGGCGGACAATCATTCTCACGCTTAGAATTGGGTCCGGTCCTGCAGGTAAACAGGATTGGTGTATACATACTCCGGGGAAGACCAGTCAATCGGCGTTCAGCGGTCAGTCTACGACAAAGTACTACGATAGAGTTCTAAGCGTGGAGTTGTTATGCGAGTTTCAAGCGAGAGTATCCTGCGAGAAGGTCGGCGAGTCAGAGAAGGCGCGAATTTCTAGTGCGTACAAGTTCGACGCGAATAAGGTGACGTAACAAATAATTCCAGTGCATGAAAACAAGAAATGGTTCGGATAGTTACTGTTAAGACAAATAATGAAAATGGTAAAATATTAAATTCATTCATAAACTATAGGGTAGTTTTATTTGTGAACATCAAAGGTATCTGTAGTGAAAGAACTGTATACTTGTCTTATCTACTGTACTATTGTTGTTAATATGACTAGTTGTTAAAAAAGTTAAGATTTCCGGTCGTTATAATGTCTTTTGTCAATGAGACTGAATTTTGGTTTTCAATATTTAACTACCTGTAAATAAATCCTGACGATTATTTTAACAAAATGTATTCACTGTTTTATTATTATTATTATTGTTGGTGTGTTTCTACTGTTATTATTTGTTTATTATTGTCGTTTATTATTATTATTATTATTGAATTTTCTTATTTTATTTATGTTCCTAAACTAAATAAATTGTAATTATATAAAAATTTTCAATTGTTAATCTCTCAGTATTCTGATCGAGCCGCGAACACGTGACAATATTGTCAATATGATAACAGAAAAATGAATTATTTTTGGTAGGTGATTTTTTTTTTCACTATTCTTGATGTACATTTCCGCACTTTCTGTTTTAATTAATACGCATAATCACGTATAGTTAAAAAAAACGTGTTTAAAAAAACTCAACTATTAATTCGATCAAAGAATAATCAATTGTTTAGGATATTTTTTATTATTTAGGTGATTAAAGTGACATATAATAACAAATATGTTACATAAATTAAGGATTTTTAATATTTTTTCTTAAAAAAAAAAAAAAAAAAATATGATGACTTGATGCAAAGTTGGAAATATAGATGAAACGTAGTCTTCTTTTAACATATTAACCGTCTCTAGTAATGAAAAACCTCCGCTATTTTTTGTTAATAGAAATGTTTTTCCTATTAAATTTATTTATTTTATTTTATAATCGGATATAAAAAATAAACCTCAAATAAATCTCACTTCTCAATTAACAACTTCTAATTGAATATGTAATTATAAAAGAAGATTATTTCACTAAATAGAACTTCATTCTTACATTATTTATCATTATTATACATATGCTGTTTTATTTTTGTTTTAAGCAAAGTGCAGGTCTTCAGTTAAAAGGTATTATTTAAATATTTATTGTTTAAGGAGATTTACTGCGACTAAAATTTATTGTCTGACTGATAAAACATGTTACATACATATCTCATACGTATCTCGCGTAATAAATATAAAGCTTTTATCAAAAGATAAAATTTATTGAAAATGTACACACGTAACAATTATGTACAAACAATTCAATTTGCTCGAAGATAATTTTGTAAAAAAAAAAAAAACTTTTTACATGATATTCTTACTACATTTTCTGACGGCCTTGGCCGACAGTAAAAAAAATTAAAACAAAAGGTCTTTTGAAGCAGAATCCATCGATCATCATATATACTTTATAAATACCGTTCGTGATTTTACATAAGGCCGATTACATTGTAATAGGTCGGTGAAAGAAACTTGCGACCTCGGTTGACAGTGAAAGCTTTGTAGCCGTGCTAAGCATAGACAATCCTACACTAATTTATTTGTGACAGATCATTAATTACCTTATTCTTCAATAAATTAACTGATAACTTCTTACAAATCTAACAGAAATTTATACATAAATCATACTGTTAGTCCAATTCCAAAGAAAATCAAATTATGGAAAAGCAAAAAAAAAAGGTACTAATAAACACGAAACACGAATTTATAATTAATATAAATTTATTTACTCAGCTTCACCATTTATTCAGCTATTAAGCTGAATTACACGGTGTTCCTCCGAAGGCTAGATATTATATATCGTCCAAAAGGAAACCCTAAGTCAAAACATAGCACATTTTTTGCATACAAAATATTTAAAATACGAATAAATGTTCACCATGAACATAAAATTTAAAAATTTCCTTAAAAGGAAAAGAATCATGTTTTTTGATCGACTGCTTTTTCTGGCTAATATTGTACTACCTGAAAATGTAAAAATTCTGTTTATCGTCATAGATTAAACACTTACGTTTTTTTACAGTAAAATTTAAATACCAATTATCCGAAAGAGAACACCGTGGTTTTAGATTAAATTTAGTTTATTACATTTAAAATTTCAAATGTATGTATTTTATTACTGAAATTACAAAGTCCAAATTTTGTTTGCCTCTTCATGTAACTCAATATGTAACAATTACAGCGATTCAGGACTCTATGAATATTAAATGCTACTTCATCCGAAGATAAAATGCACTGTTGGTAGTTTTTATCAGTGGAAATCAAGTCTAACAAGGTCGTTGCATTTGAACTCTTTGTGGTTTTGAACCGCATATTGTGTCTTATCTTTGCAGCTCTTTGTGTTTAATTTCACTCGAGAATAGATGCAGTTTAAAATCTCGAAGTTTCAATCGCTTGCAAACATCATGGAGAGTGCCTTTAGGAATGCTAATTTGACTGCTAACACTAAGACCTGCGTTTTGAACTACGTTGGAAAATCAGTCAACTGTTTCTGTGTTTTCGGCCACTTTTTTTAGGCCTGCCTAGTGAATGTAGTTTCAAAACGTTTTCGGTTTCCAAAAACTGTCGCATCACTTAGTATGCTTTTGTCACTTGGAGAATTTCTTTATACGACGGTCACTGATTTTGTTTCTGTAAAGCAGTACTCGCATTATGTGTATGTATTTCTCTTGTGGTGATGCCATGTTACCAAAGCCCAGGCTCATAATAGTTTGGCCTGGGCAAAAGTCAATGAAGCAGCTATCAGACGGACAAGGTTATCTGGCTATATGGTTTTGCCACTCGTATGTAATCCCGTTAAAAAAAATAGATATAACGAACTAATGACGAGATGAGCTAACATGGAAACACCCAGAAACTGAAACAGCTACTTTTGTATAAAATGTAAACAAGAAAATAAAGAGTATCTTAGCAATTTAGATTAGTCGTAACTTCGATTACACATGCAGAATATAAATAGGGATTTCTAAGAAAAATTAGGCCAGCTCCATATATATCAAAATTGTGAAATCTTATAAATATTTTGAGAAAAACGTTTAATAATCTTTAGGGAATTTACGCCTAAACCATTGATGTTTCCTGTTTGTTTACATTGCATTATAACTGGAAAAAAATTAGATATCCAATTTGATTTGTTAACCAATAAAAAATATTTCGTAGTTAGAATATATTCAGCTAATGTTTTTATCCAAAAGTATTAGAAAGTTTAAATAAAATATTTCGAATGTACTGTACGTTATGTAATTTTTATCTCAGTTTAAATAAATACATCTGTATAAATTCACAGATTTTGTAGTTTTTGTCTTTTTTATTAATCCAAAAAATTAGTGCAGTACTAACGAACTCAGGTGATTTAAATTACTCTGTGAGTTGTACGAAAAAAAGGACTCGTGATAATTAAAAATAAATGAAAATTATATTTGTTTTAAACGTTTCCAACCGATTTTATTTTGTTGCTGTATAAAGTAAAATCAGGCTTTTCCTTTTCCAAATTCCTACAAAAAATATAACAGCCATAAAAGATTAAAAAAAGAAACAATTTAATATTTCCCCAAGAGTCACAGAATATTTCACACAGGTGGTAAAAGCCAGATTAAGTTTAACCGATTCATTCATCTGTCAGTGGGAAATAAGTAAGTATGTGATGTAAGATAGATCATACATTTAAAAAAAATTATTTCTTGTCTGTTACTGCAAGAAGACTAATGGGAACCCCATTATTGCGTCAAAAAGGAAACAAGTCTTAAACCTTTAATAAATCGTAATTCAAAAGGCAGCTTTTAATATCGGATTAAAATACCCACACCCAACGAATTTTTAGGACATTATTCTAAAATAAGAGTTATATCAATTTTTAAATTATATACAGCATAAGGACACTAATATTCTTCTAAAATATTACATTTTCCACAAAAATTGTTCTTCCTCAATAAATTTTGAAGTTAAATACGCAATTTCTACTTCAAAAGTGTTAGGATGAAAATGTTATAATTGGCATCCGCTTAACTAAAAAAGTTAGGAAACCCTTCGGTCGAAAAAAATATTCTATGTAAATCGTATCTGTTCGTTTAATACTTTAATTTGGTTCATATAATGATTTTTTTTAGAAGAAACTTTCTTCAAAAGATTTGAGATCATGATTTTTATGCAATTTATGTAACGTTTAAAATTTGAGTATGATTTCTTTGTATGTGTGTCCTGTTTTAGCCGGTAATTGTATAAAAGTTGGTTTTACTGCTGGGTGTAGTGTCTGCATGTGTTCCTGATAACAGTAGACGAATGTGCGTTCATCATTGTACGTTAAAATAAAAAGAACACAAACAGGCACCACACATAATCGACTTTTGCAAATAACCTCACAGAAACAATATACATATAAAAATAAATAAATCACAACGTGCAGTTTAACGCGTGGGAGGAAGATATCTCAATAAAATATTTTGAACAACATGATTTTTATAAAAAGAATAAGTTCAACAAAACAACATATAATATAGATCGATATTATTCGACCGCACAATTAAGATTTTTCCAACCTTCTTTTAAAAGAGATGCAATTAACAACAGCGGCAGCTTCTAAGAAGGAGTTGTAAAATTAGCTTCCAAATTTGTGCCTATGAAGATTTCCAAGCGACGTGAAAGTTATTCGTCTATAATTTTTAATGTTTTTATAACAAAATACGTTATTTCTTAAAATGTAACTTTACATTCTATTACCGAGTTTTAAGATATGTAGTTAATTATGGAAAAATAACTGTATCGTAATGTACACATAAAAACGTGTTACATATATACCGTGGAAAAAATGCGCAGGAAAATTATTTTCCCTAGATAATTTTGTGTTCAAATTATATATTCGATTAGTTTCCCACAGTAAATTTTCTAAGCTAATATTTACAAAAGGAAAAATTTACTGATGATCAAAGTCAAACGAAACGTATCGTGTTTATCAGACCGTTAACGAATAAAACATGAAAATCCAATGAAGTTTAAAAAAAGATTATAGTGGATTTAAAAGAAATAAACATATTAAATAAAATATTGGTTTAACAAAATAAAAATTTCTTATAAAATGTATCGCATAAAATGATTTAT
This sequence comes from Lycorma delicatula, assembly GCF_047948215.1. Classification (NCBI taxonomy): domain Eukaryota; kingdom Metazoa; phylum Arthropoda; class Insecta; order Hemiptera; family Fulgoridae; genus Lycorma; species Lycorma delicatula. The sequence continues at coordinate 167,162,670 of NC_134455.1, read as the reverse complement.
AATTCCCGTAATTTGACTATGTTGAAGTAAAATTATAGAATAAAAGAAATATTAGTAAAACAATAATAATCTACCAATAGAATTAGAAGTTTAAAAATTTAACGATTTCAAGTATATTTTTTTTATGGAAAATGCTATTAAAAAGCTATTTCATACAGTACAAAGCTTGAATTAGACAAATAAGTTACTACTACTTATTTTGTAGCGATATCATTTTATTTCCTGAATGACAGTTTCACATAAATCGAGTATATAGTCTTATGTTGATAATGTCACTACATATACGTATTTTTTTAATGTTCAATTTTCTGTGATAGAATTGTGAAATTAAATTTTCTTAAAATTAAGTCAAAATACAGCAGCTTTTTACGACTATAAAATTTATTTCTATTAAATCTGATGACAAATCATTAATAAAATGGGACAGAAATAAACATTTTTATGAAGTGAATCAATCTTATGTTTCCATACGGTAACGAAATATGGGAATTAAACAGTTACAGATGAAATAGGAATTCAAGTTAAAAGATGCACTACTAAACATTTATTTTGAAAGTGACGAATAGTATAAAAAATGATATCGATATAAAATTATGATGATAATAATTATGAAGCTGAGATAATATTAAGGTAGTTTCTAAGATGAATTTAACAGAAATATAAGCATGGCCAAGAAATAAAAACAATCATAACAGGCGAGAGCTGGCCATTGACAGATTTTAATTTTTTTCGTACAATATAATTTTTACAAAACAAATTAATTAAACGGTCGAAATTTGAAATCCATATATTTTTATAATTACTTCTGTAGGAATCCTTTTTAAACATTTTAAACTAGAACCGGTTCTAATCTGAGGGAAATTCTACCGAAACGTAAACGCTCAGCATGGAATTTAGCATTTTATATGAAGAAATAATTTAAAGAGAAAAACAAAAAACATTAAGTAACTTTCCTACGAAATATTTTTAAAACTACTTCTAATGAAAGCTTAACCCGTCCCAGGCCGTTTGTTGCTTATATTCGGAAGAAAGAATTCTATTCTAATATTAATAGGGGTAAATTGAACAAATTGTTATAACGATAGCCAGTGGAATTATTATTTTCAAAATTTTGATAACCTCAGATATAAAAAAAAATCACCGCTTCGCTCATTTACCTTCCTTCCTTCGCTTATTTAACCTTCCACAGATTCTCAAAATAATGTAAGGTTGAAATAAGTTAGTAGGTGATAAATTACTTATGAAAATTGGAATGGATTGAGGTTTTCCTTGAACCACCTCTTTAATGCACGTACAATTCACAGAAGCATTCGATCGCTCTTTTAAAGAGATTCTATATTAAATACACGCCTATTTATATGCAAATTTGAAACGTTTTTATTAACATTTTTTTCAGATTCTGTTTTTTCATCCAAAGTTGACAATTTTTATTGCATTTAATCGTCCGAAGGCATTTGATTTTTTCATTTTCTATCTGGAGTTTTGCTTTTTGTCGAAATTTTATATGTTATGAACATTGAATTTCGAACCGGTACGTTATTTTAAAACGTTTGTTCGTAAAAAGAAAAAAATTTCCAAATTGTAACAAGCCAAAAATCTTTCCTATAAAATATCAAACATTCAGAAACCGAAAGTTCTTAAAAAAAAGGATCGGTATGTTTGCCTTTTCGACATACAATTTTAAGACAGATATTAAACTATTAAGAAATATTTAATATCACTTAATCGGTTTTAATTATTTTATTATTTTATTTTATTTACTTTACTGCAGTCAGTGTTCTAAAGTTCAATTTTCTTTTTATGAAAATAATTTGTTATATTTTCTCCAGATTAATTTAAAATTAAAGTATTAATCTGAGCAGTTGAATACTCTATACATTCCGTCAGAAATGGTACGGATATTTTTGCAAAGTTTAGGACGCAAAAAGTACATCAAAAAACAATTCAGCCTTTTTGCAAATGTTCTGGTATCATTTTGTTTCTTACCTTATTTAGTGATATTGTACAGATGTTGTGAGGAAAACAATTCAAGATGAAATCCATCGCTAAATAATCAATAACGACAGAACGCGAAAATTATTTTGATTGAAAAATGA